>NC_133532.1:39072407-39714706 GCF_048544455.1 Silene latifolia | reverse complement strand
AAGCGGAGGAAATTGGAAATCAAATTGAAAATCAAAATTAAGTTGAATAAATTGAATCGTATGGCAGGAGTTGATTGAATTCTTGAATTAATTGATTCCAGAATTGAAAATTAAAATTAGGTTTGTATATTTGGGATATTTGTTTTACGGGAGAACGAAGATAGGGAAAAGAGGGGAATTCGTAGAGAGAGAATAAATAAAGAGAGAGAAAGTGATATTGAATTATGAGGATAGAAGCGTGAAACGAGGTTTATGTAGGTTAGTTTTAATTTACGAGATTTAATCTCAGCCGTTGATTAGGAGTAGATCTAATGGATGAGATTAAAATGCTAGACTCACCTAAGATACCTAGACTCACTTGATGCAATTTCTATATATATATATATATATATATATATATATATATATATATATATATATATATATATATATATATATATATATATATATATACATAAATTAAAAAACGAATTACATTGATAAAAATGCAATTCTTAGATATGCATAGAGAGTCTTATTCTCTTCTATGATATCCATCCTCTCCTCCTTAGCTATTTGGAGGTTTCGTTCAGCAGTTGCTATATCGTCATATAGCTGCAACAACTGCTGCTCTGTCAAACCATTTTTTTTGGCGTCCTTGAGTGCGGATCGAGCTTCAACAAGGTAGCTCCTGAACCTGTCCTCGATGTCGAGCAACCGGCGGATGAAACTCTTGTTGTGCTCGGTCATAGTAACAGTCTTACGGATGGTATCATTCATTGTTGATGAAGTTTGGAGTTTGTTTGAAAGATTTAGGGTTTGGAGTTTGTTTTAGCAATTAGGGTTTGGATGAAATAGTGAGATAATAATGGAATGGTGGTTGAGATAATGCATGTATTTATACTAAGTAATGTGTTGTTTGAGTTGTTTTTTAATTAATATATGTTTAGGAAGTTGTGCCATCATATCTCTGCTTCAAATCTTATAACCCTTCTCATTCCATATATTGTCCATTCATATGCAGGATTGACAGTAATAATGCATGCATCGGAATTATAACGGGCCGTAATTATGCATGCATCTAGTAATATTTAGTTTAATTTTTTTTTTTAAAAATAAACAACGGTTATTTAAAAAAAACCGTTGTCTTTAGTTATAACAACGGTTTTTTATACTGTAACCGTTGTTATAACTTTCCCACCAAAATTTAGTCACCCTTTCCACAACGGTTTTTTATACTTAAAACCGTTGTTAATAGTTTTAACAACGGGTTTCTTAGGAAAACCAACCGTTGTTAAAACTTTTAACAACGGACGCTTTAACAACGTCCGCTTTTTTATATAACAACGGTTTTTAACCGTTGTTATAGCCTGTATCTGTAGTAGTGATAGTTTGCATAAAATACTTTTATAAGGCATACTACATTAAATCTTAACCGAAAACATTCAAATAAGGAGAAACCTACATCCTAGTGATCATCTTAGGTAAGAAAATAAGTTGATTCATTTAGGATCTAACTTTCAACATAACCAATAAAACTTAAACTTTCTAAAAATTAATAATAGTCAACATATATCAATACACAAAAGCTTATACACCCTCCGTCTCAATCATAGATAACCAACAAACCTCAAACGTAAATAAGTGATTGGGCAGGAGGGAGTATTAGTATAGTTATCTCGATACCCAGAAGCTACAACTCATTCACTACTTTCTTCCCCCTTTTTTCCTCATTTCCTTTTAGTTTTCCTCTCTCCTTTCATCTGACTTTTTTATATGAGAATTCCAGTCCATTCCAAACATTGATTGCAGTATACGAAAAAAAACAACTTCGACAAAGAAACTTGAATTTTATCTTCCCCAAGACTCACATCAAAATATTTTCGGGTGCAATATTCGAAGTAATTTGAAGATGTTTTTTCATTATTTAAAGGGCCTTTCATTATTTAGATTGCAATTTGAGAATATTTTTCCATCCTGGATTTAGGGTTAATATAAAATTGTATATAGAGTCACATATCTACCAAAATGCGAAGAAAACACTAACAAGGGTGGCATGTGTCACAGTGTGAAGGTCAAGACGTGTTATTCATTTCTCTTTCACTGCTATTACATCGGCCAACTGATTGCCCTCTGCTCACGCTCTTCCCTTAAGAAAGACACCCTAAGTTGGGATAATCATATAGGCTTAAACAAGTACCATGTAAAAAGCAACAACTAAATTAACATATCAGCTTACCAACTCCCATGTCTTCAGAAATAGTCATTATCCAGCGACACCGCTAAAGCTAACACAACAACTCTCTTTAAAAAGGCCAGTGGGCGAGCAATTTCTAACTCCTCAACCTGCAAATATGAATTGGTGGTACCAGAAGTATAAATGACGGATGTCTTGGTCACATATTGTGTTTGTTCTTTATTTTTCAAAGGAGTATGACATGTTTACCTCTTTACCAGGGTCAGATTCAATGCAGAATCCGAACTTCCAAATCTAATGACATATTGTCTAGCACCGTGAATATCTAAATAAAGACAGATATTACAAAGTCGGAACAGTGTTGATAGTCAATTAACTGTAACGAGATCATGTATTATCAGTTGCTAGTCAAGGCTGCTAGTATCTGATATAGGATTCATTTGCACCCTTTTTCCCCTCTATTTTCATGCTTTTCGACTCCATTTGAGTCGGTTTTATAGGTCCTTGCTTGCGATCCATGCCCCGATTCTTGTGCCTATGACATTGTGCTCTCCTTGCAGGAATTGAGGCGGGAACGGGAGAGTTGAAGCAAGAAGACGGGTTGATTAGACTAAGCATGGAAGAAGGAAGAAAAGAAGCTGAACTGCACTCCCAGCCGGTAGGCCGGCAGCCGGCTGGGAGCCCCCAAATATATACAAATGAGACTTTGTGAAGGAGTTACAGAAGACTCCCGGCCGGTCATAAGACCGGCAGCCGGCTGACCGGCTGGGAGAACAACAAGGTGAAGAAATGATGTAAAGTTACAAGAATCTCCCAGCCGGTCATAAGACCGACAGCCGGTTTCCCGGCTGGGAGCACACCTAAGAGCTTAAAAGTCAACAAAAGAAGAGGAAGTCAAACGCAGTCCCAGCCGGTCAGGCACCGGTGGCCGGCCACCCGGCTGTGACCACCTGATGATATGAAAATGCATTAAATCTTCCAGAAGACTCCCGGCCGGCCTTAAGGACGGTAGCCGGTTGCCTGCCTGGGAGTGCATCTCCGCATTTTAAAAGCCCATTTGTAACTCTACCCTAATCAGAGTGCAACCTATAAATACCTCCTTCCTTAATCAATTGTACACAATACCCTAGATCTATTATTAGTCTCCTAATCATATGCAAACCCTTAATCAAAACTTCAATCTTTCCTCAATAATTCTTCAATTACTTGTTATTATAGTTAGAAATAGTTTAGTTGGGTTATTTACATTTAAATATTGGGTTGTAACTTGGAATTTGTTGAAGATTGTTCTTCCATCTATTCAAAGATTGCAACTTTGCCTATATATTTGGTATAAATCTTCTCTACTATTGTTCATCTTTCATTTCTTTACATTTTGACTAGTTTAATTAGTAGTAATTTCAAACATGCTTTCCCTTTATTGTTCTATGTTAAATTCTTCATCTTTTGTGTTTGTTTACATAACCATGTGTGAGTAGTACTCTTCTAGGATGGAAGGGGATCTCATATGGGTTCATGAGGGTGAATTGTAGCATTGAATGGATGTAATTCTTGAGTTTAAGCTTTCAATCTTGTTATGCATGATAAGTGTTTGTGTTAATGCTTGAATGAGGATTTGAGTACTTTCACTATTTATATTTGCTTGTTAAGTGAGAACTTGACTAGTAAGTAGGATAAGCATGATAAGATTGTAGTTGAGTTGATTAGGTGAGGACTTAGTCGATTTAGCTTAAGGATTAGTCTCATATCGAGAGATAGAGTCTTGTCTTGCTTTTGCTCTTGAATTCACCACCCTTTGCGTGTCTCCCCTCACCCACGTGCCCATGTGAGTGAACCCAACATCCTAGCCTCCCAATTATTGTCAATCATCATCCATAGCATCGTGTTTAGCATTCCTCTTTAGTTAATTAAATCAATCATCTTTCATCTTTAGTTGAACTAAACTAGTAGTCTAACAATCAATCCTAGTGCCATAGAAACCGTCTCTTGGGTTCGACCCTCACGTACTTGCGACATCCTCGTACACTTGTGAGGTATAATAAATTAAACATCAAGTTTTTGGCGCCGTTTCCGGGGACGACAACATTGGATAGGATTAGTTGTTTACATCTAGGCTTAGTTCATTTATTTTGTTGTTTGCTTGTTGTTTTCTCCCCTTGTCCTAGTACAACTCTTGCATTAGGACTATTTGATCTTTTGTTGAGTGCATGAATAGGTGCTACATTGGACCTCTCTACCCACTTGATCAAGAGATCCGAGAAAACATTTCGGGCAAGAAGAAGATTAAGAAGATTGGCTCTCTCGGCAATTCGAGGATCTCCACTCCTTCTTAACCCACCGATTACTCCAATTTCCACAATTGATAACCTAGACCAACCACCCTCTTATTCCACCCTATCACCCCTTCACATTACACACAACCCTCCACCACATAATTCTCCACCTCATAACTCTCCCATCGAGACACCACAAAATTCACCAAGTCACTCACAACATTCTAACCACACAAACGACCCCGAATCTCCACAAAACAATCTCATAAACGAAGACATGGCGGACCAACCCATGGGATATTATAATAGACCGGACCCCAACCGGGCATGTTCAGCTATTAACTATGAAGCCCTTGCTCCCAACACATTTGAACACCGGCACCATGTGATCAACTACATGCAACAAGACACTTTCCATGGCATGAAGAGTGAGGATGCACACCAACATCTTACCACCTTCAAAGAGAAAGCGGGATCCATCAAGCATAACGGTGTGACGGAGGAGCTGATGCTCTTCCCCATCACATTGAAAGACAATGCTAAGAAATGGTTGAACTCCCATGAGCCGGGCACGTTCACTACTTGGGAAGCTCTATCCAAGGCCTTCATCAACAAATTCTACCCACCTTCTAAGACCGCAAGAATTCGCCATGAGATTCAAACCTTTAAACAAAGACCAATGGAGAATCTAAGTGAGGCTTGGGAGCGTTTTCCAGACCTTCTATCATCTTGTCTACACCATGGCATTCCAAAATGGATGACCACCCAAACCTTTTTCCAAACTCTTGAGCAAAGGTTCCGGGACATGATTGTGGCGGCATCGGGTGGAAATTTTGATGGAATGAACAATGCTCAAATCACGGAAATGATTCAAAACATTTCCGAGATGGAGAGTAGTTATGCTAGAGATGTGGACTACAAGAGTTAAGGACCTTCCAAGGTAGAGTTGGAGTACAAGGCAAAGTTGGATAACTTGACAAAGGAATTTGAAGAGTTCAAGTTGGCTAAGAAGCAAGGAGAATCAAAGCATGCTATTGAAGGTGGACCTAGCCACTCCAAGGTCTATTATGTCCAAGAACCAAGGTCTCCACCTTCTCACTTTCCTCCTCAAATGATTTGTGACTATTGTGGCGGTATGGGGAATACAATTGACTATTGTTCGTCTATCTCTCAAGAGGACCTACAACAGTTCTTTGCTCTTCAAGGTCAAGGTGCACCTAGGGTTTCTTACCAACGGCATGAGGCCCTATACCGTGCCTTCCCTAATCAAGATCCTAAGCTCTCATACGCGAGACAACCCTTAGATCCCAAGTATCAACAACCCCAATACATGCCCCACCTAAACCCGACCACTCTAGGCAATATCATCAAAACCAAGGCCAATGTTCCAACTACCAAGGCCAAGGTTTCAATTACCGAAGCCAACGACAATGCGACAACCCAAATTACATTCCACCACATCAACGAGATAACTTCCGTAATCAAAATCAAAACCCTTCATATCAACACTAAAACTACCAATCAAACCAACATTCCCATCAACCATACTACCAACAAGTATACCAACAAGGGTATCAACAACAAAACCTCAACCAAGCTCCTCAAAACCAACTATGCATAGATCCACCCAACCCCAATGCATCTATTGAAAAATTGTTAAGGGATATGGATGCTAAGGTAGACAACCAATTCAAAACCTTGAAAACCAAGTTGTCAAACGTCCAAGCTCACCAAAGGACTTTTAACTCTTACATGGCTAACCGAAACCCCTCTTCTTCCCAAAGAGCCCCCCATTCCTTGCCTCCTCAAGGCTCCCATCCTAGAGATGGACCGCCACCACACCAACAAGCTCACGTGGTGATTTTGAGGAGCGGTAAAGATTTGGAGGATTCTTACAAAGATTGTGAAGCTAAGAGGAAGAGGGATGTAATGAGAGATGGTGAGGAAAGTCCACCTCCCTCACCATCAAGTCGGGTTGATCATACCAAGAAAGGGAAAGTGAATGACTATGTTTTGGATGATGAAAACTTTGTATTGGAAGAGATAGTGGTTGAGAGAAACCAAGAAGAAGTGGTTGAAAGAAACCAAGGGAAAGGTAAAGAAGTAAGTGAGGGAGCTAACACCAAGCAAGTCTCACCTCCCAAAAAGACCATTAACTCTCCAATCCCATTTCCTAATAGAGGTAGAGCAATGAATGAGGAGAGGAAATTCTCCAAATTCTTGGATATGTTGAAGAAGCTTGAAGTTTCATTGCCTTTCACCGAGGTAGTGACACAAATGCCACTCTACAAAAAATTCTTGAAGGATGTGTTAACCAAGAAGAGAAGCATTGTAGGAAATAGTCTAGTCTCTCTTAGAGGAGAATGTAGTGCGGTATTACTCAACCCCATGCCGGAAAAACTACAAGATCCGGGTAGTTTTTCCATCCCATGCACGGTGGGTAATGTGAGTATCAAAAAGGCACTTTGTGATCTTGGTGCTAGTGTTAGCATTCTACCTCTTCCCATTGCCAAGAAGATTGGGTTGAATGACATGATTCCCACCTCAATGACACTACAACTCGGGGATAGATTGGTTCAAAGACCGATGGGTGTGATTGAGGATGTACCGGTCGAGGTTGGTAACTTCTTTATCCCGGTGGACTTTGTTGTACTTGACATTCCAGAGGATCAACAAACACAAATCATTCTAGTAAGGCCCTTCCTAGCAACCGGGGATGCCAATATTAGTGTCAAAGAGGGGAAGCTCACCTTCAAGGTCGGAGGGAATCTTGTTGAATTCTCTTTGACCGGGGCCATATCACAACCAATGTTTGAGACTGTCTATTCTATAGATATATTGGAAGAAGCAATTGAAGAAGTTAAAGATAAGTGCTCGGGGGAGCATTTAGAGGAAGATTATGAAGTCTTGCCACCTATCTTGGATGAAGTTGAGGGCCCAAGCCCTCCTAAGGTAGACCTTAAACCTTTGCCCCCATCCCTTGAATATTCCTACCTTGATGAGGCACACTCCTTCCCCGTGATCATCAATGCGGACCTAACGACTTCTCAATAAGAAAAACTCTTGAAAGTTCTTAAGAAAAACAAGAAAGCCATTGGGTATAGCCTTGATGATCTCATGGGAATCTATCCCCGAGTGTGTATGCACCGTATCACGCTTGAGGATGGATTCAAACCTTCCGCCCAACCTATGAGAAGGTTAAATGACAAATTGAAGGAGGTGGTAAGAAAGAAAGTTGATAATTTGCTTGAGGTCAGAATTATCTACTCCATCTCCGGGAGCAATTGGGTTAGCCCGGTTCAAATCGTCCCCAAAAAGGGCGGTATGAGCGTGGTTGAGAATGAGGATGGTGAACTCATCTCCACCCGACCGGTCATGGGATGGAGAATGTGCATTGATTATAGGAATCTTAATTCCGCTTTAATCAAAGATCATTTTCCCTTACCATTTATTGACCAAATGCTCGAGAGACTTGCAAACCATGAGTATTTTTGCTTTCTTGACGGTTATTCCGGGTTTTTTCAAATACCCATTCACCCGGATGACCAAGCAAAAACTACTTTTTCTTGCCCCTACGGTGTCTTCGCGTATCGAAGAATGCCGTTTGGGTTGTGCAATGCTCCCAGAAAATTTCAACGGGCGATGATGTCTATATTTTCCGAGTTTATAGAGAAGTCTATGGAGGTGTTCATGGATGACTTTAGTGTCCATGACACCTCCTTTGAGGATTGCTTAAAGAATCTATCTCTTGTTCTCCAAACATGCATTCGATATAACTTGAAATTGAATTGGGAGATGTGCTATTTCATGGTACAAAAAGGTGTTGTTTTGGGTCATGTAATTTCTAAGGAGGGGATCCAAGTGGATAAAGCAAAAGTGGAGGTGATTGAGAAACTTCCCCCACCCACAAATGTCAAGGGTGTGAGAAGTTTCTTGGGTCACGCAGGGTTCTATCGACGTTTTATCAAAGACTTTGCGAAAATCGCTAAACCCCTTACCTCCCTTTTGGCTAAAGACACTCCCTTCGTATTTGATAATGCTTGACTTGAAAGTTTTTGTAGGCTTAAACAAGCATTGGTTTCGGCTCCAATAGTGCAACCGCCTAATTGGGATCTCCCATTTGAACTAATGTGTGATGCGAGTGATTTCGCCCTAGGAGCGGTCTTGAGGCAAAAACATGATAACAAGCTCCATGTGATAGCTTACATAAGCAAGACTCTTGATAATGCACAATGCAACTACACCACCACGGAAAAGGAAATGTTGGCGGTGGTGTATGCCTTTAAGAAATTCCGGTCTTATCTCTTGTGTTCTCAAGTCATTGTCTACATGGATCACACCGCCATCAAGCAACTCATGCTTAATAAGGATGCTAAACCACGGTTGATTCGTTGGGTTTTGTTGTTGCAAGAATTTGATGTTATTATCAAGGATAAGTCGGGGGTCCGAGAATCTTGCTGCGGATCATTTATCAAGGTTAACTAGAGAATTCCGAGGGGATGAAGATGATGGTATCCCCATTGATGAGTGGCTGCCCGATGATTCTATCTTAGCTATCACGCACTCCGACCCTTGGTATGTGGATATAGCTAGTTACTTGAGCTCTAGCTTTATCCCTGAAGAACTTGATAACCAAGTTAGGAAGAAGTTGAGATATGAATCAAGGAGATATGTGTGGGAGGATCCTTACCTCTATAGAAGATGTAATGATGGCATTTACCGGAGATGTGTTTCTCAAGAAGAAGGTCGAGCAATTCTTCAAGCTTGCCATGCTACCACTTATGGAGGGCACTTGTCCACTTCTAGGACCCAAGCCCGAGTTCTTCATTGTGGCTTCTATTAGCCCTCCTTGTTCAAAGATGCATATGTCATGGTACACTCTTGTGATTCTTGTCAAAGAAGAGGTAACATTGGGAGAAGAGATGAGATGCCATTGAACAACATTTTGGAAGTTGAGCTTTTCGATGTATGGGGGGTGGATTTCATGGGACCATTTCCATCTTCATTTGGCAACCAATATATATTAGTTGCGGTGGACTATGTGTCCAAGTGGATCGAAGCAATCACCGCCCCTACCAATGACTCCAAGGTAGTCTCCAAACTTTTCAAATACTACATTTTCCCCCCGCTTTGGAGTACCCCGGGCCGTTATAAGTGATGGTGGGTCACATTTCATCAACCGCACCATCTACACTATCCTCAAGAAGTACGGTGTCCGGCATAAGGTAGATCTTGCATACCACCCCAAACCAATGGGCAAGTGGAAGTTTCAAATAGACAAATCAAGGCTATTTTGGAGCGGGTTGTGAATAAGTCTAGGAAAGATTAGAGTGCTAAGCTCAATGATGTGTTGTGGGCTCTAGGAACTGCATACAAGACCCCAATCAGCACTACTCTTTACCGGTTGGTCTATGACAAGTCTTGACACCTACCTCTTGAGTTGGAACACAAATCAAGATGGGCTCTCAAAGAGCCCAACTATGATTTAGATTTCGTGGGAAACAAGAGGTTTCTTCAACTCAATGAACTTGACGAGTTGAGGATGGATGTCTATGAAAGTGCAAAACTTTACAAGGAAAGGACCAAGCAATGACATGACTCAAAAATTACAAGGAAGGAGATCATTGTGGGAGACAAGGTATTACTCTTTAACTCCCGTTTTCAACTATTTCCCAGGAAGTTGAGGTCTCGGTGGTCGGGACCCTTTGAGGTAGTCACCGTGTTTCCTTATGGTTCCTTTGAGTTGAAGAATGACAAGGGAGAGTGTTTCAAAGTGAATGATCATCGAGTTAAGTACTTCTATGAGGGTCAACCCATCGAGACCCGAAATGAGGTTGATTTAGAAGATCCCCCATCCTTGGGGGACGACTAATTTCAAGATTGAACAAACATTAGTTTGGTGGAGTCCCACAAGAACCACCGTTTGTAAATAGCATGCATTTAGATAGTTTATGAGAATTTTTGGATCGATAATACTTGACATTTTGGGTTGATGGTGGTTGTCATCTTGAAGAAATTGGGATTTTGGATCAAGAACAAGTGTATGATCATCAATTGGCCTTTTCCCGACATGATGAATCGGCTTTGAAAGACGAAAACACGCAAACTAAGGCCAATTGATGATTGGATGTGATTATGTGAAACTAGGGGTATAATGAAGACAATGGGCTTGAGCGTATTCCCAGCCGGGTGCCCGGCCACCGGTTTTCTGACCGGCTGGGAAGTTTCTGAAAAATTTTGTGAAAATTTGAAGTTTCAAAGAAGAGGGAATTCCCAGCCGGGTGACCGGCGGCCGGTATTTTGACCGGATGGGAAGTTCCTGGAAAATTTGTTGAAAATTTGAGAGTTGAAGGGAGTCCCAGCCGGTCGGCCGACAGCCGGTCCACCGGCTAGGAATGCATTTACACGTGGAATTGGTGAAAAAAGGCAAAAGAGGAGTCCTAGCCGGCAGGCCGGCAGCCGGCTGGGAATGCAAATGTGAAGAAATGAAGTGTTGGACGTTCTCCCAGCCGGGTGACCGGCGGCCGGTCTTCTGACCGGCTGGGAGTGTTCTGTGAAATTTTGAAAATTTTCGAAAAGGGTATGTTCTCCCAGCCGGGTGACCGGCGGCCGGTGTTCTGACCGGCTGGGAGTGTTCTGTCGTGAATTAAAACACAAAAAACCATCCAAGTTTTCACAAATTTCGACCCTCTTCTTCTCTCATTCCTCCCTCTAAACCCTAAATTCCTTCCTCAAAATCACCACCCACCACCTCCCACCACCTCCAACACCCATTCTACCACCAGCAAACCACCACAATAACCTTCCCCTTCATTAACCCTCTTTCAAACACCACAAATGGCACCAAAAAAGAGAGTGAGGAAGGGAGACTTGGCTTTACAACAAACCGAGATGGTGGCGGCCGCGGCTCACGACATGAGTTCCGATCCGGCATTCCCGGACCTCAGGTTCTCATCCATAACCATGAAAGGTAAATTTGTTCTCTTCAAACAACGTCCCCTTACCCCGACCCGTTTCATTGTTAGACAATGCATGGGGGACTTAGGGATAGACCAAGTAACTTTAGATTTGTTTGAAGGAGTAAGAATGAGGTACATGTATGGTATTCATGAGAAAACTTATGCCCGTCTCACATGGGAATTCTTGAGCTCGCTTAGAATTGATAAACACCGCCAAAGCGAAAAGGTTGCTTTCTTGCATTTTCAATTGATGAACAAGGACTATTCCTTGACCTTGCCGACCTTCGTCGCTCATTTTGGGTTAGACACTAGTACTCCTCACAAGGCCCTCGAAACTTTTGACCATGGGGCCATATGGAAGGCTATTACCGGTTTAGATGATAACCCTCATTTCAAGAGAGCGGCTAATACGGTCCATAATACGGCCATTCGGGTTTGGCACCGGTACAAGGGGTGGACCGTTTTTGGCCGAGAGGAGAATCACAACTTCCGCACGGAGGAGTTGGAAATTCTTGGGTCTTACCTTCGCTCCAACCCCACTACCTTTAAAATCGACATTGCTCATCACATGGCCCTAAACCTTCATCGTCTTAACAATTCCCTGGGCCAAAAGATGTCCATTGTGGTGGGTGGACTCATCACTCCCCTAGCCAAGCGACTCAACCGGAGGGTGAATTTGGGTGGGATGCGGTACATTATAGGGGACACCATGTTGTTCAAGAACTACATCCACCACAACCTCAATTGGCTAAAAACCAACCCGAATGACAATCAAGACTATTGGAAAATCCGAGTGGATGGTATTGATAGAAATTCCATTGCCCTTCCCAACCCCGAGAAAATGAAAGTGGTGCCTAATTCACCATATTACTTGCTTGAAATTGAGGACCCCAAGGATCCCACCATTCCCCAAACCCAAAACCCCAACCTTCTCTACACCCGTGATCGGCCTATCATCCCTGCAACACCCACTTTACGGTATGCTACACCTTCCTCCCCTTTCGGTGCCGGACCTTTCCAACAAGGGGAAGGTTCTTCTAGTCAACAACCGCAACAACCTCCGCCCCTCCATAGTGACCTTATCTCTTTCATGGATGAGATGAGGATTAGCACGGCCTCCGCCGCTAGTGAGAGCCTCGGTCTCCAACAACGCATGGACCGTATTTACTACGACCACTCTCTTGGTCAATTCCCGGTCTACGACGACATGATGAGGAGGCAAGACAAACACCCCTCCAACCTACACCCCTCTTACTATTTGGCCCCGGATGGTGGACATCCGGAAGACGGGAGGATCCTCTATGGCGATATTAACCTCCGTCCCGACTATTATAGTGCACCGGTCTTCCCTACCCCGCCTTCCACCCAAGGAGAGGGACATGATACTCGGTGGTTTGGGGGTTCCCCTTCCATCTTTGGAGAGGAGGGTTCTAGTGGTGCTGGAGGGAGCCAAGGGGCATTTATTGACATGACGGGAGAGTTTGGCTCGGATGCTCCAATGAACACGGATGATTTTATTCATGAGTCCGAGTTTGGAGCCGGCAATGATGATGGTGATGATAATGAAGAGGGTGATGATACCGACTTTAAGTAGGCCTAGTGATGAGGGCTCTACTATGTCCCTTTCAATCCAAATGGCAAGTATGTTTCCCTACAATCCAAATTTCTCATTCATATTTCAATTTCGTATGCATTTAGTTAGTTGTATAATATGTAGAATAGAATCATGTAGTTGCATTCATTTAAGCTTGCATTAGATTTAAATTTTGTAATATATTGTCACATATAGAAATTGCATTCATTTAGCATAGTTGCATTGTTATTTCAATATTGCATTTAGCTTAGTTCAAGCATTGCATCCCCAAATAAAAACACAAAAAAATTGAAAAAAATTGAAAATTTTACAAAAACACGCATTTTAATTTCCGAATCTCCTCCATACATTATGTACATAGATAAGTGTGGGGAGGATATTCTATATATTCACCAAAAAAAACTTCAAAAAAAACATGTTCTTTATTTTTAAAAAAAAATCAACAAAAAACACAAAAACACGTTCTTTTCATTCTCTTTGCCTCCCACCCACACTTCCCTGTCACCGGGTATTGTATATAACACGTGTGGGGAGGAGCCCCCCCCCCCCCCCAAAAAAAAATAAAAAAAAACCAAAAACACGTTATTTCATTTTGAGAAAAAATGGCAAAAATACAAAAATATGTCTTTCCTTTTTCCTATTTCCTCCCTACATTTCGTTCCATCGAGGACGATGAAAGTCTTAAGTGTGAGGAGGAAAATATCTACTTCGTATATATTTGTAAATAAATTGTGAATAGCTTGTAAATTTGGCAAAATTTCAAAAAATTCAAAAAAAAAAAAAAATAGAAAAACTTTCAAAAAAATCACAAAAACATTGCATTGTATATATTTGTTGTTTATGTTGGCTAACATTTGGCATATGCATTGACCGTTTGAGACAAAAAGGAGACTAGAAGACCGCTTGGTATACACGTTCTTATCTCTTTCTCCTTTTTCCATTCTCTCTCTTTTTATATTGTTGTATAATATGGAGGAGGACGGGATTTTTGTGCCTTGGATGTTCCTTTGGGGAACTATTGGATTGTTAGTGTTGATGTGCTGTTAGGTCTAGTCAACTTGTTGCATGTTTCTATTCTTGTCATGTTCAAATTTTGCATGCATGTGTTCGTGTATATACATGTTTTCAAATTCAAGTTTTGCATCGGTTTGTAAATAAAGGTTTTAAAGAAAGAACATGGTCTAGGAAGGGATCAAATGCCCATAGGATGATTATGCTCCGATTGTGCCTTCTCCCTCTCCGTGGCTCGTGCCCGTGACCGTTTGGTTAGCCATAAGGAATGAAGTCCATTTATTGAGTCTTGACTACCTTGTGAGATTAAAGGCCATAGACTAGGCTTAAGTCTCGACTTAGCTACTCAAAGGTGAGGATTAGAGCCTCCACGGGGTCGGTACATTCCTACCCGACCCTTATTTAGGATTGTGAGTAGGTCTCCTCGCGAGACGTGTTATGTCTAGACGCATAAGTGTGCCGTTCCGTCCTTAGGCCATGATTTGCATTTCATTTTTTGTGCACAAGTTATGAAATAAAATTTGTTTTCACATGAATATGAACCTCACATAGCCAAATTGCCTTGTTTTGTCTCTTCCATTATCCCCTTTTTTATTCACCCCCTTGAGCCTTAGCCTTTTCATTTAGCAAACCCACTAAAATAGCTACATTCCATAACCACTCTTCATTGATCAAGAATTGGTCGGTTTTGTAGTAGTGTTGTAGGAGGTGATTTGGGTCATAGTGGTGGATAGTATACATATCCACTTGGATCGGAATTTGGTATGCATTTGGCATTGTATATAAATAAGAGGTTTTGAAAAAGAAATGAAAAATAAAATAGAAAAGTGAAAAAGTTCTAAAAAATCCAAAAAAATGAGTTACTTGTGTTGTGTATATATATTGTCAAGAAAAGAAAAAGGTAAGCAACACCTCTACTCATCATTTAAAGGGGTAGAAAAAGCCGTTGCTTAATAAAGGGGCGATTTGATATTTTTCCAAAAAGAGTTGGGTTTACACAATTTTTGCAAGATTTGGGAAACCGAGTCTTTGTTAGGGTGTAGACGTTACCATTTTTTGAAATAAGAGGAGTACTTTCAAGTTTTTCCAATTTGAGTTGGGTTTATGCAATTTTTGCATAGTTTTGGTTAGGGATGGCAATGGGTCGGGTCTGGGTCGGGTCCAGTAAAACCCGGACCCGGACCCGGACCCCCAACTCTGGACCCGGACCCGACCCAGACCCTATAGGGTCTAAAATTATCAGACCCTTACCCATACCCAATGGGTCCGGGTCCAAGTCGGGTCTACCCGCGGGTCTAGAGTAAATATTGTGTCTTTGTAATTTCAATGGTGTACCAAGTAAATATACTACCAGGGGCTTCAAAACTCCATGTTAACTTTAGAAATCAAACACAAACAGTGAGATTTCAAAGATTAAAGTCCAAAAATATATGATTAAATTCCAAAAATACATGATTAAACAGTGAGATTTCAAAGATTAAATTCCTTATAAAAGATCTTTTACATTTGTTTTTTTTATTAATCAATTTTTTCGTTCATTCATCATCATCAATTCAATATGAGTTATTTGTTCATGCCCAACTCTTATATCTCCAGTAGTAAGAGAAAGAGGAGCAAAAGGGCCAATAAGGAAAAAGATACATAACCATACGAAAAGAGGAATTTGAGGACCTGAGAGTTAAGGAAGATGAAGGAACAATACAGAAAAACGAGAGAAATGTGAGAGGAGATGATGACTATCTGTATGACAAAAACTACATCCTTGTTGATAGAGCCGACACACTTGAAGGTGAATTAATGGAGATTGATGGAAGGTGACCATTTTAGATGTGGTTTTGGAGGTGAATTAATGGAGATTGATGGAAGGTGAATTTAGGGTTATAAGTTAGAATAGAAAAGAGGAAATAATTGGGTGTGAGAGGAAGTGAGGAACGGCTGTCTTTTGTTAGGTTAAAAGTTTTTTTTTTTTTTTAAAAAAAAAATTATTAGGGTCTAAGGGTCGGGTCCGGGTCCCATAAATCAGACCCTTACCCGGACCCGAAATATTTATCTAAGACCCATACCCGACCCATACCCATTGGGTCTGAAAAAATGAGACCCAGACCCGACCCATTAGGGTCCGACCCTAAGGGTCTGGGTCGGGTCCCCGACCCACTGCCATCCCTAGTTTTGGTGATCCATTCTATGTTAGGGCATAGACGTGTCTCATTTGTTGCAATAAGAAATGGGATGTGATGTGTCGATAATTCTTGATTTGAACTCCACATGTCCAAACGGTGCTTGCACCAATCCCCTTTCGTCCTACTCCTTAGCCCCGTTACAACCCTTATTTCATGGCTTGTGCATTGTTACATTTTGCATCTTATTTGGACACAGGACGGTCTTACACATTAGTTTGCGGGCACGTTCTCACGAGTTAGAGCAGGGGAGTGTTTTGGTTCCTTTTGTACAAAAACACCCGGTCCTTAATTGAGTGACGAGTGAAATCGTGAGGATGTCGTTGACCTAGGTCCTCTTAGTCATGGGCCTTGATTGAATCTTGTGTTAGTTCGTGGACTCGATGAGCCAGCTCTATTTCTTTTTTCCCCGCTCTTGAATTTGTTTCTTGAGCTCTAGCGGTCAGTGGTCACACTTGGTCACTTGACGCGACACTTAGGGAGTTGGCAGTACTAGGGTTAAGCAAAAGCGGGTACCCGACCCGATTTTGGAAACCGGTTCGGGCACCCGGTTTCAAAAACCATAAATTTCGTAAACCTAAACTGCACCTCTTTGAATCCGGTTAACCGGTTTTTTTCAGTTTTCCAACCTGGATCCGAAAACCGGTTACCCGACCCGGTTTTCAAACCCGGTTCTGAGTTTAAACTTCTTGTTCCAGATTAGTTTGAACTTTCTGTTTTGTCAAATTTGAGAGAAAATTCTTTCATACAAAAGTCATCCATTGTCCAAAGTTGATAGTCCTCGTACATCCATACAAAATAATGTTCAAATAATGTTAAGAAATTACTATTCAATTAAGACAAAGAGTAATGAGTACATACAAATCGATATGTTGATTAAAAGTTTTCACTAGTTAACCATCCCTACTGCAAATTCTCCTAAATATCCATCACAAATCCATGACTACAACAACCCATATGAATAAATAAATAAAACGCAACAATAACAATAAAAACGACAAAAAATAAATACGATAACAAAAAAAGAAATAGAATCAATACAAACGAAAAAATATATAAATACAAAGGAGAAAACCAGTATAAATAAAATAGGGGATAAATATAATCCTTGCTTTGTGATATCTTGAAGTTTGGTTGATGATAGCTTAATGTTTGATGAACAGATCTTAGAAAAAAGGAGTGAAATAGTGAGAGAGTGAGGAGGCGGTGAGGATTTAGAAAATTAGGGTTATGTTGAACTTTTAAGATTTTGTTTGATTGCCACTGTATTCTACTACTCAGTACTCAGTGTCTTTGTAGTTGCATTTTTCGTATTTTTATTTTAATTAATTAAACCGGTTCAAAAACGGGTTCCGGTTTTCTATTTTCCAGACCCTAAACCGAACCTCTTTTACTCCAAAAAAATGCGGTTCGGGCGCCGGACCGGAAAAAACCCGAATTTTCGGGTCCCTAAATTCGGATTTCGGTTCGGGTTCGGTTTAAAAAAGCGGTGTGGGTTTTTTTGCCCAGGCCTAGTTGGCACCTCCGTTGGAAATCTGAGACGGCATTTCTCGACCGAAATCGTGTTTTTGAAGCTGAAAATTCGGCCACTTTGATGAGGAAGTGAGCCATTTTGTTGATGCATTCTACCTCTTGTTTGTGTGCTTACATGCTTGAGTGCGTCGCATTTTTCTTGCAAGACCTCACTTGCCTCATGAGTCGTGCCTTACCTCATAAGCACAACTACATGAGTTGAAAGGGCGTTGAGTGCGCTAATACTCGATCGACTTATGTAGTAGAATGATTGAGTGATGCTTATATTGTGCACTCACTCTTATTACTTGTTATAGTAGTGTCTTGTACATTGATAGAGAACTTACTCGGGGACGAGTAACGTTCAAGTGTGGGGAGGTTTGATATAGGATTCATTTGCACCCTTTTTCCCCTATATTTTCATGCTTTCCGACTCCATTTGAGTCGGTTTTATAGGTCCTTGCTTGCGATCCATGCCCCGATTCCCGTGCCTATGACATTGTGCCCTCCTTGGAGGAATCGAGGCGGGAACGGGAGAGTTGAAGCAAGAAGACGAGTTGTTTAGACTAAGCATGGAAGAAGGAAGAAAAGAAGCTGAACTGCACTCCCAGCCGGCAGCCGGTCAGCCGGCTGGGAGCCCCCAAATGTATACAAATGAGACTTTGTGAAGGAGTTACAGAAGACTCCCAGCCGGTCATAAGACAGGCAGCCGGCTGACCGGCTGGGAGAAAAATAAGGTGAAGAAATGATGCAAAGTTACAGGAATATCCCAGCCGGCCATAAGGCCGGCAGCCGGTTGCCTGGCTGGGTGTACACCTAAGAGCTTAAAGGTCAACAAAAGAAGAGGAAGTCAAACGCAGTCCCAGCCGGTCAGGCACCGGCGGCCGGCCACCCGGCTGTGACCACCTGATGATATGAAAATGCATTAAATCTTCCAGAAGTCTCCCAGCCGGCCTTACGCTGGGAGTGCATCTCCGCATTTTAAAAGCCCATTTGTAACTCTACCCTAATCAGAGTGCAACCTATAAATACCCCCTCCTTTAATCAATTGTACACAATACCCTAGATCTATTATTAGTCTCCTAATCATATGCAAACCCTTAATCAAAACTCCAATCTTTCCTCAATAATTCTTCAATTACTTGTTATTATAGTTTAGAAATAGTTTATTTGGGTTGTTTACATTTGAGTATTGGGTTGTAACTTGAAATTTGTTGAAGATTGTCCTTCCATCTATTCAAAGATTGCAACTTTGCCTATATATTTGGTATAAATCTTCTCTACTATTGTTCATCTTTCATTTCTTTACATTTTGACTAGTTTAATTAGTAGTAATGCAAACATGCTTTCCCTTTATTGGTCTATGTTAAATTCTTCATCTTTTGTGTTTGTTTACATCCCCATGTGTGAGTAGTACTCTTCTAGGATGGAGGGGGATCTCATATGGGTTCATGAGGGTGTATCATAGAATGGATGTAATTCTTGAGTTTAAGCTTTCAATCTTGTTATGCATGCTAAGTGTTTGTGTTGATGCTTGAATGAGGATTTGAGTACTTTCACTATTTATATTTGCTTGTTAAGTGAGAACTTGGCTAGTAAGTAGGATTAGCATGATAAGATTGTAGTTGAGTTGATTAGGTGAGGACTTAGTCGATTTAGCTTAAGGATTAGTATCGTATCGAGAGATAGAGTCTTGTCTTGCTTTTACTCTTGAATTCACCACCCTTTGCATGTCTCCCCTCATCCATGTGCCCATGTGAGTGAACCCAACATCCTAGCCTCCCAATTATTGTCAAAGATCATCCATAGCAATTGTTTAATCATCGTGTTTAGCATTCATCTTTAGTTAATTAAATCAATCATCTTTCATCTTTAGTTGAACTAAACTTGTAGTCTAACAATCAATCCTAGTGCCATATAAACCGTCTCTTGGGTTCGACCCTCACGTACTTGCGATATCCTCGTACACTTGTGAGGTATAATAAATTAACATCAGTATCATGCTTAACCCATTTATCCTCAGAAAGGACCCTACAACTCAAGTAATTGAATAACTTCTCTCTTTAAAAAGGAGAGAACTATAAACTAATAACTGCATGCCTCGAAGGTTTCAGATGATGATTCATGTCAGCTGACCCCAAAGCATTTTGGGTAAGATTCCGGCGTTGTTGTTCTAAGCAAATAAGTCTCAAAATTAAAATGTCACCCCATGATCTCTACCCACCCCCTCCTCCCGAGAGGGATGAGATTGAGTAACATCTTCAACCTGAGAAGGGCTTACAAAGTACCTTCAAGTGAGGAGCGGTCTTGTCCTTGTCAGTAAAAACATCAGTTGGCTCAACAACGTAATCAACTCCAATCTAGCCCCCATGGGATCTGTCATATACATAACATAAACACAAGAATGAGATACAAAATTATCATTCATCTACAACACTTAAACTTCATGTATCGATAATAAATATATTTGTCATAATTCAGCCATAGATAATAACATCGGAAATAGCATATATAGGCAGCCTTATACTTTCATACAACAATTGAAAGCCCTAACAAAGCAAGCTAGGGGAACGCCCATCTCAAACAGTAGATAGAAACAAGATTTAAGTCAAAAACATGAACAACACCTGTTAGTCTGTTACAAAAAAACGGTCACATCCTTCTCACCAAAGAGAATAGCTTTCTTATCCTTGACCTTGATGTCAGGGTGCTTCCATTGACCATGAACACTGCCATACTTGTAGTCTTGAACATGTAGGCCTTTAGCACCAATATAACAACAGATAAGCACCAAAGTTAAATAACAATGTTGAAAGGCTATAATCAATCGATCTGTAAGCAATGATTTGACCTAATAAAGCAACCCAAAACTACCTTTTTCCCAAGAAAATGGAAGGGTTCTAATAAATCGAACGATGATCAAGCAATAAATATCTCTCCCTCGAAAACCTCGCTCGTTTGAAAGCGAAAAAATGCAGGATTAAATAAGAAAATAAAAGCTTAAAAGTATTCTAAAAGTGAAAAATCACTCACTATTTGAATTGAAAACACATCAAAACACCACAAATTCTGGTAGGTGACGTGAATAATGTGAGGGACGGAAAAAACTAACAATACCAATATCAATAATGGTAAAAAATACTAAGCATTCAAAAAGTAAACCATTGGAACCATTTTTGACCGCTAATATCAGACAAGTTGCAGGTATAATTTAAGGTGCGAAAGAAGCAATCAGATCAGATCAACCTCCATAGCTCTCTTCGGCGATGTAGAAATCCCTCCCTTTATATTCTGGGAAGCGCTCAAACAATGCTAGCAAAAACTTTAAAGAGTCCTTAACTGCAATATTAAGAGTAGTTCTTTAGCAGTTTAGCGTAAACCTGTCTACAAAGGTGAATCTTGTCTAAGGTGGTCTCACATATGACTAATCTGAATTCTTTGGGATTAATAGGTTGGTCTCACATGTGAGACGGTCTTATTTAAGTTTTTATGTTTTACAAGTTGTTATTAAATGCATGCCCTTTTATCCCCATTAGTTAGCAAATCAAATGAAGTGTTGGAATATGAATACCCAACTCTAACAGGAGCATCCAGGAACAAAATGTTGGCAACTGTATTTTAGTCACCAAATTAGAAATAACATATCACAGACTCATAGTGAGTATTTTAAGAGCATGCATTAATAAGACTCCTCAAATGCAAGCACAACTCATTAAGGGCTATCATTGATCTGATTTTTGAGTTTAATTAGTTTCACGAGATTCCTTGGTTACAGCCTGATTTAACCCATATCCCAACATGCACTACTGTCTCACTTAGGTGTATGTGTCGTAGCTTCTGCAAATTACAAATGCTCTTTACCAGGGCCGGTCCTGAATATTTTAAGGCCCTAGGCAAAATATTAATTTGGGGCCCCTTTAAAATTCGTAGTCTAAGTAATTTATGTCATTTTCTATAACATGATATTAAGAAATAGTAAAACGGGGTCTCGTTGAAAATCTTAGTTCAAATAATGCACCTGCATCCTTGATCGACGACACCACAACAGTCCACTTTGAAGGTCGGTGAACGGTAACGACGCAAGCCCTTTACTTATTTCCAAAACACTGATTTCTGCCAAATATTTATATATTTTTATATTTGTTTACAATATTTTCAATCACAAAAACTCACTTTAGACGGACATTATCCTCTAAAATTGTAGACGGATTAAATATGTCACCACTTTTATAATAAGATACAACAACAAGTGGGATGATGAAGGTTGTTTTATTATGAAGGTGGTGACATATTTGACCCGTCTATATCTTTACACGAATATATTGCTTACAGCTAGACTAATCGGATTTCAATTTTGGAGATTAAGTGTTGCTTTTTTGAAGAGATTAAAATATTTTTGAAGAAAAAGTAACTTGGGGATTGGAAAATTAAAAGTGTGACACTCTGACATATAACAGGAGTAAGAAAAGAGTAGTGTTGGACTTTTTCAATTTCCTTTTTTCCCTTTTGCTCGATACATACTACTCTGTAACTTGTAACTTGTATTTTCCTTTTTTTACCTTTTTTTACGATTGGCCCCCTTTGCACTTGGGCCCTTGTCAATAAACCCACCAAACAACCCATTGGGCCGGCCTTGCTCTTTACTATTCGGAGTAAACTCTTAGGGAGTAATTACTATTTTGTAGAGAGTAATAAAATTAAAATATATATGCATGCAAATGGATTAAGCTTACAGATTAGAAGACATCTAACTTCGAATTTCAAATCTATCAAACCAACATCAAAACTCTAAAGTTACCAGCAACTCACTCTGTCAATGAATAAATTTACTAATTTTCATCCCGAAGTGTCCATAACAAACTTGCTACCTTATTATTTCTTTGTTGAATGAGTTATATTACAATTATAGAGAAAAAATGGATCCCTCCTATTTATTGGCCAAAATATGCATATGTTCCCTTCCTTTCCCCTCTAAATTCCTATATCCTAATTTCTACAAAAGATATTAGCCGGAGCGAAACCTATGGTGTAAGAAGAGGGGAAAAACACAAAACTATTCACATCAAATAGAGAAGTAATTACCTGCAATGGAACCACATTAATCACAGGCTTAAGGCAGTCCACAATCAGAAGAACTTCAATGACATGACAGGATCCATTAGGCCTTTGCGAGCACGAAGTTGCTGAATTACTGATTGTTGCTTGCTGCAGAAAAATTATTTGATTGACATACAATTAGTTTGAGGTTGAAGAATTAAACGTATAAACTATTTACTTATGCTCAAGTGCTTACCTAACATGTCTGTACTACACCCGGTGTGCATAAGTTGCAGGAGATCATGGGGAATAAGCATGCTCTACACTGACCTATCTGAGAAATCTAATGGATTCTTTAATTATATTGCTGACTGAAACATCATATAACAGGACTTAAATATTGGGAATTATAGGGTAAGTTCCCCCATATCAACACTCAGCAACCTTCTCATCCTATTTAGTTATCGGAATTCAAATTACTCAAATTAATTATGAACTAAATCAAATAAACCTAATTGAACAATTACTCATAATTACACGAAATCCTAGATTATGAGCTAAATTAAGAAACCCTAACTGAACAATTACACAAAATAAAAATTAGGGTTACAATTTTTTTAAAAAGATGAGAAATAAAGACTTGCCTCAAACAAAAAGGGAAAAAATGCAGAAGATAAGAAGAGCACATCTGAAAAACACCAAGAGGAGTAATAGCAGCCAATCTTTCACCAATAATCGAGTTAACAGTCGACGATTTACCAACACCGTCTTTTCCCAAAACAAGGCTGGTCAAGGAATACAAATTCTACCTTGCGTAGAATGCAAAGATTTGTGTTAAGTAAGACACACCAAAACACCTAACAATAATTTTCATATGGGATTAAAACCAACTAACCTCTTGTTTTAATTTTTTCAACAATTCAAACAACTTATTTTGAGTAGCAGATGGGAACTGCTGAATTCCAGTCCACTGACGAGCCAATTGTGCAGCCATTGTAAATCTAGCCCCTGCCCCATTCATTAAAAAACATTGTCCAACTAAAAACTCTTTTCAATCAAATTCTCCAATGTTAGTTGATGATAAAACCTGCCCTAATGTTGTACTCCATCCGTCCTAGTCAATAGTTTACTTTTACTTTATTACCCCTCACAAAATAAAGCAAACGTAAAGTATTCACCGGGGAATAAGGAGTAAACTTCTAGCAGCCAGTTGATAATACAAACTGCCCCAAGGTACGAACTTTGAAAACCCTTATCAACATAAAGATTTTTTTTTTAGCAAAAATTGTGGTTTATTAAAAAGCGACCATATTATAGAATGATCACATATTCACATATATCTCGTCGTCACTTACAATCGTCACAAATGAGAATTTGCAATTATGTAATGTGTAGTGCCACATGAAATAAAACCTACTTCGTATTAATAATTTCAAATATTGGAATAACAGGGTTAATTTACATGCCCTATATGCAGTTAAATACCATCACAATCAAATATATGACAAGTGACTCGCATAATTAGACCGAAAAGTTGAATAAGAGGAAGGGAAAAAAAATACCTGAGGTCGTGGTGGTTGTTGTTGGAAAGGAAAAGGGGAACCAAAGGGTATACACTTAAACCCTCTATAACACCTCCATTTAGTAAGAAGCCTTAACAAGGCATTCCCGACTAAATGAATGTGTTACCATCACAGTAAACCGAGGCAGTGAATAACAAAGTAGAACAATCAAAAGATGCTTTAAATAAGTTTACATAGTTATGAAATGAATAGCCAAAATGGCTTTACAACTCCCAAACCAAATACGAAATAAATGAAATGATATAATGTATGACAAAGTTAAACTATTGACAATCTGACATCAGCTAATAAATGGTGATAGCTAGACTCATATAATCTCGTCATCACTCGTCCATTCCCAACACATCGTAGCTCACAACAACATCCACTAATCAGTACCTGCTAAATTGACTGCTCCACATTCAAGCGGAAATCATTGAATGGATCAACATAGACCACCTGAAAATAGGTGACAATTAGGTGAAAATTTTGACACAAGACAAACAAACGTCAATCATTGGTATCAACCCGTCTCACCCAAGTGGCCCTCTCTTCTTATCCTGGCAAGTTAATTAGGGATAAAATAGAACATTAAGTAACAATGAAATGATCAATAATGTAGAATTACTTATAATACCACATCATATAATCACAAGGTGTACGGTTTTTGTCAACACAGGCCAATCGTTCACCCCCACACATAATATGACACTACTCCATGGTCACCGTGCTCATATTCACATGGTACATCTCCTTGGTCATCGTACCGTCTCATCCCCACACATTACATCGCCATGACACAACTCCATGGTCACCGTACCTCATACACACCATTCACTGACGCATATCTCTGGTCACCGCGCCCCAATCACAATAATTATAATAACAACAATAATATATAAACAGAGAACATCAACCAACTATCTCAATGTCAATCATCAATAGAATAACTCAATAAACCATCTCTATTACAACATACTATGATAATCAATGAAGGATTGAGTAGGTATATCCCTACCTTGATAGTATATTTCGCAAGATCGCAAGCAAGGTAGCAAACACAGACTAAAACCATTCCTCTACAAATGTACCACCTATTACGCATTCACAATAACATATAATCAACAACTAGACGGTA
The DNA here is from genome assembly GCF_048544455.1 of Silene latifolia. Classification (NCBI taxonomy): domain Eukaryota; kingdom Viridiplantae; phylum Streptophyta; class Magnoliopsida; order Caryophyllales; family Caryophyllaceae; genus Silene; species Silene latifolia. The sequence continues at coordinate 39,689,267 of NC_133532.1, read as the reverse complement.
TAACAACAACAACAACAACAACAACAACAACAACAACAACAACAACAACAACAACAACAACAACAACAACAACAACAACAACAACAACAACAACAACAACAACGATCACCACCCAACCACCTACGGTGCACCCATAAGGCCTAACCATGGCCTGGCCATGGCATCATACACGGTTTGGGTCAAGGTTTTTGAGGTGCCCTAAATGGTATAATTCAATCGATTACACAACAATACAATTAAACCCCTATTCGGTTCATTTATAGGGTATAACTATAGGATTATGGTACAATTATGTCTAATGGTAACATTTGATATCAAACCCATAAATAAAGATCGATGATTAAATTACTTACGCCGATTATAAAGCAAAACGTTAATCGGGATGTGAATCGCATGTGTTCCTTCTATTCTTTCTCCTCCTCACATTTGTTTTTGGTAAAAGTTAAGTATATTAATATCAAAAAATAATTGCATCATAATGTTCGAGAAATGTACAATTTTGCATGAAAAAAAAACCTTAAGAGCAAATCTGACTAATCCAACTAACTTCTCTACTCGCAATTGGTTTGGTATTTCTTGCCCAAAATCTAGCACTTACATCTTTAATGACCTTCATGGCAATGATCTTAGGTAGTATTACATAGGACTCCAATCTGGCTTTGTTCCTAGCATGCCATATAACATAAGTAACACCTAAATGACAGGCACAAATAATCTTCCTTTGTAGCTGACTCCTATCCCTTCCACTTGAGGCCCATTGACATAGATTAATGTCGTGAATTTTCACTCCCAACTGATCCTACAAAGCATTGTTACACCTGGTACTGAACTAACATTGGTAGAACAAATGAGAATGACTCATCTACTCCAGTACATAGGAAACATACAGTATCCTGCCCAAATCCCATCTGAACCATACGATCTTTAGTTAATAGTCTTTGAAACTGAACTACCCAGAAGATAAATGATCATTTAGGTAATTTCATGGAGGCATGTCCGTTGGTGTCATGTCATGGGTAATTTCTCCTCTAATTGTCATGCATACAAAGTGTTTGTGGAAATATCTCAATGAGAATTCGAGTCAATTTCACTATCCTAGAACTTGTTGGGTGAGATCTTGACTTATACCTACATAATTCATAATGATTTGTGGGTTATGGGTAATTAGAGCGAGAGTTTGATTATGCCTAGCCTCGGGTTAATCTCACATCGAGAGGTGAAGATTTGCCTTTGAAATTACGCTAATTACTTGTTAATCTATGCCACTACTTGAACCACTGTCTACATAAGTAAACCTGACACCTTAGTCTCTTTACTCGTCATTCTATTCGCATTAGTAATTGCCTATTTAATTCACTTTTTTTAGTTGTAGCTAGTTTTGGTAGTTAGTTTATTAATCATTCAACTATTGCAAGATCTAAACTAGGAAACAAACACGATCAATTTAAGAACCATAATCCCGTCTTCGTGGATCGACCTCCTTACCCTACTACATTCATTAGTTTGGTATTGAGTTTTACAAATATTGTTTGTGTACCGAGGAGTACGACAAACTCGGTATCAAAATGGCGTCGTTGCCAGGGACGGCGGTATTGGATTAGATTGATTATTTGTTTCTAGGCTTAGTTTGTTTATTTGTTTGTTTGTACATCCTTGTCCTAGTTCATTCTTTGCATTAGGACCATTTGATCTCTTTTTTAGTGTATGTATAGGTACAACACCGGTCCTGTTTCCCGTCTTGATCGAGAGATTGAGAAGTCTTTCCGGGTAAGAAGATGGTTAGCACTATCAGCTCTAAGGAGATCTGCACCCTTCAACCAAACCATTCACCAAACCACTCTCCAAATTACTCACCCACCAATTCACAACATTCAAACTCACCTAGCCCACCAAATACACCAAGAACCAACTTCATTGACAAAGAGATAATGGACGAACCAATGGGTTATTACCATTGACCGGATCATAATCGATCTTATTCGACAATTAATTATGGAGTTCTTGATCCTAATACTTTTGATCTCCGCCATCATACAATCTCCTTTATTCTACAAGATATTTTTCATGGCTTGAAAAGTGAAGATGCTCATCAACATCTTGTCTTATTCAAGGAAAAAGCGGGTATGATCAAGTATGATGGCATCACGGAAGAGCAAATTCTCCTTATGCTCTTTCCTCTTTCCTTGAAGGACAATGATAGAAAATGGTTGAATTCACATGAACCGGGTACTTTTACTACTTGGAAAAACTTGTCAAAAGCCTTTATCAACAAATACTACCCTCCTTCAAAAACCGCTAGAATGGGACATGAAATCCAAACCTTTAAGCAACATAATCTTACAACATTGAGTGAAGCATGGGAAAGATTTAGAGATCTTTTTACCTCTTACCCACATAATGAAATCCCAAAATGGATGACAACCCAAATCTTCTTTAAAATCCTTGAGCAAAGGTTTAAGGATATGATTGTGGCAGCCTCTGGTGGCAACTTTGACAAGATGAAAAATGACCAAATCACAGAGTTGATTCAAAATATTTTCGACATGAAAATTAGCTATGGAGGTAGAGAAGGTGACTATGGGGGAGAAAATGAGTCCACGAGTGAAGGACCTTCAAAGCTAGAATTGGAAAGCAAAGCCAAGTTGGATGAATTGTCAAAGAAATTTGATAGCTTTTTGGTGGAGAGGAAGCATAAAAATGCTTATCATGAAGAAAGACCAAATAACCCCAAGGTCTACTATGTTTAAAAGCCTAGGTCACCACCAAGGACCTACTCTCAACCAAGCTCTCCTCCAAGAAACTATCAACAATATGCTCCCACTTTTGTGAATTGTGACGGTATTGGGCATTCGTATAACACTTGCTCATCATTTCCACATCAAAACTTCCAACCACAACAAAGCTATCCACCTCCACAATACCAACAACAATTCCAACAACAACCATACATTGAACCACCAAGTTCCAACTCCTCTATTGCGAAATTGCTAAGCGAAATGGACGTAAGGGCCGAGAAAAGAGAATCTCAAGTGAATCAACAATTCAAAAACTTTAAAAATAATCTCTTAAATGTCCAAGCACACATAAGGACACTTGACTCTTACATGGCCAACCAAGAGGCCACTAATCCTCAAAGAAGGCAACACTCCTTTCCAATTCAAGGTTCTAATCCCAAAGATGGACCACCACTTCTTCAACAAGTCCATGCGATTACCTTAAGAGATGGGAAAGAATTGGAAGAGCCAAGGAGGAAGAAAGACACAATGGGAGGAGGACTTGAGAACTCCAAAAAAGGGAAAGTGAGTGAACAAATCGAGGATGATGGAAATTTCGTCTTGGAAGAAATTGTGGTTGGCAAAGTGATTGATCGGGAATTCTTGATTGGTCTTGAACCAAATGATGTGGATTAACTTGGTCCTCCCATATGGGACACTTATGAAGAAAAATGATAAGTGCGGAGAGGGAAGTTATGAAGAACGTGGTGCCCCTATTTGGGATGTTTATGAAATGAGGAAGACCCCCCTACTAACACCTCCTTCAGAAATCTTTGAAAAAGAAGTGCTTGTCGATGACAAGTGTAGAGAATAAGTTAAGACTTGGGTAATGGAGGTTGATGAATTTGAAATTGTCATTCTTGGAGAGTTGAGAATCCATGACAAGAACTACATTCTTGGTAGTTTTGACAATAGCTTAGAAGAAATCGAGGGTCTTCTCTTCGGAAATGGTTCGATTCGCATGGAGAGTCAAAATGAATGTGATATGAATGGTAGCAATTTGAACCTCAAAAATGAGAAGTTGACTCATCCACCTCCTATTCTCCACCATTTACCTTGTCTTGAGGACCATGTGGACATTCCCTCTTCTTATGAAGTTTATGAGATTTTGTCCCTCTCTCCTTCTAGCTACTACATTGAAATGGAGTATCCTAGTTACCAAGAAGATCCTAGAAACAATACCTAGAGGAGAAATAGGAATAATGGGAATAAGCGTCGGAAAAGAAGTCGGGTGCGATTCACGATAGCTTGACATTACTTGTGTCTAGTTGAGGGTTTTGTTAGAGCCTTTGACCGTCTCCTCCGTGCCTTGAGTGACATGGATCATGCTACTTGGGAATTCAAGCAATAAACTAGGAAACAAATGATAAATTTAAGAACCATAATCCCGTTTATGTGGATCGACCTCCTTACCCTACTACATTCATTAGTTTGCTATTGAGTCTTAAAAATATTGTTTGTATACCGAGGAGTACGACAAACTCGGTATCAGTCGACGATGGAGGCTGGATTCGACGAGTGGTAGGACGTCGTGAAGAGGGTAAGTCCTCCAGTTTGGACTTATTGATGTCGCGCCTCTTCCAAAAGGCGCAACAGTTGCTGCGTTCCTTCTCGACGGTGTTTATCTGTTGTTACGTCAAAAAGGGTTTGAAAGGATGATTTTTGAAGACGGTTTGAGCATGTTTATAATATAAACTCTTACATAAATTATAGTGCATAAATAAATACAAGTTTAAGATGAGTTTACACCTTCAGACGTACATGTTTAACGAAGCGAGATTAACTAAGTTGTCGTTTTGTTGTTGCTCGACTCGATTTAATGCAAACAAAGGTGCCCTTTAAAAAGGAATTTAGAAACAAATTGATTATATTATTAGATTAATTGAGGTGGAGTTGGTCAAATTAGTTGGTCATGCAACGAGACTGGTACACAAAAGGATTTGAGCTTACGTGGTCGAGTGATCAAGCACGTAGGCGTCAAACGCAATAGCAAAGGTCTTATAATGCAAAGGGAGAAGAGAAGGGGTAGACACTCGTGTGAAGAATATGTGAGGCATAGGCCTCTATTTATACTAATCACGAGGTGTAAATTTAGGAAAATATAGGATTTAGAAAGAATCCGGAAATATTCTGGAAACTGGCGAAAAAAATCCCAGGAAGAGGCGCAGCAGGCACTGCGACCTTTCCAAGAGGCGCAACACCTACTGCGTTTTCTCCTGAGGCTTTTACTTCTCAGCAAGAAAGATTTCCGTCGTTTGAAATAGAAAATAAGGAAGATATGGACTTCTTTACTGCGCAAGACAAGATATCTCTGGAATTAAAATATTAAAAATAATATTTAGGACTAATTTCCGGAATATTCCGACACGGACTAAGACGGTTTTTAGAAAATGAAGATGGTTTTTGACCCGGACTCCAAATATACTCTAATTACTGTCAAAATGACCGTATCGGCACGCAGATGACGACCAAGGGGTTGACACGACTGTTTTAGCTACCACTTGTCGACGGACTTATAAAATGTCATAAATTGCTCTGTATGTTAAATATGTGGCCCAATTATCACTGGTTGTTTAACGGGAGGTGCAGAAATGAGGTATCTACACATGGAGAAATTACTTGATAAATTTGATAGTGTTTTTTATACTGGTGAATTTGATAACTACGTAAACCATCAAATCTAATGTTGTGTAAATTACCATATAAGGTCGTTGTATACCACAAAACAGGATTGTAATGCTCGCATACCTCATTTAATATATTGATATCGTTAATGAGAGGCAAAAGGTATTACAAGTCAGTTTCTCAACACACAATAACGATCTTACAAGAGGATAAGTTTTGTTTTTTTTAATAAAGAAAACTACCAAAATTGGACGATATCCTTTCTAATCAACGAATGGCAAAAATACTTCTTTATAATTAGTATATCATCAATAAGTTGCTATGGACTCCAATCATATTTCTTAAAGTATTTCTTTTTTTGAATATGATACAAGTAAACACCATCATCCATTGCCTTCCAAAAGCAATGTCTCCCACCACATTCATGATCTACAAACTCTATCACGTCCTTGAAGGTGTCAAACACCGTGTGTCCTCTCCCCGGCGGCATGAGATCGCAGTAATATCGTATTGATCTAAATATCTCAGTCTTGAATCCTTGCGTGTAATTATTATTCACCAGAAGGCGGACAAGCCCGAGATCGTTGTCGTTTGATTTACAATGTACGTTGAGGACTCCATTTGACATTGCGTTTTCTATGTTGAATTCATAATGTGATGGTCCTACTGCCCATCCATTTGCTTCTTCAATAAATATTATTATTGTTATTATGGGTAGCAATACTTTTCTTATATTATTAAAGTTTTCCATTGTTAATCTTTTGTAATAGGTGATGAACAAGTGAATGTACGAAGATATACATATATATATTTGTGTTAAAGGATGTGATGATTCTAAACAGAAAATTTAGGGGGTGTATGTTCTGGCATGGTTCTTATATATAGTTAGCTTATTAATAGCAAAAGTTCTTGCTTATTAGAGTGTTCCTTCATTTGGCAATTTTGGGGGGACCTATATATTTATTTACCAAAAATTAAAAATTAATCGCATTGTATGATTAAGAGAAATAGTCCTATTTTCATCCTTTTAGGTGTGTTATTTATTACAAGTACAAGGTAATATAAATCATGAGTATGTAACAATTAAGAATACAAGTTTATTATTTTCCCATAAAATCTCGCTTGTATAAAATGTATCGTATGATTATGTACTATTAGTATTCTTATGTCAATTGCATAACTACTAGCTAATGCCTTTAGCTCGCACATACTAGGGTATTTAGGCGACTTATTAAAAATTGACCATCCCAAACCTACCTTGAGTGTAATACTCCGTATTTTATTATGATGTAGATACCCGTATCCGTCGATATTGGAATTTATAGAGAACCCGACAAACACCCGATGATGATAGGACACATGTATTTATTAGTTGTCATTGTCATTATTTGGGTTCGTTTTACGATGTAGAACGAGCGTTGTCGACGGAGTATTTTATTAATTTAAATGATATTTAAATTAAAGTTTTTTTAGGTGAATTCATTTTACTTTATTTTGAATTTATTTTTCTCAAGTTTATTTTATTGAAAATAAAATAGATAATTGATTTGAAAAATCATTTTATGAGTGTATTTGATTTGAAAAATCATTTATTTTAATGTGTTAATTGATTTGAAAAATCGAATTTGAAAATCGAAAACTCGTTTTAACCACACGTTTTGGAGCTCGATTATAGCTCGGTTTTTGAGCCCGTTTTCTTTACGAGTTGGCACGAATCTCGAATACACTAACCAACCTAGGCTTCTACCCATCCAAACCCAGTTCAAATCCCCATACCCACACCCAAATCTCGTCCCAAACATCCCCCCAACATAGCCCAATTCCTTCCTTTACCCGTGTTTGTATAGCCCATCGAAAGCCCTTCTAAACCGACTCAAACTTGGTCCAAACCCGCAACCCATCACCACCAACCCGTGCTCCACATTACCCACAATAACCCAGCACTTAGAACACCACAAAAACCATCCAATTCCCGTCCCAAATACTCCCCAAACAGCCCGCATAACAAGCAGCCCCCCTGTTTTGCGTGCTCAAACCCGAGCCCAAAACCCGCTCCAAACACCACTTAAACCCGTGCCCATTAACCCTACACCATACCCTAATATCCTACCCATATTACCTTAGCTTAACCACCAAGAAAACTGTTGGGGTTGGTGTCCTTAACTGTAACAACCCAAATATTTTAATACTTTAGTTTAAAAAAAAAAAAAAAAAAAAAAAAAAAAAAAAAAAAAACGAGAATTGTGAACTAAAACTTTGGTCAACCATTTGAAGTGGTCCCTTTTGTTTTCTTATGACACTTATCACATTGGAGTTGTGACACGGCTGCCTTCATGATTATCTTTAGAGGGATGAATCTCTTCAAATAACCAATTATTCATTTTTTACAAAAGTTGGCTGCTATGTTTGTCTATCAATTTCCCAGATTTGGCCAAGATTAGAGGTGCCTAAAATCACACGGGCAACGATTTTCCGATTCTTTACCTTTCTGATTTTTGTTTGCCCAAATTCATAGTCACCGCTATTCTTGAATCAGCCGCATGAAGAAAGGTAACACGATTTTACCAATCCTAATATTATTAATATTGTTTGGGGTTATATGATTATATGCTTGTACATGTTTCATTTAATAAGTTGATTGCCGAAGGTTATATGTGACAAATCGTTTATAGTTTATGTATAATAAAGCTATTTTATTTTATATTGTTAAATTAATAGTTGGGATATAGGATAAATATTAGTGTATTTGAGATGGGTTAATTGTTTACATGGTTTAATTGATACATGGAATGAGGATTAAGGAGGTGTTTGGTTGGCTCTCTTGGAATGGATTGGAATGGATTTGCTCCATTCCAATGTTTGGTTGGAGCCTTTTGGAATGGAGTTAGATACCCAATGGATTCTAACTCCATTCCAACACCCTAGAATCTCATACCCAACTTCCCCCCTTGGTATGAAACTCCATTCCTCCCTTCTACATTTTAAGATGAACCAAACAAGTTTATGAGGGAATGGATTTCGAACCCCATACCATTATGGATTCATATTCCAATCCATTCCATTCCATGCTATTGAACCAAACGCCCCCTAAGAGTTTGGTCGGTTGCAGTGAACGAGGTAACACAGAGAGGTTACATATTGGGGAACGGATTAATGCGGAAGCGAAGATCCTTTGTTATTGGTTCACAATTTCTCATGGTCATGGGTATAGTGTTATAGCTAACGATTAATTAGGGGTGACAAGCTAAAATTATGTGTTAGCTAAGTTGTTAAGGGAGTGAAAATCAAGGAGTTTGTAAATGAAAGAAGTTAATTTGATAATGGATTACATAAGCGATTCTGATTTGATTGTTATGAGATATGAATACATTCATTTTAGTTATATAGTGTAATGTTTAATTTGATGATGAGACGAGGCGTGCTCGTTTTGGGAAAGTTGGTCTTGTATATTTGAGGGTGTACTTAAGATAATATTGAATCATTGCTATGCTAATCTTCTCAGTTATATTTCAGTTCAATAAAATACTTCATTTAAGTATTATTTTCTATTTGATGATCTATAGTTTTCACAGATTAGTGCTGCTGTCTTGGAGGTGTTTGTCCTGCACCTTCATTAATTGACACTTGGGAGTTGGGAATAACTAATTACAAATTTAAGTCTGTTATCTTTTTGGTTGACTATTCTTGAATGTACTGGTTTGGCTGAAATTAATGTTCAAAGTTTAGAATTCTCAGAACAAAAGTCCGTCCTTTTGAATGACCAGTTTTAGCTCTCGATTGAAACGGGATCACTTGTTGTGCAGCTAGGTTGTTGTGATTTGAGTATACAAGGTCCCATGATGCTAAATTTTTATGGAGCTTCAAGTCGAAACCCTATTATATCTTCTTGTTGTTTTAATACGACAACTTTATTTCGAAATTTTACAATTTATTTAGCGTGTGCGCTAAAATTCTAAGCCATAAGATTAGAGAATTAAAGTTTGGCTCATAACCCGCAGTGGCGAGCCGGCATTTTAAATGCCCAGTGAAGATTAAAGTTTGGCTCATAACCCGCAGTGGCGAGCCGGCATTTTAAGTGCCCAGTGAAGATTATAGATTGGCTCATAACCCGCAGTGGCGAGCCGGCATTTTAAATGCCCAGTGAAGATTATAGATTGGCTCATAACCCGCAGTGGCGAGCCGGCATTTTAAATGCCCAGTATTTAAAGTTTTTAAAAGTTTGTTTACATTTTTTATTATTTTAAATTTGCCGAAAAATGCAGGGGTGTTACATTAACAGTTAGTGCAAGGACTTATAAATCTCTAAAAGGATCAAAGGGCATACTTTTGGTATTATTATCAGTTGATCCACGTTTATCAATAACGGTTGGCTTGCTAGATAAGTTTGACGTTATTGTCATACAGATGGCGGTGATCAACTGGTCCCTAAAAGTCACACCTATAGGATACGTTTGAGAGATGTGACAAGATGAAAATACAAAATGTAGATGCCAATTTTGACTAACCAGTTAGTCCGAGTTATTTGACTAGTAATTAGTCAAAATGTGATGTTGAGATATTATATTTAATACGGATTAAATAAAATGGGCTAAGGCGAATTAAACAGTTAATTTGTAAATTAAATATAAACGATTATATTTAATTAATGTATATTGAATAAATTATACAATATCGTCTTTGTCGGACATGTATTAATAATTCAACTAACCCGTGTTATTAGTTGATATTCTAATAGCCGATAACCGATGACGATTTATAATGAAAATCACGTCATATACATTTTAGCGGAATTGGTCGGACTACGAGTTAAAAAGAAGGAGGAAGTGAAAGCCCACTCCCTCCCCTAGGGCTCTCGGTTTGGCCGAACCAAACAAAAGGAGAGACTCCCTCTCCTTTTGACCTAGACAATTTCATTTTACAGAAAACTAGGGTTTTGGAGATCATTTCTCTCTGATACCACTTGTGGGGTAATACCGAGCAACCATTGGAGGAACCAATTCCTTTAATCCTGGCTGCGGTGAATATTCCTGAGGAACCTAGGAGGTCGGGAAGAGTCTCTATTCCTCCGGACAGATACATTGGTATGGTCGAGGAACATGACATAGATGACGTTCTACTCTTAACGAGTAGTGAACCCGCAACCTATAAAGGTGCCATGACTAGTTCTGACTCAAAGCTATGGCTTGAGGCCATGCAATCCGAGATGGACTCCATGTATGAGAACAACGTGTGGGATCTTGTTGACTTACCTGCCAAGGTTCGTCCCCTTCAATGCAAATGGCTTTACAAGATAAAGCATTCTGTGGAAGGTCAACAAGATATCTACAAAGCACGACTAGTTGCTAAAGGTTTCACCCAAGTGCCAGGTTTGCACTACGATGAGATTTTTGCACCCGTAGTCATGCTGCGTTCCATTCGGATTATCTTAGCGATTGCCGCTTTTCATGACTATGAAATTTGGCAAATGGACGTGAAAACCGCCTTCTTAAACGGCTTTTTGGAGGAAGAGTTGTACATGGTACAACCCGAAGGTTTCATCGATCCAGAACATCCTAAGAAAGTATGCAAACTTAAGCGTTCCATTTATGGACTTAAGCAAGCATCAAGGAGTTGGAATCATCGCTTCGACCAAGTGATAAAAGAAAATGGATTTACTCGATCGGTCGAGGAACCATGTCTATATATCAAGTCGAGTGGGAGCAAGATTGTCTTCTTAATATTGTATGTTGACGACATACTCCTGATTGGGAATGACATACCTCTCTTAACTTCGGTGAAAGTATGGTTGAAAAACCATTTCCAGATGAAAGATCTGGGTGAGGCACAAAGAATTCTAGGCATCCGCATCTATCGAGATAGATCACGTCGGATGTTATCTCTCAGCCAGGAGTCTTACATAGACAAAGTCCTAGAGAGATTCAGCATGACTAACTCCAAGAAGGGGTTTCTTCCTATGGGTCCAGGGGTGCATTTGAGCAAGTCTCAGTCACCAGAGACACCGGAAGAGAAAGAGCGTATGACACGGATTCTTTATGCCTCGGCTATAGGATCAATCATGTATGCCATGATATGCACACGTCCGGACGTGGCATATGCATTGAGTATGACAAGTCGATTCCAACAGCATCCAGGTGAATCACATTGGTTGGCTGTCAAGAACATTCTTAAGTACCTACGGAGGACTAAAGATTAGGCATTGACTTATGGAGGCCCTCAAAAGCTATGCGCAACCGGTTCTGTGATGCTAGCTTCCAAACGGATCGAGATGACTCGAAATCTCGATCTGGATTCGTATTTACTCTTAATGGCGCTGCGATCACCGGAAGAGTTCCAAACAAACTGTTACAATGATTCTACGACCGAGTCCGAGTAATATGCCGCGTCTGAAGCTACAAAGGAAGCGATATGGATGCGTCAATTCTTACATGGACTATCTGTAGTGCCTAGTTCGAATGACCCGATCACCATCTATTGCGACAATAGTGGTGCCATCTTCCAAGCTAAGGAGCCAAAGTCTAGTAACAAGTCTAGACATGTACAACGGAAAGCTCATCTAATCCGAGATTACGTGGAGCAAAAGGAAGTAGTGATAGAAAAGATTGCTACAGATGATAACATAGCAGATCCTCTCACTAAACCATTACGACAAGATAAGCATGAAGGGCATGTTAATTCCATGGGAATTAAACGCGTTCCTGAGTTGTAGTACTCTTTTATGGATTAGATTCATTCCCTTATGTACTCTATACGACATCATCGTTTTGATATTTATATATTTTGTTTTTCATGTGGAATTGTACGACAATTTTGAACGCCACAAAGTGAACTGAACAAACATTATATTTTTAGTCCTTAATTGCCCACATGAGCTGATAACTCTGGCAATTATTTTGTGACGTTGGTTGATGGTGGGTTCAACGAGCCATAAGTCAACCGGTTGACTGACCAATCACAGAGGCGAATTATACGGATATTTCGTAGGACACAATTGTGACATCGACGTGGAGTCCTAAATGTTTTATAACATTCGGTGCCTGGTCGTGGATAGGACCTCCATGGTGATCCTAAGAGTCGATTCTTTTGACTATCGACTGTCTCTTGAGACTAAGGCAGATTTTGGGTGACTTTGGTTTCTTTCTCACGGTCATCCGTAACAGGGGGCCAAGTAGATTTTTTCTGGGTCATTTTATGCTGTGCTTAGATCGGAAGGAGTCGAGTTGAAGGAAATATTCAGCCTTTATCGGTACTCGATATTTCTCGGGCCACTCGAGGAGTCAGAATCGAAATGCATGACCATGCTCGGATACGGATTCGTTTTATCAGTTAAGTTACTCTCTAGTCGGGGAAACCACTCTTGATCCAGATCGATTGTAAAATACGACCTTTGCGGATCCGGATCTGCAAATTGTTTTACATTGAGTGGGAGAAATTTTAAATGAATATGAGAATCGGTTATCGCACATACACTTGTACGGACAAGTGGGAGTTTGTTGAGCCGTGTCCTCCGGTTAGTGCGGATAACGTCATTGCACATACACTTGTACGGACAAGTGGGAGCTTGTTGGGGTTGGTGTCCTTAACGATTAGTGCAGGACTTATAAATCTCTAAAAGGATCAAAGGGCATACTTTTGGTATTATTATCCGTTGATCCACGTTTATCAATAACGGTTGGCTTGCTAGATAAGTTTGACGTTATTGTCATTCTGATGGCGGTGATCAACGGTCCCTAAAAGTCACACCTATAGGATACGTTTGAGAGATGTGACAGGATGAAAATACAGTCATGTAGATGCCAAATTTGACTAACCAATTAGTCCGAGTTATTTGACTAGTAATTAGTCAAAATGTGATGTTGAGATATTATATTTAATACGGATTAAAATAAAATGGGCTAAGGCGAATTAAATAGTTAATTAAGTAAATTAAATATAAACGATTATATTTAATTAATGTATATTGAATAAATTATACAATATCGTCTTTGTCGGACATGTATTAATAATTCAACTAACCCGTGTTATTAGTTGATATTCTAATAGCCGATAACCGATGACGATTTATAATGAAAATCACGTCATATACATTTTAGCGGAATTGGTCGGACTACGAGTTAAAAAGAAGGAGGAAGTGAAAGCCCACTCCCTCCCCTAGGGCTCTCGGTTTGGCCGAACCAAACAAAAGGAGAGACTCCCTCTCCTTTTGACCTAGACAATTTCATTTTACAGAAAACTAGGGTTTTGGAGATCATTTCTCTCTGAAACCTAGATCTCACATCGGAAAAACCTCACAACAGCTTTCTCAATATTGCAAGTCAATTAGAAAGCATTTCTAGCACAAGGGCATAGTCTCAGACGGTCTTGGGTGCAACAATTAGGAGGAAATCTCTGTTGATTTACTTTTTTACGCCGCACTACAAAGGACCCGAGGTTGATTCTTAATCCTTATTGTTTCTTTGTTGTTTTTCGTTTATGACAATATTTTACATGCTAAATTTACGTTATAATCCTAAATTTAGAGGGTCTTATACGGATATTACCCCACAAAAACCTCCCATATAAACCCTAAAAGCCCCACGAATAGCTGATGGACAGCAGCTATGCGAAACAGGCCCGACTGCTTGTTGCCCTACTTCTACCCTTCGAAACTCCTTATAAATACCCCCCCTTCACCATACATTCATTCCTCTAAGTTCTCCATACATACAACCGTCATTAACATGCTTTAAACTCCAGAAACAAACCCTAATTGCCTCTCAAAAACCCTCCACAAAATCGACTTACAAACTGAGACTCAGTTTGTGTGTCCTCTTTGAAACCCTTCGTTCTCCCTTCAAACCTCCATCAAAATTCGAGTTTCTTGTTCCAAATTAACCACACAACATCCATATACATATTAGACAAAGATTTACGAGCCAAATTGCCCTTGAGAGTACACGAATTCCCTCGAAAAACAGAGTGTTATACACTCTGTTTTCGCGGCTTTTCCTGTCTGTCCAGTTCTGTTTGTGCTCGTTTTTCGTGCCCAATAACTCAAAAGGAGCAGGGATTGTTTTAAGATCTCTGTTCTACTCTCTTTCTAGTTTTCAAAACATCTTTTATATCGAATTTTCACCGTGAAACGAGAGAGAAATCGCTGTTTGAAAGTTGCTGTCCAGATTTGCAAAAAACGTGTTGTTTGCTTTGTTTCTTCGTCGACGACGGCCTCTCGAGATAAAATCTACCATCGATTACGACCCAAGACGGTGTCAATGATACATGTAGGTTGAAGGTGCATCAAATCCTCCTCTTTCTCCCTTTTATTTCATTTTTTTATGTTTGTTTTTTATAGTTCGGTTTTGTTTGTTTATCGTTTTTTGTTTATCGATTGTTCTCATTAACTATGAAACTAGTTTAGTCCGAGTATGAGTTAAAGTACCACCATGAACATCCGCGTTGACTTGAGATGGGAAAGAAACCGCTACATCAGTCGGTCGTACACCCCCGTCTCATTTACATATCCTCGTGTTCAAGGTAGGGCATTAATAAAACAAATTCTAACTTCGTTCTTCGCTTTTGACCTCTCCTTTGTTTCGTGTGATTCGACCCACCCTAGGACCATTCACATGTTAGTATGACCTCTGATTTTTAACATATAACTCGTTTAGATGATATTAGATCAGTTTAATAACCTAATTAGACACTTTAGGGTACATCGACATAGCTTTTAAAACCAATTAACAATTCTGTAACTTAAATCGAATGCATCTCTCTCTTTCACCTAATTTCTCGTTAGTATAAGAGTGCGTGATTAGCACCTTCTTATTAACACTCGATGAGTTAATTTAATTAGTGAACTTGACCTAATTTGACCCCTTAGGCCGTGTAGAATACACCTTTGCGCGACATCCTTCCAATCGATCAACGTTGTTTCTAACTCGTTTTCTAACTTGTTTCCTATCCCGTTTCGCAATCATCTATCTAACCTAATGAACCTGACCTAGGACCTAGGGTTGGACGTGGCTTTAGGCCGTGAGGCTTGGCCGTGTCCTTTGGTCTTTCTTATTTCGTTTGTTTTTACATCGTTCGTTCTTTGTTTGCTTTATCGCTTGTAATTTATCGTTTGTTCATCGAGTTGTAATTTTCAAGTTAGTTTTCCTTTATCGAGTCAAAACCTCTTTCAAAAACCTTAGTCTTGTTTGGTTAGATGGTTGTGCCTCAATGCATGTAAGAGCGTAGTAAATCGCATGTTGTTTAAAGCAACATGGCCCGATTTATGCTAATGCATGCTTTGGTGCATAGCCCTATGTCTAATTCGACGAGATTAAGTGAAAGCACACATTACGAGGAGTGACCCAAGGCCGTGAGTCATGTAAGCCGTGGGCCACCCCCCTTGTGCACGTTTCCCTAGGCCGAATTGGCCATGTAATGTGTCGTGTATGGTTTTGTGTATAGCGTTGTATTTTAGACCGAGTTGTATCTTTAATTTTTCGTTGTGTTGGCATGAAATGCCTGGGTTGTAATAGGGTAGATCCCAACGGCTCCCCCATTCCCCTTAAGCCTTGTTTGCTTTGTATGTTGTTAGATCAATCAACCCACATGCTAAATTACAACTTTGACAAAGTTAGTTTAGTTGCATCTAAAACACATAGAAATTGTTGTCACATGTTAGGGTTTTAAAACGATGTTTGCATATCATATATCGTAGTAGCTATGACCTTGTTTGAAATCCGACACTTGACTTAGTAGAGGCCGTTATTGACGGGCGGGGTTAGGTGTCCTTATGGGCTTCCTAGCACGTACCCTCACCCCTTACTTAAGATCTATGGTTTGTGGATCCGTCTAAATACCATTGGATTACGAGAGTCATTCAAATCGAGTGATATAGGGTACAAGTCTTTATCTTTAATCACTCGTAGTCGATTGGCTTTATGCGTTTCGACGAAAGGTGTAAAGTTGACTTGAACGGTTCCAAGTTCCCATAAAACTTGGTGGCGACTCTAATTTGTCTTAATTCGATTCGAAAGAACCTCGAGTCGATTATGCCTAGTGTGGATCCCGCGGACGCAGTTCCCGAGGGCCTTGTCCACATATGAGTTAAAGAGTATTTAATTATATTTAATTATAATTTCCCTTCACTTTATTTTATAAAATTATATTTTATAAAGTATATAGTATATTTTCGTATGTTCTGGCACGCTTCTTATATATAGTTAGCTTATTAATAGCAAAAGTTCTTGTTTATTAGAGTGTTCCTTCATTTGTATTTTTTGGGGGACCTATATATTTATTTACCAAAAATTACAAATTAATCGCATTGTATGATTAAAAGAAATAGTCCTATTTTCATCCTTTTAGTTGTGTTATTTATTACAAGTACAAGGTACTATAAATTATGAGTATGTAACAATTAAGACTACAAGCTTATTATTTTTGCATAAAATCTCGCTTGTATAAAATGTATCGTATGATTATATACTATGAGTATTCTTATGTCAAGGGTACTTAGACGACTTATTAAATATTGACCATCTCAAACTTACCTTGAGTGTAATATTCCGTATTTTATTATGAGTTAAAAAGTATTTTAATTATATTTTATTATAATTGGCCTTCACTTTATTTTATAAAATTAT
Source organism: Silene latifolia (assembly GCF_048544455.1). Classification (NCBI taxonomy): domain Eukaryota; kingdom Viridiplantae; phylum Streptophyta; class Magnoliopsida; order Caryophyllales; family Caryophyllaceae; genus Silene; species Silene latifolia. The sequence goes on along the minus strand of NC_133532.1, from coordinate 39,672,256 downwards.
ATTTTATATAATACATTTTTGTATGTTAATTATAATTCATCTAAATAGTTGGCGTCTAATATTTTATATTACTCGTATGAGCTCGAGTTAGTGAGTCGAGAATTAGTTAATGACGGAATAAGACATTAGACTGACCGAACATAGGCCAAGTAGAAGTAACAAGCTTGACTCGGGATTCACTTAAGTTGTTAATTAACTCGGAGCATATAAACACCCAACTACACTACAATACCACCTTTTCTCATAATCCTAAACACGAAATAAAAACCTAAGAGAGAAATAGAGAGGAGGATGTTGTGAGGAGGAAAAACGGCGGGAGGAGGCTAGGGCACTACTTTCAAGGCGATTTTTCGTCAATTTTTCATCCCTTTGATCGCAGGTATAACCCTATGTTTTTCCTAATTCATTTTTGAAGAGACCCAATTTGATTAAGTTAATGTTGATGATGCCTTAAGACAAATTAATCTCATTGTTATTTAATTGTGTGCCTTTTAAGTTTTAACCATGTAGCATGAAGCTCTAATTGTCAATTCAAGGTTATCAAGATAGTCATCATGAAGATCAAAGATGAAGATTGTCATTATTGTTAAAGTCATGTGTTGTAAGGAGATCATTAACTCGAATTTACGTTTAGGTGCAAAAACAACAGTTCAGTCAACTGTTACTTAAGACTCGTCTTTGAAAGAAATATTTCGAAAATATTTGAACTTTTGTTAAAATGCTTTCAATGTTCACAAATATTTTCTGAAAATGTTTTGAAGTCTTTTGAATAATATAGAGCTTTCAATGTCTTGCTAAGGAATTTGCTTGCACAATAAAACACTTTCTATAAATGGGTTGTTTGTTTTTTACATTTATGGAAATGTTTATGGTTCCCATAAACACAACCATTTATGCTTGTTTCTTGATGAAAAACCCAGACTATTTTTTTGTGTGTGCACAATCTGATTTCTTGCATTCTTAGGCACCGATTTCTTGAGGAAGAATACTCGGTTGCTTGGTAAAGAATTCGGTTGAATTGTCCATGTTGCTCAAGCAAACTACTTACAATATTTTAATCACTTGTGCTTACGAGTGTAAGATATTTTAATGTGTAAAATATACTACTTGGACATTATAAATAGCTTGCTTAATTCATTTTTACAAGTGTGCAACAACGAGTTTAAAACTGAAAAAGACTTAAGCTTTCAATCGAGTAAATTAACTTTGCAAAACCGTTTTTCATTTCAAAATCTTTGAATCATTTTGCAAGTTTGTTTATTTATATTTTGAGTCTTTTATTGAGTTTGTTGTGTTGCACCTAGTCATTTAGTCGTGTTCAAGGATCCCGTGCTTTGTACTTAAACTTTATGTCCTTCGTTCAATTGAGTGAACAACATTGAGATAAGTGGAGTCTTGTAACAACCGGGTAGAATCAAACCAAGTCTTAGGATAGAGTTATCCTTAAGCATGAAGTCTTAGAAGCGGAGTAGCTTTTGAGCACGGAGTCTTTTGGCGGAGTAGCCCAAAGCAAAAGCCTTATTGCGAAGTAGCTTTAAGCACGGAGTCTTTCGGCGGAGTAGCCCAAAGCAAAAATCTTGGAGGCGGAGTAGCTTTTAAGCATTAGCAACCGGAGTAGGTTGGGGAGTTATTTTATTATTCGGGGTGGTCTTAGTTTTTATGAGTTTACTTCTGAGACATTTAATAAAATAGCGCTGGACATAGGTCACGGAGTAGTGACCGAACCAGTTTTAAAAGCATCGTTTGTCGTGTCTATTTTGTTTTATTTCCGCTGCCACTATATACTCATGTTTATATCTTCTGAATCAACAGTTGAGTACACTGTAACTTCTGCTTGCTGAATCGTTGTTGATTACTTCTAACTCTCTAGTTCTAAGTATCAACTTCTCCTTTCATTTAAACATTGTTTAAAGTGTTTAAGAGTTTTAAAAGAAGCTTTCATTAAGCTTAAAATTTTAAATAGACACCTAATTCACCCCCTCCCCCTCTTAGGTGCTCTTGTCCGTGACTCTTCAATTGGTATCAGAGCCTTGTGCTCTTGATAGCTGGTTAATTACCAGAGAGTTGATCCTATAGTCATGGACGGAAAACATACTAAGTACCCTATCTTCAAAGGGGATAACTACTCCTGGTGGAAGCACCGTATGGAACACTACGTCAAAAGTACGGATTATGAGTGTTGGGTTATTATTCAAAAGGGTCCCCTTACTATAACGGTCACTGACTCTGATGGGAACAATGCCGTAAAAAGTGAGGAACGTTATGTTGAGGCTGACTATTGTAAAGTCGAGAAAAATTCTAAAGCCATGTCCATTCTTCAATATGGCATCAGTGATCAAGATATCAATCGCATCTCCGGATGTACCTCGGCTAAAGAGATTTGGGACACCTTAAGCCTTGCTTATGAAGGAACGTCTCAAGTCAAGAAGCATCGTATTGACCTTATCATGCAACAATATGAGATGTTCAATATGATGAAAGATGAGTCAATCAATTGTCTTTCTTCTCGCTTTTCTAATATTGTCAATGAACTTAAGAGTCTAGGTAGAGAGTTCGAATCCGTTGATATAGTCCGAAAGATCCTTCGTAGCCTAAGTGATAAATGACAACCGAAGGTTACGGCTATTTAGGAGGCTAAAGATATGTCCAAATTGTCTCTCAATGAGCTAATGGGCTCACTCATGGCACACGAGTTAAGTCTCGCAAAGCGCTCGGGTAAAAGTTCCAAAGCTAGAGATTTCGCTCTCAAATCAACCTCAAGTGATGAGGAAGATGATGGAGATGACGAACAAGCCATGTACTCGCGTAACATGGCGGATATGATCAATTGTCACAATCCTAAGAAGTTCAACAATTCTAATAGAAAACGTTTTCAAAAGAAGAGATCTTATTTCACGGTGGCTTGTTTCAAATGTGGTGAGAAATGTCACCTTATCAAAGATTACCCCAAGTGGAATGAGTTCAAATCTAGAGAAAAACGAGATTTTGCAAAGAAAGATTTTAAGCATAAAGTCATGTCTGCAATATGGGGTGTATCTGATTCTGATGAGGATGAAGTCCTTGAGGAAGAATTAGATGCCAAAGTTTGTATGACAACTCATCTTGATCTTGACGGACCCAAGTCTTCAAAGAAAGAATCCGCACTCTGCCTTATGGCTCACTCCGACGACTCCAGTGATGACTCCGACACCGAGGTCATTAATCTCAAGAACAAGGTGAGAATTCTTTCTAAAGATAAGCTTTGTTTGATGTTTGATGACGTACTTGACAAGAGTCTAGCTAAAAATGATAAACTCTATGACTTGCAAACTCAAATTGAGGAAATTGCTGAAGAAAATATTGGTCTTAAATAGTGTCTAGACGAGATAAAGGAAAGTAACATCATTCAATCACTCAGAAAAGAAATTAAGAAATTGATAAAAGAAAACCTTGCTCTCACGAATATTACTAGCTCGTCAAAATCAACTATAACCTCTACTGTTGTTTCTGATGTTGAAAAAGAAAACGAGTCTTTAATTATTCAAGTTGATATTTTGATTAAAGAACGAGACTCACTGCTAGCTGACCTTACCTCTTGTCGACATGATAATAAGCAACTCGAGTAAATTGCTCTATTTCTTAGTGATAAATGTAGTCATGATAAATCCGCTTTTGACAAAGTAGGCAAACTAAATCTTGACCATCTTGCTAAAATTGAAACTTTGACCAAAGAGTTACATGATGCTAAAGAGTTTTACAGGAAATGGGAAGGTAGCCAAAAAATTTTGGACTCCCTCATAAATCAGTCCCAAAAAGCTGAAGAGAAAGCTGGACTTGGTTTCCAAAGAAACAGTTCAGTGAACTTTAACTTTCGAAACCAGGAACCAAGCAAGACTGATTTTCGAAGGAGAAAATATACAGGCCTTCCCGAGTATATTATTTGCAACTTTTGTGGTAAGAATGGTCATGAATTTAATGGTTATCCTAACAGATTAAACGACTTAAACAAGAACATCAAGGTTGCTAAAAAGGTGTGGGTTCGCAAAGATTTGATTAACAATGCAACTCACAAAAAGGGATCCAAATTCGTTTGGATTCCTAAACTAACCTCTTGATTTCTTATAGGCATTAGTGAGAGGCAGCAGCAATTGGTACTTGGAGAGTGGATGTTCACGTCAAATGACGGGAAGTAGAAACCAATTTCTCTCACTAGAAGCCTACAATGGTGGCACCGGGATGTTTCGTGACAATAAGAAAGGTGAAATTATTACAATCGAGAAGGTTAGTAAGTCATCGTCACAATGTGTCGACAAAGTGTTGCTTGTCAAAGGTTTGAAGCATAATCTCCTTAGCATATCTCAATTGTGTGATAATGGTAATATCGTTGAATTTTGTACTAGTGAATGTCGTGTTCTATATGGTAATACAAGGGAAATTATTTTAGAAGGAAAACGTGTTAAAGATGTTTACTTGACTACTATTTTTGCATTGTCTAGTCGTACCATGTCTTGTATGAGTGCTTTGAAAAGAACGACCCATGGCTTTGGCATAAAATATTAGGTCACGTAAATGCTAGAACATTGAACACCCTTAAGCGGCTTGACTTAGTCAACGACATTCCTAACATAAAATTCGACTTTAATAGCTTGTGTGATGATTTTGCTAAGGGGAAGCAAGTAAGAAGCTCCTTTAAATCCAAAAAATTCGTTAGTACATCTAAACCTCTTGAGTTACTTCATATTGATTTATGTGGTCCAATGTGTGTTAGAAGTAAAGGAGGTAGTCGTTTCTTATGTGTGATTGTTGACGATTTTTCATAATTTGTTTGGCTTCTCTACTTGAGTACTAAAGATGAAGTATTTGATGAATTTTTAACTTGGTTGAAAAAGGTCCAAAACAAGTTTGATAAAAAGCTCATATCTTTGAGATTCGACCATGGAACCGAATTTGAAAATTCCCCATTTATTACTTATTGTGATGAGCACGGTATTAGCCATAAATTTTTCGCGCGTACTACACCTCAACAAAATGGGGTTGTAGAGCGTATGAACCGTACACTTGAAAACATGACTAGGACTATACTCATTATTAGTAAGTTGCCAAAGAATTTTTGGGCCGAAGCCGTCAACACATCATGTCACATTTATAACCGTGTTATGATCCGAAAAATGCTTAACAAAACACCCTACGAGTTGCTTAAAGGAAGAAAGCCTAATTTATCCTATTTGAAATGCTTTGGAAGCGCAAATGTTTTGTTCACAATAATGGAAAGGATAATTTGGGTAAATTCGATGCTCGTAGTTATGAGGCCGTATTTGTCAGTTATTCGGATCGTAGCAAGGTTTATAAAGTGTATAATAAACGAACCATGAATATAGAAGAAAGTGTGCATGTCATACTTGATGAGTCTAGTCTTTTTCAGTCTAATACACAGGAAGAGGATGATGAATATGATGAGCAATATGAGCTTGGAATGATCCGACATGACATGGATGATGTACACGAGGAGAACAAAGAAGAGGAGCAGAATCAACAGTCGGATCAACTGTTGATTGAAGGAACTGGCCAAGAGACAAGGGGAACAAGACCACTTGAACCACAAAATGAGGCTACGACATCCAGGGGGAATGAGGGTACATTTGAAAAAAATGAACAAACAGAAATAAACCCTCAAACACAAAATGAACCAGAACCAACAATTGAGCGAACTGTTGAGTCAGAACCCCAAGAAGCCTCACCATCCTTAATCGTACCAAAGAAGTGGAAACACCAAAAATCTCACCCCCTTTCTAACTTGACAAGTGACTTGAATTCGGGAAGGAAAACAAGGTCGTCCCTCAATGATTTCTTTGCATTTCATGTGTTCCTCTCACAAATTGAACCGACGAACATCACCATGGCTCTTGAAGATCCGAGTTGGGTGATGGAAATGCAAGAGGTACTTAATCAATTCAAAAGGAATGAGGTATGACATCTTGTCCCTAGACCTACTGGTTGTACCGTGATTGGTACCAAATGGGTCTTTCGCAATAAGCTAGATGATTCGGGAAATATCGTAAGGAATAAAGCTAGACTAGTGGTGCAAGGATTTAAACAACAAGAAGGTATTGATTAAAATGAAACCTTCATACCAGTAGTTAGGCTTGAAGCCATACGTATACTAATAGCTTTTGCAGCTCACAAAGGCATTAAAATTTTTTAAATGGATGTCAAAACGGCTTTCCTAAATGGTTATTTAGAAGAGGAAGTCTTTGTGGAGCAACCATCGGGTTTATGAATAATGAATTTTCAAACCATGTTTTTAAATTGGAAAAGGCGCTTTATGGTTTAAAACAGGCTCAAAGAGCTTTGTATGATCGCTTGTCTAAATTTCTTTTGGAAAATGGTTTTGTGCGTGGATCACTTGATAAGACATTGTTCATAAAGTCACAGTGTGGTGAAATGTTGATTGTACAGATTTATGTCGATGACATAATATTCGGTGCAACGAATGAACTCCTTTATTTGTACTTTTCGGAACTAATGAAATCGGAGTTTGAGATGAGTATGATGGGAGAACTAGGGTTCTTCCTTGGGCTTCAAATCAAGAAAACTCAAGATGGTGTGATGATTTATCAACAAAAGTACATAAAGGAGATGATATGTAAGTTGGGTATGACTAATTCTAAACCTTTCTCTACACCTATGGTTTCGTCCACCAAGCTTGACAAAGATGAGAATGGTAAGAAAGTTGGTGAAACAATGTATTGAGGTATGATCGATTCATTACTTTATTTAACCGCTAGTCATCCGGATAATTTATATAGTGTATGTCTATGTACTGGTTTCCAAGCTAGTCCTAGAGAATCGCATTTCATTGCCGTAAAAAGTATTCTTAGGTACTTGGTTGGAGCGTCTAATTTGTATCTTTGGTATCCCTCACATTGTCCTTTTGAGCTTTTAGGATACTCGGATGCAGATGTAATACCTCGATTTTCTAAGTCTGTTACTCGGCCGAATATGGCTTACTCGGACGAGTAAGGGTTTCGTGTGTTTCTGGATAGTTTACTGCCCAGGAATACTCGGCCGATTATGGGAATACTCGAACGAGTAGAGGATACTCGGCCGAGTATACTCGATACTCGACCGAGTATCCGGTCTGACGGGTAATATTTCTCGCGGTTGATTTAGAAAGGATTAGAGTTATATTAAGACGTGTTTTACAGTTTCTAACCATTTTTACGAAACCTAAACTACACAACGTAACTTTAATACTCTCCAAATCTCTCTCTCATTTGCGTGAATTGTTCGTGAGTCTAGTTCATCTTTCCTTGCGATTGTGTCGGTAAGCCTTTGATTTCATGTGTCTCATTAATTTGTCTTTTAGGGTTTTGCCCGAATTTGTGATTTGGGGGTTTAGGGTTTGGTCATTATATGTGTGTTGATTGTGGATTATTGGTGTTTTAGGTGACGATGTGGTATTTGTTATGCATTTGTATGATTGATTGTAGCGTAGCGGATTGCGAAAAGGTAGGGTTTCTCTACTCAATTTAATGTTAATTGATTTAAGATTGTGATTGTACTGTGTATGATTGTTGTCTGCTGATCATCGGACTGTTGGGGGTGGTGGTGGTTGTGGAGATGTTGTGATGGTTGTGGTGGAGTCACTTGCGGGAGTGACTTCACGCCCTAGTTCGCCCTCCGTGGAACCTGTCACGGGAGGGGATGTGCACAATAAGGGACAGGGTTATCGCTCGTGAATGAGCGGGATTTAGGTGGGGATTGGCTGCGGTCCCCCACTGGCGGCAAGGGCTACCTGTTGCGATGGGTAGTCTGGCAGGGCTACACACTTCGGTGTGTAGTCGGTTACTGTATGAGATCGGGAGACCGGAGATGGTGGATGATCAGCTGGTTACTTATCGTACTTGTCTTATTTTAATTATTCAGTAACTGACCCCGTTGTGTTTTGTAAAATCTGTGGTGATCCATTCGAGGATGGTGAGCAGATTGTGACAGGTGATGCGCTTGTTGAGCTTGGGACAGTCATGAGAGAGTCACCACGTTGGATTAGTTATCACTGTCAAGAGTCTTAGCTGTCGTTTTGTAGTTGCTAGCTTTTGGATATTACTTTTGTTGGGTTTTGAGACAATGTAACTTTCATAACTCTCGTACTTTAATAAATGTGTTTGGACTGTTGCTTTTAATATGTACTAACCTCGAGCAACCGAGATGGTAACGGCCTTTCATGCTAGGGTAGTCCTAGTAAGGTACCTTGGTATAAGGGGGCGTTACAAAGTGGTGTCAGAGCCGACGATTCCGGTACCTAAAACTAATGAACCCAATGAACTTAGGGAGTCTAAATAAAATGAACCCGGGAAGAGTTGTTTGGAGCTACCACAAAGACTTGGGAGACGTCCCGAAGTCGCATTAAGGCCCTTATGATCTCAAGCCGGTCACATGGGGGGGACTGTTGTGTGTCGAGTCATGTGTGTGTAGTACTTGTGGCATGAGTCTTGTGCACGGTTGAATGAAATGACGGAGGAAGTGGAACGCGATAGTAGTTGAAAGATGTATCGAAAACTTATTGATGTTAAACTTTGAGCATGGAATTATTGGCATAATAAGTGTTTATTATGTGGCATTCAAAGGGGTAGTGGTACATGTGTATATGATCATGATGATGTTAATGCTTGGTTTGTTGGTAGTACTATGTGATTAAGGTCATGCGTCTATATATATGAATGTCGTGTGTAATTTTCATGTGGATATGATAAAAGTTCACTTATGTACTGGTTTTAGAAGTATCGAGTTGTTAATGTTTGCTTTATTCATGTTCAAGTTGTTTTGTTTAGAAAATTTGATTTGTATGAAGATCGATTACGGAAGGGTTGTCTTAAAACTGTCATAAGTCGACTTCTAGAAATGATATTTCTGTGATTCTAAGTTGAGGTGATAGCTTGTCTTCTTACAATTCTAACGATAGGTCACACGCCTAGAATGACCAAGTAACGAGTGAGATATGACTGTTTTACGAAAATTGGACGGTGCTGAGAACTGCGCTTATACTCGACCGAGTAGGCCCTACTCGGCCGAGTATCTTTCATACTCGACCGATTAATCCATATTCGGCCGAGTAATCTTTCTGTGATAATTATGTTCAGCTTCTGGAGTCGTTAACTCGGCCGAGTAGTCCCATTACTCGACCGAGTATCCTGTACTCGACCTAGTGTACCATGTACTCGACCGAGTACCTCAGTGGACGGTCATTTTGAGTCGGTGGCTACGTTTTTACATTTGTTGTGAGTCGTAGGGTACGTGCACATGTTTATTATGGGTCTTAAAGCATTCTTTTATATATGTGACGGTCTTGATACCTAAGTTACCAAATGCTATGATAGGGAGAATGCCGGCTTATGAGGGCTATGTGTTGGATAGGAAGGACATGAGTTATATGTGGTAGTGAGGGATAGTGGAAAAAGGAAAGGGAAGAATGATGAGCTAATCGAGGTAAAGAGCATGTTCTGTGAGATATGGTGAGTGATATAGTCGTGTGTTGAGTAATATAAAAGTAAGTGTTTATGAGCAAGAGTGATATAAGTGTAAAGAAATGTGAGAATGCAACGGTTGAGATGAGGGATGCGGATAGTGTTAATTGGGATGTGTAAGGGTTTATGAAGGGAGACGGTTAGGATTGTGTTGGTTAAGGATATATGCGATGAAAGGTCGTTATAGAGGGATAGAAATGAATGGTGTATAGTGAGATCGAGTTATGCCGTGATGGGTAGATAGATAGTAGTCGAGTTTGGGAATTTGGAATATAATGAGGTGGGCATAGTGTGTAATTCTTTGGGCAATTAACGATATGAGGTAAATTTTTGGTTTTCTAGAGATAAGAAAGGGATATACGATTAATTGAAAAGTAACCGTTAGTGTGTGGACTTGATGGTGATAAGTGTGAGTGAGTAGTATGATGAAAGAGAATCGGTGATAAGGAAGAATGAGAAGATATTTATATGAGTTAATGGACTTTGAATTGTGAAGCAACAAGAAGGTAATCGGATAACAAAGAGTTAGGTAGAAGAAGGAAGGAGATGAATTATTAGTTGGTATTATTGGATGGAAGTAAGTTGGGAGAACGTTGATCAAGGTTATGGGACATGAAAATAAGGAATCATGGAAAGGCACGATAACATCATGAGAGGCGGTGAGCTAATAGTTATATAGGAGTTTAGGACGACATGTTAGCCGTGAGTTTCGAGGTATTAAGGGAGTAAGAAGCTAAGATGGCAGAGTGTTTGCACGATATGAGATTTTGGTGGATAGTTAGGCTACAATACAATAAAGGATAGAATTGGAAATAATGATGAGATAAATTTTGTTGATGGATTTGATGTTCGTTATTTGGGATGACAACCAAAAGAGGAAATGGATTGTTATATAAAGAAGTGATTGTGAGAGAGCGGTCACATGAAGGATGGTGGTGTCGTAGTGTTGTCACTAGTGGTTGAGGATGATCTTACATTAAGGAACTTAGTTGTTCTAATTAGGTTGATTTTGTGGAGACTGATTGGCATGTATGGGTGTGAGGTAGTATAAGATGTGGATATATGAGGTGTTCGCTCGTAGTCCGGTACTGATGACATGTTACGTTCGCCGGGTGGTGATAATTGTGTGTATGGGAGGATATGTTGCGAAGAGCACCTGAGTTAAGTTCGGATGAGAGATACTCTTTATCAAGTGGTAACTTACGTAATTATAATTGGCTAGTTAGATTTGTTTATGGGTCCATGATATGTGTAAATGTTTGTGTGAGGTTCTGACCTCACGAGTAATGGTATGGTGTGGAAGTTGTAAGTCGTTATATGTTGTTCTGTGTAATTTGTTGCGTTGTGATCTAGTAGAACGGTCTTAAGAAAGTCTTCTGGTCCAGGAAGTTGTACGGAGTCAGTGTTATGAGATTGTAAAAGTTGCGATGACTATCGATGTGGTTGTTGTGCATTGTGCACGGTAATTCGTGTTGTGATACGAGTATTTTTTTTCGTGTTGTCATAGATTGTTGTTTGTTTACCGCTATTTCCTATCAGTGTCGGTTGGGGCATATAGACCGATGTTTTGTTTCCCGATGTTTCTTACCAGTGTCGGCTTGGGAGTGAGAATAGAGTATGATATGAAAAAGAGTTGGGTATGGTTCTGTTGTTGTCATGGTATAGTAATATTCTGTTAATGTGACACAGTTGTGAGAGGCTGTTAGAGTACTTTTAATCTTGTTTTAGATAAGGCGTTGGGGGACATAGTTGTGGCAAGAGAATTGTGGAACATGTGTGGTATGAATTGGAAACTACAGGTGGTTTAGCACCTTTTCTTGGGATAATGAGTACGGAGTTTTGGGACTTAGTATCATGTCAAGTTAAGGGTGTGTTTTGTGGTAATAAAAGAGATGACTTGAGAAGCTAATGTGAGTATGTGTAATATTTTGGGGATTGTGAGCTAAGATCGTGGAGATGAGTGTATAAGTATATAGAAGTATGTTGGTTTGCGATAATGTGGAAGAGATGGAGTGGTGGTTATACTGAGGATTTTATGATATAGGTTATGTGAGTACAGAATAATTGGAGGCACGGGAACTGTTAGAGAAAGAGAGCCCTGGATATAGGAATGGTTGTAGGTCTTGAGGTTATAGTGGGTGATCCTGGACATGTGATGGTAATGAGGTTTGTGGGAGGTATAGAAAATGACCTAGTATTAGTGAGTTACGAGGACGTAACATTTATTTTAAGAGGAGTAGAAAGGGAAAAGAGAGTTTGATGGTTGTACATGTTATAATACAATTGGAAGTTTGAGTGTTGGTGTAGAGTAAAGGATGGATTCGTGTTGTGGTTGATTTTATTACAGGTAATGGCAGTGCTCGTAGTAGCATGATGTTTAGGAGTGTGAGTAAACTTCTATAGTGTAACGGATTGTGTGATGATGTTTATGTGTGTGAATAAACTTCGAGGACGAAGTTCGTTTTAAGGGTGGTTGAATGTAACATTCCGTTTTGATGGTTGATCTTGTCCGGTGGATTATCTTGGTAATTGAGGGTGCTAATGAGCGTCATGGAAGTAAGACAGAGTTGGCAACACTTATGTTGTGGGTATCCGATAGTACTATAGAGTTAGCATTGAGAGATTATGCTGTAGTTGAGACGATATCGTGAACCTTATGGTGGGAGTAACTATGGTTGGTGGAGTTAGTTTTAGGTGTTCATGTTTTATAGGTTGGGTTGGAACTTCGAGGACGAAGTTCTTTTTAAGGAGGGAAGACTGTAATACCTCGATTTTCTAAGTCTGTTACTGTAACATTCCGTTTGATGTTATGAGTATCTTGATATTGGATTTTCTAGTGGATGATATGTTACGGAGCTAGCAACGTTTGTGTTGGTAGTGTATGAAGTTAGTGTCGAGAGAGAAATAATGTAGTTGATACGATATTGTGAGACATGTTGTGGAGGTAGGCGTAGTTGGTGGAGTTGGTGTTAAGAGTTCATGTTTTATAGGTTGGGGTTTTGTTTTGAGTTCTTAGTTGCGTTGTTGTGTCTTGGTCGAGTTTGTATGTTTGTTTTGAGTACGGGTTGAACTTCGGGGACAAAGTTCTTTTTAAGGAGGGAAGACTGTAATACTACGGTTTTCTATGTCTATGGGTACTCTATCGAGTGGGGCTTGCTCTGTCGAGTAAGTAGTTTTTGACGCAAAACAGTAGTCTGCCCGTAGGGTACTCGATCGAGTAGGGGGCACTCGATCGAGTAAGTGTGTTTTACGAGTCTGTTTTGACGGGTTTTGCTAATAACGCGAGATTAATATAAAAGGCTTCCGTCATTTTCTTTAATCACTTTTCACCTCTCTAAACCTTTCAAAAGAAAAAGAAGTTACGTAGTTCTCTCCCGTCGCGTTGTTGGCAAATCCTAATGGCTAGAGTCGTCAGATCATTAAGTCCTTTACGCCGTTGAGACCGTCGTGTTATGGGTAAGATCCTTGTACTGTTTTTATATTGTTTCATTGATTTTGGTTAAACCCTAATTTGGGGATTTGGGGGTTTTTATGATTGTATGATTAAGGTAGTATTTGTATGAATGTATGTGTAGGAGGAGGGTTCGTAGAAAAGAGGTTTTGTGACAGCTGCTAGATCGTCTGATTCTGTGATTGCTATTCCAGGTAGGGTTTCCTTACTCAGTATTAGTTACATGATGTGCGTGGTGAATGTGTTGTACTTAATGGTTGTTGATTGATTCAGACGGTTGTGATTTCATATTGTTGATTATTTCAGACGGTTGTTGAGGTTGTATTGTGATTATTGTTTATCTGTCTGTGTTCTTCGAGGTGCGTCCCTGGCTGAGTGGAGTCACTTGCGGGAGTGGCTTCACGCCCTTGATTCGCCTTCTGTGGAACCCGCCACAGAAGGAATGTGCACATTAATGAACATGGGTTTATCGCTCGATGGAGATGAGCGGGGCTTAGGTGGGAACGGCTGCGGTCCCCCACTGGCGGCGAGGAGTATCTGTTGCGATGGGTACTCTGGCAGGGCTACACACTTTAGTGTGTAGTCAGTTACAAGGTGATTGGAGATGGAGACTGGGATTGAGTGTGAGCTGTTTGTATGATTGTTTTAGTGTGGCTTTGATTGTGTAATTAGTACTGACCTCGTTTAAATGTTTTAAAAACTGTGGTGATCCATTCGGGGGTGGTGAGCAGTTATTGAACAGGTATGATATGACGCGTATGGAATAGCTGGGATGAGTCATCACGTGGCAGTTAAAAGTCTTCCGTTGTGTCAGACGATGTTTAGTTAGAAGTCTTCCGCTGTGTCAGACGATGTTTTATAGTTTTGACATTTTATCGATGAAGCCGTCGAGAACCTTGTATTTCGATTTTAACGATTTTGGTTTTGATCATGTAATCACTTTAAACTATATTGTTATTTAAATTATGTTTCTTCATTGTCATTTGATTATCATTGCCTCGGGTAACCGAGATGGTGACGTTCTTATACCTTAAGTGGTCCTGGTAAGGCACTTGGAGTATGGGGGTGTCACAGTTACTCGGCCGAATATGGCTTACTCGGCCGAGTAAGGGTGTCGTGTATTTCTGGACAGTTTACTGCCCAGGAATACTCGGCCGAGTATGGGAATACTCGACCAAGTAGAGGATACTCGGTTGAGTATACTCGATACTCAACCGAGTATCCCGTCGGACGGGTAATATTTCTCGCGGTTGATTTAGAAAGGAGTAGAGTTATATTAAGACGTGTTTTACAGTTTCTAATCATTTTTACAAAACCTAAACTACACAACGTAACTCTAATACTCTCCAAATCTCTCTCTCATTTGCGTGGATTGTTCGTGAGTCTAGTTCATCTTTCCTTGCGTCGATTGTGTCGGTAATCCTTTGATTTCACGAGTCTCCTTAATTTGTCTTTTAGGACTTTGCCCTAATTTATGATTTAGGGGTTTAGGGTTTGGTCATTATATGTGTGTTGATTGTGGATTATCGGTGTTGTAGGTGACGATGTGGTATTTGTTATGCATTTGTATGATTGATTGTAGCGTAGCGGATTGCGAAAAGGTAGTGTTTCCCTACTCAATTTACTGTTAATTGATTTAAGATTGTGATTGTACTGTGTATGATTGTTGTCTGCTGATCATCGGAGTTTAGTGTGGTGGTGGTTGTGGAGATGTTGTGATGGTTGTGGTGGAGTCACTTGCGGGAGTGGCTTCACGCCCTAGTTCGCCCTCCGTGGAACCCGTCACGGGAGGGGATGTGCACATTAAGGGACAGGGTTATCGCTCGTTGATGAGCGGGATTTAGGTGGGGATTGGCTGCGGTTCCCCGCTGGTGGCGAGGGCTACCTGTTGCGATGGGTAGTCTAGCAGGGCTACACACTTCGGTGTGTAGTCGGTTACTATGTGAGATCGGGAGACTGGAGATGGTGGATGATCAGCTGGTTACTTATCGTACTTGTCTTATTTTAATTATTCAGTAACTAACCCCGTTGTGTTTTGTAAAATCTGTGGTGATCCATTCGGGGATGGTGAGCAGATTATGACAGGTGATGCGCTTGTTGAGCTTGGGACAATTATGGAAGAGTCACCACGCTGGATTAGTTATCACTGTCAAGAGTCTTAGCTGTCGTTTTGTAGTTGCTAGCTTTTGGATATTACTTTTGTTAGGTTTTGAGACAATGTAACTTTCATAACTCTCGTACTTTAATTAATGTGTTTGGACTGTTGCCTTTGATATGTACTAACCTCGGGCAACCGAGATGGTAACAGCCTTTCATGTTAGGGTAGTCCTGATAAGGTACCTTGGTATGAGGGGGTGTTACACTTGTGTTGGGTACTTTGCTTCAAAAGTCAATCGACTTCTGGAAAAATTGATAAGTTCCATTAGTAAACGTCTTGAGTTTGGCGGAACGTATTTTGATAAGCATGAACTCACTACGGTGAGAAGGCTCAATCTGAACTCTTATCCGCGATTTCCAGAACTTGTATTAACTTGCGAAATGGCTAAGCATATAAATCCTGATATGCTAGCAATCACGTTTGAAGAAGGTGCGCACGGGATACAAGTTTTGAAAACAACCAGTGGCAGAGCGTACAGGCTCACCAAAATGCGTTGATAGTGACACTTAGAAGCCAAATGCAAGTATGAATTTATATACAAAATTTCAAATAAGAATAATAGGTATAG
This sequence comes from Silene latifolia, assembly GCF_048544455.1. Classification (NCBI taxonomy): domain Eukaryota; kingdom Viridiplantae; phylum Streptophyta; class Magnoliopsida; order Caryophyllales; family Caryophyllaceae; genus Silene; species Silene latifolia. The sequence goes on along the minus strand of NC_133532.1, from coordinate 39,656,576 downwards.
AGAGCGTACAAATTCAAAATTTATAGTCTGTTTAGTTTATCAATGATCTATTTAGAAATTGTACCACTTTTTAGTATTATTATCAGCTTAATCACATTAAAATAAAAATAGCTATTATGACGTTGTGGCATGCCTCGAGTGTATGCGCTTATTAGTCTTGGTTTAAATTGGAGGTTGTGAGTAACAATGTACTGAAAGCACCCGCTCATAGAGTGCTTGTGAACTCTCAAAGGGGACGTACATTAATTTGTTACGTCATAACCCCAAGTAATTTGTCCTACGTGGAACCTGCTGCCATTGGGCGCCCAGGAGCAGAACCCAAGCACTACAGAAACTATCATTATTCTGATTATCTTGAGATACACATGTTGAATTATAGAGATACATCCTCACTTTTATTGGTAATTTGAACTGTAATTTGCTGCAATTTGTGATTAATATAAAATTATATTTAAGGAAAATAATCAGCTCACTTTAACGCGGTAATTTGTTACAATTTGTGTGATCATCTAAAATTAAAATTTGGGGGAAAAACTCCTCAATTAGATAAAATTCATTTGATAAATCAAATTGTTAGAGTAGCCGTTGAAATTATATCTTTTAATAGAATAACGGGAATATAAAATATATCTTCACTAAAGTTGAACAAGAAATAATAATGTAGCTGAACAGTAAACTTGTATGAAGAAATTAAATGTCTATGAAAAAAGATTGGAGGGCATTTATTTCTCGCTCTTACATAGTATATAGTATATAGTATATAGTATATGTGTATATAGTATATAGTATATAGTATATATAAGTTTAAACTTGTCAAAGCATGGTATATATTAGGTTGAAAGATATTTAACGTGGTTGATGGACATGGCTGAAATATTAGCATGTCATGTAGGTGGTAGATTATCTTGTAGATGATCAATTAGCTCAAGTATTGACTAATCCTAATAATTATTTCTATTATCTCGTCGAAATAATGACTTATATTAACCCACGTGTTGAATGCAGGCGGAACAACCCCAACTATTTCACTCAAAGCTACAAACTGCTACCACATGAAAGGCCCCTTCAAATAAAATTGGCCCCCTCTGCCTCCAATTTCACGTAAGCATTTTTACCAGAAAAATAATAATGTTGATATGTGTTTCAATGCATATAGACCAATTCACATGCCTATTATTCTACGAGCACGAGTCTAGAGGGTTAGTTAATATATGCTAACTATTTTCCGTATTGATTTTTGGGCCTCGTGTTTGGGAATTCGTTTCAAATGTTCGATCAGTTAAAGAGAGACTACTAGACCTTATCTGTCAAGGTCTTGACCTTGAACCAAACTATTTTGCAGCTGGGTATTAAATGAGTCGTCTCTTGTTGTGGTATACACATATCCACGATGTCCACAACCGACCTGGGCATATGGAATGGCTCCCCACGAGGACCCGAACCTACTGACAATCTCAATATAAGGGGTACCAATGGGCTCCAAATTTGGCAAGACGACGAATGGAAACTCGTGGCGCCTGTTGGTAACGCCCTACTAGTTAAAATGGGGCGGCAAATGGAGATCGTCACTCATAGGATACTAAAGGCGGCCGAGCATTGAGTCGTCATAAACTCGAAAAGAAATCGGACAAGTCTTTCCTTTTTCACATGCCCTAGGGATAGATGTATTGTGGAACCCGCGGGCAGCCTGTCACTGGATAATCCTTACCGAGGTTTCCAGTATAGAAAGTTTATTGCGATGTATCTCCATACCAATAGAAACCCATCTTTCATTTTACCAGATTTTGCTCTCACAGAGTTTTTTTCTCCGTGAGAAAAAATGTAGTAAAATGGAAGATGTGTTTCTATTCGTGTGGATATGCCTCTCAATAAACTCCCTACACTGGAAACCTTGGTAAGACTATCCATTTGTAGGTTGCCCTCGGGTTCCACAATACATCTATTCCTAGGGCATGTGAAAAAGGAAAGACTTGTCCGATTTCTTTCGGAGTTTATGACGACTCGATGCTTGGTCGCCTTTAGTATTGTACGAGTCACGATCTTCAGTCGACGCCCCACTGTAACCAGTAGGGCATTACTAGAAGGCACCACGAGTTTCCATTTGTCGTCTTGCCAAATTTGGAGCCTATTGGCACCTCCTTGTATTGAGATTCTCAGTAGGTTTGGGTCCTTGTGGGGAGCCATTCCATATTCCCAGGTCGATTGTGGGCATCGTGGATATCTGTTTACCACAACAACAGACGACTCATTTAATCCCCAGCTGCAAAATAGTTTGGTCTTAGCCTTGACATATAAGGTCTAGTAGTCTCTTTTCAACTGATCGAACATTTGAAACGAATTCCCAAACAAGAGGCCTAAAAATCAATTTGGAAAATAGTTAGCGTGTATTAACTAACCCTCTAGACCCGTGCTCATAGAATAACATTCGTGTGAATTAGCCTATATGTATTGAAATACATATCAACATTATTATTTTTTTTTGGTAAAGAAGCTTACGTGAAATTGAGAGGCTGAGAGGGCGAAGCTTCTGTTAAGGTTGTGGACTGTTACAGCTAAGTGTGATGACATCCCGCCAAAAGTGGCGTGTTTCTGTTCCAGCATGATTCGCCATGCTGCTAGTATATAGTAACCGTTGTCGATAACTGACTGATTTGTCCACTAGGTAAGTCGAAGAATCTTATAGATTCTATTATGGCATTCCTCATGACTGTAACATTTGGGAATAAGAAAGTACACAAGCATAAAAGAATGGGTATGGCAAAGGACTATGTGTGAGCACTAACAAGAAAGACGAGTGAATGCTTGAGGAAGAGCTTGAGGAAGAGAATAGAGAGTTAGACATGAGACAAATGAGACTTAAGGAAGTGTTGGGAAAAGTGAGAGTGAGGCGAACTTCGAGGACGAAGTTCATTTTTAAGGAGGAAATATTATAATACCCGGTTGATCGAAAGAGTACATCCGGGATAGCTACTTTCTTAGGTCCGTGTTTGATCTCATGGGTGCTAAGAAACAAAACACCGTTGCTCTTTCCACCGCCGAAAGCGAGTACGTAAGTGCCGCATTGTGTTGCGCGCAAGTTTTTTGGGTTCGACAACAACTAAGGGACTATGGTATTATCTTTGATTCAACTCCAATTTTATGTGATAACACTAGTGCCATTAACATATCAAAGAACCCAATACAACACTCAAGGACTAAGCATATTGACATAAGACATCATTTTTTCGTGATCATGTGGAAAAAGGTCAAATTCGTCTTAAATTTTGTAGAACGGAAAATCGAATAGCCGACATTTTTACAAAACCGCTTGAAAGAGAACAATTCGTAAAACTTCGGTTGGAAATTGGTTTGTTGGATTCCGCGTAAAATTTTATGACGACTTGCCCTCGATGATTGACTAGAGTAGATGTTTACATTTGATTTTATAAGTGATTATGTGTTAATTTTACTAAATGAATTAGATGATTAATTTGCATGTTAATCCAATGGGTAAAGATATTATTCACATGGAGCCACTCAATTACCATCCATATATCATATCCCGCTTTCCCCATTACCCATGTAAAGAGCCGCCTAAACCTACCAAAACCGACTACACTCACCTTTCTCTCAACCAATCAAATAAAAAGTTAAACACTATTCACCCACCTCATTTACTACATGTTATAATTTTCAACTCTTAAATGATGAGCTCCCTTCTCACTTTCAAAATATTCAAAAAACTCCATCTTCCCCAAATATTCTCCAAAACCATCAAAAGCCTACCCCTCCCAATCGTTACTTTTACCCTCACTATAAAAGTAATGCCTCCAAAATCAACTAAACCTAAAACTTTGAAGGAAAACCGAGACTCCTACAAACCGAAAGCTTCATCGGTTGAACCTCAATCCGAAAGTCTTGGTTCCAAAACTGTCTAAAATCAAAAACCACGAAAGAAACCTAGAGTCTTTGTACCAAACGTCCTAATGACAAGAAGAAAATCAATTGCAAATCGTCCTAAAACAGCATCCGAAGCTAGGAGATTCTCAAGTCGGGTGTTCAATCAAAAATTCGATTTGAATATGCCGCATGCAACCGAAACCGAGAGTGAAGAAGGAAGCTCACGAGTTGTTGATGAAGTTGATGATGATGGTACTCCAATTATTCAAGAAGTTGAGGAAGTTGATGTTGGTGTTGGCAAGGAAAAAGAAAAGGAGATTGTTGATGAGGATGTCGGGATTGAAGGAGAGAAAAATAATGAGGGAAAGAAAGATGAAGAAGAAGGATAGTAAAATGAGAAAGCATGGAAAAAGAGAAAGAAAAGAGTGTTGAAAAATCAATTGAAAAAGGTGAGAAAAAAGAAAAGAGTGTTGAGGAATCGGTTGAAAAGAGTAATGGGAAATCAAAATCAAAATCAAAATCGAAAAAGAGTGTGGGTAGTGATGTAATGTTGAAGGATATGGTTGGTAATAAAAGGCGAAAGAGAAGAGGGAAAACCGTGGGTGAGGCAAAGGTTCTGGAAACGGAGGTTGATAAGGAGAAATTGATGCCGTCTTTGAGGATGACGAGTTGTTCAAGGAGGAATCCGTTCCCAAACCGAAAGGCAAAACTAAGAAGGTGTCCACTCGGTTAACCTCAAGGAAAAGGAAAATGGAGGAAATAGCAAAGGAAGTTGATGATGAATCGAATAGTGCTATGATTGCTATTGAGCAACCTCTCGATGAGAACAAGTCCAAGGCACTCTAGATTCTTCATGGGTATCGCTTTCCAAAGGTGATCTTTGATTGTTGCAAGCATGTCATTCAAGGAAACTTTAAATCGGGCCACCGCTATGAACTCGAATGGTATGATTCGTCCCCCGCCTTTAAATTCTTTAAAGATGCAATTCATGCACAAAAGTGGGAGAGTCTTCTTAATCTTTATAATCGAGTTTATTTAGCGGAGATTGTTCAATTTTATACTACGGTCAAAGTCGATATCCAATCGGGTAGTCTTACCATCGTGATAAATAACAAACCCTTGTGTCTAAATGTTGAGAATGTCGGAAATTTACACGGTATTCCTACAACCAGGTTGTCCTCATTTCCTAAGGGTGGTTGGCCGACTATAGATGGTATAAGTTACTTGACCGTCACAAAGTTTCTAAGTCCCAAAGCTTCATCCCCCATCACAATTAAACCACGAGAAATCAAAATAAACCATCGGTTCTTTTTCAATTTCATTTATAGAACCTTGATACCTTGCAATGAGAGCCGTGGTGTGTGTGGTGTGCTAGACATGTGGTTGATCTTTTATCTTGATAAACACCTCCAATTAACCTACCCACTTTGATGTTATTTCACATTGATCATCTTGTTAAGATAGTATAGAAGCGTAAGGTTGATAATTCCACCGTGTTAGCTTATGGGATGTGGTTATCGGCCATTTTTGAGAAAATGGACTTTGTGGACTCGACAAGTTTCGACATGTGTGACACTATGACTTCGGGAGTTTTATCACAATTGTACTTGAAAATTGAAGATGATAAACTTGCTCGTATTTGGTCGGGTATGAAGGCTATGGATGTTGCCTCCTCCTTTATGCAATCGTCTTCCTTGACACGTCTCACAAAGGATGTAAAAGCTTTGTCGGATCTCCATCATGCTCAAATGTGTGAGTGATGCGTGCATTTTAAATAGGCTTTTTGTATCATATTTACACGCACCTCTATGCATTTTGTGTAGTGTTTAGCTACAAATGTCCCCCGAATTGTCTACTTTGGTTTCTCTTGTCTTATTTGCAGGAATGAACCAAATAGAAGCGTAATCAAGCCTAAAACATGTCCCTATGCATGAATTTAGGAGATGAGTTGAGTCGGAGCCTTAAGACTACTATTTTGAGATGCGCAAAGAAGTAAGACAGCTAGGCGAGCAAAGGAAGAACTTCAAATTACTAGTGCCTAATTTGAAGAGCCATATCTCGAGTTCTACAACATATTTTCTGGTGATTCCAATTGGAGATGAAATCTTGTCCTCTTAGCTTTCTAATGCCACCAGAAACGCTCTGTTTGCCCAAGTAATGAATAAATGGCAGCTGTTTGAAGTCCAGTGCAAGAAGCAGGAATTAGGCACTGGAAACCACTCGATCGAATAGAATAGTGTTCGATCGAGTATTTTAAGTCCTCGATCGAATTGCTTATTTTAGATAGTGTTCGATCGAGTAATTTTTCTACTCGATCGAGAGGTTTTGATATAATTTACTCGATGAGGAGTTTTAAACCACTCGATCGAGTACTTTCCTATCCGCCGCAAGGTTTTAATCCGTGTTTAGGTTATCTTTTGTTTATTTTCACTTCCCTATATAAGCAAGTCGTCATTAGGTTAATAAACATCTCTTATCACATCTTATATACTGTTTTACTCTTAGTTACTGCTGCTACCTTGTTTACTCTTATTTGATACCGTCGTCAGGTACCAAAAATAAATACCTAAGTACTACTAATAGAAGCTAGCGGTAAGTAGGGTCAATCTCCACAAGGAGGCAAAACTGAGATTTATTTGTTTTAAATTAGTCTAAGAGTAACGGGGGTTTGAATATGATTTCTAAACTAAGAGAGGTGGCAAGAGGAATTGAGCGATAAAAATAAAGGGATTAACAATAAAGAGAGAGAGAGAGCTAGGATTGTTAGGTCATCAATGAATGTCAAATAATTGCAGCTAAGGTCACAGATCGGTCACTTATATCGGTCTAAGGGGCTACGAATTTCTCCTTCCGGTCTCAATTCACCCTAAGACACTATTAATTTAGCTTCCGCCCTCACTAAAGCATCCTAATGTTCACTGCAGGTCTTACCCATTCCAAATTTCCGGTCTAGGTCAAGGTGTACCGTGATTTATTACCTATTTGCGTCGACTCAAATAGACAAGAACAATTATATGCAGTGATTAACAACAAAGACATGATTTAAGCAACAGATCTACAAACCTAATTAGTAACTAACATCAATTCATTGAATCCCCTAAATCCTAGCAGGAGAATTAGCTAAACATAATAATGAATAAATCAAAAGAGAAGGAAGAAGCAAGAATAAACATAATGAAGGAATAAGCAAAAAAGAATTAATATAAAAAGAGAAGAAAGGTTATAGAAGCTTAGAATCCGACAAAAGAACAAGGTAGCAGTAGTAAGTAAGAGTAAAACAGTATATAAGATGTGATAAGAGATGTTTATTAACCTAATGACGACTTCCTTATATAAGGAAGTGAAAATAATCAAAAGATAACCTAAACAAGGATTAAAACCTTGCGGCAGATAAAAAAGTACTCGATCGGGTACTTTAAAACTCCTCTATCGAGTAAATTATAGCAAAACCTCTCGATCAAGTAGAAAAACTACTCGATCGAACACTATCTAAAATAAGCAATTCGATCGAGGACTTAAACTACTCGATCGAACACAATAGTACTCGATCGAGTGGTTTCCAGCGCACAGTTCCTACTTCGCGCACTGAACTTCAAACGACTGCCATGTTTTCGTTACTTGGGCAAACAGAGCGTTTCCAGTGGCGTTGGAAAGCTAAGAGGACAAGCTTTAATATAAAATTGGAATCGCTCGAAAATCTATTGTATAACTCGAGATATGTCTCTTCAAAATAGGCAATAGTTATTTGAAGTTCTTCCTTTGCTCGCCTAGCTATCTCACTTCTTTGCGCATCACAATTAGTAGTTTCCAAGCTCCGACTCAACTCATCTCTTAAATGAATGCATATGGACATGTATTAAGCTTGATTATGCTCCTTTACGGTTCATACCTATAAATAATACAAGACAAACCAAAGTAAACAATTCGGAGGACATTTGTAGCTAAACACTACTAAATATGCATTGGAATGCGTGCAAATGAAGTACAAAATACCTATATAAAATGCACGCATCAAATATCCCCAAACTAAACCTTTGCTTGTCCCCAAGCAAACTATATGCAAACTAATGAAACGGAAAAAGAAAGCTCAGAGCTAGCTACAAATGGCCACTTAAACCGATTTAATGCAGCAAACTAACACTTATAGCAAAAATGTCAAATGCAAACGAGTTATAAGATGTTTATAATACAGCTGAACCATCAACCTTGTAAGACCTTTAATTATGGACTCTCACGGGTCACTCTTCTCTCATGAAACAAAGGGTAAGCATATGAGTGTAAGAGATAAAGAAATATAGTCGCTCACCTAAACTACGACCCACATAAACATGCATGCAACTAATATGATAGACGATTCAAGTACCATACATACATTCCAACCAACAATATCCGTCACAGCCGAGGACTTACAAATGATATAGGAAAGTGAGGTTACAGGTGAGAAAGGGCAAAATAGATTATGGAAATGTGGAGGTAAAGCGTCAAACTAGCACCTAAACAAGACCATTTGAAACTATCCAATTCTCAACTGACTAGAAGTCAAAAACAAGTGCCCTTCTTTGGCACAAAACTCACTACCCAATACACTATCTCCTCAAAAAGATATGAATAAAACAGAGGAGCAAGACCGTCACAAGAAATGAACTAAGCTCAGACGGTCTCTTTCTTTCACATTCCAATTTTTTTTTCTTTTTCTTTCTTTCTTTTTCTTCTCGTGTTCACGTGTGTTTTCTTTTTTTTTTATTTTTTTTTTTCCGTTTCTTTCTCATTCTTTCTTTTTCTACCAACTCCGTGCAAATATAAAAATGAGTCAAACTCGCAAAATGATAAATATACCACAAAAATTACACTAAACTAGCTTGACTGGCAGGCTAAATTTGGGTGTAGCTAATGGGTCAAAAAGGCTATATTTGGCTAAAGTGGAGCTAAATGGGTGAAAATGAAAGAAAGAGAAATTGTAAGCACCTCCCTGCATGTGACACCGACCACAAACCGGAATGTATGCAAGTGACAAGCAATCGAATTTCATGAAAGTGCAAAAGTGATGAACATGTTATGCAAGGAGTATACTACTCACAATCCTACATGAAACTGGTCATAAATGACACCAGTTTATTAAGCTCTAGATCCTTAGAATTTATAAGTAGTTTGCCAAAATATTCAGGTCAAGTCTATTTGTTCAACTAAATTTTAACATTAACTCGTAGATATGCAATAAGACAAAGCTAAAAGATAATTAGTTTATGCAAGGCTTAAGCAAAAAGATAATTTATAGTGCAATATCATCATTGAAATCTATCGTTCCGACTCAACCTATATGCTAAAGTACACTTGAAATCTTTTGAATTTTTTGAATTTTTATTTTTATGAGATTTTGAGTTTTTATAAAAATAAACAACAATGCATACAAAAATTAAACGTGATAACAGAAATGCAATAAAAACAACATGCAAACACAGATATGGATGCATAACCTCCCCAAACCAAACCGTACAATGCCCTCATTGTACCCAAAAATAGGGAAAGGAAATGCAAACTAAAAAGGAGAGAGTGGAGATGTGAAAAACTCACAAGAATACGCGAAGTAGGGACCTCCCCAAACCAGCCAGCAACATGGGAGGTCACAAACAGCTTCACAGTGGTGTCACAGGAAGCGAATCAAAGCAGAAGTACTCGATCGAAAGGACACAATGATCGATCGAGTGAACTGGACATCTAAGCAGTTCGATCGAGGAAACAGGGCTCTCGATCGAAAGACCTTCTTTTACAGGCACTCGATCGAGGAGAAGATATGTTCGATCGAGTGAAATCAGCAGCAAAAGGATACGATCGAGTATAAAAAACACTCGATCGAGCCATCCACATTAGATTCCTGCAAATATGCAATAAACAACCAGCGAAACTAACAAAACAAGCTAAATGTTCCAGTCTATGGTTTAAAAACCAATTATTACACACGCAACAAAAACTTAAAAGCAAATCAACTAAAAATTTAAACTCCGGGTTGCCTCCCGGACAACGCTAGTTTCAGACAGGTCCCAGCTCGACCATCTTTTCTTCATCCAGCCATTTCAATTAAGCCCGGTCAAAACAGCTCAAAGCACGCAGCAGCCGATCAAATAATTGCGCATCTGCTACACAAAACTGTAAGTAGCACCATAAAATAGCAATAGCATAGGAAATTAAAATGAAATAGCATTTAAGTCTAACAAATTTCCTATGACAGCTCCTAAAAACATCCATAAAATTATTCCACCCTACAACTAAGGGCGGAATATAGAAGCTCAAATTAACCGCGAGTGGAAAATAGGAGAGCTTATGAGCATTTGACTCAAAAATAACGCGAGTATAATCCAGATGCACTAACGGGTTAGTATTGTGAGGTGGAGGAATCTGGTCTGCTAAAGGAGAAGGTGGGTATTCATCCCAAATGCAAGGGACGGTAAAGTCAATTGGGTCCTCAATAATAGGTTCATCCATAGTATCGTCATAACTATCCCATTTAACCTCAAGACTGTCAAATTCTCCTCACTCTCCTTATGGCTAGACTCGTCAGTAGGGAAGGTCTCTTTAGTCGTCCTCACTATCTGTGCAAGAATCGTAGAGGGGTTCTAAATTATCCTTATAAAAGGGATTATCAACCACGCTAATGGTCTCCTCTATTTCTTCGTCAGTATTTCCTAAAACGGTTTCTAAGGTCTCACCCACCCCCTCATCTGAGTCAACATGAAGAGAGAAATTGGGTTTAAGAGTTTCAGTAGCAAACCATTCAAAAAATTCTAATACCTCTTTTACGGGGATTCCTTCAAAATCCCACTTACCATTAGCCTCGAGGTATGCTCGCGTAGGGGCATTAATTCCCCGGATGATAGACTGGCATATTTGGAGTCCCGAAAGCATTTCTCGTCTTGGTTCGAGCCACTCCTGCCACCTGTCTATATAAGAACCAAAACTTTCGTTCTCTCTCTGCGGCAAGTCAAGAACGAAAGACATGAGAATGGTCTTAAGGAACCGAGTTTCCTTGAGACAAGGAATAGACTAAATAAAAATAGATAAAACTATGTTGCCTCCCCGGCAACGGCGCCAAAATTGATACCGTCGTCAGGTACCAAAAATAAATACCTAAGTACTACTAACAGAAGCTAACGGAAAGTAGGGTCGATCTCCATAGGGAGGAAAAAATGAGATTTATCTGTTTTAAATTAGTCTAAGAGTAACGGGGGTTTGAATATGATTTCTAAACTAAGAGAGGTGGCAAGAGGAATTGAGCGAAAAAAATAAAGGGATTAACAATAAAGAGAGAGAGAGAGAGAGAGAGAGAGAGAGAGAGAGCTAGGATTGTCAGGTCATCAATGAATGTCAAATAATTGCAGCTAAGGTCACAGATCGGTCACTTGTATCGGTCTAAGGGGCTACGAATATCTCCTTCCGGTCTCAATTCACCCTAAGACACTATTAGCTTAGCTTTCGCCCTCACTAAAGCATCCTAATGTTCACTGCAGGTTTTACCCATTCCAACCTTCCGGTCTAGGTCAAGGTGTACCGTGATTTATTACCTATCTGCGTCGACTCAAATAGACAAGAACAATTATATGCAGTGATTAACAACAAAGACATGATTTAAGCAACAGATCTATAAACCTAATTAGTAACTAACATCAATTCATTGAATTCTCTAAATCATAGCAAAAGAATTATCTAAAAATAATAATGAATAAAGCAAAAGAGAAGGAAGAAGCAAGAATAAACTAATGAAGGAATAAGCAAAAAAGAATTAATATAAAAAGAGAAGAAAGGTTACAGAAGTTTAGAATCCGGCAAAAGAACAAGGTAGCAGCAGTAACTAAGAGTAAAATAGTATATAAGATGTGATAAGAGATGTTTATTAACCTAATTACGACTTCCTTATATAGGGAAGTGAAAATAAACAAAAGATAACCTAAACAAGGATTAAAACCTTGCGGCAGATAGGAAAGTACTCGATCGAGTACTTTAAAACTCCTCTATCGAGTAAATTATAGCAAAACCTCTCGATCGAGTAGAAAAACTACTCGATCAAACACTATCTAAAATAAGCAATTCGATCGAGGACTTAAACTACTCGATCGAACATAATAGTACTCGATCGAGTGGTTTCCAGCGCACAATTCCTGCTTCGCACACTGAACTTCAAACGGCTTCCATTTCTTTGTTACTTGGGAAAACAGAGCATTTCTAGTGGCGTTGGAAAGCTAAGAGGACAAGCTTTCATCTCCAATTGGAATCACATGAAAATCTATTATAGAACTCGAGATATGGCTCTTCAAAGTAGGCACTAGTAATTTGAAGTTCTTCCTTTACTCGCCTAGCTATCTCACTTCTTTGCGCATCACAATTAGTAGTTTCCAAGCTCCGACTCAACTCATCTCCTAAATGCATGCATAGAGACATGTATTAAGGTTGATTATGCTCCTTTCCGGTTCATACCTGTAAATAATACAAGACAAACCAAAGTAGACAATTCGGGGGACATTTGTAGCTAAACACTACTAAATATGCATTTGAATGCGTGCAAATGAAGTACAAAATATCTATATAAAATGCACGCATCAGTGAGATTGCGGGTCTTAGTTTGGAAGTGATGGGTTTGCGTAAGGAACTCAAGGAGGTTAAGGGTCAAAATGAAGAGCTTGTGGAGATGGTTCATGGGTTGGTTGATGAAGACGTGGATGATTGATCTCTTGCTCAAAACCGTGCCTAGCCTATATCGTGCCAAGCCTTTTGCCATAACCATGCCTAATTCCTAATCAAAACAAAAGCCTTTCTTATCTCTTTTTGTCTTGGCTTATGTTTGTGATATATTTTGCTAATCATTGGTTATGTTGTTAGTTGTTGAACAATTTATTTTGTATAACTCTAATCCTTGTTTAAACTATGTGTTCTTCCTACTTGATGATGTCAATAAGGGAAAGTTGTTTAAAATTTCAAGTGGTGATTCAACGACTCTTAGGCTTGCGTTAACCGTAACTATGTTAACTTGGCGATTAAAAGCTCTACATATAGGCTAATTAGAAATTTAACTAATTTTCAATGACCATGTATTTATGCATCTTATTTTGATCTTGTTTTGACTTGTTAACCTTGATCATGGATTAAGGGGGAATGACACAGTCAATTTTATTTGTCTTGCCATCATCAAAGGGGGAAATTGAAGAGACCCAATTTGATTAAGTTAATGTTGATGATGCCTTAAGACAAATTAATCTCATTGTTATTTAATTGTGTGCCTCTTAAGTTTTAACCATATAGCATAAAGCTCCAATTGTCAATTCAAGGTTATCAAGATAGTCATCATGAAGATCAAAGATGAAGATTGTCATTATTGTTAAAGTCATTTCGAAAATATTCGAACTTTTGTTAAAATACTTTCAATGTTTACAAATGTTTTCTGAAAATGTTTTAAAGTCTTTTGAATAATATAGAGCTTTCAATGTCTTGCTAAGGAATTTGCTTGCACAATAAGACACTTTCTATAAATGGGTTGTTTGTTTTTTACATTTATGGAAATGTTTATGGTTCCCATAAACACAACCATTTATGCTTGTTTCTTGATGAGAAACCCATACTATTTTTTTATGTGCACAATCTGATTTCTTGCATTCTTAGGCACCGATTTCTTGAGGAAGAATACTCGGTTGCTTGGTAAAGAATTCGGTTGACTTCTCCATGTTGCCCAAGCAAACTACTTACAATATTTTAATCACTTGTGCTTATGAGTGTAAGATATTTTAATGTGTAAAGTATACTACTTGGACATTATAAATAGCTTGCTTAATTCATTTTTACAAATGTGCAACAACGAGTTTAAAACTGAAAAAGACTTAAGCTTTCAATCGAGTAAATTAACTTTGCAAAACCGTTTTTCATTTCAAAATCTTTGAATCATTTTGCAAGTTTGTTTATTTATCTTTTGAGTCTTTTATTGAGTTTGTTGTGTTGCACCTAGTCATTTAGTCGTGTTCAAGGATCCCGTGTTTTCTACTTAAACTTTATCTCCTCCGTTCAATTGAGTGAACAACATTGAGATAAGTGGAGTCTTGTAACAACCGGGTAGAACCATACCAAGTCTTAGGATAGAGTTATCCTTAAGCATGAAGTCTTAGAAGCGGAGTAGCTTTTGAGCACGGAGTCTTTTGGCGGAGTAGCCCAAAGCAAAAGCCTTATTGCGGAGTAGCTTTAAGCATGGAGTCTTTCGGCGGAGTAGCCCAAAGCAAAAATCTTGGAGGCGGAGTAGCTTTTAAGCATTAGCAACCGGAGTAGGTTGGGGATTTGTTTTATTATTCGGGGTGGTCTTAGTTTGTATGAGTTTACTTCTGAGATATTTAATAAAATAACGCTGGACGTAGGTCGCAGAGTAGTGACCGAACCAGTTTTAAAAACATCGTTTGTTGTGTCTATTTTGTTTTATTTCCGCTGTCACTCTATACTCACGTTTATATCTTCTGAATCAACAGTTGAGTACAGTGTAACTTCTGCTTGCTGAATTGTTGTTGATTACTTCTAACTCTCTAGTTCTAAGTATTAACTTCTCCTTTCATCTAAGCATTGTTTAAAGTGTTTAAGAGTTTTAAAAGAAGCTTTCATTAAGCTTAAAATTTTAAATAGACACCTAATTCACCCCCTCCCCCTCTTGGGTGCTCTCGCCCGTGACTCTTCAATTTTATCATAATTTCTAGCGATTTTTATGATGTATATCAAATCCTAGGTTGGTAGATGATATTCTAATTATGATTGTTCTGATGGGATGGTTGAGACGGTCTTATGCAGACGATTTGACTATAAAATATTGGGTGTGAGATGGACCAGGGGTTTGGGATGGTTTTGTGACCGAGACATGGGGTCACGGCCTAGCCGTGGCCCGCCCTAATTGAGACGTGGCCTAGCTTGGCCGAGTATGGCCGTGTGGGAGGTGGTCGTGGCCTGGTACGGCCTAGCCGTGGCTGTCATAGCTGACCGTGTTCTAGGGTCTCGGCCTAGGTCACGTTTAGCGTAGCTAGCTTGCATAATTTTAGTTGCGACGATATTTATTTTATGTTGGTTATTTTATATTAGGACGGAATCGGTAGAAGAGCCCTTTTTGTTGTATTGCTTTGCTGCGATGGTCTACTGCTGAGGTAGGTTATCCATACTCAACTCGTGCGAAGTAGTTATTTGTCACGTATTAATATGTACATCTTGCTGAAGCGATTGTTAAACTGAGTATTGTGGTGGTCATTTAATTATGATGGTCTTATACTGAGCATGTGAGTAATATGTCATATTGTGACGGTCTTAAACTGAGCCTATTATTAATGTGTTATGATGCAACGATGTGTTTACTGAATTATTTTATAACTGTTATCATTAGAAATTATATTAATAACCGCTGGCATTGAATTATGGTAGTTAAGATGACATTGTTGGTTGCATGCAGGTAACACTATTATGAGATGAGGCACAGCTACGGTTGTGAACCTAATGTGATATTGGTAGGCAAGGCACAACTGCGGGTGTGGGCTTGAAGAAATGGTAGGTCAGGCATGGGGAAGTAGAAGCGTCATGGTCCTGATGACTCGTGAAATAAAATGATGGGAGTTGTGGCGGTATGAAATGTAAGAAACGGAGATGAATAAGTCACTAGGGTGTCATGTGTGTGGGTAATGAGCTATACGATTGTAGAGGTTGCGTGCCTGAGTTATTATAATATATCGTGTGATTTTTCATCATGTTCACTGCAGAGATTTAATTGTGGTGTGTTGTATTTTATTACTTTATTATTATTATTATTATTATTAACATTATTTACTATCATTGTTGTTTAGCATGAGTTGACCTTGTCGTGTCTTGTGTCAAATTGTCACCTATTTTCGGGGTGGCCTGTGTCGATCCATTCAATGATTTTTGCTTGAACGGAGAGCAATATGATAAGCAGGTTCAGATAGTAGTTGTCTGGCTGTTGTGCCTACATGGGGGCGTGATGAGTTGACATTGAGTCTAGAGTTGCCATGCTGGGTCGACACCTTAGTACATGTATATGAGTCTATAGTCAGTTGTAATTTAATCATCATTCAGTTGGCTTGAGTTTTGTAAAGAGTTAAGACATGGTTTCTTTGAGAAGCAGTTTTAAATATAAAGTACTTGGTTTTGTTTAATTTGTAATCATTGTCTCGGGAAACTGAGATGGCAACAGTCTCATTTAGTTTGAATGTCTTGTCAAAGGCTCCTACCTAATTGGGGGTGTTACATTGAGCCGGACAAGATTATGATAAGCGCGAAGGCCTTCCCGTTTCTCAAAACTTCACGCCTTCATTATGGTTTATAAACCATATATATTAATTGTGAACTTAATAGGCAAAACATTTAGATAGAGTATAGGTTGATTATTTCGAAAGTATATCTCAATTTAGGTTAGGCCATTTAGATTAAAGTATCTTTCAAGTACTCGATATGTTGTTATCAATCATTTCGAGCATAGCTCATTTCTTAGTAAGTCAATTTAGTTAAAGTCAAATTGAAGGTGCAATCACTCAAGATTGAGTCATTTAAGTTAATGGTTGATTTTTTTTCTTTTGGCAACGTGATTGATAGTTGTTAATTATAAAAAATGACCAAGAAAAGATTATATAAAAGAATTATCTTATTTATAAGTAAATTTAATCTTTAATTTTAACGTACATAATATTACGTCTGGTTTAAAATTAGTCATCTCAAGTCAACTTAAATTCACATCTATCAAAGCTCAAAGCGAGTTTAAGACAAGTTGATATTAGGGATGTAAATGACTCAGATTCGGGTCGGATAAAACTTCACCCGCATCCATTCATCACATTCAAAACCCCATCCAACCCATCCATCATCCGAGAAACTTATCATCCATCACCCCTCCATCCATCATACGTGGATGAAAAGGGTGGATACAGTGATAAATGGGTGATGAATTAGTTATGTTTATAAGCCTAAAAAAGTATTGAATTTTATTTCACTCAAAAATATATAAGGTAATTAGTACTCCCTCCGTCCCGGTCAATTGTTGTCCTTTGATTTTGGCACAAAAACCAATAAAATATGAGGGAGCCAATTATTATACGATGACAATTAGACCAAATTGAGTGTGAAATATCAAATTGCTCTTCAAATTCAATCTTAAAATAGAATAGGACAATCATTGACTGAGACACCCTAAAATATAATAGGACAACAAATGACCAGGTCGGATGAAGTATTAGACTAAGTGCTTTCAAAATCTTGTAACCTAATGTTTGCTTGAACAATATAAAGAGTAAATATGTAACACCCCCGTACACCAAGGTGTCTTACCAAGTACCACCCCAGTATATAAAGATGCTACCATCTCGATTGCCCGAGGTAAGTACATCAAATCAACAATTAAAGAACGTTTATTAATTAACTTTATATTTTACATCATAAACCAACGTGAGAGAGATTACAACATTTACAACTGAAAGAAGTACTAGACATGAGTGACAGCGACATATAGATTGATAGCGTGATGACTTGATTCCCTTCCATGTCTCGCAAGCATCATAATTAGTTGTACTTGCTAAACCAACTGCTCACCATCCCCGAGTGGATCACCACATACAGTTTTGAAAATACAACATGGGGTCAGTTCACTGAGTAATTAAGATAATCAATATACACGAATAACAATGACAACAACCCCACAATCATTCTCCATTTCCAGTCATGCCAAATTACTGCCGCAATAGATAATCTACACCGCCAGTGGGGGACCGCAACCCCGTCCACCTAAACCCCGCTCATCGCTACGAGCAACAACCCGTGTTCCTTAATGTGCACAGCCCTTTTTGTGGCGGGTTCCACAAGGGGCGAATCAAGGGCGTGAAGCAACTCTTACAAGTGACTCCACTCAACCTAGGACGCATCTCACCAACATAGTGAATCTACCACAACTACAACAATCAAGAATACAATTCAACAACAATGCTAATCATGTCAACATAATCACAATCATCACATCTTAAATCAATTATGCATTCAACTGAGTAGGAAAACCCTACATTTTTGCTATTCCATGAAAGTACATCCAATAAACAAGCCAAGCAAGACTCAATCATGAATCCTATAAGTAGCAATTACATCCTATCACTAGACTATTCAAGACCTACTGAAAGATAACGACGAAACACAAACTCACCTTGAGACGCGGACCGATGCCGACAACGGCGATAACCCGACTCGATGACGTCAAGCATGAACCATCTCCCTTCTTGGGTTAGTGTCAAGGCCATGTGAGAGTGTAAGATGATGAGGGATAAATAGGAGAGAAAGAGATATTAGTGTTAGAAAGATAAAGGAACCGTCGAAAATGAAATGAGGTTTGCAATCTCGCGTTTTATAATAACGCGTTAACAGGCGTTGTACGCGGTCGAGTATTCGCACTACTCGGTCGAGTGACCTTAACTAGGTCGAGCAACAAGCAACGTTGGTCGCTTAACCTCTCCCATAACCCCTGCTAAGGCTCTCCTTTGGTCAACGAGTCCCTAAATAGGGCGGGTATTACAGTCACTTAAAAGGAACTTCGTCCCCGAAATTCGTCCCACACTTCAAGAAACAACAAGACAAAGCACCTAAGGGAAGACTTAACACTCCCACGATGCCGAACACCAAGCAAGTCTATGACGCGTACGACACTAAGTTATAATCATTTCTTGACATAGTATTGTCAACCATGAAATCACTATATTATTACTGTTTGCAACCACCAAGCTAATTAAGAACAAGGTTGATATCGTAAACCAATTAAGTTATGAAGTGACGAATTAAAATATTTAAAAGTAACACATTACAGAAGTTTTGTGACAACCTAGATATTCGAGAGTAAAATAATGGTAAGACATAGAAGAAATTATGTTAACTTGTTAGAATCGATGTTATCTACCCTTCTTAAAAGGAACTTCGTCCCCGAAGTTCACTCCAACCATCAAATGAAACTCGCATATGCTTAAATAAACAATAATCATAGAACATATATCACATTACTTGGCAATTAAGACATGCCTCGAACATAAGTAAGACAACCATCATGTTCATGCAATTGGGAAAAGAGGTATATGAAACATAGACAAGGGAAAATGTAAACTGTACGCAAGTTAACTATTATGATACAATTGTCATGCCGTCACCCACACCAGTTCCTATACCATTACTATTTCAATAACGAGTCAAAGATTTATCGTCACCATATACGCCATGTTCATACCATATGAACAATAGTAGACATGTGCATGAAATCATTATATAAAATTACACAAACAAAATTATTTATAATCATATCACATATGAACTACTTCCTTTTTCCACCACATTACTCATCATTCTCATACACTTTACTAACAATTCCCACCAACATTGTAAACCAACTATCATGCAACATGCTTTCAATCAACAACATATGAAATCACATCATCACCATCTTTTCTACACATTCCCCATTATCCACATACGTACATCCACTGATTCATGTCACACATCACTATATAGATACACAATTCACAAGATAAACACATAGCGATCCCGGCTCATATCCCATGGTGACCGATTCAAAATTATAGGGCGAGTTCGCGACTTTAGGACGTCTCCCAAGTCTTTGCATTAGCTCCTACAACTTCTACTCCGGGTTCATTTTAATTGACTCCCTATGTTCATTGGATTCATTGGTTACAGGTTTCAGGATCGTCGCTCTGATACCATTTTGTAACACCCCCATACTCCAAGTGCCTTACCAGGACCACTCAGGTATAAAGATATTACCATCTCAGTTACCCGAGGATATCCGATCCGATTATTTTGGATACCCGATGGATATCCGATGGATATCCGCATCCGATCCGATTATTTTGGATACCCGAACATAGGATATCCGAAACATTTGGTTTGGATATTGGATATCTAATTTCAGAATTTTTAATATGGATATCCGATCCGAACTAGCACTTTGGATCAAATACCCGATCCGTACTCTGCCCTACCAGCAGGTGTTGTGTCCCTTCGAAGAGGCGCAGCAGTTGTTGCTTCCTTTCTCGACGTTTGTCTCCTGTTAATCCGTAAAAAGGGTTTGAAATAGGGTTTTATAAATCGGTTTTAACTGTGTTTTCGACGTAAACCTTACAATAATGATTACAAAAATAAAGAACAATAATAAAAGATGGGATTTACACCCTCGGACTTACATGTTTGATGAAACGAGATTGACTAAGTTAATGTAACACCCCCATACTCCAAGTGCCTTACCAGGACCACTCAGGTATAAAGATGTTACCATCTCGGTTACCCGAGGCAATGAATATCATAAGACAATAAAGAAACGTACTTTAAAAGTAATTATAGTTTAAATGATTACATGATCAAAACCAAAACTGATAAACTAAAATGCAACATCCTCGGACGGTCTACTACTACAACTATCAAAGCTTTAAAACATCGTCTGACACAGCGGAAGACTTCTAACTGCCACGTGATGACTCATCCCAGCTATCCCATGCGCGTCATATAATACCTGCTCAATAACTGCTCACCACCCCCGAATGGATCACCACAGTTTTTAAAACATTTAAACGGGGTCAGTACTAATCACACAATTTATATAACCAACAACACAGTAGACAAGCAGCTCAAACGGTCACACACACAATCACACCCAGTCCAATCAATCTCCGTCACCGATCCGTCCCACCGGACCACCACGCGCTGGGGGACCGCAGCCGTACCCACCAAATCCCCGCTCATCATACCGAGCGATAACCCTGTCCCATTAATGTGCACATCCCCTCCCGTGGCGGGTTCCACGGAGGGCGAAACTAGGGCGTGAAGCCACTCCCGCAAGTGACTCCACTCAGCCGAGAACGCATCTCGAGAACCAGAGACAAACAATCACAACCATTAAACATCAATCAAAACCAACAATCGTCACAATATTCGTATGACAATAATCAACAATCACAAATCATCACCAACACATTATGGGACTAATACTGAGTAGGGAAACCCTACCTGGAAAGCAACACAACCATCAGACGATCTAGCAGCTGTCTCAAAACCTTTCATCTACGAACTCTTCTCCTATACACATAATCGTACAATCACTACCACATCAACATAAACATAGAAAACCCCCAATCCCAAAATTAGGGTTTAAACAACCTTAACCAAATGTTATAAAAATGGTACGCAGGACTTACCCTTGACGCAAGGATCACAATGATACAAAGAACGATGAAATCCGACCTCTCAAGCTCCGGGATTTGTCAGTAACACGGATGAATGCGAAGAACGTAACTTGAATCTCTTTTCATTGTGATTAGGTTTGTAAAAGTGTATTGTAAAGATGACGGAAAATTTATATATATTAATCCGTGTTATTAACAAAACCCGACAAAACATCACTCGTAAACCGGGCTACTCGATCGAGTAACTGACCTACTCGATCGAGTGCCGGCTACTCTATCGAGTACCTAAGGCTACTCGATAGAGTACCCTACAGGTCAGAAACTATTTTAAAATGCAAAACACCCTTACTCGACAGAGTAAGGCCTACTCGATAGAGTACCCAGAGACTCATAACGTAGTATTACAGTTAACGTTTAGTGATGCTCGACTCGAATGTACGACGAAAGTGCCCTCCAAGAGAAAAACGAATAAGATTGATTAAAGTTGATTGATGTGTAGTTGGTCAAATTGGTCGGTCATGCAAAACGAGGCTGGTACTCGGAAAGATCCGAGCTTACATGGTCAAAAGTTCAAGCACGTAGACGCCAAAAAGTAAGAACGTGGTCTAGAATGCAAAGGGAGAAGAGAAGAGCGGACACTCGCGTGAGAAATATGTGAGACCGAAGGTCTCTATTTATACTAATCACACGGAGGGAACTAGGGTTTCGGAGAAACTTTGGAAGTGAATCTCGAAAAGATACGAAAAATACGCAGAAAAGGACTGAGGAAGAGGCGCAGCATGCACTGCGTCTCTTGGAAGAGGCGCAGCACCTGTTGCGTCCTTTCCTCAGTGGTTTCCTCCTGCGGAAGAAAGATTTCCGCGTTTCTATTATGGAATAGCGGATTGATCTTATTTTCCTTAATATTTTATATGATAATTTCGAGATATATTTTACCAAAGATTAAAAGATTGGAAATATGGAATAGAAATATCCGGAACATTTCAGAATATTCTGACTCCGCATTTTAAACCGGTTATTAGAAAATGAAGACGATTTTTTGACCCGGACTCCAAATGTACTCTAATTACTGTTAAAACGACCGTATCGGCGCGTAGATGACGACTATGAGGTAGACACAAGTGTTTGAGCTATCACTCGACGATAAACTTACGAACTGTCATAAATCGCTCCGTGTACCAAACATGCGGCCCAATCATCACCGGGTGGTTTGCGGGAGGTGCAGAAATGAGGTATCTACACAATCTCAACCATCAATATTGGAACATCCAAGAGATGTAGTGAGAACTTATGGACTCAAAATATATGAGGGACTCATTTAAACTTTACTCTCTCTCTCTCTCTCTCTCTCTCTCTCTCTCTCTCTCTCTCTATATATATATATATATAAATATATATATATATATATATATATATATATATATATATATATATATATATATATATATATATATATATATATATATATGATTGGATTTGGTGATTTTGGTCCTTATGGTGAGTTGTGAGTTGGGGGAATCTCAGCCACTAGATTATATTAGAGATGGGTGGTCAAGATCTAATGTTACTTGTCATATAAAATCATTGTCATTTACTTATTTTCTCTTTTTTCTAGTGCTACTCTTTTATTTTTTACTTTAATTTTTTTCTCTTTTTTTTTACCTCGTGTTATTATGCTTTTTTTTTTAAATTTTGATTTTTTTTCTCTTATGTTTTTCTCTAATTTTCTCATTATGTTATCTTTTTTTCTTTTTGTACCAGATTTTTTTTACTTGAATTTTTTTTACTCTTATTTTTTTTACCTCGTGTTATTATGCTGTTATTGTGCTTTTTTTTTACTTTGATTTTTTTACGACTTTGATTTTTTTTTTTTCTCTTTTTCTACCACATGTTATTGTTATTCCGTTGTTATTGTGATGTTATTCTACTGTTACTTTGATTTTTTTAACGACTTTGATTTTTTTTTTTATCACGTGTTATTGTGTTGTTATTCTACTGTTATTCTGCTGTTATTGTGATGTTATTCCGGTGCCACTTTGATTTTTTTACTACTTTGTTTTTTTACTTTTTTTTTTACCGCATGTTATTGTACTGTTATTTTGGTGTTATTGTGATGTTATTCCTGTGCCACTTTGATTTTTTTTATGACTTTGATTTTTTTACCCCGTGTTATTGTGCTGTTATTCTACTGTTATTGTGATGTTATTCCGGTGTCACTTTAATTTTTTTACTACTTTGATTTTTTTTGTTATTGTGATGTTATTCCGGTGCCACTTTGATTTTTTTTTTACCAGGTGTTATTGTGCTGTTATTCTATTATTATTCTACTGTTATTGTGATGTTATTTCTTCAGGAGTCGGAATTAGAGTCCATGTCTTGTCTCTAGGCCTACTCGAGCATCTCCTTTACTCATTTGTCATCTACCATGAACACCCCGACGGACTGAGAGCTGCTGCAAACAATCAGATGGAGATGTCGAAACATGCAACGCCTCCTTCACCACTCGCATATGCTCGACATCTGTATCATAGACTCGAAATCACTAATTCCATCCAAGAATTTGCATCAAAATTCACAAATCAGAATTTAGGCAATGAAGTTGGGCAGCTTAAGGTTACGAGTCCATTGATAGCGCCTGAAGGGGGGTCAGGAAAGTCTGAGGACGGTGCTAGGGAGCAAAACAAGGAACAAAATTTAGCCGAGCCCAATGTGGAAATGAATACGATCTCGGAGTGTGTAGCGGCCAATATTCCTAAAATTGAACCAACTGAAAGTGAAAGAACTTTAATCAAAGTGGCCTGTGAAGATGAACCAGCTAGAGCATTATGTCAAGGCCCAAACCAAGACACGAATCACGACAGCATTATTCCATTTAATAGTCAGGTGATTGTCATTGATGATGATGATGATGATGACAATAAAATTAAAAAATACTCTTTTATCAATATCATTCTCATCATTCAGAATCCTATAACATACACTCCAAATCACTAGTTGCATCCAACAATTTGCAATCAAATTTCACACACAAAAAAAAAACTGCGATCAATTTATTACGGAGTAATTAAATTTGAAAAGCATCTATTATCAATCTCATATCAAATGCAAATCAGTAACTGCATCCAACAATTTACATCAAATTTTAAGCACAAACAAAAATCTCAATTAATTTCATCAACATAAAATTAGCAAACCTCTCGGATTCCATTTCGCCTTAGCGAATAGATTACATATAACTATTAGCGTCGACACCGTTGCCGGAGATGACGTTCTCTCCACCGTACTTGTCGTCCTCATCTGGTACTGAGAATCATCTGGTACTGAGAAGAAGATGACGACGATAAAGGAATAGGAGGATAAAGCGGAGGAATCGCCATTGTTGTCGAACAGTTCGAGCTCGAACACTCCGTCGGCGATGTCGCCTGCTTCTCGTTGTCGGACAGATCGACTTCGATTGTGATTGTCATTTACATCGTTGAAGTAAAAGTTAATTCCTAACTTATTTTTGTGATTGTCGGAAAGGACAAGGAAGTGGATAAAGGTGAAGATTTCAATGAATTATTGGCTTTGTCTTTGGTTGAGGACGCCATATGTGGAGTTTTTTTTGGGATTTTTGTTGACAGAGAGTTTGGTTTATGGAGAGAGAGTTGAGTTTATGGAGGGAGAGATGGTTCCAGGAGACCGTGATTTTGTTTTTTTTATAGGTTGAATCTCAGCCGTCTATTTCTACTTATCAAATGGTCCAGATTTTCCCAACTCACAACTCACCATAAGACCCCAACTCACGAGATCCCGCCTATATATATATATATATATATATATATATATATATATATATATATATATATATATATATATAGAGAGAGAGAGAGAGAGAGAGAGAGTCAAGTTCAAATGAGTCCACCTAAAATGGTGAATCCCTAAGTCCTAATCTAAGCCATTAGATCTTCTAAGATTGATGGTTGAGATTTGAATCTTCTAAACAATTTTTGGAATGAAACTTTAATGTTTTATAAGTGAAACTTTAATCTGTAAATATAACTTTAGTTTTTTAAAATTGTAACTTTAGTTTTTTAAAGTAATTTTGTAAATAAAAATTTAAATTTATGTAATTTTGAATATAAATTTAACGTTTTACGAGTGAAATTTTAATGCTTAAAAGTATAACTTTAGTATTTTTAATTCATTTTTATTATAAAAATTTGAATTTATGAAATAATGTAATTATGACTAATATTTATTTAATTTAACTGAATTTTTAGTGTAATTTTAATAGTATACGAGTATAACTTTGATGCTTAAATGTAAAACTTTAATTTCTTTAGGCCATTTTAAAAAAAAAAAAATTGAATTTATCTAATAATGTAATTGAGACTAAAATTTATTTAATTTCACAGATTTATAAATGTAACTTTAACATTTACAGAGTGTAACTTTAATAATTAAAAATGTAACTTTAGGTTTTTAGGCCATTTTTAATACAAAAATTTAAATTTTGTGATAACGTAATTGTGACTAATATTTTTTTAAATTTTACTCATTTATAAATGAAACTTTAATGTTAAACAAGTGAAATTTTAATGGTAACGACTTAAACTTTAATTTTTTAGGCCATTTTCAATATAAAATTTAATGCTGACAAGTGAAACTTTAATATTAAACGATTGTAACTTTAAGGTTACTCGAGTGCAACTTTAATGCTTGCGAGTCATTTTATATAGTCGATCCGCCGCCATTGACACCGCTAACCACCGCCGCCGTCAACTTATAATAACCACCTCCTTTGTTGCCTACCACTAGCACTCCCACCACTTACACGACAACTAGCTGCTCACCCACGACCCACTACCACTATCACTATATCACGGTCCACCACTGACCACCATCGCCAACAACCCAAAAAAAAAATTAAATCTGAACAAAAAAAAACAACCCCACCGTACCTATAACAACCACCGTACCATTACATTTTAGAAACCACAACCACCAACAACAATAATAACAACAACCACCATCCAAAAATAATTCCAGATCTGAAATAATCTGACCAAAAAACAAGAAAGTCGTGATTTCAGGCGACGAAAAGTGGCGGCAGCAGTGGGGTTGTCCGTCGGGTATACAGCGGGGTGGTGGCAGAAGAAAGGAGAAAAACGGATGGTAGTAGAAGAAAGGGAAAGTGGCGGCAGAGGCCAGAGAGTAAGGAGGGACGGTTGGTGGTGGGCGGAAAGAGAGGGAGATGGTGGGCCGTCGGTGGTGGCAGGTGTGAGGAGCGGCAGCAGCAAGTGGTGGTCGTGGTAGTGGACTGGCAGCAGGCCGATGGTGATGGTGCCGGCATAATGTTGTATGTGGTGCAGGTGTGGGGGATGTGAAGGTTGTCGTGGGGCGGTGAGGGATGAGAAAGGCAGTGGTTAGAGAGAGAAGTGAGTGAAGGAAGCAGTATGAATGAATGGGAATTGGGAAAGGGTAAATTAGGGTTTTATTATTTCATATTTAATCTTGACCCTTGATTTTGTTCTAATCTTGACCATTAATTTTGTAAATCTAATGGTTAAGATGAGGACTCATGGACTCATCAAATTTAAGGAGACTCATTTGAACCTAATTCTATATATATACTAGATTTAATGCCCGTGCGATGCACGGACCTTTTTGTAATATTATATAACTCCCTCCGTTTTGGTCATATGTCTACACTTTCTTTATTTTGTGTGTAAAATAATGACTGGAACAGAGGGAGTATAATGCATAATTTAATAAGGCATTAGAGCAATACACAATAATAAACCGTTAAAAGGAAGGTGAAACTTGAGAGACCGCTTATAAATTGCGAGACATTCATCTATTTAATTAATTAATGTCATGTATTATATATATATTTAATAAATAATTATATTAGTAGTTTCTAAAAAGTGAAATCTCTAATATTCTTGAATTATTTACTTTTAGTGGGAATATTCGAATGTAATTTGTGATTGTTGAACCCTCTATATTTACTCGGAGACATCATCTTTTAACCCACTTAGGCCTAATTCTTTCTAACTTTTTAGAGCTGAGTTGAACTGAACTGAACTGAACGGAGCTGAACTGAACTAAACTAAACTAAACTAAAGCAGATTGGAGCTGAACTGAACCAAAATAATAATAATAATAATAATAATAATAATAATAATAATAATAATAATAATAATAATAGTAATAATAATAGTAATAATAATAATAATAATAATAATAATAATAATAATAATAATAATAATAATAATAATAATAATAATAATAATAATAATAATAATATTTATAAATGGATTACCTTACCCAACAACTAAATTACCTCGATCGTATAAATAAATAATATTGTACTCCATAATTTTAAGTGTAGAATGCTATTATATAATTAAATTTGTGTTATTAATAAAAATAAGTTGTTTAGTGATGATGGTACATACTTAAGAAAATAAACTTTCTGATTAGCGCTAACGTTTTGGTAGTACTAACTACTACTACTACGTAACTCAAATACCCACTGACTTGGAGGGAGTCAAAAACTATATTCTGTCTTAAGACTTGGTGTTTGCATGAAACTCTCGTATCAAGTACTGTCGTCATCGAAAGCTCAGAGCAGTGAAATAATGTGTAGATAACTAAGACTTTGCGTTTGCATGGAACTCGTTGTATCAAGTACTGTCGTCATCGAAAGCTAAGAGCAGTGAAATAATGTGCAGATAACGAAAGCACATGAGTTTGTGTTAGCGTAAACTCCGATATATAAAATTGTTTTTACAGATTTGACTATATTCATTAACAATAACTTTTCCCACAAAACACCAAATAAGCATCCCTAACTCTACCATCCTTAATCGACTCATCGCATATGCTCTCTCTACTCAATCATTGACCTCCGCTGCTAGGCGTCACTCCGTACTTGATCATGAACTCCGCTGCTAGGCATCGTCACCTATGAGAACATGATTAACATCGTGAGAAAAAAAAACAACCATGATCGAAACGACAAAATAGTACTCCGTAGTAAAACAATTAAAACATAAAATAAAAGAGAATCTCTACATATTTAATTGGTTGTAGTAGAAGACTCTCTGAATAATAAGTAAAATATAATCTTTGGCAACAAAAAAAATTCCATGAATAAGCAATGTTGGTTGGGTATTATACTCTGTCAACATAAAACAACCCCACTGCAAGAATCCATACGCATTGTATTTAGGAATTTGTGCTGTATTTAATCTAATTCAGAATTATTTTACAATAAAATAAACCAACCCAACCTTTAAATTAGTTTCATGTGTGATTATCTATCCATTAGATATTGTACTCAATGCATCAAGTGTTTGATTTCGAGCATGCATGCGATTATCGATCGTTGTTGGTTTTTTGTGAAAACAATGCAAATAGAATTAGAAAGATAATATCCAAATCTAAAACGTTGTAATTGTATTGATACAGCCATATATGCAATGGACATTATCACATGTACTCCGTATATCTTTGGATTAGTTGTTAGTTTGTTACCTTTGCTCGTATAGAGACCACATAAACACCACAAATATGCAAATAATTCATCTAGATATCTCCGCACCTATACAATATAAATGGAATTGTGCTGCAAAAAAAAGAAAAAAAAATCATCAACCAATCGATATATATAATACTATGAGCAAAAAAAAAATTAAAAAAAAATTACATATTAGGAAAACAATAGAACGAAGATGAATAGTTTGTGGTAAGGGCATGGATATATATATACAATATTGGAGATATGTGTTATATTTGAGTCATATTAAACCTCTTTTTCTAGCATAAATATATTAAGAGTTCTTTAACGCACAAATAATCCTACCTATTGTCAAGTTAGACTTTTTTTTTTTTTTTTACAAACTCTATCTTTTAGTTTTATTTGAGTTTTTTTTTATATTCTATTATATATATATATATATATATATATATATATATATATATATATATATATATATATATATATATATATATATATATATATATATATATAGAGAGAGAGAGAGAGAGAGAGAGAGAGAGAGGGAGATCTAATGAGTCCTTTACCTCATTTGAGTCCTTAAATCCTTATAAGGACCCTTAGATGAACAACATCTATGGTGGAGATTTTTTACAAAATATAGGCCAAAAAAAAAGGGGGAAAAGCTTGGGTAGGAAAGAGGACAACATTTCCTGCAAATTGTCCTTACCAATGATCATTTCCTGCGGACAAAAGGATATATCCTTTGTACTATGTTTACACTCCCCACATTCTTCCTTCCTTAACACACTTATTTCTCACTTTATTCTTTCTTTCTTCTCTCTAAAACTGGGTTCTTCCATCTGAAAACGAAGTTAAAGTTCTCTCTAAATCCTCCAAATCAGCGTAAACATGCAAATAATAGATGGCATCAATGGTATTTCTTCATTTTATTCATTGTTTTCAGTCACGTTTTAATATTTTCAGTTGAATAGGATGGATGAAGGTAATGATAAATTTTGCATGTCATCGAATTTGTTCATTCTTGTTTTTATTATTTGTTACTGGGTTTGAAATGAAGATTGTTAGAAGTAAATCTTCATGCTGGGTTTTCATTAATTTGAGTTTTGAGTAGCATGAACGCATTCTGACAACATTTACATGAACACTTTTGCTATAGTTTTACATTTACACTTTTTAATGTTATATTTTTTATGTGAGTTATCATTCTGACAACATTTACACTTTTGTTGACATTTACACTTTTAAAGCATCACATTTACACTGCATTCTTGCTCACATTTACACTTTTGGTGTACTTTTACATTTACACTTTTTTAATTGTTATAGTCACATTTGCATTTTTATTGTTATATTTTTTATGTGAGTTAACATTCTGACAACATTTACACTTTTGTTGACATTTACACTTTCAGACAATCACATTTACACTTCGTTTCTGCTGACATTTACACTTACACATTTGGATGTTTACTCTTACAAAAAAAGATTTAAGAGTCTAGATACACAAAATATACCTGCTCAATATATATATATATATATATATATATATATATATATATATATATATATATATATATATATATATATATATATATATATATATATATATATATATATATATATATAGAAAGAGAGAGAGAGAGAGAGAGAGAGAGAGAGAGGAGATCTAGTGAGTCCACCAAAAATCATTGAGTCCCTAAGTTCTCTTTAGGGCCATTAAAAAGATGGGATGAAGGGTTGAGATTGAATAGGAAAAACAAAGGATTAGTGCAAAAAGAAGGGATTATGGCTAATATAAAACACACACTCTCTACCTCACTAATCAACCATTAATTTTACTATATAACATTTATTTTCCACTAACTTATCTCTCATCCCACACAATTACCTTTCCTTTCATCTCTCTAAAAAACAAAAAACCCAAAAAAACACCCCTCTCTTCTTCACTCACCCACCACCGCCCAAACCCGACTACTGTCGCCACCATCAACCCAACCCACCGCCGCCACCACCACCACCAAAAAAAACTGCAGCCCCCTCTTTCCAGATCCACGACAACCACCCCACGACAACCCCGCGACCGACAACCACCACGACAACCCCACGACCCACAACTCACGACACCTTCTCCCGACGACCACAACACCACCACCACCCGTCCACTACCACTCCCCGACAACCAGATCTGCCTCACGACGCCAACCCCGCGCACATATGCATCACCCGTCGACCACCACAACGACTAACACCACGACACTCCAATGCATCACCAGATCTGCCCCTCTTCCTCCATTAAACCGGATCTCAGGCCACCACTGTCGCTCCTCTACTCACCACTCACGGCCACCACTGCCGCTCCTCCTCTTTTCCTCTTTTTTTTTTCAAATCTTAACTAAACTCTATTTTTTGAATGTTTAATGACGTGAATGTGTTAGTATAAACATTCAAAAACTAGAGTAGTTGGTGGTTGGGGTTAACATTCACGTGAATGTGTTAGTAGTGTTTGTTTCTTTTTTTTTTTTTTTATCGTTTTCTTTATTTTTGGAAATGAGAAGTGGTTGGTGGGTGGGGTTCAACATTCACGTGAATGTGTCCTGATCTTGTTTGTTTTTAATTTTTTTTTTTTTGATGATTTCAAATATCGTCTATATATTTAAAATCGTATTATCATGATTTTTATTGTTAGATTTAATAAATATATTTATTATACTCATATTTCTTTACATTTACACTCGTATTTCTTTACATTTACACTTGTATTTCTCTTATATTTAATTTCTTTACATTTACACTCGTATTTCTATACATTTACACTCATATTTCTTTACATTTACACGCATTTTTCAGATTTACACTCGTATTTCTTCACATTTACACTCATATTTTTAACATTTACACTCATATTTCTTTACATTTACACTCGTATATCTGTACATTTACACTCGTTAAAATTATATAGATTTGCACTCATATTTTTTGTGGATATGAGTTGGTGTGGGAGGACGATGATGGTGGCGTTTTTTGGTAGTCGGACTAAAGTTTTACTCGTAAAGGACAAAGTTACATTTATAAAGGACTAAATTCACACTCAAAGGACCAAATTTACACTCGCATACCTTCAAATTTACACTTAAAATACTACATTTACACTCATAAAAACACCACATTTACACTCGGTAACATGTTAAGATTATATAAATTCAAATTTCCATATAGAAAATTGCCTAAAAAATCAAATTTACACTCTTAAAATGTTACATTTACACTCGTAAAACATCACATTTACACTTGTAAAATGTTAAAATTATATAAATTCAAAATTTCCGTCACAAAAATTCAAATTTACACTCTTAAAATGTTACATTTACACTCGTAAAACATCACATTTACACTTGTAAAATGTTAAAATTATATAAATTCAAAATTTCCGTCACAAAAATTCAAATTTACACTCTTAAAATGTTACATTTACACTCGTAAAACATTACATTTACACTTGTAAAATGTTAAAATTATATAAATTCAAAATTTTGGTCACAAAAAATCAAATTTACACTCTTAAAATGTTACATTTACACTCGTAAAACATCACATTTACACTTGTAAAATCTTAAAATTATATAAATTCAAAATTTCCGTCACAAAAAATCAAATTTACACTCTTAAAATGTTACATTTACACTTGTAAAATGTTAAAATTATATAAATTCAAAATTTTCGTCATAAAAAATCAAATTTACACTCTTAACATGTTACATTTACACTCGTAAAACATCAAATTTACACTTGTAAAATGTTAAAATTATAAAATTCAAAATTTCCGTCACAAAAAATCAAATTTACACTCTTAAAATGTTACATTTACACTCGTAAAACATCACATTTACACTTGTAAAACTCACACAACATTACATTTACACTTCTGAAATCTGAAACTCAAAACTGATTAATTAGGGGCTAGAGAGAGAAAAAAAATTAATTAGTGTTTAGAAATTTGATTAGTGAAATAATTTTTTTGTTAATTTCAATCTCAAACATCCATTTCAATCCAACCATCCACATTTTTTTCCTTTTCTTTTTAATAGCCCTTAATCATTCCCTTTTCCATCCATCTCAACCATCCATTTTCTCATCCAATGGCCCTTAGAGGGACTTAGGGACTCAATGGCATATGGTGGACTCATAAGAACTCACCTCTCTCTCTCTCTCTCTCTCTCTCTCTCTCTCTCTCTCTCTCTCTCTCTATATATATATATATATATATATATATATATATATATATATATATATATATATATATATATATACTAACAAAAAAATGCGATTAATTAAACATTCATAACATAAATCTTACATCTACAGCCCTAGCTTTCAACTCATCGTCATCTTCAACACCGGGGGGGGGGAGTTCAATCTGAAGAAACTTCTTATCGGGTGATGTACCCGACATTGAAATCAGAAGAGGCGTAGGGCTTGCCAATGGCGCCTTGGGCGCGCCAGCTATAGCCAACATCGTATTACCAGTGTCCTTCTCATCAGGGGTCTTGTTTTGACATCGCGGGTACTTCACCTTCGACAAAGTTAGTCGACCCAATGGACCCACGTCCAGCTCATCATTTAACCTCTTCGATAGAGTTTTCAGATCCCAATGCTGAATAAGTGGAAGGCCATCTGGGCAACTCATACCACGGTAATCATACCGCTGAAAATAAGTAATCATAAGGAAAGGGATACAACCAAGCAGATGTGACTGCACGCTGCGAGCCTCGGCTGCAGCATTAGCTAAACATTCTAATACATACGAGCACCAGTCATACTCCGGTATGGCACTCACATCTTCAACCACTTTCAAAATTAAAGTTTGATTTCAATGTCGTTTTTCAATGTCGGCGCAAGGATTGATGAAATGCTAAGAAGCACAAATAGGCGGTAGAATTCATCACCTCCATCTTTGAATTGCTCTGGCTCAATATAATTGAAGACGTCTCCTAAAGGAATAGAATCAGAATTTGATTTCACTTTGAACTTTTTGCGCCACAGTTGTTTTATGCGCACATATTTTTCATCTTTAGCACCAGGCATATGTCCAGTATGTACTATTTCCATCTCTCTCTCACCAACAGGTAACATGAAACAGTCATAGACATCATACTTAGTAACCATAAGCTCCTTCAACTCCGACGCCCTGAAAACATAAGAACCATCGCTGAAAGCCTCAAGAAATTCAGGAACATGTGAAAGCGGGAAAGTTCTGAGTTTAAGATGAAGCAGCCCCCCAAATCCAATCCTCTGTACAGCGGCTCGTTGAGCAATGTTAAGCTTACTAATAAGCTTGTGAAGCCTGTTGGGGCGACACTTAACGGAAACAGTAGGGGTAACTTGTGGTTGTTCTTCGCTTTCACGTAGTTCTCCATCAGATACCATCTGAATCAGGAAAAAAAGTACATAAGAAATGCACAATATCAGTCAACCTATAACAGTCTACACATTTACATTTACACTTACTCTATCCTCACATTTACACTTCCAGTATCTTCACATTTACACATCCAATTTAGTCAGATTTACGCTTTTTTGTTCACATTTACACTTCTCCTACCTCACATTTACACTTCCAGTATCTTCACATTTACACTTCCAATTTAGTCAGATTTACCCTTTATTTGTTCACATTTATACTTCTCCTACACTCACATTTAAACTTCCATTATCTTCACATTTACACTTCCAATTTAGTCAGATTTACCCTTTATTTGTTCACATTTACAATTCTCCTACCCTCACATTTACACTGCCATTATCTTCACATTTACACTACCAATTTAGTCAGATTTACAGTTTTACTGTTCACATTTACACTTCTCCTACCCTCACATTTACACTTCTAGTATCTTCACATTTACACTTCCAATTTAGTCAAATTTACCCTTTATTTGTTCACATTTACACTTCTCCTACCCTCACATTTACACTTCCATTATCTTCACATTTACACTTCCAATTTAGACAGATTTACCCTTTATTTGTTTACATTTACACTTCTCCTACCCTCACATTTACACTTCCATTATCTTCACATTTACACTTCCAATTTAGACAGATTTACACTTTATTTGTTCACATTTACACTTCTCCAATCCTCACATTTACACTTCCAGTATCTTCACATTTACCCTTTATTTGTTCACATTTACACTTCTCCTACACTCACATTTACACTTCCATTATCTTCACATCTACACTTCCATTTTAGTCAGATTTACAGTTTTAGTGTTCACATTTACACTTACTCTATCCTCACATTTACACTTTGAATATCTTCACATTTACACTTCCAATTGGGTCAGATTTACACTTTATTTATTCACATTTACACTTCTCCTATATTCACATTTACACTTTCTATTTGTTCACATTTACACTTTTTTTTGGTTCACATTTACACTTGGGCTGTCCTCACATTCACAGTCCCAATTACATCACATTTACAATCCCTAAAAACAGGCTCGATTAAAACCCTAACAAATACATTGACACTACCCATCAGTTCAGATTTACACTATCAATTTAATTAGCAATTCAAAGACTATAATTTTTACACTACCCACTTAGAATTAAATTCAAACATGCTAATGAATCAAAATGTTTATTGATAATCAAATATAATAAAAATCACATAA
The DNA here is from genome assembly GCF_048544455.1 of Silene latifolia. Taxonomy (NCBI): domain Eukaryota; kingdom Viridiplantae; phylum Streptophyta; class Magnoliopsida; order Caryophyllales; family Caryophyllaceae; genus Silene; species Silene latifolia. The sequence continues at coordinate 39,621,279 of NC_133532.1, read as the reverse complement.
ATTGAAACACGGAATAAAATCATAAACTCATAAGTAACAAAATACAAAAATGAAATAACCCCAATATAACAATTACGACTCAAGGATAATTTGCAAATTTAAAAAATTACAACAAAGAAAATAATAAAGGATGATCAATGAATTACCTTCAAAGTGAGGTAAAGAAACAAAGTTAGGAACTACAAGGGTTTGAATGCGATAAAATATAGAGAAGAAAATGGATTTGTTGTATTTGGTAAGGAAGAGGATATGTAGAAAAGAAATGAACAAATGTGAGATGAAAGGCAGGAATAAGGAAGGACGGTTTTTTGAAATTATGAGAGCAGTTGTCTTAGATAGTGGAGGGAAGTTGAATAACGTGCAAGTGACTGATGGAGGAACATACATGCAGAATGTAAACAGTAAGTCTAACACCCTAAGGAGAGAGGTAAGTCTTACACCAAAAAGCAACTTATAACATTATAATAATATGTAGACTAATTACCTCTCTCCTTAGGGTGTTAGACTTACTGTTTACATTCTGCATGTATGTTCCTCCATCAGTCACTTGCACGTTATTCAACTTCCCTCCACTATCTAAGACAACTGCTCTCATAATTTCAAAAAACCGTCCTTCCTTATTCCTGCCTTTCATCTCACATTTGTTCATTTCTTTTCTACATATCCTCTTCCTTACCAAATACAACAAATCCATTTTCTTCTCTATATTTTATCGCATTCAAACCCTTGTAGTTCCTAACTTTGTTTCTTTACCTCACTTTGAAGGTAATTCATTGATCATCCTTTATTATTTTCTTTGTTGTAATTTTTTAAATTTGCAAATTATCCTTGAGTCGTAATTGTTATATTGGGGTTATTTCATTTTTGTATTTTGTTACTTATGAGTTTATAATTTTATTCCGTGTTACAATTTATGTGATTTTTATTATATTTGATTATCCATAAACATTTTGATTCATTAGCATGTTTGAATTTAATTCTAAGTGGGTAGTGTAAATATTATAGTCTTTGAATTGCTAATTAAATTGATAGTGTAAATCTGAACTAATGGGTAGTGTCAATGTATTTGTTAGGGTTTTAATCGAGCCTGTTTTTGGGGATTGTAAATGTGATGTAATTGGGACTGTGAATGTGAGGACAGCCCAAGTGTAAATGTGAACCAGAAAAAAGTGTAAATGTGAACAAATAGAAAGTGTAAATGTGAATATAGGAGAAGTGTAAATGTGAATAAATAAAGTGTAAATCTGACCCAATTGGAAGTGTAAATGTGAAGATATTCAAAGTGTAAATGTGAGGATAGAGTAAGTGTAAATGTGAACACTAAAACTGTAAATCTGACTAAAATGGAAGTGTAGATGTGAAGATAATGGGAGTGTAAATGTGAGTGTAGGAGAAGTGTAAATGTGAACAAATAAAGAGTAAATGTGAAGATACTGGAAGTGTAAATGTGAGGATTGGAGAAGTGTAAATGTGAACAAATAAAGTGTAAATCTGTCTAAATTAGAAGTGTAAATGTGAAGATAATGGAAGTGTAAATGTGAGGGTAGGAGAAGTGTAAATATAAACAAATAAAGGGTAAATCTGTCTAAATTGGAAGTGTAAATGTGAAGATAATGGAAGTGTAAATGTGAGGGTAGGAGAAGTGTAAATGTGAACAAATAAAGGGTAAATCTGACTAAATTGGAAGTGTAAATGTGAAGATACTGGAAGTGTAAATGTGAGGGTAGGAGAAGTGTAAATGTGAACAGTAAAACTGTAAATCTGACTAAATTGGTAGTGTAAATGTGAAGATAATGGCAGTGTAAATGTGAGGGTATGAGAATTGTAAATGTGAACAAATAAAGGGTAAATCTGACTAAATTGGAAGTGTAAATGTGAAGATACTGGAAGTGTAAATGTGAGGTAGGAGAAGTGTAAATGTGAACAGTAAAACTGTAAATCTGACTAAATTGGTAGTGTAAATGTGAAGATAATGGCAGTGTAAATGTGAGGGTAGGAGAATTGTAAATGTGAACAAATAGAGGGTAAATCTGACTAAATTGGAAGTGTAAATGTGAAGATAATGGAAGTTTAAATGTGAGTGTAGGAGAAGTATAAATGTGAACAAATAAAGGGTAAATCTGACTAAATTGGAAGTGTAAATGTGAAGATACTGGAAGTGTAAATGTGAGGTAGGAGAAGTGTAAATGTGAACAAAAAAGCGTAAATCTGACTAAATTGGATGTGTAAATGTAAAGATACTGGAAGTGTAAATGTGAGGATAGAGTAAGTGTAAATGTAAATGTGTAGACTGTTATAGGTTGACTGATATTGTGCATTTCTTATGTACTTTTTTTTCCTGATTCAGATGGTATCTGATGGAGAACTACGTGAAAGCGAAGAACAACCACAAGTTACCTCTACTGTTTCCGTTAAGTATCGCCCCAATAGGCTTCACAAGCTTATTAGTAAGCTTAACATTGCTCAACGAGCCGCTGTACAGAGGATTGGATTTGGGGGGCTGCATCATCTTAAACTCAGAACTTTCCCGCTTTCACATGTTCCTGAATTTCTTGAGGCTTTCAGCGATGGTTCTTATGTTTTCAGGGCGTCGGAGTTGAAGGAGTTTATGGTTACTAAGTATGATGTCTATGACTGTTTCATGTTACCTGTTGGTGAGAGAGAGATGGAAATAGTACCTACTGGACATATGCCTGGTGCTAAAGATGAAAAATATGTGCGCATAAAACAACTGTGGCGCAAAAAGTTCAAAGTGAAATCAAATTCTGATTCTATTCCTTTAGGAGACGTCTTCAATTATATTGAGCCAGAGCAATTCAAATATGGAGGTGATGAATTCTGCCGCCTGTTTGTGCTTCTTAGCATTTCATCATTCCTTGCGCCGACATTGAACAACGACATTGAAATCAAAATTTAATTTTGAAAGTGGTTGAAGATGTGAGTGCCATACCGGAGTATGACTGGTGCTCGTATGTATTAGAATGTTTAGCTAATGCTGCAGCCAAGGGTCGCAGCGTGCAGTCACATCTGCTTGGTTGTATCCATTTCCTTATGATTACTTATTTTCAGCGGTATGATTACCGTGGTATGAGTTGCCCAGATGGCCTTCCACTTATTCAGCATTGGGATCTGAAAACTCTATCGAAGAGGTTAAAGGATGAGCTGGACGTGAGTCCATTGGGTCGACTAACTTTGTCGAAGGTGAAGTACTCGCGATGTCAAAACAAGACCCCTGATGAGAAGGGCACTGGTAATACGATGTTGGCTATAGCTGGTGCGCCCAAGGCGCCATTGGCAAGCCCTACGCCTCTTCTGATTTCAATGTCGGGTACATCACCCGATAAGAAGTTTATTCAGATTGAACTCCCCCCCGGTGTTGAAGATGACGATGAGTTGAAAGCTAGGGCTGTAGATGTAAGATTTATGTTATGAATGTTTAATTAATCGCATTTTTTTGTTAATATATATATATATATATATATATATATATATATATATATATATATATATATATATATAGAGAGAGAGAGAGAGGTAAGATCTAATGAGTTCAACATGGGCCATTGAGTCCATAAGTCCCTCTAAGGGCCATTGGATGGACTAAATGGAAGGTTGAGATGAATTTGATTAAAGGCCTTTAAAAAGAAAAGGAAAAAAATGTGGATGGTTGGATTGAGATGGATGGTTGAGATTGAAAATTACCAAAAAAAATTACCACTAATCAAATTTCTACACACTAATTAATTTTTCTTTCTCTCTCTAGCCCCTAATTAATCAGTTTTGAGTTTTAGATTTCAGAAGTGTAAATGTAATGTTGTATGAGTTTTACAAGTGTAAATGTGACGGAAATATAATTTTAACATTTTACAAGTGTAAATGTGATGTTTTAAAAGTGTAAATGTAACATTTTAAGAGTGTAAATTTAATTTTTTGTGACGGAAATTTTGAATTTATATAATTTTAACATTTTACAAGTGTAAATGTGATGTTTTACGAGTGAAAATGTAACATTTTAAGAGTGTAAAATTTGATTTTTTGTGACGGAAATTTTGAAATTATATAATTTTAACATTTTACAAGTGTAAATGTGAAGTTTTACGAGTGTAAATGTAACATTTTAAGAGTGTAAATTTGATTTTTTGTGACGGAAATTTTGAATTTATATAATTTTAACATTTTACAAGTGTAAATGTGAAGTTTTACGAGTGTAAATGTAACATTTTAAGAGTGTAAATTTGATTTTTTTGACGGAAATTTTGAATTTATATAATTTTAACATTTTACAAGTGTAAATGTGAAGTTTTACGAGTGTAAAGGTAACATTTTAAGAGTGTAAATTTGATTTTTTTTGTGACGGAAATTTTGAATTTATATAATTTTAACATTTTACAAGTGTAAATGTGAAGTTTTACGAGTGTAAATGTAACATTTTAAGAGTGAAAATTTGATTTTTTGTGACGGAAATTTTGAATTTATATAATTTTAACATTTTACAAGTGTATATGTGAAGTTTTACGAGTGTAAATGTAACATTTTTAGAGTGTAAATTTGATTTTTTGTGACGGAAATTTTGAATTTATATAATTTTAACATTTTACAAGTGTAAATCTGATCTTTGGGTGAAAATTTTGTCCTTTGAGTGTGAATTTGGTCCTTTATAAGTGTAACTTTGTCCTTTACGAGTAAAACTTTAGTCCGACTACCAAAAAACGCCACCATCAACTTTGTCCTTTACGAGTAAAACTTTAGTCCGACTACCAAAAAATGCACCATCATCGTCCTTCCCCACCAACTCATATCCACAAAAAATATGAGTGAAAATTTATATAATTTTAACGAGTGTAAATGTAAAGAAATACAAGTGAAAATGTAAAGAAATACGACTGTAAATGTTAAGAAATACGACTGTAAATGTTAAGAAATATGAGTGTAAATTTAAAGAAATACGAGTGTAAATGTGAGGAGATACAAGTGTAAATATAAGAGAAATACAAGTGTAAATGTGAGGAGATACAAGTGTAAATTTAAATAAAAACGAGTGTAAATGTGAGGAAATACAAGTGTAAATGTAAAAATTATGAGTGTAAATATAAAGAAATACGAGTGTAATTGTAAAGACATATGAGTGTAAATGTAAAGAAATATGAGTGTAAATGTAAAAAAATATGAATATAATAAATATATTTATTAGATCTAGAATAAAAATCATGATAAACAACATCAACAACACTAGATCTAATAAAGAGAGATTGAAAAAAAAAACATCTAACAAAAATATAACATTAAATCTAATAATAATAACAATAATAATAAACAGAACACTTTATTGTTGAAAAAAAAAAAAAAACGACGACGACGACGACTACAAACAACGACAACAAACACAATTTATAAAAGGACGACACGCACAAAACACAACACACCATCTTTTTATATTATTATAAAACCATAAAAAAAATAAAAAATAAAAATAAAAAAAAAACCAAAAAATCACACGACAAGCATTAAAAAAAAAAAAAAAAAAACATTAAAACAACATCAGCAACGAAATCAACATTAGAAAATCAAACAACACCACATTAAAAAAACACTTTCCCCTCTTCTTCTGTTTTGCCATGTTTCCTGCCAACTCAAAACAACCATCATCACTAATTGATTATTGTAAAAACGTGTCATCACCAACCCAAAACAATCATCAATTTTTCATTATTGTAAAAACGTGTAAAAACGTGTCAACATCACCATCCTCTATATTTTTTTAAAAACCAGATCTAATGTCCGGTGGATGGCGGCAGCGGCGACGTGGTGGTCGTGGAGTTGTTGGGGTGGTGGTGAAATTGTTGTTGTCGAGGTTTGTCCTTTTTTTTTTCAGATCTGGAGTTGTTGGGGTGGTGCGTGGTAAAATGGGTGTCGGTGTTGGGGTGTGGCGGTAAAAATGGTGGTCGGAAGGTGCAAGGGGAGTGGGTGGTTGTCGGGTTGTGTTAGGTTGTGGTGGGTGGTTGGTTGTAGACGGAAATAGTGGTCAGAAAAGGGCGTGAGGCGTGGTGGTTCGGGTTGTGGGCGTGAGGCGTGGCCAGACCTGGACAATAAAGAAGGGTTGTTGTGTCTTGTTGTTGTTGTTGGAGCCGACACTGGTGTTGGGTGAGGAAGAAGATTAGGGTAGTGGTGGAGAAAGGACAGGATCTTCTCAGATCCGATTTTCTTTTTTTGGGCTATGGCGGGATGCTGGTGGTCGGGGTTGGGGTTGGGCGGTGGTGGGTGAGTGAGTGAGGAAGAGAGGTGGGTGGGTGAGTGAGGAAGAGAGGAGGGAAATATTTTTTGGGTTTTTTTGATTTATTTGGTTTTTAGAGAGAGGAGAGGATTGATATTTGTGTGATAGGAGAGAGAAGTGAGTGGAAAAAGAAGGTTTTTATAGTGAAATTAGGGTTGGATTAGTGATGGTAGTGAGGGAAACTAATTAATTAGCATCAATCCCTTCATTTTAGCCTTAATCCCTTGTTTTTTCTCTTCAATCTCAACCCTCCATCCCATCTTTTTAAGGGCTCTAAATGGGACTTATGGACTCAATGAAAAAGGATGGACTCACTTGATCCTTCTTCTATATATATATATATATATATATAGAGGTTCTAATGAGTCCAACATGTGTCATTGAGTCCATAAGTCCTTCTAAGGGCCATTGGATGGACTCAATGGATGGTTGAGATGAATTTGATTAAGGGAAATTAAAAAGAAAAGGTAAAAAATGTGGATGGTTGGATTGAGATGGGTGGTTGAGATTGAAAATTACCAAAAAAAAATTACCACTAATCAAATTTCTATACACTAATTAATTTTTCTTTCTCTCTCTAGCCCCTAATTAATCAGTTTTGAGTTTCAGATTTCAGAATTGTAAATGTAATGTTGTATGCGTTTTACGAGTGTAAATGTGATGTTTTACGAGTGTAAATGTAACATTTTAAGAGTGTAAAATTTATTTTTTGTTACGGAAATTTTGAATTTATATAATTTTAACACTTTACAAGTGTAAATGTGATGTTTTACGAGTGTAAATGTAACATTTTAAGAGTGTAAATTTGATTTTTTGTGACGGAAATTTTGAATTTATATAATTTTAACATTTTACAAGTGTAAATGTGATGTTTTACGAGTGTAAATGTAACATTTTAAGAGTGTAAATTTGATTTTTTGTGACGGAAATTATGAATTTATATAATTTTAACATTTTACAAGTGTAAATGTGATGTTTTACGAGTGTAAATGTAAAATTTTAAGAGTGTAAATTTGATTTTTGTGACGGAAATTTTGAATTTATATAATTTTAACATTTTACAAGTGTAAATGTGATGTTTTACGAGTGTAAATGTAAAATTTTAAGAGTGTAAATTTGATTTTTTGTGACGGAAATTTTGAATTTATATAATTTTAACATTTTACAAGTGTAAATGTGATGTTTTACGAGTGTAAATGTAAAATTTTAAGAGTGTAAATTTGATTTTTTGTGACGGAAATTTTGAATTTATATAATTTTAACATTTTACAAGTGTAAATGTGATGTTTTACGAGTGTAAATGTAACATTTTAAGAGTGTAAATTTGATTTTTTGTGACGGAAATTTTGAATTTTTATAATTTTAACATTTTACAAGTGTAAATTTGATGTTTTACGAGTGTAAATGTAACATTTTAAGAGTGTAAATTTGATTTTTTTTTTATTTTTTGTGACGACAATTTTGAATTTATATAATTTTAACATTTTATGAGTGTAAATGTAGTATTTTAAGTGTAAATTTGAAGGTTTTAGAGTGTAAATTTGGTCCTTTGAGTGTGACTTTGGTCCTTTATAAGTGTAACTTTGGTCTTTTACGAGTAAAACTTTAGTCCGACTACCAACAAACACCACCACCGTCGTCCTCCACCACCAACTCATATCCACAAAAATATATGAGTGCAAATCTATATAAATTTAACGAGTGTAAATGTACAAATATATAAGTGTAAATGTAAAGAAATATGAGTGTAAATGTAAAGAAATACGAGTGTAATTGTAAGAAAATATGAGTGTAAATCTGAAAAATGCGTGTAAATGTAAAAAAATACGAGTGTAAATGTGAAGAAATATGTAAGTGTAAATGTAAGGAAATATGAGTGTAAATGTAAAAAATATGTAAGTGTAAATGTAAGGAAATACAAGTGTAAATGTAAGTAAATACGAGTGTAAATGTAAAGTGATACGTATGTAAATGTAAATAAATATGAGTGTAAATGTAAAGAAATATGAGTGTAAATGTAAAGAAATATGGGTGTAACATTATTAAAAAAAAAAATATGAGTCTATTTTATAGATCTAAGAATAAAAGTAGATCTAAAAATTTTTAAAAAACTTTTCGTATTTTAAAACTGAAAACAAAATCTGAAAACGATAAAACTGACAAAAACGATAAATCATTGAAAACGTAAATGTACTGATATACGAGTGTAAATGTACACATATACGAGTGTAAATGTAAAGAATAATGAGTGTAAATGTAAAAAATATGAGTGTAAATGTAAAGAAAAACGAGTGTAAATGTAAAGAAAAACGAGTGTAAATGCAAAGAAAAACCAGTAGATCTAATAAAGAGAGATTGAAAAAAAAATATCGACACTTTATAACATTAAATCTAATAATAACAACAAACAATAACACTTTATTGCTGAAAAAAAAAAAAAAAAAAAAAAAAAAAACACATCGACACAACAACGCCAAACACAATGACAAACACATTAAAAAAATGAAATTCATTCACAACCACACAGCCACCTCCCTCCTCTCATTTCTCACTCCCTTAATTCACCCGCCACAACCACAACACCATGCTGCCACAACCACCACCATACGTCACCCAACCACGGCAACCATTAGTTGCAGATCTGAAATAGAAAAAAAAAAAAAAAAAGGTGGTGTCGGGTATGTGGTGGTGTCGGGTCTGTCGTCGGGGCTGCGTACGGTGGGAGGTTGTGGGTTGTTGTCGGAGCTGCGTATGGTGGGAGGTTGTGATGGTGTCGGGTCTGTTATAGGGTTTGTGGTGGTGACGTGCGACAGATCTGAAAAAAAAAAAAAAGGGTGATGTCGGGTTGTGGTGCGTGGTTGGTGGTGTCGAGTGCAGGGAGGTGGCAGTGGGGCGTGGTTGGTGGGTTGTTGTTGCGGCTGGGTGGTGGTGTCTGTGGGGTTGTTGGGCGTAGGTGGGTGGCGGTGGGTGGGGTGGTCGGTGGTGAAGCTGAGAGGAGGGAATTTATTTTTTGAATTTTTGGATTTTTTTGGTTTTCTGAATTTTTTAGGTTTTAGAGAGATGTGAATGATGATATTTGTGTGATAGGAGAGAGAAGTGGGTGGAAAAAGAATGGTTATATAGTGAATTTAAGGGTTGATTAGTGAGGTAGTGAGAGAGAGCGTCTTACATTAGCATTAATCCCTTCTTTTTGCACTAATCCCTTCCTTTTTTCCCTTCAATCTCAGCCCCTCATCCCATCTTTTCAATGGCCCTAAAGAGGACTTATGGACTCAAGGATTTTAGGTGGACTCACTTGATCCTTCTTCTATATATATATATAGAGAGTCGGGATCCGGTGAGAACTCCTAAATATTTGAGGATTGAGGATTAGTGAATACAATATCACGGGTTCTTCAATACAATATCACGAAAAAAATTAGACTTGTCCAAAAAAAAAATTTTTTGAAAATTTTTTTTTTTTTTTTTTTTGCTCAGCTGTTTTTTTCGTTTGATATTGTTTCGAATAACCTGTGATATTGTAATGAAATCCTCAATCCTCAAAAAGATAGTGTATACTCACATGATCCCATTCCTATATATATATATATATATATATATATATATATATAGAGGCAAGTTCAAATGAGTCCACCTAAATAATTGAGTCCCTAAGTCCTAATCTAAGCCATTAGATCTTGTAAGATTGATGATTGAGATTTGAGACTTCTAATCAATTTTTGAAATGAAACTTTAATGTTTTAAAAGTGAAACTTTAATCTGGGAGAGCAAATTTAATTCTTTACTATTGAAACTTTAGTTTTTTAAAGTCATTTTGTAAATAAAAAATTAAATTTATGTATTTTTAAATATAACTTTAATGTTTTACAAGTGAAACTTTAATGCTTAAAAGTGAAACTTTAATTTTTTTAGGCCATTTTTAATATAAAAATTTGAATTTATGAAATTATGTGATTGTGATTAATATTAATTTAATTTAACTGATTTTTGAATGTAACTTTAATAGTATACGAGTTCAACTTTAATGCTTAAAGTGAAACTTTAATTTTTTTAGGCCATTTTAATAAAAAAAAAAAATTGAATTTATGTAATGATGTAATTGTGACTAAAATTTATTTAATTTCATTGATTTATGAATGAAACTTTAATGTTAAACGAGTGGAACTTTAATGGTGGCGAATAAAACTTTAATTTTTTTAGGCCATTTGACGAGTGAAACTTTAATTAATATTTATTTAATTTTCAGTGATTTATGAATGAAACGTTAATGTTAAACGAGTGAAACTTTAATGGTGATGAGTGAAACTTTAACGGTTTTCAGGCCATTTTCAATACAAAAGTTTGTATTTATATAACGATGTAAAAATTTGTTATTTCCCGAAGTTACGAATGAAACTTTAGTGGTTTACGAGTGAAACTTTAATGGTAAACGAATACAACTTTAATTCTTGCGAGTCGAAACTTTAATACGAGTCCTTTTATATATAGGCAATAACCACCTCCACCGTCAACAATAATAACATCAACCACCAGCACCACCCTGACTTCACAAAAAAAAAAAAAAAAAATTGAAGTAGCTCTGAAAAACGAGTCCACCCACGACTCATCCAAGTCTCCAACCATCGACACCCACCACCCTCGGTTTCTCAAACCACCAGTCACCACCAACAAAAAACCTCTCCTTTGCTTAGATCTTAAAAAGAAAAAAAAAGACCACCATTGGTAAACAGCCACCGCGCGCGACTACGACCACAACCACCACCTTCTCTCCCCGTTTGCCACCAATACCAACACCTACATCTGAAAGAAAAAAAAAAAAGACAAAGGAGGAGGGAATAGGCGGCAGAACAACCACCACCTTCTCTGCCCGTTTGCCACCAACACCAATACCTACATCTGAAAAAAAAAAAAAAAAAAAAAGACGAAGGAGGAGGGAATAGGCGGCAGAACTACCGCCACACCAATACCCACCGCAACACCAACCACCACCAACAACAAACTTTTTAAGATCTGAAAAAAGATAAAAAAAAAAGAAAAACGAGTAGGGGGAGATGCGACGTCTGGTGGCGGCGGTTGAGGAGAGGAGAAGGGACGACCACGACGAGGGAGAGAGCGACTTCTTGTAGTGGCGTGCACTGTTGTAGTTGTTGTTGTTGGTGGTGGTGGTAGGGTGGTTGTTTGGGGTGTTTAGGGTTGGTTGGTGAGTGAGGGATGAGAGAGACGTAGAGAGAAAGAGGGAGGAAGAGAGAGAAGTGAGAGGCAGTGAAATGAATAAAAATTAGGTTTTGTTGTCTTTTATATAGCCTCTTTATTTTTAGATTTAATCTTAACCCTTGATTTTGTTACAATCTAAGGGCTAAGATTATGACTTATGGACTCACCTAAGGGAGGTGGACTCATTTGATCCTAATTCTATATATATATATATATATATATATATATATATATATATATATATATATATATATATATATATATATATATATATATATATATATATATATATATATATATATATATATATATATATATATATATATATATATATATATATATATATATATATATATATATATATATATTGAGCAGGTATATTTTGTGTATCTAGACTCTTAAATCTTTTTTTGTTACCAACTGTAGGGTGTACACGAGCTGTACTTGAAGATTCAAAGGAACGACGTGGCCTTCTATTCCCGGTATACGGATGCAGCTGCAATGCTTAAGAATTTAACAACAGGTGCTACTACTTCAACTGATCTTGTTCCATCACAAGCGACGCAAGCTTTTTTTGAAGGTGCAAAGGTGAAGGAATATGTTGAAGAAGTTGGAAATTTAGCTTCCCAAATGAAGACGTATAATGATAACGCTCCCTCATTGTCAGATGTTGGGAATGTGGCCAAGAAAAAAACAAAGGCAAGCAAGAAAAAAAAGACCAAGGTTCCTAAGTTCGAGTTTACGCCTACTGTAGAGCCTGTATCACTTGCAGAAGATTCTGATTTGGGTGATAAAGCAGGTGATGCGGCGATGTCACAGGTAATGGAGACCGCTGATTTCTACAACACCGCTGAACTTAACGAAGCCTGTCGACGAGAGGAAGAGGAATGCGGGCTAGATTTAACCGACGACTTGACTCAATTAACGGATCGGCAGATTCTAGAGAAAATTTATAGCCCGGATGAAGTTGAAGAAGCTTACACAAAGCCCTCATTGAACGAGGAGCAGGAAAGTTTGGGAGGGGAAGTGCCTGACACTAGTGGTGCCCCGAGAAAGCCGAACATGTTGTTGAGAAGTGTAAGTCGAAAACGAATAAGGTCGATGCGAATGTGGTAGGTCACTCAATCAAGATGGTTCATCTTCGTTCAACTAAAATTTATTTCGATTTCACGATATTGAGAACGCGGCGCAAGGTTTGACAGATATTGGTGATGGTGGTGATGAAGCGGCAGAGGGCGCCTACGATAGGTGAGGATGAGATTGTGCGCGGTATGGATATGGAGTCGCTCAAGAACAGAGCCATTCTTGGTGAAGGGGAGGCGTCTTATTCAAAAGTAGCGAACAAGGTGGATGCGGATGTGGTAGTCCCGTCAATTGAAGATGGTTCATCTTCATCTCAGTAGAAATTTATAGCGACAACTGATATTGACAACGCGCTGAAAAAGTTGTCAGACAGCGGTGACAATGAAGTGGCACAGGGTGGTGCACCGAGAGAACAGGACGAGGTTGTGCAGGGAATGAATATGGAGTCGCCCCAAGATCAGGGGCCCTGCCGTGGGCCCGAACCACTAGTGGTTGGGCTAGTGCCTGGTGAGGCTGTGGATGTTAGCGGTGCACCGGGAGTGGAACAGCCCGTTGACCGACCCCAAGTTAGTGGTACGAAAGTACCGGATGGTGAGCCTGGCATTGTTTCGACCACAGTCCGTGAAGATGCATCGCAAGAACCCGGTTGTCCTGGTTCATTTCAGAATGATGACAAGCCCATGGATGTTGTAGAGGGAGCAAATAAGGTGGTTGTTGAAGCACCCTCCTCTGAGTTTAAGTTGCCGAAATTTCAGTGTATGTTTATATCTACTGCAGAGCTAGCTGAGGCATTTAAGGGGGTTCTAGGTGAGGATTTTGGAACGACTGATGCGGCAGGCCCTTCTGAACCAGTCGTTCCTGCGGATGGTCGAGAAATTTATGTCCCCCGGAGTAATATGGATCACCATGCTTTCCTATTTCATTCAGCTGAGCCCTTACAGTGCATGGAAGTGGTCCCTGAGAATCTGACTTGCACCATGGATTGTGGGGAACCCATGCCGAAAGGGGCTTTATTACTGTAGATCTGCAGTTGAATAAGAAATTATTTAGGGGTGTTTTTAAGGAAAGGAAATACGTCCTGGACTACGTATTTAACAAATCAGAAGCTTGGTTGAAAGGGTGAGTCGATTAATTTCTATGTCAAACATATTAATACTTATATGTTGTCGTAATCATGTTCGCCTTATATAATTTTTTCTTTTTTTGTAGGGAAGAATTGGCAGTATTTTCAGACTTTTTCTTCGTGTCACGGGAAGACATGTTAACCCTTGAACCTGGACAGGAAGTTATGTCTTCTGTAATCGATTGTTGGTGCCTACTAATCAATAAGATGATGTATGACCAAACTGCACCAGTTGCATCCTCTCGTTGTTTCTTCGGGCTTAGTCACACCGTACTTGTCCTATCCTCACTCAATGCAATTTTTATAGTTTCAATTTAATTTTAACGTAAGTGTCTAAATTTAATAGCGCTGCCCTTCGTTTGAACAGAGTGATGCGCTGGATATTTGGAAAGCCAAGAAGAAAGGAATTGTTCTTGACAAAAAGGACGAAATCTGGGCTGGGTGGGATGCTTGGATTCAATCCTGTTTGTCTCCATTTCAACTTGGATCTGATATGGTAAGTGTAAATGTGACCTATTGTGAAGTGTAAATGTAATCACACAGAAAGTGTAAATGTCATCACACCGAAAGTGTATATGTGATTTTCACAGAAAGTGTAAATTCCTGGATGTGATTAAGAAGAAAGTGTAAATGTCATGAAATATGAAGTATAAATGTGATACATAGTGAACTGTAAATGTCATGATGTATAGTGTAAATATGATTATATAGAAAGTGTAAATGTGATGACATAGGGAGTGTAAAGGTGACTAAATAGGAAGTGTAAATGTCAGCACATATAAAGTGTAAATGTGAATATATGTAAAGTGTAAATGTCATGACATATGAAGTGTAAACGTGAGACATAGTGAACTGTAAATGTCGTGAGATATTGTGAACTGTAAATGTAATGAAATATGAAGTGTAAATGTGATACATAGTGAAGTGTAAATGCCATGATGTATAGTGTAAATGTGATTATATAGAAAGTGTAAATGTGATGACCTAGGGAGTGTAAAGGTGACTAAATAGGAAGTGTAAATGTCAGCACATATAAAGTGTAAATGTGAATATATGGAAAGTGTAAATGTCATGACATAAGAAGTGTAAATGTGAAACATAGTGAAGTGTAAATGTCATGATGTATAATGTAAATGTGATTATATAGAAAGTGTAAATGTCATGACATAGGGAGTGTAAAGGTGACTAAATATGAAGTGTAAATGTCATGACATATAAAGTGTAAATGTGAATATATGGAAAGTGTAAATGTCATGTCACAGGGACTGTAAATGTCACAGGGACTGAGTGTATCTTTTATATCTTTGTTGTCACATCCGCCAGGTCTTCATCCTGATCTTATCTGACAATAATGATCATTACAGTTGTGCATGCATAAACTTCGTATCTGAGCAGATAGAGTATTTAGACAACCGTCGCTACGACGATGATTTTGAGAAGCTTCCATATTTTGGAATTTCGCGTATTGCGGTAATAATTTTAAATAGCATACCTTAATTTGTTCTTTAGTGTATATGTATTCTGGAATTGTAAACACTGTTTTTAAATTGACTATGTTTTTGAAATCCCTTTTACAGTGTAATTTAATGGGCGAGTATCTGGAGTCTAAAGGGTTGGTCAGAGGTTCAAAGGTCGCCGGGTTTAAACTTGTCAATGTCGAATTTAAATGGTAAGGTACGGGGTATTCTGCGTTTGATTGCGGGGTGTACATGATGATACACATGCTGCTTTTCAATGGGAAGCTTTTTGACTGCGCCTTAGGTGAGATGGACGTTATCAACCTCATCCGGGCTAAAGTGGTGTCGATCCTTATCCTGAGTGACCATAACAAAGTGAGGGAGAGTGTTCGCGCAAGGATAACCCAATTCAGGGAAAAGTATGGTCAAGGTCTGAATTCGGTCTCCAATGTTGCACAGAAGCGGAGTCTCGACGATGAGGAAGATATTACGTACATCAAACATCCCCGTATTGTAGGCCCACCCCCTAAACGTGTAGAAGGAAGCCTTGTGGTCAATCCTGTAGCCATACAGGTGGAAAGCAGCCCCGTTGTTGTTTAAGCGTCAGCGCAGTCTTCAGGTAGCCAACCTTTGTCAGCCGTAAGGAGCCGTCCCTGGGGGCGGGGGGGATGGCTTAGGATGCTCAATTGACTGTGGGGCTGCTGGTACGTAGACTCTTGTTGTTTCGACCTTCTTACGGAACAATCAAAGCTTGGTCAGGGGTGTTCGATCACGTCGAAAGCATGCGGTGGACTATTGCTTGTTAGACAACTACAACTATGAAAATTCATTAGTATCTGCCAGACTCTTATAACATGGCCAATTATTTACGATATTTAATTTGTAACTACTTCTCAATTTCTTACTATTATACGTGTGTTTCATTGTAGCGAATCAATCTCTTGGTACAGTAGTCAGTAGGCATGCCGCGCTACGCCGGTCCGACATCATGACCATGCTTCCTGAGGTTGTAATGTCGCCTGTTGTCATTGAGTCCTGGGCTGTTTTGCTGAACCATTTAGAGTCTGCTGAATACTTATTTCCTAGGATGGCCTTCTTTGGGATACGTCATATGGAACCCTCCTTCCCCCCCCCCCCCCCCCTCCCCACCCACAAAGCCTAAAAGTTATACATTAGTTTTTACTTTTATTATGTAGGCTCACTCACTTCTCTGAACAGGAATGTATCATGCAGCTTTTGGATATACGTGAAGCAGGCTCACAGTCTAATGACATCACTGATCGGCTGTATCACATTTAGGATACCTTCATCCAGGACTGTGATAAAACTTTCAACCTGAATGCCGAGTTTATCTTCGTACCTGTCAACATTGGTGGGCACTTTGCATGCGTATGTATAAATTTTGGACAACAAACTATTGATCTCCTTGACTACCAACATCATGCCAACCAAAATCAGTCTGAAATGTTCAATGTTACTCGCCAAGTGGTAAGTCTGATGCCAATAAATCATTTTCGAAGAGATGAACAATAAATGGTTTATTTAATTGTTAGTGCTTTAATGGCAGACATCAGCTGTTAGTGATTATTTGGATGTCAGAACGGACAGGGGATATGAGATTACTAGCTTTGAGCATCGGCAAATCCCGTTCAGGCGCCAAACACCCTTCCTAACACAGAATCATGGATTTTCTGTATGATGTATATGCTGATGTACGAGGTTCAACCTTTTGAGCATCCAGACTTGGAGAGGAAGAGGAATCGACGGTACTTGGTAGTCGAGTTGGTGGCGACGCTTGTTCTAGCTGACATAAATGTCAACAGAGACATTTTTGAAGCAAAGTTGAATGGGTTTATCGCTGGAAAGGAAGATTTATGGGCGAAGTTACAAAAGAAGCGCAAAATTAAGGCTGTGTTATCGAAAAAGTGAACAATTTGTGGACATATTTTTTTTTTGAAATGTATTTTGTTTGGCAATCTTGAACTTAGAAAAGAATGTTTTGTACTTTGGTTGGCAATGTTTTCAAGTGTAATCATTACAGTAATGAAGTGTAATGGTAAATTACACTAATGAAGTGTAATGGTTGACTATTTTTGGCAGTTATAATCATAGTTTTTTCAAAGTGTAACTGTTAACACACTTGTAATTTAGTCACATTTACACTTTAAGTGTAACTGTTAACACACTTAAAGTGTAAATGTTAACAATGAAATTGAAAAATTTCTTCAAAGTGTAACTGTTAACACAGTTGCAATTTAGCCACATTTACACTTTAAGTGTAACTGTTAACACACTTAAAGTGTAAATGTTAACACTGTCAGTGTCAACTTTATCATACTGAAAATGTGAATGTAAACACACTGAAATTAAATTGAATTTCAGTGTAAATGTGGTGACACGGGAAGTGTAAATGTGGTGACAGCCCAAGTGTAAATGTGAACCAAAAAAAAGTGTAAATGTGAACAAATAGAAAGTATAAATGTGAATATAGTTGAAGTGTAAATGTGAACAAATAAAGTGTAAATCTGACTAAATTGGAATTGTAAATGTGAAGATATTCAAAGTGTTAATGTGAGGATAGAGTTTGTGTAAATGTGAAGATACTGGAAGTGTAAATGTGCTGACATGGCAAGTGTAAATGTTAACACCAGTTATTTGAAAATAAGTGTAACAGTTACTTGAAATAACATAAGTAATCCAAAATAAGTTCAAGTAACACAATGTTTGGCTATCTAATAAAACAGAGAGATTTTGGTCTTATGACAGTGTAACTCTAACGTTGGTGTTACTAAAAGTTACACCAACTGCAGTTCAAAGTTACGCTGCCATGAGACCAATTCCTAATCGCCCGCTCCGGTTATAGCACATCAAAGTTTAAGTTACACACTCAAAATATATAGAGCAACACTTGTCAATGATCTGACGTCTATTCTTGTTCTGATTCTAGCTCTTCCTCCTCCTCTCCTTCATCCTCTTCTGGTTCAGACGACCCTTCGCACAATGGCGTGTGTCTTTGAGAAGGGTTAGGCGATTTCTCTTGTCGTGATTTGTCATTCTCTTGCAATTCTTACACTTACGTTTGGGTTTCCTAGCCAACACCATTGCTTTTGTTTTGGTGACAAAGAATCTTTTTCCGGTCCCCTTGTTTTTCGAATTCTTTGGTGGCAATATCGTCACTACCTCACATGCCGTACAATTCAGAAATTTCTCCATTTGTTGTTTTTTATTCAACACTTCCCCTAATGGTGACAGGGACTGTTTAAATGATCTAATTACAGCGGAAAAGCTGTCAACATCAGCTACTCCTTTTTCTCTAAGGAGCCCTACAGCTTCATGAACTTCTGACCACATTATTGACATTGCAATTTGTTTTTCATCGATGACTTGCATGTTTTCTGTCCCTTCACCATTAGTATTGAAAATCCTTAATCGGAGATACTCTTTCATCCATCTATTTACAACATAATCTTCTGGTATAGTCTTTATCCCACTTGATGAAAAAATCCATATTATATGGCGGCATAGGATTCCGGTTCTTTCAAACATCGTACAACTGCAGCTTGCTTTACGTGTACCTGTGTCATCAGATAAAGCTAGCATGTAAGTGTGAATGTTAAAAATAGTGTCACTGATGTAAAGTGTAAATGTCATGAATTGTAAAGAGTAAATGTTATGTTATTAGAAGTGTAAATGTAAACTAATAGGAAGTGTAAATGTCATGAACTGTAAAGTGTAAATGTTAAGTTATTAGAAGTGTAAAAGTTAAGTTATAGGACTTTAAATGAGATAAAAACAGAAAGTGTAAATGTCATATGATGTAAAGTGTAAATGTCATGAATTGTAAAGTGTAAATGCTAAGTAATTAGAAGTGTAAATGTAAACTAATAGGAAGTGTAAATGACATGAACTGTAAAATGTAAATGTCATTAAGTGGAAAAGTGTAAATGTTAAGGTATATGAAGTGTAATTGTCATATGATGTAAAGTGTAAATGTCATCAATTGTAAAGTGTAAACGTTAAGGTACAGGAAGTGTAAATGTCATATGATGTAAAGTGTAAATGTCATGAACTGTAAAGTGTAAATGTTAAGGTATTAGAAGTGTAAATGTTAAGTTATAGGGATTTAAATGTGTAAATGTCATATGATGTAAAGTGTAAATGTCATGAAATGTAGTGTAAATGTCATTAAGTGAAAAAGTGTAAATGTTAAGGTATAGAAAGTGTAAATGTCATATGATGTAAAGTGTAAATGTCATCAATTGTAAAGTGTAAATGTTAAGTTATTAGAAGTGTAAATGTAAACTAATAGGAAGTGTAAATGTCATGAACTGTAAAGTGTAAATGTTAAGTTATTAGAAGTGTAAATTTTAAGTTATAGGAATTTAAATGAGATAAAAATAGAAAGTGTAAATGTCATAGGAAGTGTAAACTACCTGGATTGTATGCAACTTCAAAATTCTTCTTTCTGGATGAATTTTTGACAGTAGTTACCTCTAGCTCGCCTCTCTCACTGAAACCTCTTGTTCTACATGTATCAATTGAGAAGATGGCTTCTTGTTTGAATTTGTGGAAAGCTGAATAGGTGTACACCTTTGCAGCATGAATCTCTAATGCCAGATGTGTTGACGCCATATGGACGAGTGCTTATCCATGTTGTCAAGTCGTCTTGTGTATGTCTTTGTTGGTCCATAGCGCTCTCAAAACGCATTCAAAACTCAACCAATGTTCCTGACTTGTGCTCAAACCTCTTGAAAAAGCTATTTTCGCTCTCTGATCTTTGAGTCGTCCTCATAATCGACGCCATCCTCAAGTCTCTGCAATGCGTCATCACCCACTGTCCTCTTATAGCATACGTATCTGCAAACACATCATTTACGCCAACACCATGATCTTCAATTATTTGCTCCCAGATACCATCAAATTCTGCTGCCTCAAGCTCATCGTCCCATATAATGTCATTAATTTTACACATGAACTCATTATAATCACTCCTCGAGACGCCAAACTTATCGGGCATTTTGTTCATTATATGCCATATCTGAACCGATAACCGATGGCGCGCTGTCTTGAAAACAAGAGGGACAGATTTGATAATACCTGGGTCCTGATCTGTAATTATGTACTCGGGTTCCTTACCCCCCATTGCTTGTAAAAACCGGCTGAAAACCCAATTAAACGACTAATAATCTTCCCTTGCAATTAGAGCCCCACAGAATGTCACAGATCGTTTATGGTGGTCAACACCTGTGAATGGTGTGAATACCATAGAATACTTATTGGTGGAGTAAGTTGGGTCGAATGACACCGCATCACCAAAAATTTTGTAATTATCTCGGGCGGTACCGTCCGCCCATATGGCCCTACGTAGGCTGCCATTATCGTCAAGGTCATAGTCAAAGTAGAAACCTATTCTTGTTTCAGTCATTTCCTTGAAATGGTCAACAAACAACTGACCATCCCGATCGTGAATGAAACATTTAACATCCCTATGGAAGTTCTTAAAATCATTTAAGCTTGCTCCAATGTTTTCGTATCCATTCACTTGTTCTTTGCAGATTCTGTATGTCTTTGTTGCTCCTATCTTCAGCTGCCAATCAATCATTAACAGATACGTCATATAAATATAACATGAATGGAATTATTTATTTAGTATACAGAGTGATTATGTATTACAAACCCTTGAGTTCGAAACGATTATCATCTTGTGATAATTTGTTATGTTACGCGACAATTTCTGGAACTCTCTGTCCTTAAGTGAGATAAGCTCGTGATTGTGACCCTCGTGGAACCGGTCAATTAATAAAAGACTATTCTTCATATATAGTCGTATCCTCGCTTTACACCCCACTATAGTGACCCTGAATATCCTCTGTGACTTCTCCCCAACCAGTCCGTCATCCTGATCTTTACTGGGCGTCTTGTGAGCGAAACCTTCTCGATTGCAGACGACGAGCTTTGACTTGATCTCACCGCCACGCCATTTTTTGTTGTATACCTACGTACATCAAACCCACAAGCAATGGTGTATATCTTATAAAAAGTCACCGCATCCTCAACCCCCCCAAACTCCTGGCCGATGTACGGTGTAAACCTCTTCTCGACCTCCCTACACAGCTCCTGCCTGTCAGGTTGAACTCCATTCTGTTTTAGCAAGTCTGTAAATGTGCACAGAGTGTAAGTGTAAATGTAAATGTCATCAGATATGAAGTGTAAGTGTAAACGTAACTCGAAGTAAAGTGTAAATGTAAAGGGAATGTTCCATAAATGTAAATATTCCAAAAGTGTAAATGTGCAAATTATGATGTCCCAAAAGTGTAAGTGTAAATGTAAACATCCAAAAGTGTAAGTGTAAATGTCAGCAGAAATGCAGTGTAAATGTGATGCTTTAAAAGTGTAAATGTCAACAAAAGTGTAAATGTTTTCAGAATGCTAACTCAAATTAAAACTATAATATTAACAATTAAAAGGTGACTATAACAATTAAAAAGTGTAAATGTAAAACTATAGTAAAAGTAAACATCCAAAAGTGTAAGTGTAAATGTCAGCAGAAACGAAGTGTAAATGTGTTGTTCTGAAAGTGTAAATGTCAGCAGAAACGAAGTGTAAATGTGTTGTTCTGAAAGTTTAAATGTCAGCAAAAGTGTAAATGTCAGCAAAAATGCAGTGTAAATGTGATGCTTTAAAAGTGTAAATGTCAACAAAAGTGTAAATGTTTTCAGAATGCTAACTCAAATTAAAACTATAATATTAACAATTAAAGGTGACTATAACAATTAAAAAGTGTAAATGTAAAACTATAGCAAAAAGAGTAAACATCCAAATGTGTAAGTGTAAATGTCAGCAGAAACGAAGTGTAAATGTGATTGTCTGAAAGTGCAAATGTCAACAAAAGTGTAAATGTTGTCAGAATGCTAACTCACATAAAAAATATAACAATAAAAATGCAAAGGTGACTATAACAATTAAAAAAGTGTAAATGTAAAAGTACACCAAAAGTGTAAATGTGAGCAGGAATGCAGTGTAAATGTGATGCTTTAAAAGTGTAAATGTCAACAAAAGTGTAAATGTTGTCAGAATGATAACTCACATAAAAAATATAACATTAAAAAGTGTAAATGTAAAACTATAGCAAAAGTGTTCATGTAAATGTTGTCAGAATACGTTCATGCTACTCAAAACTCAAATTAATGAAAACCCAGCATGAAGATTTACTTCTAACAATCTTCATTTCAAACCCAGTAACAAATAATAAAAACAAGAATGAACAAATTCGATGACATGCAAAATTTATCATTACCTTCATCCATCCTATTCAACTGAAAATATTAAAACGTGACTGAAAACAATGAATAAAAATGAAGAAATACCATTGATGCCATCTATTATTTGCATGTTTACGCTGATTTGGAGGATTTAGAGAGAACTTTAGCTTCGTTTCAGATGGAAGAACCCAGTTTTAGAGAGAAGAAGAAAGAATAAAGTGAGAAATAAGTGTGTTAACTGTTAAGGAAGGAAGAATGTGGGGAGTGTAAACATAGTACAAAGGATATATCCTTTTGTCCGCAGGAAATGATCATTGGTAAGGACAATTTGCAGGAAATGTTGTCCTCTTTCCTACCCAAGCTTTTCCCTTTTTTTTTTAGCCTATATTTTGTAAAAAATCTCCACCATAGATGTTGTCCATCTAAGGGTCCTTATAAGGACTTAAGGACTCAAATGAGGTAAGGGACTCATTAGATCTCCTCTCTCTCTCTATATATATATATATATATATATATATATATATGTATGTATATATATATATATATATATATATATATATATATATATATATATATGTATATATATATATGTATATACATACATATATATATACATATATATATATATATATATACATACATATGTACATATATCCAACGGGCGACTATTTTTAGCGACTGTACATATCAGTCGTCAATTTGGCAACTGAAATATCCAACGTGCGACTGATATCAGTCGTCAAGTTGGCGACCACACATATTCATACAATGATTGAGATTGGCGACTAAAAAACTGAGTCGGGCGACCGAAAATTAGTCGCCAATTTGGCGACTCCCTATTGTCAGTCGCCATTTTGGGTGATATACAAACAAAAACACCGAAAACTGTCGTCTCTTATTTTATACCACAAAAAAAAAATTGAAAAATAGAAGATGAAGAAACCCACGACGACGACGACCCCGACCCCAATATCAGCACCCACTTTCGGCAACGGACCTCCACTACGGACGAACACCATTATCTGCCTTCTCTTTCTTCTCACCTTTCTTTACTTTTCTTCACTTTGTTCTAATTTTTGAAGGTATGCTTATTGTTTTTAATTTCATTTTTTTAGGTTAATTTTTATTTTGTTTGTAAAATTTGTGATTGTAATTAGTATTATAATTTATTTATATGTTTACATAAACATTTGTGATGGTTATTAGGTTTTTCATTGTTATTTAATTAGGGTTTGTATAAATTGGGAATTAGGGTTTATGTAAATTAGGGATCTATATAATGATGTGTTAATATAATTATAATGTTAGTATTAGTGTTGATAGTATCAATTTTGATATTTAAAGTTAGTATTAGGATTGAGAAAAGATTAAAAAAATTTGCAGGTAAATTGTCCAATGCAATTTAGCTCAATTTATCCCAAACAACACCATCTTTTACACTACTAACAAGTTGGTTTTCTCACAAGTTGATTTTGATATTTAAAGTTAGTATTAGGATTGAGAAGAGATGATGTTTGAATCTCCTTACGCCAAACACCATCACCTACACTACTAACAAGTTGGCTTGAGAAAAGATTAGATATTAAGCTTTATAGCATTGCTAATGCATCTGAATTTGATGTTATAAATGTCAGTCCACCAAAAGATTCATATGTTGTTGACGATGCAGCAGTAGAATGACATCTGAGTACCTTGAAAATCTAAATTAGGCTTCCATTTTTCCCAAAGTCCTCACTCAGGTAAACTTCTTCCCTTCTGGCTTCTTCTCTTCGCAAGTTATGATTTCTTTTTCTTTTCCAATGTTTAACGTATTTTGCAGGACGTTAACTATCGTTAAGAAGGTAAGTGAACATTCTTATTACACTAAATTTTTCTAATGTTTTACAGATTGTGTTAGATTGTAAAGGTGAAATTGCCGAAAATTTAGATTGTAAAGGTGCGGTTGTCGAAAATTATGTTCTGAGATTTAAGTTGTTGAAAAGAGGACAATATGTGTATGAAGTATATGACTTCTATTATTGTGACTGATTGTGCTTAGTTGTCAGAAATTTGCTATCTTGGTTAATATTATAATTTACTATATCTCTTATTTTATTGGCTAAAAAATAATTATCTTCAGCTGAGTTTATTATTAAAAATAAAAAACGTGTTTTAAAAAAGTTGGAGTCTCTAGAATTGCCTGAAAAATGCCTCTTATATATATACTAGTTTTAATGCATGTGCGATGCACGGGCCTAATTGTAGTGCTCTTCTTGTATGATTCGGTAAATAAAACATGTTTTTACGATTTAAAGTATTTATGTTACTTTGTTTGTTTGGTGTTCTACCGATGTATGAATTAAAGTGATGTTCCGATAAAGTAATTGCAAACCTATCTTGTATTTTATTATGCTCTAACTTTTGCTTTACAATTTTAGTAAGATCGATTAGATGAATACAAATTATCCTATAACCGAGTTTACATACGAAATTTATATTTGTGTTAACAAACCATTCTAGGCAACTTCTATGATAGACTGTCTCACAAAAGAATAAATATTTTTTGCCCTCAATTTTATTATAGTTATATACATTATTCTATTTTATGACTTTGATTTAAATATACTGCCATATCTCGTTAGTGCTCAATTCAACCCCTCAGTTTGCATATCAGTACGATGCTCTATATCATCGTCTCTCCTCCTTGAATTCCTTGTCATCCTCCGCAGATCCGCCTCCTTCGAATTATCCTTCACAAAACCGTCCTTTCCTATTTGTGAGGCTACTTTCCTATGAAATTGGGTATATACGTCTCATTCAAAATTAGATATTATTGATTTATTGGTAATTGTTGCTTTTATCGTGTGATTATCTCTTCAGTAATCCTTTTAATTAACTTGTTTATCGTGTGATTATCTCTTCAATAATCCTTTTAATTAACTTGTTATACTGAATTTAGTGTCAAACCTTTTCAAAAAATAAGATTACTACGCATGATAAGAAGAGATAATGCCTTGCATGAGGAAAAGACGTAAATGACTTGCATGCTTCTTATGTAAAATATATAAATCCATGCATGAGGGTCTTTTCTAATATTCTATTACTATTACTCTCTCTATCTCGGTTATTTGTTGTCTTATTACATTTTGGGGTGTCTCACTTAATTTTTATCTTTTCCTATTTTAGTAACGGGCCCTTTTAGTAATTCGTTTAATGAGTAATTTGATCATTCACACTCAATTTAGTCCACTTATCATTTAGTAATACAATTGACCAAGACGGATGGAGTATATTTTATCCCTCATTTTCCCGTCATTGGATGTTTTTGTATGATAACTATACCTTAACTACGAAAATTCAATAATATTTTTATATTATGAAGTTTGTAAACATGTATCCACTACACTATGAAAGTTTTACCTTTGATTACACGTCATTGCACCATACTATTGTACAATCTTCGTTATCTTACTCAAAGTCATACTAATGGTGTGAATGATCTGCAAGGAAAAAAAAGTCATAAATCAATACGAATGAAAAATCACATCATATACAATCAATAAAGAGTAGAAAAAAAACTATTAGCAATTTCACGGCCAATAATATTAGAAAAGCTAAATAGTGAAGATTGAGGGAAGGAAATTTACGTTGAGTTGTAGTTTTGTGAAGCATTTATAAAAATTTTATATATAGAAATAGACTTTGGGTCCTATACAAATGAAGTTATTGTGAATAAATTATTTATTAAAATAAAATTTATTCTGTTACTGGTCAAATTCTTGCGTTCTTCAGTTATACAAACACTATTATTTAAATACAAATTCAAATAGATTATACTTTTTACAACTCTTTAGTATTTCGTAAAAGTTGGAGTCTCTCATGTTGCTCGAAAAAAACTTCCTTTATTAATATAGAAGATAGGCCAATTTCTAATATCGTATATAAGATATATAATTCAATAATACTTTAACTACTAATATAAATAAACTTAGAAATTTTTAGAAAATCAGTCACTTTTGTCATATGAATCTGAAGAGTTTCTACGTCACTAAAACAATTCATATACTCAATTAATTGATTTTATAAATTTTGTCAGTAACTATATAAATTGTTGCTTTCTCTTCTTAAGTTCCATATTGCGGATAAATTTTCTTCTTCTTGCATGCTACGGGTATTTTTTCTATTAGTCATAAGAGTTAGGATAAAAACTCTTAACTTGAATAAAGTGCTTAAATATTAAAATTCGATTCGATTAAATAAAGTAAGATTGCCAAAATTCAATTAATATTCGCAATTAGAATGGATTGACATTAGATGTATATAGTCATGTAGACTCACCCTTTAATTGCATGACGTAATAACCATGTATCTCAACGTAAATAACTATTCTTTTTGACAATAAACATGAGAACTATAGTTGTAATTATAAAACCAAATTTGTTGAAAGGATTCGAAAGATGATGGAAGGTTTTAATTTGCCCACTACAAAGTGTATAATTACATAATTTTTAATAACCACACTCCATCATACGACTACGGTTATAGATTAGATTAATAAGACACTAAAATACTTTTTATGTTATAATTACTATCTATTGGCCTTTTGATTAAATACCTCTCACAAACTTGCTTTCTTAATAATACAGTCATACAAATGATATAGATGAAACGACAAACGTAATGAACGTAAATTATTCTATTTTTAGCCATACATCACATAGAAAATCATTTATCTGACAATGAATATTCTGTTCCGTCATTCGCAGTCATGGCCTTCTCCATATCGTAAATCTACTAATCACCTCGTATTATCCTCACACAACTACGCAAGCATCTATAAAACTCAAGGTTTCTTCTGACGAAGCATATTAGGAGTCTAATCTCGAGCAATATTATTAGTGTGTCTCACGTAGATTTGAATTCTTGATTTCTGTGAACAATAAAATTATCTTTAATTCTTTTAACACTACAAGAAAAAGGCCTATTTGCAACGGACCAATCCGTTGCGAAATAACCCTAATCCGTTGCTTATATACGATTTGCAATGGATATCCGTTGCAAATCTGTGCGTTGCTTTATATGGCGTTGCAAATGAAAAAATATGCAACGGATCGGCGTTTCTAATTTTTATGCAACGGACGTATATTATTTGCAACGAATGATCCGTTGCTTAAATGAGGTCCACGTGGCACCTGTTTGGTCAATTATGAGACGGATTTCCGTTGCAAAAAAATGTTTTCTTTGCATAGTAGAGGAAAAGTCAACAAATTGACTTTTTAAATTAATGGATAGCCGTCACAAAACCTGTAATTTCCGTTGCAAACACAAATGCATTGACTTTTTTAATTAATGGATAGTCACACAAAACCCGTAATTTCCGTTGCAAACACAAATGGGAGATTCAAGCATTCCTGCATCCATTTTCCTCCATTTCGTTACGATATCAAACAATTAAACAATAAACTTTAAAGAAGCCAACAATATAGAAACTTGGAATTGTTCATTTAGCAAATTTAAAAGAGTACATACATTGAAAACATCCTCAAAAAAAAATCCATACGTAATTTGCTAAACAATTTCGTTGTCTAGCTATTATGGAGTAATCTAGCTAATTAGTTGGGATTGATGTCGAGTTGCCACTTCCACCATCATCATTGAAGTCGTCTCGATTTTGGAACTGGTTGCTATCACACTTTGGGTCAAAGTCAGACCCAAACTTTGCTTGTTGAAACGCCTCCATTCTTTGTACTTTGTCTTCGAGCACTTTGTTGCGGAGCTCAGTTTCAACATTTTTGCTCACAAGTCGAGGTAGTATTCATATCATATCAAATTGCACATACAAAACACTCACAAAATTGAAATTTGGGGAGGGGTCAAAGTATAAAGATATCTATGGAAAAATCAAAATCAACCTCAATACAAACTTCAAAGGGATCTCCTCCCTCATACCTCTATGTGATGCATCAATCTGGTGAAGAAGAAAAGATGATGGGGCAAAATCGTAATCTGCCATGCGCCCATGCTCATCCAATTGAACTCGCTGACTTTTCCAAAAACAAAAAAATCATGAGAAATTTGTCTCATTATGTACATTTTATTTCTGAGTCAGAAATAAGATGAAAAGATAAAGGCGGAGAGAGTTAAGCCCGTAAGATTAGACAATGGTGAAGTAAATGGGTAAAAGAGTGAGGATGAACCTTCAGATAATCGAAATCTATCAACTTTTATACACTAACCCATAGGTAATAGGTTATAACGATGAACCTTAGCAAATTTAGAATTGCCAAATACAAAACCATACATTCAGATATGAGAGGCAACTATATAACCAATGAAAATAAAAGTAGCAGGATTGATAACAAACAAATTATACTGTAACAACTCTTATTAACGTAATCTATGAATCAAATTTAAATCAATAAATAGAGAAAAATTTGTAACCTCATAGAAACTCGATGTTGCTAATCTTATGTGTTACTCCCTCCGTCTCAATCATATGCTTTCCTTTGATTAAAATACCCACAAAGAATTAAAAAGTTAAACAAATGATTGAGATACAGGTAGTATTCTTTAAAAGAGAGTAAACCTTTACCGACATAATTTAAGTATACCTAAACATTTTAACAACATATCTTCCAATGCATTCAATTAAAACCCATTGAATAATTCGTGCATGGATTCAAAGTTACTCCATTTGTCCCAATCCTTTGTTTGCCTTTTTTTTATTCTTTATAAGGGGTATTTTAATTAAAGGCAAACAAATAATTGGGACGGGGAGAGTGTAATGATAAATCACTATAAAACAATTAGAAATAAAATTATATGTAGAACGAATTTATTAGGGTACATCAAACAAACCACTTCACCTTATTGTTTGGGAACCCTTTGCTCAATGCATCGTAAATTGTAGATCGCACATATGATATATAACTTACATTTTACCATTTCTCATAAAGCCAAAGACTCATTATTATTTGGTTTCGAATTATGGTCTGATTAAGTAAAGTAAAATGACTCAAGAAGACAACTAATTATCTACCCACTAATAGCTTCATCCTTAAACAACTTGCTACCAAAAACACACATGGGAACATTCTTCTACACTAATCAAAACGAACATTGAAGTACATTGTGAACTCCTAAGAGATAAAGAGCTAGCTTGACTGTAAGGACTACGATGTATGTACTCCATATACCTTATGTAATCATATAGAAAAGCCCGTCAATCACAAATAAAGTTACAATGACTCAGAGTAACAACCATGGCTTAAAACCAGGCCAAATACATATCTTATCACAAAACAATACACTAATAATAAGTAATAATGACATACCCTTTGCATGCTTAGAAGTACAAATCTTTGGACCACGTATAATGTGCTCCACAAAAACTCTTTAAAGTGAACAATAAAATGCACCCAAGTATAGTCAAGTTCTCCACTAATTAATAAACAACAAAAATAATTAGTAATAACAATAAAATACGCTTAAAAGTATAAATTCTCATTCGTTCTTTGTTCGAGATGTATTACTGAATTAATTAAGGGGATGAAAGAGGAAGCTGTCAAAAATGAATGTTACAAAAAGTTTAATAGTCAGTAGAGCTAGTGAAAACAGTGAGTTAGAAGTTGGACGGGAAAAAAATTCACTAAGAAAATTTCTAATTTATTGGAACAGATTTCTAAGCTAACAACTAAAACTAAATGAAACATTATACATTTACTACAACCAATTATTATTAGCAAGAAATACGGAGTATGCGATATGTAGTACTGCATTCAATTTGGCTATTGTATTTATCATAACCCTTAATTATATTACGAAAATCAAACCATTGTTACTATTCTAGAGAATTCTATAACTAATCAACACACAAAACAAAGATCAAGACCAGTCTGAGGATATAACTTATGAGTATGGAGTATGGAGTATGGACGTATGGTACGTGTAGCTAAGAATATAATCTACAGCTTAACTATGAAGTGGTTTGTATATTAGACCCCGATACCAAAAAAGTTGGGCCAAGTTAATAGATGTGGGGGTTTATATAAGCACGCTTGACAAAGTTCCGTCACAATGACCGTCAGAAGAACAAAAAAAACATACTCCGTATTTTATAGATAATTCTCCATATATTTAGAGGACCAACATATAAATCTCCAACATAATAATTGGCAAAGCCTGCTTAACCTCGGGCATTACTAAATTGTTGTTTAAAACTGAAAACAATTGAATATCAAATCATATAAATCCACCGAATACAGGCTATACAACTAAAATGAAAATCGATAATTAAATAACAATCACTAAAACAATTGTATATGTACTCCCTCCGACCTCCGTCCCATTTATTTGTTTACCTTTGATTAAAATACCCCAATATAAAGGTAAACAAATTATTAGGACGGAAGGAGTATAATTCTGAAATTTCTGTAAACCCGTTACCAAAATTTAATGAATCTTTCAAATGATATACAACCATCACGAATTTTAATCGATTAAATTAACACCAAACCATCAAATCTTAGATCTAATCAAAAATTTAAGAAATATTGACATGTAATTGAAATAAGTATGTGAATAAGCTAACCTGATTAAATTTTGGAAGATAATCTACTGAGATGAATGAACAATTTGGAGGAAAGGATTACTTGTGAACCGGTTGTGAAATCAGTATTTTTTTGGTGCTTGTGAAATCAGTAAATTGGGAGGCCACATAAAGATGATAGATTGATAGTCGCATGTAAATGAGGTTATAAGAAAATTAGGGTTTAGGAATAGGTTGAGCGGGAAAATATTCTCTGTGATGATGACACGTGTCTAGGTTATGTTTAGTGGTTCTTGTATTATACTTATATATAGATATATAGATAGATATAGATAGATAGATAGATATAGATAGATATATAGATTGTAGGAGTTTACCCAATATGCAACGGATAGGCATTAAAAAATCCATTGCATAAATTAACCAGCTTTAAATTTATTAGGCGGGTAAATAGATATGACGCATATCCGTTGCAAATTTTCATTAAGCCGTTACATAATTTAATATCCGTTGCAAATTTTCATTTAGCCGTTGCATAATTTAATATCCGTTGCAAATATAATAATATCTGTTGCAAGTAATACTTAGCAACGGCTTATACAGTTCGTTGCAATTAGTCCGTTGCAAATCAGCCTTTTTCTTGTAGTGTAAAAACAATACACTCCAGAATAAAATCAAAACTGCAATAAATTACGATGTTACGATATACGACAAAGTACTATAGTAAAGGACAACTAAAATAATTAAGGAGTTTATGATAGAAAATCCAACCTTAATGACGACGTAACATCTTTTAGCATCGTCAATTTAGCGTGCACCATAAAAACCTGTCATCAAGCAACAAATTATGAGGATACTAATTACGTAAAGTATAATATAATGTAATGTACATTAATACAATAACTATGAATAAAACTATAATTAATGAACTTATAATACAGCCAACTAAATACTTCTAATAACGAAGTGCCACAATGCAAGGTACTCCCTCTATTTAATGAGATGATTATAACAGCATTAGATTAGAAGTTGCAGTTTTAATTCAATTGTACTTCTAACATACCAATAAGACTATTTTAAATTATATCTTTTTTTAAATTTTTATATTAGAAGTTGGAGTTTCAATTCAAGTGTACGTCTAACATACTAATAAGACTATTTGAAATTATATCTTTGTTAAATTTTATATTTATTTTAAATTTCAGAGGTTCATCAAAGTTGGAGATTCTATAAATGATCGGAAAAAGTTTCCTTTATTAATATAGATAGATATTGATTATAATAAAAAACAAAAGTAATTGCCCCTCTGCATCTAATTATCTCACATCCCCACATACTCCTCCATAAGTCCCTGGCACTGGCACACTGCCAAAATCCACCACCACCATAGATCCACAAAATCCGCCACGCATCTCTGCTACAAATTGTCTACAATTACCATAATTCGACAACCATCCAACATCACCCCCTCCACTACAAACACCATTACTTATTACCCTAATTGAAAATTTTCCCAAAATTAATTTGGGGATTAAGGTTTCACAATAACAAACTCATTGATGATGGTAAGCAACGATTCATGTGGCGGTTGGATGACGATGGCGAGATTTGCGATTACTAGCAGCGGTGTGGTAGCGACGCACACGTGAGTTCGACATATGAGGAATGGATTACGGTGGTGGTGTATGTTACGGTGGCTGGAAAAGACGAAAAGTGGAGTGAGAATGGTGGTTTGTTCCACCATTATTGATCAAACAAGGAGCATGGTGGTGGTGGTTTAGGACTTGATTGTCAGTGTACTTGAAACTTCAAAATTTGCATACTCGCACCACCAGAATAGTTGGTCGTCTTTACCGCCGGCAACATTTGTTCCGAAGGATGGGGGATACACGGTGGTAGTCAGGTGGGGGTGATGGTGGTTAGGCCACAGGAAGGATTTGGGGGGTTATGTTTATAGGTGACTAGGTGAGTGGTGTATTTATATTATCATTATTGTAGAAGAAAAAAAAAAAGACAGTGACCTGATAAACAAGTTATCGGTCACCTGGGGGTAATATGAGAAAAGAGGGTAATAATTCGGTTTATTGCGAGTTAAAATGGAGTTGAGATTAATATGAGAAGAGCCCTCGTAGTCTCGA
Source organism: Silene latifolia (assembly GCF_048544455.1). Classification (NCBI taxonomy): domain Eukaryota; kingdom Viridiplantae; phylum Streptophyta; class Magnoliopsida; order Caryophyllales; family Caryophyllaceae; genus Silene; species Silene latifolia. The sequence goes on along the minus strand of NC_133532.1, from coordinate 39,588,204 downwards.
TTATTCTTGTTAATTAATCCTTTTCATTAAGAAATATTTCATATTTTACAAATTTAACTATTTACTAAGAACTAGTGTAGATCCGTGCTAATGCACGGTTTTTTAGATTATGATCATATATAGAAAAATTAACATTTAGAAATTTAACTTCTTTAAATTTTGATAGACTATCGCACACCTATGCAAAGATAATAATTATAACCTAGTAAAACAAATGAATGTAGTACGTAGGGGTCGAATCCATGGAGAGACAGGAGTTTGCTAAACAAGTTGCTATGGATTGAATTCTATCGAGGTCGGTTACGTTTAATTGATTGGTTTGGTTTGATGTAATGATAAAACAATAATAAAGAAAATGTCTAGGGAGGTCGGGTCACACATGCTAATTATGTAAATGCTCATGTCAAGTTAGGAAGTTGATTTTATGATAAATGTTTAGGCTTAAAGACACCCACCTCACGATATTAGTGTCAACCATAGACCGGGTCTTAGAGAAACTCTCGTTTATGACTAGGTCGTCCTACTACACATGTTTAGTCTAATCCGATTTCGTGCCTCTCGACTTATAGAATGAATTAACAAACTTACTCTACGATTACGGCCAATAACCAAAGATTAAACATTGTGACGCAAACATGTGATAGACACAATTAGACAATATTAACTTATCGTCATTTTGACATTTACATATTACTTAATCATGCATGGCTTCCCTGACTGTATAGACAAATGAAACTACTCTAACATGATGAAAATGGCTCAAAGCACATAAACAAGAAGGACTAGAGGTCATATTTAATGGGTTGCAAGACATAAACTAAAGTGCAAAGCAAAGAAAACTTATTAGACTAGCTAGCCTACCCCAAGCTAGAACGTATACGAGGGACTCTTCCATTGATCAATAATTCAAGAAAAGGGTCAAAAATTGAAAGTTTGATGAAGGAAGGATGTTTGCAAGTAATTTGACAATTTTTAAGATTTTTTAATTTTTTTTTCCCGGAAAAAGTTGCGTCCCCGATCGGGGTTGACCATATCTTGCCATATTTTGACTTTCTCCGCATTTCTTTTAGCTCTTCCGTTGTTGAAAGTTACGACCCCGAACGGGGTTTCATGCATGGGGAAGCGTGCTATCTCCTTTTCTTCATTTTTCACCTTTAAATCACAAAAACAAACATCGTCAAGTCTAGTATTTTTATTTCTATTTCTACGAAAATATTAAATTTGCGGAAAATTAAAAACAAAAACAAATAAAAGCGGTTTCCCGAAACGAATATCCATTGTCCTCTAAAAAGCATGTCAACGCCCTTAGCAGTTGATCATATTCCTGCGCATGAGCAATACACAAGCATATGTAAGCAATTGATAATATATAAGAATGAAAGATAAAAGGCAAGAAAGGATTAATCTTATCAAATTACCCATGAGAGATTTCAAATAGAACCACCGTACTCCCCTCGTCAGCAAGAGAAGGAGCACCATGCTTAAGATCATAAAAATAACCGTTAGTACATAAATTATAATCATAATTGGTCTCAAATTGGTGGTATGAAATCTCTAAATGGTAGGACTCATAACAAATGCGAGGTGCATCACACTCAATCTCTATATTAGCATTACTAAGTCCTCCATCAACTTCGAATTCGTCAACTACATCACATGTGAAAGGATTTTCAAAGGTTTCACATGTCTCGGGTAAAACCTTATCCGTTTCACTATGGTCGGGCTCAAGCTTATCCATGACACGTATGTCAACTACCTCCTCCACGAAATGGTAAATTAGAAAGAATATAGGGGCATTTCAATAATGAAAGTAGGTTCATCGTCATCATCATCCAATAAATCAAAATTGTTAGGGTCAAAAGACTCACATTGGGAGGTTGGGAGAGAGGAAATTATCTCACATTGACTCACTTCTTTTTGATAAGATTGTTCCAAATGAGCTTGAAGCACTTTGAGCTCCTCTTGGATACGCCACACATCGAATTGGCGTGCTAACTCTCGATATTCGGTAGCCATGGAATCTAAAAAATTCCAAAGTTTCGGTCCAATCATGTAGTGGAGATTCCCATTACTCAACTTTAGAGTCAATCTATGGGTCTCAGAATCCATGCCACCAAGCACGAAATGACCCGAGTAATCTCCATCAAGGACATGTCCAGGGGAGATGGGACCATCGCAAAAGTAGTAGAATCAGTCAAGATAGTCAGGAAAAGACTCATCTTGAAGTTGTGGGACAAATTTGTAACTCATTATAAAAGACCAAGCTTTATTACCTACAAAATAGGCACTAAAACTACAAAGAAATTGTGAGAAGATCCCAAGAAACAAGTGTTTCTCGAAACAAAATAAAATAAGATAAAATTTAGCAACTAATAACAGACAAAACTGTCTCCCCGGCAACGGCGCTAAAATTTGATAGGCTATCGCACACCTATGCAAAGATAATATTTATACCCTAGCAAAACAAATGAATGTAGTACGTAGGGGTCGAATCCACAGAGAGACGGGAGTTTGCTAAACAAGTTGCTATGAATTGAATTCTATCGAGGTCGGTTAGGTTTGATTGATTGGTTTGGTTTGGTGTAATGATAAAACAATAATAAAGAAAATGTCTAGGGAGGTCGGGTTACACATGCTAATTATGTAAATGCTCATGTCAAGTTAGAAAGTTGATTTTATGATAAATGTTTAGGCTTAAAGACACCTACCTCACAATATTAGTGTCAACCATAGACCGGGTCCTAGAGAAACTCTCGTTTAAGACTAGCTCGTCCTACTACACATGTTTAGTCTAATCCGATTCCGTGCCTCTCGACTTATAGAATGAATTAACAAACTTAATCTACGATTACGGCCAATAACCAAAGATTAAACATTGTGGCGCAAAACATGTGATAGAAACAATTAGACAATTTTAACTTATCCTCATTTTGACATTTACATATTACTTAATCATCCATGCCTTCCCTTACTCTTTAGACAGATGAAACTACTCTAACATGATGAAAATGCAAACTAAACTAATGACAAATGAAATGATGAACATAATGAAAATATGAATAGGAATACCTTGTAATGGAAATGGAAATGGAACTTGGAAGAACAATACTTGAAATGTAAATTGTAAATGAAGTTGAATGGAAATTATATTGAAATGCTTAAGGTAAAATGTTTGTAACATAAAACTAAAAGTAATTCTAATCTAAACTAAACTAAACTAAACTAAAGACTAACCTAAGACTTAGAGAGAATATTATGTGCGAAATGTATATGGAATGGTGTGTAAAATGGTTGTGTCAAGTCCCCTTTATATAAGACTCAAGTTGAAACGTAAATAACCCAAAATCACACATCCCCGATCGGGGACAGGCCACCCCGATCGGGGTTACCAATGTCCGGGTAATTCTCAATTAATGCATGGTTAAAGTCTTGTGGAATCCAAAGTTTGTTGTTAACGTGCCTTTAATCTCCGGTTTTAAGATCCTTTTAGCATCTGATGGAGCATCCTATATTGAGTATCCTAAGAGCTTTGTGTGGACTTTGCATTTGGGCTTGACTTTCTTTGACCTTGATTTCTATTTTCTCTTTTCAATCCACAACAATTGTTCATGCAAGTCCAAACATCACTTCAAGTTGGTCCATCTTACTTCTTTGTTAGCCAAGCTTTTATTTTACTTGGAAATGTGTAGGATTAAACTCCTAAAAGCTCATATATCTACAAAATATGGTGAAGCATGCAAAATACAACTAGGAAGCAATATTAGCTCAAAATCACTAAGTTTAGTGCATAATGACATACAAAATGGGGCTAAAATATGGGGTTCAAGAGTATATAAAATGGACTTATCAAATTTATTTTTAGATTAATATTATTACTAAAGTTATTTAAAGAGAAAAAATTGAAAATTTTAACATTTTTTTGGTAAAATAGATTTCTCTACAAAGATCAGATCAACATTTGAATAGAATAAGTCAGATCAACATTTGTGTAGAATAACAAAAAAAAAGTTAAGCGCAATAGTTAAGAATAACCCAAATGTTAGAGCCCAATTTGTAGATTATAGTGATTTGAGCGGAAAAATTTCTAGTTTCACCTATTCTTAGGACGTTTGGTTCGAGAAAGGGAAAGAGAATGAAAATAACAAAGGAAAATAAGGGGCAAGGAATCAAATCCCCTTTGATTAAACACACTGTGTGGTTTGACCCTCAAAAGAAAACTCCAGCTCGTAAGTCCATCTTAACATCACACACTACCGCCACAAAAACTACCAATAGCACCTATGGTGGCTCTGGTTTTTCAAGCCACCCAACCCATACCACCGTCGTTCCTCATCCCCGCCGTTGAAAAACGCCACATCTACTATTGAACACCCTCACCCAACCCCTGAAATCCCTTCCCCACCCCCACATCGGTTAGAAGTCGAATCCCAGTTATAGTGGTTGTGGATGGTGTGCTGGCAGTATGGAAGCAAATGGCAGGATAAGTGACATCGCCTTTCTGAGAATTGTTGTGCATGGAGTTCGGTCATTAGAGTATTTCAAAGTCGGTAGGTGATGGTGACGAAGGGGTCGCCGACATCGGTTGTGGTCGCCGGCGTCCATAGTTGTGGAAGGGCAACGACGTTACGGTTAATGTGGTGGCATCAGGCGTTGAGGTGGGGTGTTGGCAAACCGACAGTGATAGTTGTGGGTATGTTATAGGGGTGATTTGGAGGAACAAGGGAAAGCGAATGGGTTACCCTAGGGGGTGGGGTTAATGGATGTAGAGAGATCGGGGGTAAGGAGAAGGATAAGGAAACGATTGATTTGCTTAAACAAACATGAACAAAAGGAATGAATGACTTTCATTCCCTTTCTTTACACTCCCATACCAATGAAACACTATTTTGATGTATATAACGGTAATATAACATAGTATTTGTCGTTTCAGATCATTTTGAGTCACTTTAAGTCATTTTGGATCGGGTCAATTATGGTGCATGTCTTTTCGGGTCGGGTCAGGTCAACATTGGTCAATCAATGTTCGGGTCAGGTTATATTCGGGTCAAGCAAGTTCGAGTCACTTTCGGATCTCGGATCAACCTTATTAGATCAGGTCAGCTTTGCCAAATCTAACCAAGTTGCAATTCATGTACAAAATCGTAAAACCGACACCGAACCCAAACCCGACCCAAATCTCCAAACCCACACTGTAATACTGATCGTCACACGACCATTTCACAATCCCACTCTCTTTTCCCCCCAATTGTCCGGCAATTCCAGCAATAATCCTCTCTCCACCAATTTCCCCCATTTCAGTCCTCTCTCCACCGTGCAAACCACCGCAACTCACCGGAGATAATGACGACCATTTCCCGGCGTTTACTTTCCAATCAATACCTCACCCCATCGCCTCTCAAATCTCTCTCTACCTTCACCCATCCTCGTAATTTCCCCTAATTCTTCATCCAATCTCACATTTCCTCGCATTTTTTACCCTCATTTCTAGGGTTTTCGATAATTTGCTTCTCCAATTTTAGCTGATCGTTTTCGGTTTTTGTTTGTTTTTCCAGGTTATGGAGCTGATCTTCATCATTCTAGGTTCGGATCTACCCTCGCTCCCAAAGGCGTTGGTCACTTGGTTCGCAAGGGTACTGGTGGGAGATCCTCTGTTAGGTATCTCTATTTTTTTTTAAATTAATAGTTGATTGATTTACTCGACCCACCACCTCGCAATTCGCGGGAGCCATTGAGGAACCTGGGTAATGTTGTTGGTTGATTGGTTTTCTCATGTGTTCAATAATCAAATTATTTGGTATATGTTTCAATTTGGAGTTAAACATGATTTTGTTGTTTGGGGATTGTGGATTGTTATACTAACTGGTGTTAAGCTTAAGAAATTGTTGAAATTTGTTGTTTGGACACCAAACAAAGAGATGGCAAACTTCTTTAGTGCTTGATGGAGACGGGGATTTAAAAATGTCAAAACTTGGGCGAAATTATAGTGTAGATGGCAGTGAATCGGGGTGTTCCATTTTGTTTGTTGGCCCGACTATGAGGCCTCAGTTGTTAACAATGAATTAAGTTTGTGAGTTGTGGTTATGTGATTATATGGTAAGAATGCTAGAATAGGTCTTAGGGTACTAAATTCCCAGTCTCATAAGGAATTGCAACATTTTGAATCTAGTTTGTCTAGTTGATTAATGGATTTTGTGTAATAGTTAGACGAAAGAGTAACCTTCACACGACCCTCAGTCAAAAGGAGAAAGCTAGAAAGGTTTAGTGGAAGATTAGGTGTTGGTTATTTATACATATAGTAAAACAGGCATTTAAGCCGTATCTTCTTGTTTAAGTAGGAAAGAGCTGTATTTGATTGTGGTCAATTTTGTTAGGACAGTGGGAGTATATTTCTCCCTTGAATTGTAGCAATGTAGTTGTCATTTCCTAGTATGTAGCCATTTCAGAATGTTAGCAGAATACTCGTGTTTCTGACCCTTGTTCCTCCAATCTTGGAAAATGGTGCTTCAATGAGTGGAGGCGTTTTTGTCCAAGAAGTCCAAACCACTTTTCCAGTGCACTAGTCATTTTAAGTAGCTTTTGCCAATTTTTTTTGATGTAATTTATCAGGAATTGCTGTTATATTTCTGATTAGTGTGTTTTATCATTAACACTGATTATTTTCTTACAGTGGCATCGTTGCGACAGTCTTTGGAGCAACTGGATTTTTGGGACGATACCTCGTACAACAACTTGGTCAGTCTAGATTCATTTGTCTTTCTACACTTTCCTTTGTGTGTTAACCCTGTCTATGTCTTGACAACATCTTTATTTACATCAGCAAAAATGGGAAGTCAAGTCTTGGTTCCTTTTCGAGGTTCCGAGGACTCTCCTCGCCACCTTAAATTAATGGGTGATCTGGGACAGGTGAGTCTCTACCGTATGGTTTCCTCCCTACCTAACGGTTTCTTATGGTAGTAAATTTCTGGTTTATTTTTGTTTTTTCAGATCGTGCCAATGAAATATGATCCAAGAGATGAAAATTCAATTAAAGCTGTGATGGCAAAAGCAAATGTTGTTATCAATCTAATAGGTATGGTTCAATTTCTCTTTTATTTTCTAAGTGCTGGAAGTACTTTGTTTTCTTATCGGATATGTATTTATGGACAGGCAGGGAATTCGAGACAAGAAACTATAGCTTTGAGGAAGTGAACTACCATATGGCTGAACAGCTTGCTGTGGTTGGTTTTCTACTCTTGCATTCTGTTTGTGGTACTTATCAGTTATCACTTTAGATGTCACATTTCAATACCCCTTGAAATTGTTCTACATTACTGGTTTCATTTAAACTGCTTAGCCATCTATTTTTTATAATGTAGGATTGTTTGATTCATTGAGGTATAAAGAAGTATTGAGAAACAGGGCATTGTTTATCAATTCTTTTAAAAAGGGAGTTTATTAGCAACCTCAAATCCTGTAATGTATGGTCAACTGTCCTCTGTAGAGGTTAATGCTTAGTGACCCATTTAAGAGGCAAACCAAATATTGATATTTGATCATGGTGCTAATTACTTCTTATTTTTCAATCTTATATTTTAATATAAGTTAACAAATGGATTTTTTTTTATTTTATATTTTATATTTTATTTTTTCAAAGGTACTTGAGCTTTTCAAATGAACATAGTCTAGACTTGGGGCTTGGGTTGGCATCAGAAAGTAGCTTCTTATCTTGTTTCTGAGCTTCCGGGAATAGACTAAGGGACTTCTGTTTCTCCTCGCGTTTTCCGGAAGTGAGAGAATTGCGTTGGGCATTAGTTATATTTGTGGTCCTATCGGAGGAATAAGATCACCCAACATTCCTAAAATATTGAGGGAAAACGAGTATTGCATCAATTGACTTGAGTATTATGTTGTACAATCTTAAGTAATACTCTTTATTCTATAACAAGTTTCAAAGACATTTATATAGAAGCTTGTTATATCTTTCTTTTTGCATGTCAGTAATTTTTGTGTTATGCAGATTGCTAAAGAGCATGGTGGTATTATGAGATTTATTCAAGTCTCTTGCCTTGGAGCATCTCCGACATCAGAATCCAGGATGCTTAAAGCTAAAGCTGCTGCAGAGGAAGTTATTCTACGAGAACTGCCAGAGGTAAGTTTCTTACAAATTTTCCATGTGTTTGGCATGGCACTGAAACTGATCATATATTGCTCTTGTTTTGTAATTAATGGTGTATCCAGTAGCATTTAAAAATAAGTTTTTATTAGGTTTCTTTATTTAGTATCTATGATGATGAGTGATGACACAGGACTTTGATTTTCTTGGTAACGATGTAGTATTTGCTCAGAACAAATTTGCTAGCTATAAGATTGGTTCAGCCTGTCACTTTAGCAAGAAATTCTTGGGTTTCAAGTTAATAACTTGCTCTTTCAAGAACCATCATTGCTGTCCTTATTGTCTTTGTTGCGGTTGCTTTCTTCAAACTTAAGTTAGTGAGTAATTTGCTACTTACTATTCGTAGCCAATGGCGTAGCTATGTTATAAGTGGTGTGATTATCCAAACCTGCATGTTTCAGAGTAAAATCACGGTAACATTAATGTTGATTCAGTGATTATACTCTATAGGCATTATAGAGTGACGCGATTGGCAAAAGTTTTATGTGAAAGACCTATCAACTTTCTATCACTAACCACTCCACTATTACGGCATTTGCAATGGCCGACCCTGTCATTGATCAAGCTTAGATGCTGAAAAGCTTTGCATTTAAACATTTTTTGCCAATATCTTGTATTAGTTGTATAGCATCCTCTGGTTGCTATCATTTTATACTAACGAACCCCAGTTTGAATCTACAGGCAACCATAATGAGGCCTTCTACTATGATTGGTACAGAAGATCGAATCCTAAATATCTGGGCGCAATTCGTCAAGAAATATAGCTTTCTTCCTTTAATTGGGGATGGATCAAATAAGTATGTCTTCATATATATATTTTGGCTGCAATTTCGGCATCATGTGTGATTCTCATGTATTATCTGTTTTACCGTTTGTACTTTCCTGTTCTGTGGTCCAGAATACAACCTGTTTATGTGGCTGATGTTGCTGCTGGAATTGTGGCCGCGCTAAAAGATGATGGATCTAGCATGGGAAAAACCTATGAACTTGGAGGACCCGAAGCCTTTACAATGCACGAGTTGGTAATATATTTAAGATTCTTTATAGAATCCATTGTTCTTGTTCAATTTTTGTGATGCCTAGCTGAACTTCTGTTTTATTTACAGGCAGAACTGATGTTCGAAATGATTCGTGAATATCCTCATTATGTCAAAATTCCAGTGCCAATTGCAAAGGTAATGTAAAAATACATCTGTGTTCGTTAATAATGTTATAATTGTACTGGTGCGTTCTGTTACTGCTTTAAAATGGTACACATGATATAATTATTTACTTAGCAGCTTACATGTTTCTTTGGTCTATTATTTTTATAACTAATAAGTTTGTTTCGTCTTTTGAAACATTTTTGCACATAAATGAACCACATTACACGTTTATTTGGTCAATTATTTTTATAACTAATAAGTTTGTTTTGTCTTTTGAAACATTTTTGCACATAAATGAACCACATTACCAACAAGGATGGATTAAAACTAACTTCATATAATCCAGTTTCTCCCAGAAGTGTTAGTTAATTAACAAACTTTATTACGTGATGGATGAGAATTCTGGAGCATATTAGTGTGATAGAAAGTAGGGCAGGAGAGCAAGTGAGACAACTGGGAGGGAGGTGGTTAGTGAGGCCGTAGGGTGGTCAGTTGCGCAAAAATTGGGAACAGCTGGAAGCACTGGGGAAAGGAGAGATTTGGATGGAGGAGAAAGATCGAACAAATGAGATTATTAGGGTGGATGAGTTTAATGGATAAGTTAGTTTATAATGGGTTAAATTATAGGGTGTTTAGGAGGTGTTCAAATTCTTTATGAGTGACATAAGATGTACGTGTAATTGTGTAAATATTAAAAGTGAAAAATCAGGATAATCTCGTCTTCTGCCAATAAAAATCACCAAAAATAAGAAAGAAGAGCACTCAGAATTCAGAAACACGGGGACTATTTTAATTTTTTTTTTGAAGTTTTTGATTAGATGTTTAAAGTATGATAGTCGAATTACTTGATGGCAGTTTATATGAATGTTAATTTCAGTCTTCTCTCTTTTCCTTTACCAAGTATACAATGAAGCAACTCAACTTACTATGGTACATTTGTGCTTAATCCAGGTGATGTCCTCACCTAGAGAGATTTTGCTCAACAAGGTTCCATTTCCGATGCCAAATCCCACAATTTTCAATCTCGATCAGATCAAAGCCCTCTCTGGGGATACTTTAGTCTCAGAAAATGGTTAGCATTCTGGTTTCATAATGGTATCATCTCATTCATTACTGATTAGGGTCGACTATTTTTTTTTTACTGTGATCTGGATGATGAAACAGCTTTGACTTTCACCGATCTTGGTGTTTCTCCCCACAAGCTCAGGGGATATCCTGTTGAGTTTCTTTCATGCTATCGCAAGGGTGGGCCGTCATTTGGGTCTACAATCAGTGATAGAGTCACTCCAGAAGCCGGCCAATGAAATTTGCGTCAACTTTTCTTAGCTTCCTGGAATCATTGAATTGGTATGTGACGTACTCTTTGTCACGGTTTTGAGTACAGGAGGCATTACTTTCTCAACTTCTTTATGTAATCTTTCATAAATTGTAACAAGGTGGATTCAGTACATTAATTTGAAAAAAATACTGACCATCTGTAGCAATTCATAACTATTTAGCAAGGAGGAATGTCGTCTGCTATCGGGAAACCCCAGGAGAAATAATAAACAGGAGGATTGTACTGTCATCCATGGACTCCCGAATCTTGAGAAATGATTTTTGTATCTTCCATTCTTCCATGAATATCAACACACTTTCTTGCACGAGTTTGAGTTTTTGTGCCTATCTCACCTGTGAGACACTGAGACCATCTCATGCTAGACTTGATGTATTTGGAATGTGTTTGTCTCGTGTTCGTATCTTCTTGGCTTCATTTTTGTAGTAGAAAGTTTGAATGAAACCAACTTGCTCAATACCCATCTTGTTGGAAGTCAAATTAGATGGCCGGCTTGATCTTTGCTCCACCTTGTTTGGATAAATAAATTCGGAAGGAAGAGAAAAAGCACGATATAATTGCTTTTTTCGATATTGAATTCAGAAAATTAACATAGGAGAGGTTTATTTTTCCTTTTGTAAATGGCTCATAAATAAGTAACATTTACTTCACATCCCTCGCAAAGCACTAATGCACGGTAGTCGCTATTTATATGCCATTTTTACTTGTATTCACCCACGAGCATGAGGATTGAAGTCCCTAATTAAATTGGCAACTTAAAATTGCTATCACAATTTATTAACTAACTTACAAATATGGCAATGGTCTAATGTGTATGATGTGTATTGTGTATTCATTACTCCACTTTCAACCTCGTTCCTAAATCTACACACCCATTTATCAATTATCCGATAGAGTAGAAGAACCGAAGAAGTAAGATGCACCCGAACTTTTGTCACTCTTACGATCATACTCAACTCAAACTTGAGGTAAACGGAATAATACAAAACGAAAATATATACTCCCTCCATTTTTCTGTTTCTTTCCCATTTCATTAAAATAATCCCCACATATATTAGACAAATGGGAAGAAACAATAGAAGGAGTATTAAAAAAACGTTTAATTAGCAATAAATAACGTATTGATCTGACACTTAACGCACCCCAACCAAATGTATTTCATGACTACCTAAACAAATCATCGTCACTAAATTTAATGTGGACTGTTGCAATGTAACAATTGCCAAATCAAGACGCCATTTGCCAATATCTACATGTTTCCATGCCATGTCCACTTCCTCACGTATATGGACCCACTAATTACCGAGATACTCTCCCCTATTTCGTGTCTCATCTTGTATCTGATCACTTCTTCTATTGACATATAAGCACTTTGATATATATTATTGTCATTTCTATTTTTTATTATCTTATATATGTGATGTGTCAATATTTACATATTTCCACTCCCACTAAATTACAATCTTCTTTTTTTTTTTTATTTTTTTTTTCCTAATAATCGTCAAGATTTTCTCTTACAAATCTATTTCCTATTTATTCCTTCCCTCTACTAGGTAATCTATAATCGACCGGTTGTTAAGCAATTAACTCTTTCCAAATTCCGCCAAAAAAATAGACCCTAATTTGTCATCGTCTTAAGCCCCGTTCTTTTAAGCGGTAAGCAATTTTTTTAAAGTGTTTTTTCAAAAGTAGAAACATCAAATTGCTGCTTCTATTTTTATGAGCAAAAAGATGGTTTTTCGGCTTTTGAGAAATTTCTTTTTAGCTTTTAAATAAAGATGTGTTTGGCCAAAAAGTATTTTTAAATCCAAAACTACTTTTAAAAATTAGGCCAAACACACACTAAGCTGAATAAAACCTAAATTATAAAGTAAGGCTCCGTTTGGCAGTACACTTCAGATACCTGATTTGCCTCAAGTAGCTTTTTTGTCAAAAAAATCAGGTACCTTATTTTTTTTAGAGTGTTTGACAACTACCTTTTTTGACCAAAAAAGTTACCAGAAATGAAATGCTACCTCATGTAGCATTTGAGAAATCAGGTACCTGATTCTTTTTTGTCTACCGATTTTACCCTTGTTTTTTTAATGTTGTCAACTAAAATCTCATTCAATACCTTATCCCAAATAACACAAATAACCGTTAAATAAAATTCTTCAATACACTTCATCGGAAAAAATCGTTTTTTTTATATGAGTTTAATAGAGAACTAATTTTGTATTCATAGATACATTTTTCAATGATATATTGTTTGAATTTTTTTTTTTCTTTTACCTAATCGTGATATGTTAATTATTGTTCTCATTCTCTTTGAAACATGTTGGAGACTTGCGCAACTATATTAAAAAAACTACATTATGACTTTATTAATAACAACACCAATTAGCCCTGGCAAAACGGGTCAACGGGTCGGGTTCGGGTCTCTCATTGATTTCGAATTAATTCGGGACGGGACGGGTCATTTCGGGTTTGTTGGTCGGGTCTATTTCGGGCCAAGCGGGTCGGGTTATTTCGGGTCGGGTCATTTTCGGGTCAATGAATAATAGAGAAATATCATTTTAAGTCTTTTTGGTTCAATTAAAGTTATATTTTGTCAGGTCATTTTCGGGTTTGATGGTTTCGGATCGGGTCTTTTTCGGGTTAAGAAAGCTCGGGTCATATTTGGGTCGGGTCGGGTCAATTTGGGTTTTCGGCTCACACTCGGGTGATGTAGTTCGGGTCACTTCGGATCTCGGGTTAACATTTTCGGGTCGGGTCAATCGGATCGGGTTGCTTTTGCCAAGTCTAACGCCAATGATAATAACACAAGAATAATAGCAAAAACATAAATGATAACAATAATAACCATGCCCTTTTACGTCATTTGATCAAATATTAGCTACCTTTTCAGCTACTTTCCAAACACTTTTAATAAAAATCAGCTACCTTATCAGCTCCTAATTTTTAGTTACCTTTTCAGCTATCTTATCAGGTTTCAGATACCTTCTCAAATTTCAGGTACATTTTCAACTAATTTTGCCAAAAAGAGCCTTAAGTCACAAAACAACATCAAGTGTTAACTGAAACTAAGTTGAAAAGAACCGAAGCTCAGTCTTTCCTAGATAAAATGTGGACATAATTGAAGTCCAATCATTTTCAGCAAAGTAAAAAAAAAAACCAACACTGTAAAAACAACTAAACAGTAAACAAGGCATGAATTAGGAGCCATAAATGACCTCACATGCCACGTGTCATCATATTACTCTTCCACCGACAACCAGTCCCTTGAGATACGGCGCTCAAATCTAACGTGCACTGCACAATCCCCTTACTTTCTCCATTAATCTCTCACACATTTCCTCCACTTTCTCTCTAATCTCAATTCCCTAAATTTAACTGCTTTGACTTACTTTTCCACGTTTTTCTGCTTCAAACAGTTAAGTTTCCTGCTCTTTTTCCTGCTTTTTTTACTTCTTTACTCTATAATTACCTCTAAGTTTCTTACTTTCTTCCTTATTTTGCTTAAATTTAGTTTGCTGTAGTTCATAGTTAGTTAGATGTTCAACATTTTAGTTGATTTCTGAAGTGTGTTCATCATTAATTGCTTAAATCACAATCTGGGTATTCACCAAATCAAAGATTCTAATCTGGGTTTTATAGGGTTTTACAGATTCTAATCTGGGTTTTTATTAGATTAGTGTTTTGGGGAATTGGGGTTTGATAAAGAGACGGCGTCTCTCAGGAGACCTACTCGAAATATAATGAGGAGAAGGTGGACAATTGATGCTCCATTTCAAATAGTTAAAGGAAATGGGAAGAATCATAAGAGTAGGCTTTGTTTGTTGACTTCATTGTGTGCATTGTTTTGGGGTTTGCTTTTGTATACTTATTTTGTTCTAGGAGGTAGTGCTCTTTCCAAACCCGCTACCTTACACTCGAATCCGATCAAGATCGAGACTTTTAATCGGAATTCGAGTAGTGATCCTCCTGTAGTAAGTGAGCCTGCCAAATTGGTGATCCCGGATCAGGTTAATTCGAGTAGGGATGATTTTGTCGAAAGGGAGGTCGACAATGTGGGTAAATCGATGAATGGTAGTGAGATTGATGTTAATATTCCGAGTTCTAGGAATGATTTGGTACCTAAGGAGGAGCCTCAGGAGTTTTTGTTTATGAAAGCGCTGAAGACGGCTGATGACAAGAGTGATCCTTGTGGTGGGAGGTACATTTATGTTCATGATCTCCCTTCGAGATTTAATGATGACATGCTTAAGGAATGTAGGAGTCTCAGTCTATGGACCAATATGTGTAAGTTTACGACCAATGCTGGTCTTGGTCCGCCACTTGAGAATGTCGATGGTGTGTTCTCTAATACTGGGTGGTATGCTACTAACCAATTTGCTGTCGATGTGATTTTTAATAACCGGATGAAGCAATATGAGTGCTTGACGAATGACTCGTCTCTTGCTGCTGCTATATTTGTGCCATTCTATGCCGGGTTTGACATTGCCCGGTATCTTTGGGGTTATAATATATCTATGAGGGATGCCGCTTCCCTTGATTTGGTTGATTGGCTTATGAAACGTCCCGAGTGGAAAATTATGGATGGAAGAGATCATTTTCTAGTTGCAGGCAGGATCACTTGGGATTTTAGGAGATTGTCGGAAAACGAACAGGATTGGGGTAGTAAGCTTTTATTTTTGCCTGCAGCTAAGAACATGTCCATGCTGGTTGTAGAATCAAGCCCATGGAATGCAAATGATTTTGCGATACCATATCCGACCTACTTTCATCCAGCAAGCGATGCTGAAGTGTTCGCTTGGCAAGATCGAATGAGGAAGTTGAATAGAAAATATCTCTTTTCTTTTGCTGGGGCACCACGGCCCGACAATCCAAAGTCAATCAGGGGTCACATAATTAACGAGTGTAAGGCGACAAAGGCCTGCAAGCTCTTGGAATGTGACTTTGGGGAGAGTAAGTGCCATTCTCCAGATAGTATAATGAAGATGTTTCAGAGTTCTGTTTTTTGCCTACAACCTCAAGGGGATTCATATACCCGGAGGTCCGCTTTTGACTCGATGTTGGCGGGCTGTATCCCCGTATTCTTCCACCCGGGTTCGGCTTACACCCAATACACATGGCATCTACCTAAGAATTATTCCACCTATTCCGTGTTTATTCCTGAGAATATTGTCCGAAAGGATAACATCAGCATTGAGAATTGGCTGCGAAAAATATCGCCCGAGCAAGTGAAGATAATGAGAGAAACCGTCGTCAATCTGATACCTCGGTTGATATACGCAGATCCTCGCTCGAAACTTGAGACCCTCAAAGATGCATTTGATACATCGGTGCAGGCGATCATAGACAAGGTGACGAGTTTAAGAAGGAATATTATTCAAGGCAGGACGGAATATGATTACTTTTTCGAGGAAAACAGCTGGAAATATGCCCTTTTAGAAAATGGAAAAAGGGCGGTAGGAGCTCATGAATGGGATCCTTTCTTCTCCAAACCAAAACCAGGTGTGACCGAATTCTGATGGCTCGTTTTGAGAAACGGGGTTTAAAAAATCCTGGAAGAATGAGCAGAATAGTCATTCGTGGTTTCAAGTAATCTTGAAGAAAGAATTAGTTTGGAGTTTCGACTATCCAGGTACAAAAGGCTTTTCTGTAGAGCTTTACATCTTAGTGTTTCGGGTTTATGGTCATGTTGAAACTTGATATATAATCCGCGATTTTGTTGGTCTGAATAGAATTTTTCTTTCTGGTTCTCCATTTTTAAGTAGTGATATATTGTAATACTCATATGATATACGTGTATGATTTGTAGTTCAATTCAGCATTCCTTCAATATATACAGTTTACTTCAAAATTGGCATTTTCCTTGAAACTGCTGTTGATTTGGAATTGCCTCATTTTTACTGTGAGCGAAACATACAGTTATCTTGCCTGCTAAATGGATTACATGTATATGTTGGTAGTTTCGAGTGGATAGGACAAAGGACAGTATAACTGTGAGCAAAGTGCTCTTGTTCCAGGTGAACATAGATTAGGCAATGTTGTCCTGATAGATTCTGCTGGTTGATCTTAATGTCGTGGTAGACGGAGATTTTGACATTACTCCATAACTCTGGAAGTTATGATATTCCGACACTGTTTGTATGATCTCGTATAATCAAGTTTGTTGCTGAACCATCTGCATTTGAACCAAAAGATGAGTACTATCAGAAAACTATCGGGCATTAGGTACGCACCCGTTCTGAATACTTTAAACGAGTCTAAGGAAGGAACATGAACCAGAAGTACGCAAATCTCAATTACAAATTGAGATGAGAAATGCATTACCTTCACCTGAGGTGCTTTCAGTTTTAGTACCATCGTATCAGTTGTCGCGTATTTCAAATTCGGGATTTTATCAGTGTGCATGAGTAAGAAATCCCAGTGTCTTTAGGGAAGAATCTGAAGAATTGTGAGATAGATTTGGTGAATAAGGAATAGTGGTGAGTTGGTGAGGCTATCTAGTATCTAACCACATCACGTTGGCCGGCCATTCTACCGTATATGCCTGCACAATTCCATCACACAGAAAATTATAATGAAAGTCAACCTATTAGTTAACCAAATCACCTATTTTATTAGTATTTTTATATTTCGTTGTCATTCTTTCACACACCATTATTTTTGATTTTTTCTAGACTTGTGTACTCTACATTTACAGAAATATTTTCATCTGGTTCAAATCATATAAGTTTCACACTTCTTCTCGAAATTCATTTTACCCGCAATTTGCGGGAGCCATTGAGGCATTGGGGTAATGTTGTTGTAAAGTCAAAATCTCAACTCGGCGTGGAGGAGGTTAATCTCGAATCTAATGATGGAAACAATGTAATAAGGAATTTCAGTCAAGGAAATTTTGTAGGGGACATGAAACACTAAATTCAGTCATTGACTGAAATTCCTTATTACATGTCTCGCGAACTGAAAAAAACCAAGTGAGGCCGAGAAAACTTGCTCATTCAGTCATTCCATTCCGAGAATAAAAATTCCTTATTACATTCCGTATATGCTTAAATGCAAAAATCAGAAAACTTGCTGATTCAGTCATTCCATTCCGAGAACTGGCAGTCAGTCCGTCAGATCAATGCAATACTAAGTGCAATTATCCTTATCTGTGTTTTCCACACAGAATAAAAATTGAGTATAGTATTGTTATAGCCATCTTTGAGTCATTATTGGACAAATAATAATAATGACCTTTAATGGCTAACAATGGGCTTTAATGCACACTGGGCCGGTTTGGATCATGATTTAGGGGGCGGGTTGGACAGGAGTAACAGGACATAGGGTAGATCAGGGCAGGTGAGGCCCTGAACCAGCCCATGTATGTGACGGTTCAGGCCGGCCTGAGCGTGGACCACATGCCATGTAGGGCTCGAACCGACCACCTCATTGTGACGACCTGCTAGAGAGATGAGCACTACTTATAGATCTCTTTCCACTGAGGCCACCGTTTATGTCAATTTGTGTATGGCTGTTGGATTTGGAAGTTGCTCCAATACTTAAGTGTGGTAACATTTGTCCCACATTGGAAGAATAGTGGAGGAATATTGCCTTTATATATGAAGGTGTGTTAACTAGACTATAGAGGATAGACTATAGCCTCTCTGCACGCACCGTTGCCGCCTGTCCGGCTCGTGTTCGTAACACGTGCGCGGGGTGGTCTTCCTTTTTGCTACTGACTGTTGGAGGAGCCTTTCTTCTGCTATATAAACCTCACGAATCCAGTCTTCGTACACAGAAAAATATAAAACTTTTTCTTCTCTTTTTCGTCTCTATTATATTGTCATATTGAGAACAGTTCCCACTTCCGTCTTTGGTGTGCAACAATGTGCGGAAGGAGGCGTTTCTTCTCTTTTCCGTCTCTATTATATTGTCATATTGAGAACAGTTCCCACTTTCGTCTTTGGTGTGCAACAATGTGCGGAAGGAGGCGTTAACCCTGGAATCGGTGACCACGGAACCCAAGGAGCACATGTGTGGGGGTCTAACTGATTTAGTGCAGTGTCTTACACGGCGTCTCGATTAAGGGTATTTCTGATCAGCTAATTTCATATTTCTTTCAATGGCAACTTGATCCATTTGCTGAAAAAAAAAAAAAAAAAAAAAAAGTTGACATACATTGCGAGTTGTGAAGCACAGGCAACAAGTCAATACCAAAATGGTTCGAACTATTTTGTTCTGGAAAGGGTTTAACAGCAAAAGTTGATTAAAATAGTGACCTTTTTTACTATTTTTGTTGGTAGACTTTTTTTTTGTTACTGCATTATTCAGGTAAATAGAGGTCCAACCTATGTATGGGGTTGACGGAGATGAATTATTCAGGATTCAGAAACATTTATGAAGTGCATCAAGTCTTCAACTGAATGCAGTGACCCCATTTCCTGACAGCTGACCATCATGATTATTCCACAATTAATTCAACGATTTGGACCATCTGACCATTCTGACCCCTCTTTCTCAACCCTCTTCCCTACTCTCCTCGGACTTTGGGCCACGCTAGGTCTTGCTAAGGCCGTCTTAACTTAAGACCTCTCAAAAGTCGCAACCTGCGCGAGCAGTCGTAAGTTCAGGCAGTTTAAACAAGATAATGAAGTTAGTTACCCCAACTTGAAATAGGCTAGATCAAATCTCAATCAACTCAATTGAACTCATTTGCACTCGATATTAGTTATTACCATACAAATACAAAATGTGAAGAAGCAAAGACGAGAAAACAGTCGGAAACCAATAGAAGAAACATTAGTTTAGTATGCAGACTTACATACTAGCACCCCATATATATTTACAGTGACTCAAGCCGGTCTCGACGACACATGTACTACAAACCAAAAGACAAATTAAACAAACAAAACTTGTGGTAAATAAGGCAACATTAAGAGAGTATTCAGCATCTAAGGTCTTTCTTGTATTATCTTCATCTTGTTTCGCAAAGAGGGACTTATATCGGTCTGCGTTTTTGCTTCGAACTTCTGTCTTCTGTTCTTGGAGCTGCCAATTCAGAAACTAATTAATACGGATGTAACTCATCAGTCATCAGCGAATGAGTTCATGTTTCTAATGTATAAGACTGTCTCTCAAGAAACTAACGAAAATCAAGTTGTGAATTGAAACGATAGAGGCTTACCAAGCCCATTAGCATCAGAAGTCCTCATGATTTTAAGCCGCTTCACTGAGGTAACAAACATCCTGCATGGTAAATAATGGAAAGCTTAACAAAGGTCACAAATTACGGTAGATGGTGCCAGTAACATTTAAGGGTGCTAACTTCTAAGCATTCCATTTTCTACTGAGATCAAGTCGCAACAAGCGATACATCAATCAAAGTTCGATGCCATAGTTTTGAAGACAAATTATTGTTTCTAAAAACTATTTTACGGGATTCAAGCGGCGTCATTATGTAGACAGATATAAGACGCCTTTTACATTTTTAGCGCTATCATTCCTACATCTCAGCCAACAAGCTTTCAGTTTGAATTGAAGTTTTAACGGGCCTACTTTCGACAATAAGTAGCAGTTTGGTTGCGCAACAGCATAACAAGATCATCAATGGCAAAGAAATAAGGACAACTCGAAACCAAACAATAGCTGTTCTTTGCAAATGAGACAAATTTTCAATATTGACATTAATGCATGCATGCCTTCACTGTCAGCTTAGCTAACCAATAGTACATCTACCATTTACAGGACAATGACATAATTAATACACAAATTAAATGGGGATGGCACATTGCATTCAGCATTGATACATGCATCAAAGTTACTGCTGATCACTTCATGAAGTCACAGTAAAATGCAAATCTCACTGATACTGTTATTATAACTACCAGAGTAAAACTGATGACCACAGCATAAAGGTAAAGCTTCACAATTCATTGTGACTGAAATTTGGAAAGAAGTTATACTGGCTGTTATTTTGTGAAAAACGTGTTTGTGGTGGCGTAAAAGTAATGTTAACCGTGTCGAATTGTCATGCCAAAACGCAGCAAACAACCACAAAGACGCGTCAAGGTAACACAGAAATCTCAAAAAAATTGTTTTCGCTGAATATACTGCAGCTTACAAAAATTTTAAGACTTTCAGCTAAAAAAACTGGACAATGGGGGATCCCGGGTCCTTATAGGGTAGAAAAGAGGAAATTATGTAGAAACATGATTGTTGATAAACATGATTTAGTGAAATTGTATCCATCACAATCCCAAGTGCAAAGAGGAAATTTGTCAATTTGAGCGGTCGACAATGGGACACGAGACATGAAACATTATGTAGAAACATGATTGTTGATAAACATGAAAGGTCCATAAATATGCGAAAGCAACTAGATAGTACATACCCCCAAGGCACATCACCAACAAGCATCCAATCTCCATCTTTGTCTTCATATGTGAGCACGAAATCAGACGTTCCATCCAACAGCTTCGAAGGTCTTGTCACTTTCGGCATCAATATAAGCTCCTCTGCATTTGTTTCTGGTGGTCGCATATATCAATCAATAGTTATTTTCCAAACATTAAAAGTGACATCAAGCTCAACTTAACCATCATCAAAGTTACATTCATAAGTTTCTGCAGTAAAATCAGTATTTCAGCCGTTCCCATACTAGGGCTGCAACTTGCAACTACTCATAAACATCACAGATCCAATCCCATAGGCCGTAAGAGAGTTGCTTTCAACAATTACGCTACATAATGCTATTAGTTTACACTTTTAAGTGACCCCCCCCTTCCCCCTAGCAGAAGCAGAAACACATCTAAGCATGGCTGCCTAATTCAGTATGCGCTTAAACGAATATGTAATACGCTAACTAGCATCAAACTTCTACATTGTCATAACAAATATCTTAAACCAAAAATCACAGTACGTAGTTCGCATGCATTCAAGAAGCTAGTCTATCTGCAAGTAGCTAAGCACTCAAAAATCGCACTAACTAGCATCAAACTTCTCCGGTTCTGTTATGACACAAACGGAATTTGTTCCGGGTAAAATGCAGAGACACTTTGTTACTTCATGATACAAAACATAAAACCCCAAATTCACGCTACAAAAGAGCAATGTGAAAAAACTCACTTTCAGCACCATTGTTGGTGAACATCTCCTCCAAAGTTTGTGCTAAAGACTCGTAGCTCGTATGAGCAGTGAGATCGACCTTCCTTCCAATAGCGACTCCGTCCATATTCACTTTCACAAACATAGAGCCTTTATTGGCAACTCTATCCTTAGAACAGACATTTCCTTTGTCTTCAGCAAAGATTCCATTTTTCCCTTTAATTTCATCAAACTGTGAGTT
This sequence comes from Silene latifolia, assembly GCF_048544455.1. Taxonomy (NCBI): domain Eukaryota; kingdom Viridiplantae; phylum Streptophyta; class Magnoliopsida; order Caryophyllales; family Caryophyllaceae; genus Silene; species Silene latifolia. Next base: position 39,566,254 of record NC_133532.1, on the reverse strand, counting down.
GTGTTCACCAGTAGCAATCGATTTTGCTTGGTTAGCCATACTGTTCATCCTGTATGACCTTATAGGTGGCCATCCCACCACTTGACTGTTCCAAAATTAAACAACCCATCAAAATTCATCCTACAGATAACCTCAAAAATTAAGGATTACGGATTACGCCCTCCGTCCCAATCATTTGTTTATCTTTATTTACGCCCTCCGTCCCAGGGGTATTTCAATCAAATGTAAACAAATGATTGAGATGGAGGGAGTACTAACTATTTCAATTACCAAATTAATTATGATAAGAACATGAAATCAACATCCAAATACAGAAAACCAAACTCAATTAACCTAAAATTAGAACCAACTACATGGACATTTTCCAAATTGGTTATATATAAAAACCAGGTTGGTCTCCAGGTCATATCCGTCTTAATAATAAAACAGGTCAAATACTAACTCATATTGTTATATGGGACTAATTATAAGGACCCGGGTTTACTTAAGACGGTCTTAAACAAGAATTAGTGCTAATAAAAAAAAAGGAAAAGATGAAATTACCTGACACCAGTAGGAGAAGCAGCCCTTTTAGTACCAACAGCAACAGAAACATTTTTATTACTAATATTAGTAGTGTTAGTATTAATATTAGTAAGAGCAGATTTAGTGGAAGGTCTTAAACCAAGAGAAGAACAGGAAGAAGATGAAGATGAAGGAGGAGAAACAACACCAACACCAACAGCAGCAAGATTAGTAGAACAAGGCTGCTGCAAATCATTAGCAGTTAAAATCCTTGGAATTTGGTGATGAATTTTAGAAGAACCAAGACTTAAACCAAGACCTAATTCAAGTTCAGAAGATTCATCACAAACTTCATAATTCAACATTTGATGATGATGTTGATCATGATTTTGATCAACTGTTGAAGAATCTGATGACCCACTTCCTAACTCCATTAAAACTAAGCTTCTAGTGTAAGAAAGTTGTGATCTTTGAGAGAGAAACTTTTGATTTTTGTTGTTTATAAGAGAAGAGAATGAATGAATGTTGTGTTTGTGTGTTTTTTTTGTTTATGGGGTTGAAGGTGTTTGTTTTGTGGGAAATGAAAGGGGGAATTTTAGGTGGAGATAGTGATTATGGTGGGTCCTCACCTTGTCTGTTGTTCTGCCCACCTTTTTCTTTTTTTTTTTGTAAAACAAATTTGTTTAGGGGGGTCAATTTTTGCTTTTTGCCAAAACAAAATGTTATCCTTACTTCTAGTAGTAGTGTAGCAGTGTTAAAATTGACCCGATCTGAATAAATTGATCCGACACCTGAGCTTAAGATTTGAACTTGACCTGAATTCAAGTTGACCTGACCCATATAATCCTATTTGAATGTTTATTGTTGAAAACTTTGATTATTATCTATGAATAACTTGATAATAGTTAACCAAAAAATGACTTGAATCCGAAATAACCCGGCGCGTCCCAAAGTTGGCAAATCCAAAATTGACCCTACCCAAACCCGGTCTAGTTGACCCGTTTTCCAGGTCTACTAGTTCTAGGGATTCCTTTCCGATCATTTCTTTACTTTAGGGCTTGCTTGGATTGAGGGTAATAAGAGGGGAATGAATATGTGAGTAATATGTGAGGTGTATTTCTCATGTTTGGTATGCGGGTAATTATTCACCTCCTGGAATTATTACCCTTGTGAAGGGGTAATACATTACCCACCCTCCCCCCTGGGTAATGATTAAGGGAGTAAAAGATCTACTCAGTAAATCATTACTCTTATGCCAAACATATCATCAAGGAACTCATTACCCCACTAATTAATTTCCCCAGTAATTATCGCCCAATAAAACTTACCCCCTTAATAATTCAATGGATTCCAGCTTGCTTGGATTGAGGGCAAAATGGGGGAAATGAATAGAGGAGTGATATGTAAGGTGCATTTCCATGTTTGGTATGAGAGTAAATATTCACCTTCTGAATCTATTACCTCATGAAAAGATAATACACTAATACATTACCCACCCTCCTACCTGGGTAATGATTATGGGAGTAAAACATCTCTTAAGTAATCATTACTCTTATATACCAAACCTATCATCAAGGAACTCATTACCCAAGTAATTAACTTTTCCGGTAATTATCACCCGATTAACATTTACCTCTTGATTATTTACATGGATTCCAGGTAAGCCCTTATTCTTAACTTTGAAATTTTTTAAAGTAAGCCAATGATTTGGCTTGTACACTTACTTACAACTTAAATTGCAAGCTACTCCTTTTGTCTCGATCAATAGTTATCATTTTCTATTTTTAGATGTATCAGTCAATAGTTATCATTTCTATTTATAGTAAATTCTATCGTGCAAATTATCGAGGTACAAGTGGTAGATTTGTCATGCATTATTATTATTATTATTAAAATACTTTTTTCACATTTCCTTTGATTTTGTGGTGTATTTAATTCGATTCGTTTTAATTTTAAGACTAGACCTGACAAAATTGTCCCGACTTAAATTATCCAACCCTACTTCTGGACTCAAGATTCGAACCCGAATTGATCTGCTTAATATAACCGCCCCGAATGTTTAATCCACAAATAACTTGATAATAGTTGATCCGAAAATGACCTGAACTCGAAATGACTCGGCCCGACCTAAAGTCTACAGACCCGAAATAACTCGACCCAAAATTTACCCAATTCAAAAACGACTCAATTAATCTATTTGTTAGGTCTACTTAAAACGGATATACCCGTTTTAACTATTAAGGGAGACTTTATTGAAGAGGAAAATTAGACGTAAAATAAGAGGCAAGTTAAAATAGAGAAAGGGGTGAGAGACCCGTGGGTGGGATCCGGATGGATGGAGTGTCAAATGTCAAGTCTCTCACGAGATGAATAGAAACAAGTGGGGTCCATTACGCTCCACTCCAAACGACAAGCCGACAGAAGTGGGGCCCGCACGTCACAGTGCTCAAAGACGTTGAGTCCCGTTTGACACCTGCTAATACTAATACCGACGACGTATCTTTCAAATTAAACCTTCCTATTTGTTGACTCAAGTATCAACTACTTATCATTTCCTACGCCTCCTAGTGGCAATCGGGTCACTCGGGTCGGGTACGGGTCGGGTTAAAGCAGGTCGGATCATATTGGGTTCGGGTTATGTCGGGTCAGTGACGGGTTCAGGTCGGTTTCATGTCGGGTCGTATTCGGGTCGGGTCATCAACAGGTGGCAAGTCGGGTCGGGTCATTAGCGGGTCAGTGTCGGGTCAGGTTATCAGCATATATTTTATCTTATATATTTCGTTTTAGATGGTAATTTTATGTTTAAATAATAGGTAGGTGTATTAATTGTAGTTTTAAGTGAAAATAATAAAGATAAATAACAATTTGGTGTTATTTAAACCATTAGTAAGCTAGTTTATTATCGGGTCATCTATCGGGTTGAGAAAATATCGGGTCACGGGTCGGGTCGGTTTAGGTCGGGTTCGGGTTGGAGAAAATAAGGCTGTTATCGGTTATTGGGTCGGTTCGGTTCGGGTCAGTTCGGTTTCGGTTCACCCAATTTTCGGGTTGTATCGGGTCGGGTTTCGGGCGGGTCGGATCGGGTTCCTCGGGTCGGGTCAACTTTTGCCAGCTCTAGCCTCCCTACATCACAAATTTTCATTTGTGACGGTCAATATTCGTATCAAGTTTATGACGGGTTTAATAAACTCATATAACAGGATAAAGACAATCAATACTATATATTAAATCCAGAAACCAAGGGACTTCAATGTAATTAAAGAAAGTTATACAAATTAATTATACTATATAGTTTTAAATCAATAGCACCGTGTGATGGACCCAATTAAGGGATCTCAATGCAAATATTATATAGTTTGGGTTAAAATTAAATTATATAGAAGCTTGGTAATTTTCCTAAACATGTGTAAGAGACTAAAACATGGTTAATTTCCTTAAAATAAAATAATTAATTAAGTCGGTTAATTTCAAGGAGACGAAAAGAAAGAAGATGCTTGATAATTTTCCTAAATATTTATAGAAGACTAGAAAATGGTCAATTTCCTTAAGATAAAATAATTAATTAGTATAAACATGCACACTTATGGTATTAATTATTATCATCATAAAATTATGTATTAAATTTAAAATCTATGCAGTTTTATTAAACTTTATAGTTTATTAGATGTATAGAGATGTTAAATATTTTCCTAAATATTTATAGAAGACTAGAAAATGGTCAATTTCCTTAAGATAAAATAATTAATTAGTATAAACATGCACACTTACGGTATTAATTATTATCATCATAAAATTATGTATTAAATTTAAAATCTATGCAGTTTTATTAAACTTTATAGTTTATTAGATGTATAGAGATGTTAATTATTTAATATACAAAAACAAAATATAAGTAGGTTATAAATAATTCAAGTTAGATTACATAAAATATAATATTGCATTGTTCTTTCGATTTGATTAACGGATATATGTAATATATTTATATAAATATATAATCCTCTTAAAATTGCATGCCTAAGTAGTAAAAGTAATTTCGTCAGTAAAGAAAATAAATGTAGTAACATTGGATATAGTTATATGATAGTAATCACTCATTTGAATAGTAAAAGTAACAATATTATCAGTGAGATTAGTAAAAGTGGTAGAAACAACAATGAGAGTAGTGAAATAATCAATGTTAATGCGACAATAATAAAAGTAATAATAATTACAGTGGAAGTAGTGAAATTATTAATATTAATGCGGTAATAGTAACAGTAACAATAATTACGACGAGAGTAGTGAAAGTAACAATGATTACGGGCAAGTAGTGAAATGTTCTTACTATATTGTTTCATTAATAAGAGTAAAATATTAATAGCGGGAGTAGTGAATATGTCTCAAAATTTATTTCATCGTAATTTTAGGATATGTCATAGAAAAATATATTAATGATAAATTTATGGGTTATGCAACTTTAAATAATTTTATTTAATGAAAAAAAAAATTAATAGTAAGTAGAGGTAGCCCGGGCAAAGCCGGGCACCAATACTAGTTTGTTTATAATTCCCTAAACATTCTATTTTTTGTCTTATCTACTCATGTGGGTGACCTATTATCCCTACATAACCCCAACATTTTGAGAGTGTTACCATTTTAAGATTTTTTTTTCAAAATTAATTTAAGAAGTCATTTCTCATCGAAATATTGGAAATTTAGAGATAATAATCACTTGTGCCGAAAGTGATCTGGTAAAACTGACTCGCTCGATGAGGATGACTTGAGATTCGAAAATGACCAAAAAATGACTCTAACTTGACCTGATTGAGCTAAAATAACTTGACCCAAAAGTGACTCAAACTGAAATTACCTGTAATACCCGCTCTGTTAGGAACCCGTTGACTGACCTAATGACCATGTGGGACCCTTAGTAAGAGATGGAAAGGAGAGTTATATTACGTTCTTGACTAGATACTCGACCTAGTAAGGATCACTCGGCCGAGTATCTTTGGTACTCGACCGAGTGCGGTGTACTCGGCCGAGTATGTTCCATACTCGACCGAGTACGCGTCTGACAGCGTGTTATTATATAACGCGGAGGTTACGACTTACTTCATTTCCGTCATACGTTTAATCATTTCTAAACCTAACCCTCTCCCTCTCAATCCTCCTATCTCTCACTATCCAATCATGTTTTAACTATGAACCCTAATCCGGGGAGGAAGATAGCTTATGCATGGAGTCATCGACTCGGGTCGTCGCCGCCGTCGAAATTTGATTATTCTCCAAGGAAATGATGTGGATTCTTACTAGGCACGATGTGGTTGATGTATTTCTGTGGAGTAGCGCGAAGGTAGGGTTTCCTTACTCAGTTTCAGTTATTGTTTGATTGATTGATTGATTGTTGTGTTAGCTTTTATTGTGAGTGTTATACTGTATGAATTTGATTACCACGGCGTGGTTATAGTGTGGCGTTGTAGTAGCGGTTTTGGTATTGATTGTGGAGTCATTGTCAGGAGATGGTCTTCACCCCCATGTTCGCCCCTTCTGGCTCCCGTCACAAGGGGGATGTGCACATTAATGATCTGGGTTCGCTCGTTGTGATGAGCGGGGCTTAGGTGGCAAGGCTGCGGTCTCCCATGGCGGTGCAGGTTACCCGTTATACGATGGGAACCATCGGATACTATGGAGTTGGAGTGGTGGAGCTTGGCAATCGGTGGTCTTGAGTTTGTACTGTTCTATTGTATTGCTTTGTTGTTACTGTCTTTATATCCTGTTACTGACTTATGTGGTGTCTGTTGTGTTTCTTCTTGTTTTCTGTGTCTGCGGTGATCCATTTGATATTGACGGAAAATGGTGTGCAGTGAGACTTTTCAGGTTGCTATGGTTGTTGTCTCGATGTAGCTGCTGGATTGGAGCGGTCGTATGATATAGAGTCGGTCGTTGGACGATAGTATTTTCACCAGTTGTATTTTCTTATGTTATCATAGTTGAGTTGTTTTTTTTCCGCTGTAAGTTGTAAAGAGTTTATTAATTGTTTTTTATGATCTATTTGATATACTTACTCAGGAATCGAGATGGTGATGCCCTTACTTACTAGGGAAGGTCTTCTCAAGGCTGCTTAATAAGTGGAGGTGTTGCATTACCCGACTTAAAGTGTCCCGAATGACCTGAAGTTCCAAACAGACTTGATAAGAAATGACTTCAGATTAGCTAAACTGGAGTTATCCAACCCAAAACCACACAATTGAAAATGACTTGATTCATCAAAGATTACCAATCAAAAATTACAATTTGAGTTTATGAGAAATGATGAAAATCCTAAATAACAATGTCATTGAATCTTTTACCTTACATGTAACCCTATACGATAGACTTTAAAATGACTTTATTCAAACTCAACCCAACCTAGAATAATTTGTTGAAATGACCTTGATCAGATCTTAGATAAGATATTGAAAATGGCTTGTTAAAACTAATCGGGTTGTACACAATTTGATGGGTAACGAATACTTGTCGGTTGGTACATTTAATATATCAACCACCCGCAAGTAGACCTGGCAAACAGATTGGGTCGTATCGGAGTCGTGTTCGTGTCACATGTAAACGGGTCATGAACTCTTTAACCCAAATTCGACCCAATTAAATATTATGTCGAGTTGGTGTAGACCCACTTACACAAATTGGTCATCAAGCCTCAACCATAACCCGCTAATATCGTGTCGCGTCCGTGTCGTATTTTCGTGTCATGTCGATTATATGTGATGAGTCATAATTATATACATATTTATGCCTCCCCTTAGTTACTTTTGATACAGTTATCGTGCCAAATTATATTATTTACATGCCTTTTATGTTAGAATGTCGATACTTCCGCTATTTGGTGTTTAATGCAGGAATGATGCATTTGAGGAGCAAAGAAATTAAATGAGAACTGCGGAGTGGGCATGAAGGAATACACGAACCATGACACGAGAATCTAGAAGAATAAAGGAAGAGAAGTGAAGAAGACAACACGAAGAAAAGAGCTGAGAAAGAAGAATACTCAATCAATTACAAGCGGGCTCGATCGAGGAAGTAGTGTACTCGATCGAGTACACACTAGTTTCCAGAATTTTCCGCAATTTCTTTAAGTCGGTTATGTTTTACTATAAATACCCAATTCGTACCTTATGTTTATTTACGCATTATTTTACCTAGCTACGCTATATAAACCCTAGAAACTCTCAGATAATCTTAGTTTTAGTTTTATTGTTATTATTCGGATCTTCTAAGCTTGTTCTTCATTATTATTACTGTATTGTTTCTAATCTTTCCTCAATTATTAATAATTCAATTTCTTGTTCATCTTCTATGCTTTTAATTATGTTTTCCTTTATTATTATTGTTGTTATTACAGTTATTATGCGTAGCTAAACCTCTAATCTAGGGTGAAAGGGGGTCTAGGTTGTTAGAAAAGGGGTTATTAATGAATTAATTGTTAAATTTCTTTTGATTGTTGTTCAATTATCGTCTTACATCTAGTTAATTAATTACTGATCAGAATTGGTTAATTAGTCTTGCAAACTAGGATTTTCCCCGATCGGGTTAAGACTAGTATAGGCCACGATAATTGAATTAGACCGACTTAATAATAGCAATCGCATGTTAAGTTTAGATCTAAAAAGACATATTAGAATCGACCGATCGTATGACTTTCAACAATATAAATTGCTCAATCAATGAATTAAACCTTATCCTTGGATGACTACCTAGTGAACCCAATCCCTAGACTCTTTATTATTATTATTTGAATTTGTCTTTATTTACATCGCAATTAGTTATTAGAAATCAAACAATCAAACCCCATTAAACTGTTACCTTTTAGACGAACTTATATATAAACAAACTAGACTAATTAACTCGCCTCCCTATGGATTCGACCCTTTCTTACTGCTAGCTACTAATTAGTTGAGAATATGATTTATTTTGATAGGCCAACAACTGAAAATAACCTTATCAAATTTGGCGCCGTTGCCGGGGAGGCAACAATTTTTCTGTTTCTTTTTGTTTATTTTTGTCTTTTGTCTCAGGGAGCATCAGTTCCTTGAGACAGTTTGATATTTTCTTGTTGTTTTCGTGTATGCCCAGGTCTAATAGGTCCGCGATTGTGCCTTTTGATACCGAGCCAAAGAAGACTTTTCGCTATAGACGAAAATTTCAAAGAGAAGTAAGTTAGGTGGAAGACTTGAGTGCACTTGACTACGAGCGGTTTACTTTCACAGAAGATTCGTCCTTTGAAGCGGACACACTTATTTCTGCACCCATTACTCCTACAACGTTGAAGATGTCGACCTTGGCAAGTCATTCCGAACCCACCATTGATTCCATTCCTAAAGGCTTTAAGCTCCCTACCACTGATAAAGGGACCTTTGAGATCAAATCGTCTTATATAAGCCTGGTTGAGCGAAATCTATTTGGAGAAAAAGCTGGAGAGGAGCCTGCCAAGCACATGGAGAAATTTGTTATATATTGTTGTTCTATTCCTTTGACTACAGGGGTGACTCAAGTTCAAGTCAAACAGACTCTTTTTCCTTTCTCTCTGAGAGATAATGCATTAGAATGGCTACGTGACTTGGATATTGAGAATGAATCAATTACTAACTGGACTTCAATAGCTCTTGCATTCTACAAGAGGTATTTTCCACCGCAGAAGACTAATGCCCTTAGAAGCCAGATTACGAGCTTTAAACAAGGTCCTACCGAAGACCTTAATGAGGCATGGGTTCGTTTCAAAAGGCTAGTTCGATTCGTCCCTCATCATGGCTTCCATATTTGGTTCCTTTGCAACCAGTTTTACAACGGGTTGTATGAAGATCACAGAGCTTTGTTTGATTCTGCTGCCAATGGGAGATTCTAGGATAATACTAATGATGGTAATGCTTGGAAGTTGATTGATCAGATAACTACTCACACAGCTGAGTATGGTAACCCGAGAGGTAGTAAGAGAGGAAGTGGTTCAGACAATGTTATTGCGGCACAGCTGGAGGCCTTAACGGCTCAAATAGATGAATTAAAGACATCTCAGTTTTTGGGTAATAAGAAAGAAATGGTCCATGCAATGGTTAATCAAGAGGCGTCCTATGAGAGATGTGGGATAGATGGCCACACTGCGGCCTAGTGTATGAGTACCATTGAACAAGTCCATGCATTTCAGTCTTTCAAGCAAGGTACTCCTTATTCTAACTTCTTCCCTGAAAGGAGTCAGAATGTGTTTGCTCAATCCCCACAACATAATGCTTATATCATTCATCCAAATCGTGGTAATCAATCACAAGAAAACTTTGTTCGGCAAAATCAAAGAGGTTTTCAACAGATGCAACCTCCTCCTCAAGCTCCAAGTAATGAGATGGCAGAGATGAACGCTATATTGCAACAAAGTTTGATGATTCAACAAAAGCAAACGGCTTTCCGAACTAATAGCCTACAACAAGATGTCGGATACTCAAGTTGCTCAAATGGCGGCTCAAAATCCTTCAAAACAGTCCGACAATCTTCCTCCTCAAGGTAAACAAGCACATGAACAAGTTAATGCTATTTCTTTGAGGAGCAGTACTACTTATCAAAGTACGTATTTGCCCATTGATGAAGAGGAAGTTCCTTACATGCATCCTAAGGAATTGGGTAATTTGGAGCTAAGCGATGGCGAGAAAGAATTAAGCAAGGATCAAACACGGGATAAGAAGAAAAGCGAAAAAACGATGAACAACTTGGTTCCTCGATCGAGTAAGCACGGGCTCGATTGAGTACCACCTTTGCTCGATCGATTACAACACAGGCTCGATCGAGGCACCCCCCAAAGCAAGATTTTTCGCGCGTTTTTGCTACGGCATTGGAAGAGAATAGGATCTTCGACCGACTGACTACTGGACTCGATCGAGTACACCCTGGAACTGACGATAATATTTCCAAAGCTACTTCTAAAGCAAAAGAAGCCGAGGCAATTAAAATTTAATTACATTTTCCTCAACGATTGTAGAAGTCTAAGATCGAACAACAGTTTGGGAGGTTCATGGAGGTAGTGAAGAATTTTCAAGTGAGTGTGCCGTTTACTGAATTGGTCACTCAAGTGCCGGCGTATGCTAAGTTTTTGAAAGAAATCTTGTCAAAGAAGCGTTTTTTTGATGAAGTTGAGACGGTGGCATTCACTCAGGAGTGCGCGACCGCATTACAAGCTAACTCACCACCAAAGCTAAAGGATCCAGGGAGTTTTTCTATTCCTTGCCATATTGGTAGTATAGCTATTGATAAAGCCCTTTGCGATTTAGAGGCTAGTGTTAGTGTCATGCCGTATTCTATATACAAAAAGTTAAATATGGGTCAACTCCGTGTTACTAATATGACCTTGCAAATGGCTGATAAATCTTTAAAGAAGCCTATGGGTGTCTTAGAGGATGTGCGAGTTTGAGTAGAAAAGTATTTCATTCCCGTTGACTTCATTGTTATGGATATGGCTGAGGACTCTCAAGTCCCTATTATTCTAGGTAGACCGTTCCTTCACACTGCAGGATCACTCATAGATGTTAGGGATGGTATTTTAAAACTAAAAGTTGGGGATGACATAACTAAATTTATTCTTGATAACACTTTAAAGCGTCCCCACTCAGTAGCTCCATGTTATAACGCTTGGGAGGCAATTTTACAAACAAAATCTATACTACCACTCTCAGGGTCGGAGTCTGACACAACCACTTTCACATATCATACCTATGTACTTAGGTTAATGGTTACATTATGTATCACAAATGATCAAATACCTCAATCATAAGATTGAATCCTCAAGCATTAGATGCACCATTCTTACCCTCACGACCACAAAACCAACCTTGGTAATACCAAATCCACAATTATGCCACCTCACACGGATTCACTCAAAAATTACAGCAAGTTCCTCATTGAACGTCGGGTTACCATTTGCAAAATCTCCAACTCGTCTCTTGCTCTAGTACTCTCTATCTCGTATTCCATATTCCTAAATTTTATCACCATTTATTCAACTCACCTCATTCCTTAATCCAAATTTCACTCCATCCAGCTACTTTTATCAGTCATATTATCATTCCTCTTTCAACTCTTTGCGTACCTCAACTATTCCCTCAACATCCTGCATGTTCTAACTTAACCATATGCTAACCAAAACATCTGAGTTGTGCTAAAAGGTCATCCTCGCATGTTCTCAAATAGCGTTCACTATCTATGAGCCTACACCACCGCTAAGAAACCAAATTCTGTTTGTATTCCACAGTAATACTCCGTATTTATAAGTCTTTGGGTACTCTATCGAGTAGGCCTTACTCTGTTGAGTAAGAGCGAGTTGCGTTTTAAAATAGTTTCTGACCTGTTGGGTACTCGATCGAGTAACTATGATACTCGATCGAGTAAGGGGGTACTCGATCGAGTACCTTAGCTACTCGATCGAGTAGCCGGTTTTCGGAGAATTATTTCTCGGGTTTTGTTAATTATGCGATTAAGGTATATAATCTTTTCCGTCATTATTCTAAACACTTTTTCAAAACCTAATTTACTGTTAAGAGAGAAAGCAAAGTACGTTCATCACCTTAATCACATTGTTAGCAAATCCCGGAGTTTGGAAGGTCGGATTTCATCGTTCTTTATACCGTTGTGATCCTTGCGTCAAGGGTAAGACCTATATACCATTTTTATAATGTTTTCTTAAAGTTGGTTAAACCCTAATTTGGGAATTGGGGGTTTTGTAGTATGTTATGCTTGGTAGTGATTATATGTTTGTATGTTAGGAGGAGGATTCGTAGAGGAAGCTTTTTGATATCACCGTGAGATCGATCGTCGATTGTTGGTGTTTGCTTTCCAGGTAGGGTTTCCCTACTCAGTATTAGTTACATAATGTGTGGTGATTGTGCTGTAATTAGTACTTGTTGTTTTGTTTCGTAACGGTTGTTGATAGATTGTTGTTGATGGATGTGTTTGTTTGTCTCTGGTTCTCGAGATGCGTTCTCGGCTGAGTGGAGTCACTTGCGGGAGTGGCTTCACGCCCTAGTTTCGCCCTCCGTGGAACCCGCCACGGGAGGGGATGTGCACATTAATGGGACAGGGTTATCGCTCGGTATGATGAGCGGGGCTTAGGTGGGAACGGCTGCGGTCCCCCACTGGCAGGGCTGGTCCAGTGGACAGTCGGTGAGGGAGATGGAGTGGAGTGGATGATTGTGTATGATTGTATGAGCTGTATTGTTTTCTGTTCAGTTGGTTATATGATTTTTGTAAATAGTACTGACCCCGATTATTGTTTTAAAACCTGCGGTGATCCATTCGGGGATGGTGAACAGATATTGAGCAGGTATGAGATGAGTACTGGGATAGCTGGGATGTGTCACGATATGATGATAGAAGTCTTCCGCTGTAGCTTAGTAGTTTTTATGACATTTCAGTTAGATCAGTAAACAATCAGTTTGAGAACATGTATTGTACTTTTGGTTTTGGTTTTGAGACTGTAACCTTTCACTAAGTATTTCTATTTAAACGTTGTTTCTCTATTGTTTATTTGATTATCATTGCCTCGGGTAACCGAGATGGTAACATCCTTATACCTGGGTGGTCCTGGTAAGGCACTTGGAGTATGGGGGTGTTACATCCACTACCGTCGTAGTTGTCTCTCATGATCAACTCACCGTATTCAAAGCATTACATGGGCCAACTACCGTCCTAGTGCTCCTAAATTATCAAACTTGATGACTATGTCCAAAATCACTCATCTGGCCGGAAACATATGCCTAAGGGCTAGGGTGAGAAAACACTCTTTTGGGGCTCACACATAACTCTATGCCCGGATATCCCGTATTAACTCAACGGATAAGGATGATGAGAATTAAAACAAGTCAGAACGGATATGGAAAGGATAGAGAATTAAATAACATGGTGGGGATAAGAAATCCATGACTGACACCTTAAAATTACCCTAATAGTACACCTGGAATATGATGAACTTTTTCAAAAAATGATGCAACTTCAAAACTCAACTCTAATGAAATTTTACTCAAACTTAACTCAAATGCGAAATGCTATATTAAAAACTTTAACATAACGGTCATTTATCTCAAATTTCTTGAAAACTTTAATACAGAGTAGTCTGTCATAGGATGGCACATGTCATTATGGGCCAAGTTCAAAGTATTACTATTCGATTAGTGCAAAACATGACTTAGAAAAATCAAAATTCGGGTAGTTGTATCATTCGCTTTCAAAAGGAAAATCTTAAGACGGAAAATTTCTTATATACGATTTCACAAAACCTTGTAATCGAAGATTAGAAGGAATAAACGAAGTACGCCACGAGCGAATAATCAAAGCTTATTTATATTTTCACAACATTTTCGGGAAATTTGTCAACCTTTAAGACGGAAAATTTTTGATTCACGCCGTTTTATTACAAAATTTCAAAAACAATATTATAGTTTTACAATACTATTAAACCATAATTGGGTTAAAATCAAAATTGTTCATATTCCTCACTTGGTTCAAAATTTTAGGCTAAAATTTGCAACGAAATCTTCATTTCCAAGACAATATACTAGGGATAACTGTAGTCTTTGTAAGACGATTAAAACAATGTTCACTCATGAAAATGAAAAGTAAGTCAAAACTTTTAAATCTAAATTTTCGCATACAAGGTAAAAATCCGACATTAACAACAAGTGTTAAGCCTTTCTTGTTCAATATGACCCAACAACAAGCATGAAAATTTGGTTATCGACTCAAAAGCACAAGTTTCTAAGCTCATCCATGGTGAGAAAAAAATTTATCGTAAAAATCCGATTTTTGACCACTCTAATGATGTAGAAAATCAACCATTACTATGAGTTTGAACAAGGTCATGCAAGAAAAGCGAAGTAACAAAGTGTAATTCAAACAACAAATTACAATATGAAAATTTTGAATTATTTTAAGATAAATCGACGTCGAATTTACGAGGTTTGAGACAGAAATGAAAAGATAAGGTAGAAAAAGTAAATTTTACACGAATTTCTCGGCTCACCAAGCCCACTCGGCCGAGTACTTAGGGCACTCGGTCGAGTGCAACTCCACTCAGTCTAGTGACAGGTTACTCGATCGAGTGGAAACCTTTTAGAAGTTTTCCAGTTTCTTAAATTTGCCCACTCGGTCGAGTGACAGGTCCACTCGGTCGAGTGACAGGTCCACTCGGTCGAGTGACTGGTCAACAGGCTCGAGTACTACTCTACTTGATTGGGTTTGGTCCCACACTCACTATCTTTGGTACATTACTCTCATAATCATATCTAATCTACACAATCATTACCATTCATGCGTTAACAACGACATTAGCAAGCTCAAACACGCAAATGATACCTACATGCCAATATTCGGGACTACTACCGTCCCTCATATTAACATACACCAATCATATCTACGATATACTACTCACATGAGTCTACTTATCCATTTATCACATGCTATCATATTTCATATGAAGGATTCTATCATACTATAAACCTATTACGAGTCATAAAATACATGTATTCACACCACTTTCACAATGATCATATTCCATGCCACATGCAAACACGCTTTAATACTATAACACATATGCATTCATATTACGATTCACAAAACGTTTCCCATACTCCTAGCCACCCACGTAGTGACCAACTGAGACGATAGGCACTAGCTTTGGCATGAGGGCGCCTACTCATCCAAAATCGATCTCCTATGGTACTCATGTCGGGTTCATTTTACTTAGACTCTCCTAAATTCATTTTTGGTTCATTGGTTTTAGGTTCCAAAATCGTCGCTCTGATACCACTTTGTAACACTCCAACTATTCGGCCAAGATATTTAGAGCGTTACCATCTCGGTTTCCCGAGGTAGTGTTTCAAAACTTTAATCAAAAAATATTTTATTAATGTAATGTTTAATGAATTACATGAAACGTAAACAAATGAATAAAAGTACAACTCATGACATTTATACTCTTCTAGCCAACTAGACTTGTCTCGTGACTCATCAATCTCGTCCCGTCTCCCGCGTGCTATCCAAAAAACCTGAATTTAACCTGCTCCCCATGTGATCAAATGATATCATATGGATCGACACAGGGCACCCCAAAAAAGGTAGGTGACAATTACACAGACACACAAACGTCAGTTTCATTAAATAAATAAAGTGTGACACGACTCGAGTGTGTGAGCATACAACATGACCATGATGTGAATGAACCACTATAAAACAACCACCACCACGGTACTGGGACACGCTCAGATATACCGACAACAAAACTGGTACCGGGACACGCCCAAACATACCGATAACCACAAACAGGTATCGGGACACGCCCAAACGTACCGGATCCGGAAGCCAACCGGATTCCCTGCCAGACGTCGTGTCTCAACCACACGAGTCCCTCCGTTACTCAAGCCATTAATGAGCACATCCCCCTTGGAGTGGGAATCTCCAAGAGGCGACTTAAGCGCAAGACGGTCTCCCAACCGTCTTACGTCTTCAAAACAACAACAACACAAATCCTCCCACGTATACAATCACAACCGTCATAATATGAAATGCATGACAGACCATATACACCATGACATGCTAAACATGTCATGGATACCAGTTGCTCAAATATCTCGACTCATCGAATCGTCATGGCCAACAACATGCAATACGACCCACTCAATGCAATTAAATGACAAAGACTCATTTTATAAACAAATACGACAATGAAACTGAGTAGGATAAACCTACCTCACAACAAATCCGCATAAGAAATCCGTCACACAAGCTAGGCCGTCTCGTAAAACCGTCTCACAAAACCCATTTCCTAAAATACGATAATAATATAAATACGTATAAATATACCAATCTAATACGTATATAAATACGTATAAATATACTAATCTAATATGCATACGACTAATTAAATACTCGTCTTAAGCTATTCAAATACCCGACTCAAAACCCACACCCGAACTCCCTCCTAGGACCACCACGGACCACCACCACCGGCCATGGTGGTCCACGGCCAACCCACAACCCCAGCAACAACAAACGGCAACAACAACAACCCCACACCCGACACCCTTCAACTTTCACCACACAAACCACCAACCCTGGCTACCACGGCCATGACCGACCTTGCTAGTACCCCCACCCTTAGATGACACCAGCCCCTATCGCCAACCACTAACAACCCCCAACGACACTAGCAACAACAAGCACAACAATGACGACAAAACAAGCCGTACAACCACTTTTGGCCTCAATTTCCGACCACCACAACCACTCTACCCACCAACCAAGACCACCACTAGCTCCTCCTCACTTCCCTCGACACAACCCACCCAAGGTCCGCCCAAAACAGCCACGAAAGGTGTGTTAAAAACTCGTCTTAAGACCGTTGCACAAAACAGCTATAACAACAATTTAACCCCTATAAAAGTCACGGTCAAACCCCTATATTGATGACATGGTGGTGAAATCAGAAAAAGCCAAAGATCATATGCGGCATCTGGCAGAAACATTCAGCACCCTCAGGGAATACGAAATAAAGCTAAATCCATCTAAATGCACCTTCGGAGTATCTTCTGGCAAATTCTTAGGCTATATTGTAACCCAAAGAGGAATAGAGGCCAGCATCGAGCAGATCAAAGTTGTTTTATGATGTACTAAGGAAAAGCCAGAAGTTTAAATGGACCTCGGATCACGAGCAAGCCTTCAGAGAGACGAAACACTACCTCAGCAGCCCGTCGCTGCTGTCGAAGCCGGAGCCAGAAGAACCACTATTCCTATACCTGGCCGTCACAGAGGTGGCAGTGAGTGCTGTCCTGGTCAGAGAGCAAGAAAAGGAGCAGAAGCGAGTATACTACTTGAGCAAGTCCCTACTGCCGGCAGAGACCAGGTACACATCTCTTGAAAAGTTAGTACTAGCATTGGTAGTAGCATCTCGCAAACTGCGCCCCTATTTTGAGTCCCACATCATACATGTCGTGACCAACTACCCGCTAAAATCCATCATGAGGAAGCCTGAACTATCAGGCACAATGTCAAAATGGTCTGTACACCTCAGTGGGTACGATATTCAGTATGACCCCAGAACAGCAATCAAATCGCAAGCACTGGTCGAATTCGTGTCAGACTTCAGCCCAGCCATCCAGAGTTTGGCAGATGCGGAAATCCTCACCTTAGAGGGGAGCAAGGAGACAGAGGTGTGGCAGATGCATATTGACGGAGCCTCCAACCAAAGGGGGACAGGTGTGGGGTTAATCCTGCGATCACAACAGGGAGACCTGATAGAACAAGCAGTAAGATGTGAATTCAAGGCAACCAACAATGAAACAGAATACGAGGCCTTGATATTGGGAATGAAGCTAGCTCTGGAATTAGGAGTTAGGCACCTGCACATATCCAGTGACTCTCTACTAATAGTTAATCACGTGAATGATGAGTTCATAGCTAGAGACTCAAAGATGATTGCATACTTGAAAATAGCGAAGGAATTAAAATAAAAATTCGCAACTTGCAAGCTTAAGCAGATCCCCAGAGATCAGAATGTGGAAGCACATGCCTTGGCAACTCTGGGGGCAACATTTAAACCAACAGAGCTATCCAGCATTCCAATAGCACACATGCTGGAACCTTTCATCCAGAAGGCAGATGAAGTAAATAAAGGAGAACTGGAGGATTCACAGAACGGGGAAGGAATCCGGCGATTCTGAGGGAAGGTGAGAACTCTCGGCCAACCAGCGTACCGCTGACAGGCTGCATCGCCGAACAAGCAGGCGACAGGGATTGGCGCACACCTTACCTAGACTGGCTGCGTCATAACAAGCTGCCAGACGACAAGAAAGAAGTGAGAACTTTCAGAGTAAAGGCCTCCAGGTTCATACTTATTGACGATATACTATTCAGAAAATCACTGGCAAGACCCTACCTACGGTGCCTGGAAAAGGAAGAAGCACAAACTGTGTTGCATGCTCTCCGCAATGGTGAATGTGGAAACCATGCAGGGGGCAGAAGTCTGCCAAATAAAGCCCTCAGGCAGGGATACTACTGGCCTACAATGAAGGCAGATGCAACAGAGTACGCATGCAAATGTGACGCCTGCCAGCGCTCAGCACCAATGATTCATCAGCCGGCCAAACCTTTGCACCCTATCATTTCTCCATGGCCATTCATGGCATGGGACATGGACATAGTAGGACCTCTGCCACGAGCTACAGGAAACAGAACCTGGATGCTGGCAATGACAGATTACTTCTCCAAGTGGATAGAGGCAGAAGCATTCACAGTAATAAAAGATAAACAGGTCATTTCGTTTATAAAACGAAATATCATTTGCAGGTTTGGTATCCCATCAGAAATCATATGTGACAATGGCTCACAATTCATCTCCTATGATACCGAGGGATACTGTGCCAGGTGGAACATCACCCTAAAAAAGTCAGCACCCAGGACTCCAAAGTCCAACAAGTAAGCTGAGTCTAGCAACAAAATCATCATGGATAATCTAAGAAGGAGGTTACAGAAGTTAGGAGAAAAGTGGGCAGATGAATTGCCACTTGTATTATGGTCAGACAGAACGACACCAAAAGTAGCAACGGGTCAAACACCCTTCAGCCTGGTGTTTGGCGCGGAAGCAGTCATTCCGTCAGAAGTTCTATTTCCCACTCACAGGTATGAAAATATGACAGGGGAACTGAACAGTGCAGAGATGATCAGAAGCCTGGACACAATTGACAAGCTGCGAGCAAGCGCAAAAATCTGTCTGGCTGCCTACAAACAGTCAGTGGCCAGAAGTTATAACAAGAATGTGAAAGTCAGGCTCCTAGAGGTAGGAGACTTGGTTCTCCGAGAGGTGTTTCAAAACACCAAGAATCGAAAAGCAGGAAAATTCGCCTACAAATGGGAAGGACCATACCAGGTAGAAGGAGTTGTTGGCCATGGTGCATACAGACTGATGACTATGGACGGTCAAATCATACAACGTCCATGGAACATACTTCACCTGAAGAGATATTACTTTTAATAATAAGTAGACTTTAGCCTTCAGAATAATGTACTATGAAAAGCCAAATCATTTTTAAAAGTTAAAATAAAATCCGGTAGTAGGCATACTGCCAATTTCACTTTTATTTCAGGTGTCTCTAGCTCTTTTTAAAACTTTAAACTACTATTAGATGGTGTGGTCTGGCAGCGTCCTGGGACCACAATTGCTCTGGTACCCCATGAGATGGCGACAGGTATTTCACATCATCTTAATAGATTTTCCTATTTTCAGGCTTCTCTAGGTACATCACTCTGAATCCTAGTGTCTATGGTACTTTGAAAGGATATCTAGCAGGGCTGTCAACTGTCAACGCGGGGTGACAAGGCACATGGCACTCCAACATGCCTAACCTATTTTCTCCACACGGAGCACCCTCACCAGGCGGACTGTGGAACATACAAAAGGGAGCCTGGTTGACAGCTAAACACGCTTACCCAGCTACCCCTGATACCACCCCTAGACGTAGCTCGCACTAATCGGAATTAATCAGGGCCCCAGCATGCATGCACACGAATATGAAACGTAGGGATCTCTGCGCTACCAGAATCCTGCAGCGTCCCATTGGTCCTGGAATGACGATAAACTTGCCTAAATTACGCTCCTCTTGGCTTTAAACGTGATGAACACACCTTGCGTCATGAACAAGGTTAAGTAATCCAAAACTGCGGCATACGCCTAAATCAGCCATCAGGCTGACACAGCAGCTAGCTTAATCTTGATCAGCCTCTTCTGGATGACAAGACTGGTCTAAATCAGCCTCGGGTTGACACGACCACTCCTCCTTACATTGCGGCATATGCCTAAATCAGCCGTTAGGCTGAAACGACAGCTAGCTGAGTCAGAAAGTCAGCCTTTTTCAGGATGACAAGACTCGCCTAAATCAGCCAACAGGCTGACACGACAACTTCCTAAACTAGGGAAACCAAATAACAAGCACACAATATGTAGGCTAAAACCTTGCCAAACTATGACAAGGGGCATTCCAAAACATGGCCAAAATACGGCCCCAAGTTTAACCGTCACCTTGGCGGAGCAACCACAAAAAAAAGAGTTTTAAAACTTACAAGTCTGCCACCTCTGGGCCAGACTGCCAAAAGTTCCTCAAAACATAAAAATACTTAATTATCGGTCACATTAATGACCTCCACCTCTGGCACCTCTTCTGCCTGCTGACCCCCTATTTCAGGTACCGCACCAACTTGCACACCCTCAGCTGCCATAACATCCTGGGCCACTCCAGCGTCACCCCCAACAACTTGCTCAGCCAATGCAAAAGAATTCACCTCCTCAACTTCAGGCATCAGCGCACTCAGATCAGGTTGGGTGGGGTAGAGCATCTCCATCTGCTTCTCCTCCTCCTCTATAGCTTGCTGGGTGGGAGCCTCCTCAAGAGCAGCACACATCCCGCTGATTTTTCCTCTCCAGGTAGCATAAGCAACAACATTGGTGGCCAGGGAGATCAGCTCGCTGATATTCTCATCAGAGCGCTTGAGGGAGTCAGAGAAAGTGTTGCACACCTCTTGAATGCGAGCCAGCTGATCAGTTCCTTCCTTCAGCTTCTTCTTGGTGACAGCAAACTCAGTCTTCAACTCCATCACATGCTCCTTCAGATCAGACCGCTGCTGCGCCAAGTCGGCAATAGTCCCCTTCAGCTCTTGGTTTTTGACGTTGGTAGCACGGCTGGTGGTCTCCACTATGTTGATCATCTTCCTATTATAGAGTGCAGACTGGAGGGTCTGGGGCAAGAAAGTCAGAAGTCAGCAAGAGAAATCCAAACAAAAGCAAACAAACAGGTAGAAGATGAAGAGTATTTACCATAAAGGCGTTGTGCACGTCGTTCTCAGCCATCTCCTCTGGGGAGAACTCAGAAAATGTCTCCTTCAGAGGAGGGAAGAGCAGCTGGTCGATCTCCGACCAGTATGACACCTTGTCCACATTCCCAAAACCCTATGGGAAATGAGCAGTAATACCTCCGCTGGATGAAGCAC
Source organism: Silene latifolia (assembly GCF_048544455.1). Lineage (NCBI taxonomy): Eukaryota > Viridiplantae > Streptophyta > Magnoliopsida > Caryophyllales > Caryophyllaceae > Silene > Silene latifolia. The sequence goes on along the minus strand of NC_133532.1, from coordinate 39,544,711 downwards.
GGGGACTGACAGGAGGAGTAGGCGGATGACGAGACAACGGGTCAACCACCAAGGGCTCGGGCGCAGCCGAACTGGAAAACGTAGGAGGAGTCTGGAAGGAAGCAGTAGGAGCACTCCTCTTGGAGGCAGAGGCCACGTCAGGGCTGGCAGAAGGTCTCTTCCTTTTGGCGCTTTGGAGGATGATTTCTAAAGGATCAACTTTTGAACTTGCAAGCAGATGTAGTCTCAGGCGTCAGGACAACTAAGGCATTAATAAAAGTTGCCAACTGAAACGATTGTGGTAAGCTCACTTGAAGACATGATGTGAGCTGATTGAAGAGGGTTGGAAGAGGAAGTAGGTGAAAAACCAGGAAGCAGGTCTGAAAACTTTCTCTCAGATTCAGAGATACTGAACAATTTGCTACAGGCAGGGATCTTGGCACCAATGTAGGTCAGGTGACAGGGGCCTGCACGAAGACGATGAAGTAAGCTAGTAAGCAGCGGGATAAAGTAAATCAGGCGACAGGAAGGCTACTTACTCGAAGTTATAACCCATTTCTCGAAGATGTAATCGACAGGAGACTGGATGGAGTCCTTCCTCACAAAGAAGAAGTCCTCAAACAATTCTCATCACGAGATTTGGACACGTGTCTGAAGGGAGCCTCCCCACGGCCCCAGAATGAGAATTGACCCTACCCAGGGACCTGATGTTGTACATATGGGCTAGATCGCCCAGAGGATAGAGTTACCAGTGTTCTGACCGGCGGCCATGGAGTAAAGAAGAACCCTCCAGATGGCAGCAGAAATTTGTGGCATGGCGAAATTATTCGTAAAGATGAAGTCTTGGATGAGTTTGGGAAAAGGAAAACGAAGGCCATATTTAAACGGGTACAAATAAAAGCAGACCCATCCGGGACGAAGGGCGTCGGCTTTATGACCCGGTTCAGGGATGGCAATATCCACCCCGTCACCAAGGCCAAGCAAACCCTTGATCGTGGGAATGTCAGCAGCAGTCAAAGCAGAGTCGCAGTCGTGGGGATACTTAAAGAGTCCCCGAGAAGGAAAGGTTGGGTCAAGGTTGCGGTCAACGGGTGCGGAGGTTGATCGAGTTTTACCCATGGTGGAAAGAGAAAATGAAAATTAAAGGAGAAAAGGGGAAGAATACCTGGTGAAAGAGACGGAGGGGAATGGAACAGTGAAGCCGGCAAGATGAAAGAGGAGGAAAGTTGAGGGTTTAAAGAGAGGGAGAGTTTTTGAAATGGTTTGGAGTAAATGAAAGTACAAAGTGGGGGTTGGGATTATAAAGAGGAGAGAGGGAGTAGGGTGCAAGAAAAGAGGAGTGGGGCGGCTGACGTGATGGAGCTGCATGAAAAGAAGTACAAATGACGGCTTAGGGTTTTAGCATTTGATCACGTAAATTCCTTGCTCGACACCTCGAAGCGTACCTCACAAGAAATTTGGGGCAAACTGTTTGGGCTAAAAATAGCATAATAAGGAAGGCCCACTTAATGAAATAAAAGGCTATGGGAGGAGTGATAAGGAGGAAGGAAGCCCGTAATTAGGAAAAGAGGGAACGGGCTGAAAGAGGACCACAGGCCCATCATAGGAGACGTCCGGATTAAGGAAATACAAGTTAGGGAGATCAGGGAGAATTGGGAAAGGCGACCGAGTTTGGAAAGAGTTCTTATGGAAATTATATTCCCTTTCCATAACCAAAGTAGGACATATCTAGGGTTCTCACCCTATAAATAGCCAAGGAAGCAAATCAAGAAGGACACTCAACAACGTATCCACACACATACTTACGCCAAGGCATTAGCATATTCTTATGCCCAAATATACATCCGCCCAAGATCTTGCAGGCCTGATACCTCGTGCCAACAAGATTAGCACTACATTACTATTGTAATCGTCCTCCTATTCAAGTATAGTGCGATATTTGGCAGGGTACCGTCCCTCCCGTGGTTGTTCCCACATTGGGTTTTCCGCGTCACCAAATCTTACGTGTCAATTTACATTACGCATTTTATTTCTCTATTTACTTATCAACATACGAACAATCATACAATCAACCAATGAGTAAGACCGCATTGACCCTAATCAACCAATCCGGTAAAAAATACCTAAACAGTCAACGGTGGTCAAATGACGGGTCAAGGTGAGTCGGGGTCAAGGCGGGTCGATGGTATAAATTAAATAATATAAAGGCTAGTATAAGACGGTTTTACCTTACGAACTCGAGGCGGAGGGACAAAATCTCCATATCTTTCAATCTCTCTCTTTTCTCCCTTTTCTCTCTATATTTGATGGTGGATTTTATGAGATTTTGTGAGTGGATAAGGGTGGATGGATAGGTTATAAGGGGTATATATAGGGTGGGAGTAGTAATACATGTATCTTATTATTATTATTATTATTATTATTATTATTATTATTATTATTATTATTATTATTATTATTATTATTATTATTATTATTATTATTATTATTATTATTATTATTATTATTATTATTATTATTATTATTATTATTATTATTATTATTATTATTATTATTATTATTATATTATTATTATTATTATATTATTCTGTCTCAACATAACTCGTATAAATACAATAAAATATTATTATTATATAATTATTAAATACGGAGTATTACAGATATTATGGGTGTGTTCCATGTCTCTTGCCAGTTTGAGACTCATTCGTGCCTTTAGAAGCCAAATCCGCTAAGTAATGGAGCAAGAGAGAAGTTTGGAAGAGTTTAGACGAGCTTAGGAGAGCGGGAAATGGAATTTTATAGATGTTGTCTATTGACAAATACACATTGTCTGTCGACCAAACTCATTGTCTATGACACTCCCTCATTGTCAATCGACTTGGCAAGTTTTGAACGACATTGTGGCTTATTTTATGGAGGATCTGAAGGCTTGTCTATTGACTACAACTCATTGTCTATCGACCTACGCCCTTTGTTTATCGACCACCCATGATCCAGACGACACAACAACTTGCAAAAGGAAAAATAAACATTGTTGTCTGATAAATTCCATTATCGGGCCTGGGCCGCACCCGCATGGAGGAGAGAGAGTCCGACTTACAAGTCCAAGGAGGTTCCATCCCAAAACCAATTGGCAATGGGTGGAGTAACTCCTTGGTTTATATGATAGACAAATCTCTCCTCTTTTTCCAATGTGGGATACTTACATGTGCCTTTATCATGGGTGAGCTGTATCTTGACACTCCCCCTCACATGTGAGGCCCCTGTTTAGGCAGATTGGATTTTTTTAGTCTTTTTGTCCAACTGTAATTTTCTGGCCCAGTTTTTCTTTATTTTCATGCCCAGGTCTCTGTTTTTAGTTTTTTCGACCATGGGCACTGATACCATGATAAATTCCGTTATCGGGCCTGGGCCGTACCCGCATAGAGGAGAGAGAGTCCGACTTACAAGTCCAAGGAGGTTCCATCCCAAAACCAATTGGCAATGGATGGAGTAACTCCTTGGTTTATATGATAGGCAACTCTCTCCTCTTTTTCCAATGTGGGATACTCACATGTGCCTTTATCATGGGTGAGCTGTATTTTGACATTGTCTATCGACCATCATAGGCTGTCTATCGACCTTGTGTAGTCTGTCGATCGACCAAGTCCCTTTGTCGATAGACAGGCTACACGAATCAGTTGTTTAAGCGTCGTTTTGCTTTCCTTTTGGGGCTTTGAGTATAAAAAGCCTCTTGTAACTGTTAATTGGGTTATCATTCATTCTCCCTGACGACTCTCTACTATGTAATACTTCAAAATACTTTTAGATCTGGAATTGTTTTCTCTTCTCTTTTGCTCATACCTTAGATTCATACTTGATAATTTTAATTCAATCTTTCTCCTTTGTTCTTCTTATTTTTAGTTTCTCTAATTTATTTCTCATCTCTATTGTTATTAGTTTATACTTTTATTTTTTACAATTAATTTTCATCATGAATTCTTCTCCTTTTACATCTATTTTGATTATTGTTAGCAATTTCAACATGAGTAGCCAATCCCCTTTCGCTAGGATCAAGGGGAGTCATGGATGATGACGGTCCTTAATTAGGTTTGGTTGATTGGTCGATGCTATCATGTTCTTTTTTGTTAATTGTGACATATAATTGCAATTAGTTGGCTAGTACGCATAATGACTCAATTGACTTTGTAAACCCCGACCTAAGATCGAGAGCTTGGTGAGGGTTAAACTTGTCACACACATTAGAGTGCGCTAATAAGTTGCGAGAGCTCGTTATAATCATTCTAGGGCGATTAACCATCCGAGAGGACCTTATCAACACCCCTTAGACAAATAGCTAAGACCGATCTACGACCTACCTTTGACCTGTAATAATCCATGGTGAACAGACAATCATAGTTCCTTCTCCTTATATATATATTTTTATACTCATCTTTATACTTGCTTCTCTTCCCCTTTTACTTTTAGTTAGTACAACAAAACAAAGAAACCTCATTAGTTACTAAGATAGATTCGAATTGGCAAATAGAACACATATAGCCTCCTTGTGGATACGATCCCGACTTCCCTAGCTATATTAGTTAGAGATCATAGGGTTATTTTTGATAGGTTGTGACAGTCTCATCGGTCTTAACCCCACTTTCAAAGGAAATTATCAATAAGTGGATCCCATGTTTCATTTCTTTTTATTTGTAAAAAGAGGAGTGAAATGAAAAAGTAAAGTTCGAGGGAGTTGACTGATAATGTATGGATTCTGAGCTAAGTCTGAACAGTAATGAAATAATAAAAGTTAGTGGAAAGTTGATGCGGCAAAATTTAAGACTTTGGTGAGTCTTACCAATAACCATACCCTTAGACTATGTTGGCATTGGGTCATGCTAGGCCAGCCCGCATTCCGATCCAAACTAATTCCGGTTCGGCTCGGTTTTGGACCGGTGCCCAGCCTAGAGTTGGCATTGGGTCGTGCTAGGCCAGTCCGCGTACCGACCCATCGTGCCTTCCCACAAAAATTTCCCGGCCCAGGCACGGATAATTGGCTAGCCGTGTCGTGCCGTGCCTGGCCCACTCACCCAAAATGTAACACCCCCGCACACCAGGACGCCTTACCAAGGACAATCCCAGTATATGAAGGTATTACCATCTCGGTCACCCGAAGTAGTAGATCAAATAGACAATAAAGGAACATTCATAATAAATTACTTTAATTCTTTAGAACCAAAATACAACACGGAATACAAGTGATAACTATGACTGCTATAGAACTCATACATCAGAACATCTATGCCGGTAGCGTGGTGACTCGATTCCCTCCATGCCCAACAGAAACAAACCAACTGCACCTGTTAAGCCAACTGCTCACCATCCCTGAATGGATCACCACAGTTTTGAAAACACAACACGGGGTCATTTACTGAATAATTAAAGTAAGACAAGTACGATAAGCAGCCAGCTGATCATCCTCCACCTCCGTCTCCCGATCTCACACAGTAACCGACTATACACCGAAGTGTGTAGCCCTGCCAGATTACCCATCGCAACAGGTAATCCTCGCCGCCAGTGGGGGACAGCAGCCAATCCCCACCTAAATCCCACTCATCAACGAGCGATAACCCTGTCCCTTAATGTACACTTCCCCTCCCGTGGCGGGTTCAACGGGCGGCGAACTAGGGTGTGAAGCCACTCCCGCAAGTGACTCCACCACAATCATCACAACACCATCATAACCACCACCACACCAATACTCCAACGATGATCAGTAGACAACAATCATATACAATACAACAAAACAACTCAAATTAATTAAACAGGAACTGAGTAGGGAAACCCTACCTTTTCGCCAATCATGAAAATGTATCCACGAAATGTCAAGCAAGACTCCAAGACGCGACCTACAATGATAAACACATCCTATTATATGACTACCCCAACAAACTCCTGAAACAGACAACAAAACGGCGACTTACCTAGTAACGCGGACCGACGGTGACACGGACGACGACCACGCATGCATCCTTCCTACGCAAGCCCCGTCCCCTTCCATGGTTGAGGTCTAGGCTATATGAAAGTGTATGGAGATATGGGTGATAGGTGAGAGAAGGATAAATTAGGGTTAGAGAAGAGGAACTGTCGAAAAATGAAATAAAACTTGCGAACTTGCGTTTTATATCAACGTGTCAACAGTAGCCATACTCGATCGAGTACTCACATACTCGGCCGAGTAAGCTCTACTCGGTCGAGTATTCACACTACTCGACCGAGTAGTCCCTACTAGTTTGAGTAATTACTCTAGTAAGGCACTTATCCTCACCTAGCCTCTCACTTATCCCCTCCTAAGGTCTTTCCCGGTCAAAGGGTCGGTCAAAAGAGTCCTTAAACGTCATGGGTATTACAGTCTTCCCCCCTTAAAATGAACTTCTTCCTCGAAGTTCAACCCATACATCTCAACGGGAGGTTAGCCACCTAAGTGACGATCGATATAACACAAAGACGTACCAAACCCCGACCACCTCAAGACAATATAAAAAGCACTACTACAAAACACTCATTGCACAAGACTCCGACTACCACAAAGCTCACGACCATTTTATCCAAATGTAGCATCCAATTCTAATTCTCTTGTCAGTTACCACAATTAAGTTCGTGACAACATAGCCGGAAAGATGAACATAAAAAGAAGGCATATATATACGGAAAGAAGGCTAAACACCAAAGAACTTTGTTTTAACTTTTGTTTATATGGACTTTTGTATCGCGATATGTTATCTACCCCTCTAAAAATGAACTTTGTCCCCGAAGTTCATTACACCCAATAACAATGACTAACCGAAACCAGACAACCATTATAAGACATGTACTTGATGCACGACTACACACACACACCTATACTCATAATCAACAACTCACTTATGAATACTAAGCAAGGAAAAGATGCAAATAACCCACTTAAAGAACTACACAAACTTAGGACTCCATGGTACTGCTGTCACTTAAAGAACTATGTAATACCGTTACTGCCATACCTGAAATTCCTCCATAAATTATAGTACCAGGTACTCTATACCAGGGTACGGAGATACTAGCAAGATAACATATTACAACCAAGACTAAAGGATTAAACATATAAAGGTAAAACGATCTGCAACACATTAAAACGCAATACCCTGATACTCGGCCGAGTATAAGAGTGTACTCGACTGAGTAGGCTCTACTCGGTCGAGTATCCTGTATACTCGGTCGAGTTTTCACAGGCAGAGAGCAATTTCAGCAACTTAAGCACAAATTCACCCACAAACTAACCTGCAACAAGTCATATATGCCATACACAGCTGAAAGTTCATGTCTACCAAATCTTAAACATAGTATAAGGAAACAAGTAACTGCCTTAAGGCCAAATACAGTCATCCAGATGAAAAGAGTACGACAAGAAACGATAAATATCCATCCACAACTGAAACAAGTCTAGAAATATAAGAAAATCACGCATTTGGACCCTTCTCCATCTCCTCATCACCACCTGCCCTCGACGTGCCAGCTCCAGAAGTGCCTGCTCCCTGAAAACCTCATGCTGAGTAGTCGCCTCTACCCAGCTGACTGCCGTAGTTGGCTCCCTACGGTCATGCGAGACAGCCAAACTCGGTCTCCTCAGGTGGCCTCCAAAAGCCGGGGTCAACTCCATAGCTGTGGAAAACACCCGTGTCTACTCCGGGTCCCCTCTACCAGACAGGTTGTGCCAACTCGGTCCCTATGCCCTGGTTTTGGGTCATCTCATGCATGTTGCGGAGCACCAAGGTGGTGGAGATCCGCTCAGTCAAGTCACTCACCTGCATCCTGGGATCATGCACTGTGGGGTAGGGCGAGTACTGCTGCGGGTAGAAGCTCGGCATGGAGTAATAGGGCTCAGTCTCAACCGGGTCCACCCTAGGTTGTCTAACTCTACGGCGCTCACGAGGTGGGAGAGGAGCCTGCTGTCCATCAGATGCCGCTGAAGGCTCAGGTAAGTCCAGGAGAATGGTGGGGTCGATCAAATAATACTGAGGTCCTGGACTAAGTACCCCACCCACGGGCTCCCACTCAGCTAAGTGGTCAACCACAGGGAGGCGCGCGGGGTCAGGAAGTACCATCCACAATGATCCCCTTACTCTCCAGGCATAAGACCCATCATCCATCTTCCGCAACCACCTGTTGTTACACCAATATTTGGCGTTCATAGTCGGTATGGCCTCAAATAGCTCGTCCTCCGATGGAGGTGGAGCCTCAAAGTCAGTCATGCGCTGGGCTAAACGGGTCACTATGGCCCCGTAAGCGATGAGACGGTTCGAGAACCGTGCCATATGATCCAAGCTAGCGAAAACCACCCCCGGAGTGCTATAGTAAAAGGGCTTCCTACGGTGCAGTTTCAGGTAAGACATCAACAACATAACCTCATGGGAATTAAGTTTGCTCACATCATCTCTCGAGTACAACAGACAGGTCATCATCCTAAGGAACATACAGAGGGACACGAGCTGGATATCATTAATCAGCATAGCACTAGCACTAGGAGCAGGTCGGCCAGTCAAGTAAGGAAGATAAAGAGGTGCACCACTATTCTTAGCTACATTACTAAGATACCCCGTCCCCTCTGCCTCTAGGCCCAGGTGGCCAGCAAACTCATCCAGGGTCAACTCGTGGTCCTCGTTCATGAGGCGAAAAGAGACCGTCTTCTCCTTTGCATCATAAACAAACGAGCTCATAAAATCCAAGGTCAAATGAGGGTAAGACTTCTTTCGTAGGTAATACAACCCCTCCATTCTTAAGGTCTCAAAGATGTGAACTATGTCTTCCTTAACCCCTAGGGTCTCCAAAATCTCGGGGTTCACACACCGAGTAGGTCGGAAAGGACGACTCATCAAAGCTATGAAGGCCTTACGTTGCTTGAAATCGGAAAAGATTATCGATGGATAGTCTTCCACCGAAGGAACAACAGGTTCTCGGCTAGATTGACCCGTCTCCAATTGTACATTGGCACGAGTCCTCTTGTTAGCTGGGGCTCTTGTTTTCGGCATACTGTAAAAATATAGGCTTTAACAAAGATATTCTAAAAAGAAAAATTGCCATGGATGGACTGTTTTTGGGAATGTATACAATTTTAAGACGAACTTTTGAGACAAAATTTTCTCACAAAACACAAGGCATTTTAATCAAAAGGGTCATTTTTTTATCACCAAGAATCCTTGAAAGAGTATCCTAGGACAATGAAAAGAGTCAAAAATTCAACTTAGGACAAAACCCTAGAAACTTTATATCATCTAAGAAGCGATTTTAAGTCATGCAATCGTGTTTGTGACGGCATATACGATGTTTATAAACAACTAAACTCAAAATATCAAAAGAAAGGCACTAATTTCAGTTTACACATGGTAGGGATTCGGGTTGAGCAAGTGTATACCATACTTTAAGAATAATTGGAAGAAATTGATTAAAAGCATTACCTTAAATGAAGTTTTGGACAAGCAAAGGGAGAAATCCACAAACAATCACCAAGAAATAACCCAAAAGCTTGAGAGAGAAGTGTTTTGAAGTTTTAGAAGAGGGAAGAAGAAGAAGGGGGGCGGAATTAAGAAGGAATGAATCATTATAGTGTTTTTTTAGAACAACCCAGCTGAGTCACGATAAAACCGTACTCGGTCGAGTATTGGGCTTACTCGGCCGAGTATGGACTACTCGGTCGAGTATTCTGTCTGCTCGGTCGAGTATCCAGAGATCGGTAGCAATATTAAACTGACTTACTGGGTACTCAGTCGAGTGCTACTATACTCGGGCAAGCGTGGCCTACTCGATCGAGTGTCATAGAACAGAAGCAAAATTTCGGAATCATTGAACCTGCAAAACAATTAGCAATGTTCGGAGTTCCGTATAATCGGACTCGTCACCGTTAAAACCTAACTCTACCACATAAACACATATCACACACGACATATATATAAATATATATATATATATATATATATATATATATTTATATATATATATATATATATATATATATATATATATATAACCATTACTAAATCAATCGGCGATCCATATACGTTCCTTACCTCAACTACAGCAAATAATTACATCACATTCCATACACATGTCTAAAACTAGCTACATACCTGCAAAGATCAGTCTATAACGCTACAACATCACAACTTCCACAGTTCGTCCTATACTCACATTAATCGAGACATTCAACTAACATCAACCATCGTAGGGTACAACAATTATCAAATGGGTCATTCACTTAAACCTACCATAACACAAAAGTGCTTAACAATTCACCCATCGTAATTTCCAATCACAACTCGGCAGACGTTACGACCAGTTCAAAACCTTATCACTACCATCGTCACTACATGCAAGACTCAAATTGGTACACGTGTCACGGCTGACAAACACACATGACAAACACTCTTCAAGCAACTATTCCTATTAACTACCCTTTCCCTGTGGCTGGCTTAAGCACGATGGGGCCGTGATTTTGGAATGAGGGCGCCTACTCACCCAAAATCTAGCATCAGCCGGGGCTCCCAACGCACACACACCAGGTTCATTTTAATTTGACACCCTATATTCATTCGGTTCATTGGTTCAGGTTCCAAAATCGTCGGCTCTGATACCACTTTGTAACACCCTCGCACACCAGGACGCCTTACTAAGGACCATCCCAATGTATGAAGGTATTACCATCTCGGTCACCCGAGGTAGTAGATCAAATAGACAATAAAGGAACATTTATAATAAATTACTTTAATTCTTTACAACCAAAATACAACACAGAATACAAGTGATAACTATGACTGCTATAGAACTCATGCATCAGAACATCTATGCCGGTAGCGTGGTGACTCGATTCCCTCCATGCCCAACAGCAACAAACCAACTGCACCTGTTAAGCCAACTGCTCACCATCCCCGAATGGATCACCATATTTTTGAAAACACAACATGAGGTCAGTTACTGAATAATTAAAGTAAGACAAGTACGATAAGCAACTAGCTGATCATCCTCCACCTCCGGTCTCCCAATCTCACACAGTAACCGACTACACCCCGAAGTGTGTAGCCCTGCAAGATTACCCATCGCAACAGTTAATCATCGCCACCAGTGGAGGACCGCAGCCAATCCCCACTTAAATCCTGCTCATCAACGAGCGATAACCTTGTCCCTTAATGTGTACATCCCCTCCCATGGCGGGTTCCACGGAGGGCGGACTAGGGTGTGAAGCCACTCCCGCAAGTGACTCCACCACAATCATCACAACACCATCACAACCACCACCACACCAACACTCCAACGATGACGACGACCACGCACGCATCCTTCCTACGCAAGCCCCGTCCCCTTCCATGGTTGAGGTCTAGGCTATATGAAAGTGTATGGAGATATGGGTGATAGGTGAGAGAAGGATAAATTAGGGTTAGAGAAGAGGAACTGTCGAAAAATGAAATGAAACTTGCGAACTTGCGTTTTATATCAACGTGTCAACTGCAGCCATACTCGGTCGAGTACTCATATACTCGGCCGAGTAAGCTCTACTCGGTCGAGTATTCACACTACTCGACCGAGTATTCCCTACTAGGTCGAGTAATTACTCTCGTAAGGCACTTATCCTCACCTAGTCTCTCACCTATCCCCTCCTAAGGCCTTTCCCGGTCAAAGGGTCGGTCAAAAGAGTCGTTAAACATCATGGGTATTACACAAACCCCCGTCGCGGCCCGCTTCTTGCACGCCCAGTTTCGTGCTCAGGTCGTGCCTGGCCCATGGGGCCCACGTGTCCGGCCAAATAGGCTTAATATTTTTTCTAAATCCTTTTTGATTTATATAAATAATGAATATTAATGATTTAAATATAAATTTTATTAAATATTAAATTTACTTGATATCTTGATTAGTTGATTACTTGTAATTTTAATGTACTAGATTTAATTAAATAATTAAAAAAACGATATTAAAAAAAGGAATATAATTAAATAACTAACGAACGGGTCAAATCTCGGGACGTGCCGTGCCAGGTCCGCCGTGCCTGGTTCGTGCCGGACCCTCCGTGCTTGGGCCGTGTCGTGCCTAGGCACGAGAATTCCCAAAAAAACGCAGCCGCGACCCGCCTCCAACCCGTTCGTGTCGTGCCCGTGCCGCCAGTACTGTTCATCCGTGTCATGTCGTGTCCATGCCCATGCCGCCCGCCTTAGCCCGGCCCGGATTGCCATCTCTAGCCCAGCCCTAGCAGGAACGCATCGGGGAAAGGAAACGTGCGCTGCCAAAACATAACCAACATACTCTCACTGAGTCCATTCTCCTTTTAGCCATGTGGCATGCATAGATTGGGAGAGATGTATCATTTTTTTATAACAAAGTCATATATTTGTTAAATTTATTTTTATTTAAATTTTACAAATTTAAATAAAAATAATAAATATATCAATATTCATAAATTTTCATAATCTACCTATAAAGACCACAGTTGATATAGTTTGGAACTCATTTTTTTGTCAACAAATTACATTCTACTTGCAAGCAATACTTTTCCGCATTAATTTTATTTCGTCATGTTAAATTACTAAACCTGAATGCGTAAAATAATATTCTTAGACATTATGTATTTTTAACGTTTGTTAAAATTTAATTTAATATCAAGTTAAAATATATACTCCTAATATATAGTGGGCATATATTAAGAATTTGAAAAATATTTAAACTTAAATTAACCTTGTATATATAGTTTTATAATAATATCAAATTAGTTTTAGTACCAAAAAAATCTTGGTATATGATGAGGTAGAGGTTAAAGTAGGTTAAGGGAGTGTTGTAGAAACAATGGATAAACCAACAAAATTAGGAACTAAGTCCTGTAAGTAGGTTAAGAAGTATATATTAGTATTTTAATGTAGGAATTAGGTTTAAGTAGGGCTGTAGAAATAATTGATAAATATGATCTTAAACGGCAGTTGATTCAACCAAGGCCTAAAGGTAATGAATTGTAATCACAAAAGGAAAAAAAGAGGAAAAGAATGAAGCTGTCCCAAATTTACCACTTTGTTTGGTTATTTCATTAAACTAACCTCAGCAACCACTCATTTTATCCCACACTACCAACCACCACAACATCCTCAAACAGTCAGACGACCTACGCATGTAGCCCTCAACTGCAGCTGATGACGGTGATTGATGACAACGACATTTTAGTCATCGTCGTCGACGCGCTATCCCTTGTCCACCCACTGTGCACAATACCACCCTCATTCGAACTACCATAACACCATCATAAACACTACCTCTAGGCCCGAAAAACCCTCCCTCACACTACACCATCCCTAAAAACACCATATCTCGCGTTGTTAAGGGTGGGGAGGGTTTTTCGGGCGTCAGAGTCGTGTTTATGGTGGCAGAATGCGGGGTTTTTAAATCGGGTGAGAGTGTGTTGTGGGCGACAAATGTGGCAAGTATAGAGCATCGATGATGGTGGTTAAGGTGGTGTTGTTGTTGCCGAGAGATCGATGGTGGTACTTAATAATGGCAAGTTTTAGTGGCGGTTATGGGTTTGGTGGTTATGGCCTATTTGTGTTAGAAGTGAGGATAACATGGCTCTCATGGTAATGGTAGGTGTTCGTGGTGCGGAAGGTAATGAGGAGGCGATGGGGTCTAGCGTTAAAGAGACTATCATTATAACAACCCGACCTACCACCGTCGTAACCGTAACACCCCCTTCATACCCGGCCCGATAATTGGGAGATGTTACCTTCTCGGTTTCCCGAGGTAGTGAAATCGGAGTCGCAATTGAGAAACAATTAACATAAATAAGTATTTAGTGGATTACATATGCATAAGTGAATAAATGAAATGAATAATACAACTCGGGACTACTAACTAATCTAATCAACTATGCTCTACTCGGGTGTCATCACGGCTCGTCCCCGTCTCCTGAAAGCAACCACAGATAACATGTAAACAACTGCTCCCCATATGATTGGAAATATCATATGGATCGACATAGGCCACCCCGGAAATATGTGACATTTACACGGATACAACAAACTTCAGTTTCAATACACAAACATATGACATGACTCGAATTTACTCTTAGTAACATATGGCTTGTTACTAAGTGGTGGTATGTGGGACAACTTAATCTCATAACCTCATGGGGTGTTACCATCATAGTATCATGATGGTGTTTTTAATTAGAGGTGGCGAGTGATGGTGTGATGAGTAGATAAGTGATCAATTGGAGGGGAAAGGGAATCCCATTTTCTTAGAGGTGAGGGGCAAGGATGGAAAGGAGTTTGAGAGTAAGGCGAAGAGAGGGTAGGCAATGATTATTATATCTACAAACAAAGGGAATCATTAACTTTGATTCTCTAAGCTTTTCTTAAAAACTTCTAGTCAAACAGCCTTTTAAATCTTTCAAACTTAGTCATAAAAAATCACTTCTCTGTATTTGAGTAACATTGCATTTTTTTTTCCAAACTATGATTTACGTGGCTACGCTACTCGCTATAATACCAGTATATCACAACATAATATAATGAGATGAATATTTCCGATGAATATTTGATATTTCGACGTGTTTCGCTATAATACCAGTATATCTCCCCGATACGGAGTATCTTGGTAATACACCACGTTGTTCTGTGTATCTCTTGTTTTAGGTACACACCCTATTATTTGTTTAGATTCGATTCATAAAAATAATCCATACTTTTAACTACCTTCTCAAAATAAGATAAATTACATCTTAACCAAAAGCAAATCTAACTTTGGATAACCTTTCTCAAAATAAAAATTACAGTAATTTTGACCTATTTAATTAGGTTACAAATGGTGTGTTGTTGCCGAGGAGTCAAGGAGAAACCTGATGCTGTTTTGAGTGTGTTTAATGAGATTACGGTACTCGGCCTTCTACGTAACTCTAGTGAGATCGCTGCCCCCAAACTTATGAAGAAATTGGCAGACACATATTTCATGAAGATTGCTACTACAACAGAATCGGGTTTCTTCTGGACTCCTCGACACGTAGCATTGGTGGAAGTCTCAGCACGGTGATCACACTTCTAATTGGCTACGTGCGGTCCCTATTTGCTGGTTGGGGGAGACTATGAATATGAGGGCTTACCATTATATGCTTAGCTATCGAATGAGTATTCCATTTCCATCGTTATTATATAAAAAAAAAGTCACTTATTTTACCCTTTTTCGTCTCTCAAACATGTGCTTATACAACGCTTCAATTTTCTTCCAAGGTTGTTTTTTTATCTCCAATGATGTGACCAATATATTTTATCTTTTCGGATTTGCAAGATAATTTCATCAACTTTCAAACCACATCGACAAGGTTGGACATGAGTATCTAATAGAGGCCATAAATTAACGACTATGTTAATCTAACGGAAGCAATATTTAATTATCATTTTCTCAAAAAAAAATGGTCTAGGCCCTGTTCTTTTGGACTGAACCGTCTGAACTTAATGGAGCTAAATTGAACAGAGCTAAATTGAATGGATCTGAACTGAACTGAAGTAAAGAGTAAATTTGTGAAAAGAAAAGTTGAACTAAACTGAACTAGATAGAGCTGAATTAAACTGAAATGAGCTGATATTAAGTCCAAAAGAAGACGGCCTAACTTCACAACCTTAATAATAGTTGAAATTTCTCATAGAGTTTGTCAACTATAATGAATTGAGGTGATAACCCGATAACACATACATTATCACATTCAACTATCAGTTTTGAAACCCTTACAATTAAGCGGTCAAAACGTATTCCTTACGTACGATAATTTCTATAACAAGGAATGTTATTAATCCACAATTTTGAGCTCCTGACAAAATGACTTTAATGATATCTAATTATAAAGTATTCTAAAACAATCTTAAATTCTTAATACAAACTACTTTTGATCCGTCAAAATTTGGTTTTAAAAAACAATTTAGCTTCTTCCAACTAATTTAATTCTTACAAATGATGGTGTTTATAAGTGAGTCTATTCTTTTTCGAAGAATCTTGCTTGTGACGATCTATTTAAAGACATCTCTCACCTGCCCTCTCCACTTGTTGTCCTGCTTGTCCCTTATTCTCACGTCTTTTCAAGTCCGTTACAAATGAGAATTTGTGACTCTTCTTCTTCCTAGTTTTGTGTCAAAGTTTATGTTACTCCGACTTTTCTGATTCCCTCATATACCCATTCTCAACACTCGGCACCCGAACGAGAGTATGAAACTTCAACACCTTATTTGAAGCCAAATTATGCATATTTTTCATAAGAATGGCAAAGTCTGACACTTAGACACGGGCCCATATCAAATACTTCAAAACGAGTTTGAGCAAACATAGGTCAAACTTATAAACCTTATCGTTAAAATGGAATAATCAGTAGTACGTACATACAGAGTAGAGGCGGTCAAATCTGGGCTTGTGCAGAACATGGGTCGGACTCACATTCAATTTTTGGCCCACAGATGTGCGGGTTAGCGAGTTCAAGATGAGTTAGTGGGCTGGATCTTTGTATATTTCTTAAAATACCTTATCCGTACTCGCTTAATTGGTGGCAGGATGGGTCAGGTTCAATAAATAAAACGAACCATTAAGACCATCCCCAAGCAAAGGTCGCACTAACTAGGTCACGACCCGATTTTACTCTTAATCCCACCTTATTAACTAATAGCACAATATTCCTGCCAGCCATAGAGCCGTTGCTCTCCTTCAATCAAGGCTCCATATCTTCCCCTTCCATACTTGTAATATATTATAGCTGTTACATATTCTTCCCGTAAATAGCTCGATATCGTTAGTGTATATATAGCAAAGCATGTATCCTGTATAACGCAAGTTCATTCAATACAATTATCTATGATCCTATAATTCTCTATTTACAATATGGTATCAGAGCAGGTATCATTATTTGCACATCTCTGCGTTTTTTCTCTTCTGTCTTTCGAAATTTAGTCTCAATGACGAACTCTGATTCCGGTCAAATTATCGATCCCACAAAAACATCTTCTCCTTCATTCGTTCATATTGCACATCCTGGCCATAGCATTTCACCGATTTCCTTTAATGGCCATAGCATTTCAGGGGGAGGGGGACGTGATAACAAGACTGACTGTGGCACCTCCTCTGCTCCTTCAAAATACTTTTGTATTGCGTGTCAAAAACCGGGTCACAGCCTTAAATTTTGTTACCAAGTTACTGGGAAATATCCCGAATGGTGGGGAGATCGCCCTCGTCCCCGCATTCTCCTTAACCCCAATGATACGGACTTAAGTAACGCTGTTTTTGTACCTGACGATCGTGGCATGGCATCCGCTGCACACCCAAAGGTAAGCATGGCATCCGCTCAAATTAATGTTGCAGGTACCACGGCATCGACTTCCTGTCCTCCTATCAATCCTCTTGATAAACTTGATCTTAATACCTTGTCTCCTCACGAATTAGAGGAGTTAAGTCACTTATGGCATTCACGAAAATCCGACACATCCTTGGAACGTCTCAATGGTAATGTTTCTTCCTCGTTTTGGATTATCGACACAGGTGCATCGCACCATATGTCGGGTTGTCTTGACCATTTTACCAATCTTCATAAAATAAACCCTTTGTCAGTAGGTCTACCGAATGGGGATATGACTTTGGCAACACAATGTGCAGATATAATTTTGTCTCATCGTCTTATTTTAAAGAATGTCTTATATGCAGCTAACCTTTATTGCAACTTAATTTTCGTTTCAAGTCTTTTATTTGATACTTCTCTCACGATACAATTTTCTCACAATTTTTGTTTAATTCAGGACCGTTCCTCGAAGACGGTGATTGGAGCGGGTGAACAACGTGAGGGGCTATATTATTTGACGGGTGTTCGAGCTCAAACGGCCAAAGCTTGTACGGTGGGGTCACTCGATTCCATCGAACTCTGGCATCGAAGGTTGGGACATCCCTCTTCCAACATTTCTCGTTTTTTACCTTTTATTTCTCAAACTTCTCGTTCTAATTTTCACAGTAAGACTTGTGATATTTGTCTCCGCGCGAAACAAACTCGCGAACATTTTACTTTAAGTACTAATAAAGCCGACTCAATTTTTGATTTAATCCATTGCGATCTATGGGGACCATACTCCGAAAATGGCTCATTGGGTCTCGTTATTTCTTAACTATTGTTGATGATTTTTCAAGATCTACTTGGGTCTATCTTTTACGTCACAAAAGTGCCGTACAACAAACTCTTTTAAATTTCTTTGCTTTAGTTGAACGACAATTTCAAAAGAAAATTAAAATTTTACGAAGCGACAACGGCAACGAATTTAAATGTCTTATCACTTTTTTTAATGCCAATGGAATTATTTCTCAAACATCCAACGTCGATACTCCCCAACAAAATGGCCGGGTCGAACGGAAACATCGTCACATTCTAAACGTTGCCCGCGCCCTATTATTTCAAGCTAGTTTACCTATCTTCTTTTGGGGGGAGTGTATCTTAGCTGCCGTACATTTAATAAACCGCACTCCCACATCGCTTCTTCATGGCAAAACACCATATGAGATGCTCTTTTCAAAACCGCCACCCATGGAAAATATACGGATTTTTGGTTGCCTTTGCTACGCAAAAACTTTGAACCGCACTCGTGATAAGTTTGCACCTCGTAGTCGGAAATGCATATTTATTGGTTATCCTTTTGGCAAAAAGGGGTGGCGTGTTTATGACCTTACATATGGTTCCTACTTCGAGTCTCGTTACGTCGTTTTTATTGAAAATGAATTTCCATATCAATCTCTAAACATTCACGATAACGATGACACTTCGACATCTTTTCTGTGTGACACTCTCATACCCATCGACCAGATTGTCCATACTACTACTTCCACGGTTGACAACTCAACCATTTCCTCCACAACATCTTCCGCTGAACCCTCACCTTCTCTTCAGGAGACTGAAATCATCCCCACGACGACTGCCCAACCTACGGCAGCATTCCCCGACCCCACCATACCCACGGCACCCCCTGAAATGGGTCGTGGTCATCGCTTGAAGTTCCCAAATTCGAACCTCAAGGACTTTGTTCAACCGTCTACTCGCCCCTCATCTCACTTTCTCACCACTTCATCATCGTCTTCAGGTACTAAGTTTCCTATATCTCACTATGTTACTTATGATAAATTTTCTCCTAATCATAAAGTTTTTTTATCGGCCGTGACTAACCACCACGAGCCTAGTTGTTTTAAAGAAGCAATGCAGGTTCCCGAATGGAAGAACGATATGCAGCTTGAAATTGATGCACTTGAGAAAAACAATACTTGGACACTTGAGCCTCTTCCTCCTAACAAAAAGGCAATTGGTTCTAAATGGGTTTACAAGATCAAATATAATGCCGATGGTACAATTGAACGATACAAAGCGCGATTAGTCGTTATGGGCAATCGGCAAATTGAGGGGGTCGACTATAATGAAACATTTGCTCCTACCGTTAAACTTGCCACCGTTCGAACTTTGCTTGCCATTGCCGCTGCTAAAAATTGGAGCCTACATCAGATGGACGTTCACAATGCTTTCTTACATGGAGACCTCGACGAAGAAGTCTATATGAAGCCTCCACCAGGTTTTCACTCTTCCACTGATGGCAAAGTTTGCCGCCTACGCAAATCTCTATATGGTCTTCGACAAGCACCCCGCTGTTGGTATGCTAAACTTGCTTCCGCTTTACTTAATTATGGTTTTAAACAGTGTCCATATGACCACTCTCTCTTTTCCATATCAACATCCACTACCGAAGTTCACGTTCTCGTCTATGTTGATGATCTTGTTATATGTGGTAACAACGATGCCATGATTACCAAATTTAAAAACTATCTCAAGTCGTGCTTCTATATGAAAGATCTTGGGGCGCTAAAATATTTTCTTGGTCTTGAGATTGCTCGCAATAAAACGGGAATTTTTGTATCTCAACGGAAGTATGCTCTTGATATCCTTACTGAAACCGGGTTACTCGGGTCTAAACCCGCCTCGGTGCCCATGGAGCCCAACCACAGATTGGCTACATCAACTGCTGCTCTCTTAAAAGACCCACAACCCTATCGTCGACTCGTGGGCCACTTGGTTTACCTATCCATTACTCGCCCGGAGCTCATATACTCGGTACATATCCTAGCTCAATTTATGTGATGCGTGTCATTTTTATGATGTTTTACATCTCTTTTTACACGCATTTCAGAGCTCATTTGTGTAATATTTGTTGCTTTTCTCCCTATTTCCGTCTACTTCCGTATTTTGTACTCTATTGCAGAAATGTAAAGAATTCGATGGGAAATCAAGCCAAATCCGTCCCCGGGTAAGCTGCATTGTAAATGACGTAAAGGAATTGCTTAAGGAACGAGCTTGGTGCGCGATCCAAGGCCCAAAAGACAAGTCCACGAAGAATAAAGAAGTCAAGTAGCAGCTCAGCCAGTCGATCGACTGGACCCATCAGTCGATCGACCAACTATCGGGATCCAGAAGCTACTGTTGCTGAGGAGCAGTCGATCGACCAGCCTGAGTAGTCGATCGACCAGTTTTCTTAACCAGACGAGAATTAGAAAGTCGTGAATCTCAAGGCCCGTGAAGTTTAGGTTTTAGAAATAAGTTGTTGCGTTTATTGATATATAACGTAACACCAACATCTAGTTTTATAATGAGAGAATACATTAAGTTTCACATCACAATAGTTTTAGATTATTTTCCGAGTAATTAGGGTTTGGGTTATCGACTTTAGCATTGGAAATTCTGCCATTGTTCCTAATCTTTCCTCTGGAATCTCGGTATCTTTTCTGCCCTAGTATTCAGTTTATTGTTTTGCTTTTATCGTTAGTATCGGTTTGATAGTTAGTATTCCCAAGCCAATTATCGTTCCATCATCGTTGCTATTTGTTTTAAGTATGAATTCCGTAATTGCCATGAGTTTTATTGTTGTTTTTACCTTCATCATGAGTAGCTAAATAGTTAGTGCTAGGATGTAGGCGATTTATGGCTAGGCGGCATTAGATTGAACACGGACTGAATCCGCGTGTCAGTCGATCGACTGACATCGTTGGTCGATCGACTGACCTTGTAAGGTTATCTTTCGTTTTAATTGTTTTTTATCTTGTATTTAACGAATCGAATGCATGCGACCAGTTAGATACCTATTTTGTGACCGACCCATTAGACCGAAAGGTAGGGTAGGTTGCTTGACCGTCAATTAATTCGACTAAACTGTGCTAAGATCGAAAGATAGGTATAGTCTAGACCATTAGTCGCTTTTCAGGACGAAAGTTAGTATTAGTGACACTAGGGACCTTTAGCGAGATCGAGAGATGCTATTTGTTAGGAGTGGACCGAGAGGACCTCTTATTTCCCGCCTTACCTGTGTTTAATTCAGACCGACTTAGTTTGCGGCCGCCGAAGCTATAATGACCCGACCATCCTAGTACCCTTCTTTTATCTGTTTAATTCATATCTTTAGTTTATTTCCCTTTTATTGTTTTTAGCTGTAGAACAATTCAAATCAACCCCTATATTAGTTACCTCAGACTGAACATTAATCAACTAAAGTTTACAACTGCCTCCTTGCGGATCGACCCTGTGTTACCACTAGCCTAGGTTAGTCTTAATAGGAATTATAAATTTTATCTTTGGTACTCACAACGACGGGTATCAAATTTTGGCGCCGTTGCCGGGGAGGCAATTGTTCTAATTTTTAGTTGTTTTATTTTAGTCTGTTTTTCGCCTCAAGGGAAGACTGAGTACCTTGAGGCAGTTCTCATCTCCTTCTTTAGTGTTGTCTATTTGCAGTACTTCAGGAGAGTCCACTCATGTTCCATTCTTTGGAGCAGCAGGTGGAGATTTGTGGGAGATGTGGCGCGGAGGGGCATTATTCTGCTATATGCCGAGCAGATATGGACCAAGTCTATGCTTACTGGCATCTTAAACAAGGTCATTATACGCCACCACATCCGTACTATCAGCAAGGCTTCCAAGAGCCTTCATATTCCTTTGCACCGGAATTGAAGTCTATGGTGGAGATGCTTACACTCCAATTGCAAGAAATGGCTGAACAGAGAGAAGCTTCTTTCAAAAGACTTGAGCTTCTCTTGGCTCAAGTAGCTGCCGAGCATAACGATGATGTGTATGACTCGGAGGATGATGA
The DNA here is from genome assembly GCF_048544455.1 of Silene latifolia. NCBI lineage: Eukaryota > Viridiplantae > Streptophyta > Magnoliopsida > Caryophyllales > Caryophyllaceae > Silene > Silene latifolia. The sequence continues at coordinate 39,522,563 of NC_133532.1, read as the reverse complement.
TTTGGAGGAAGGTGAAGCGTCAATTGAAGACTTCAATGCTGTGCCACATGAAGAATTCGATCAAGCAGATTTGTGTGGTCGAACGGATGACGATGAGAAGGTAAATGAAGACCGTTCTTATCCGATTAGAGGTAATTCCACTCCTTTAGTCGATTATGTATACCTTCTTATTCCTTCTGTTGAACCATGTGCTGTTGTAGAACTGACGCCTCCGTCCCAGTTTGGGAACAAATTGGAGGAACATCGCTTTGTTTCTCTTTCTACAGGTCTTGGCAAGTTCAAAGACCCCGGAGGTGAGTTGGGTGTTCCTAGCTTAAAGTCTGGCACTGCCCGGATATATGATCCAGGAGGAGGTCCTGATGAGGATATGCCGTCTAAGAAGAAGCTGTGCGCCAAGGTGAAAGATTGGGATCCGGATGCTGCGAGACGTTTTTGTTCTTCCGTTGCCATGTTGTGGAGGCCGGGAGTATATTTGACGGTTGCTGAAGCCACTGCGTTCAGCCAGAAGCCGACGAAGTGGGCCATACCATGGCCATTATTGATCAACTACTAGTTGATCAAATGCTTATCAAACAGTTTTTATTGCTTTTAGACATTTTTTTTATTGCTTTTTGCGCGAGACTTCGCATTTTATTTTGCTCGCTTAGGATTTTTACGCACTTTAGACTTTACTTTGGGTTTTGCGCAATTTTGGGCGCGTATTATTGTGCATTTGCAGTTATTTAGAGCTTGTTAGCTCAAATCATTGAGCAATTACGAAGAAATAAGACGCTGCAGCAGTGTTTTCAGTCGATCGACTGGCACCATTGGTCGATCGACTGATTTGCAGGTTTACAGGAGCTACTGTTCACGCCCACCTGGTCGATCGACTGATCATCTTGGTCGATCGACCACTGCTGCTGCTATATTCGTTCACGACCTCTCCCCTGCTGTGTTTGGTCGATATGCGGACCTAAGGGAGTTTTCTACTCCACTTTATTTTCCGTCGAATTATCTATTTCTTCTATTGTCTGATGTTTGCACAATTTTTACGCTTCAAAATTGTTTTCTCGGTTTTATGCGTGGTGTTTTCTGTCTTTCAGGTCTTTTATTAGTAGCACTGCTGGCTACTGAAACCTCCTAGCTCACGCTGGTTTGGGGAGGTTTCCTTTGCTGCGCTTAAAGTTTTGTGAGTTCCTGATTTCTTCCCTTCATGTCTTGTTTTTATTTATTTCTCGCAATTTCCATTTCTCTTTTCTTCACTACATGATTTTGCACAATGGGGACATTGTGCGATTTGGTTTGGGGAAGGGTTTTGCGTCGCATATCATATGCTTGCATTCACGTTTTCATTCAGTTTTTGCATTGTTTATCTTATTTCATATATACGAAAAATTTCAAAAAAATTGAAACATTTCAAAAAAAATTCCATAAAATGCACGTTTAATTTAGCATATAGGTCGAGTCGGAACGGTAGTATTTTCATGATGACACTGCATTTGCATCTGTTTCGCCTGAGCCTTGCTTGATTAACATGTTGTTAGTAGAATCGTATATGCATATCTACGAGTTTTCGTTACATTCTTGCTGAACTTGAGATTTGACTTTGAAAATTGGCAAACTACATCATTTATTCTGAGTTTTAGAGCCCTATAACTGGTGACATTCATGACCAGTTCATCTAGGAATGTGAGTAGTACTCCTTATGAGACATGTTTCCTTAATTTGCATAATTATGAATTTGATCTACTTAATACCTGTATGCATTCGGTTTGTGGTTAGTTGACACATGTGGTAGAGGTTCCCTTTTTCTCATTTTACCCATAAACTCCACACTGCCAAAAATAACCTTTTTGTCCCATTTACTACATCCTACATTTAGCCTGTCCTTTGTCAAGCTAGTAGTCTGTTTTCTTGGGATTGTTACTCGTTTTTGGTGGCATTTGCTCTGTTGAAATATTGTTGGGAAGATGAAGAGGAAGGAAGGAAAGAAAGAAACAAAAGAAAAAGAAAGAAAAGAAAAAAGAAAAATGATTCGAAAAAAAAAAAAAAAAGAAAAAGTCAATTCGCATGATTTAATCCTTATCCTTTGGCGATTTTTGCTCCCATGATTCATTTATATCCTATGGGGAGTTTATTGATTTTTTAGTTTGGAGCTTGTGAGTTTTGTGCTTGTTATGGCACTGTTTCGTTTGATTATGAGCAAGAAGTTGGATGTTGCCATTTGGTTCCGTTTTGGTACTAGCTTGATCACCTGTACCTCCACTTTACCATAAAATGTTTTGCCCCTTCTTACCCATACCTCACACTTCCATAATTATACCTCGGCATGTGTCAATGGTCATCTGTTTGGTTGGAATGCATATGTACGGTCATAGAGGTCTTTTTCATAATTTATTGCTGGCATGTTTTCATAGGTCGCAGTTAGGTGAGAGTCATTACAAATTTGCTTCTTTCTATCCTACATACATATCACCTGTACTTATTTGAGTGATTTGAGCGACCCGTGAGAGTCCAGTTTGATAAGTCTTTACAGTCAACGGTTCAGCAGCCTTTTAACGATTTTTTAATTCGTTTGCATGATTCACATTGCTAATTGATTGTTGGTTGTGCATTAAATTGGTTTAGGCTTTACATGTTGCAATTCGCTCTGAGTTTGAACTCGTTCCATTAGGTCATTAGATCGAGTCTAGTTCTTGCTTGGGGACAAGCAAGGTTTGGTTTGGGGAGATTTGATGCGTGTCATTTTTATGATGTTTTACATCTCTTTTTACACGCATTTCAGAGCTCATTTGTGTAATATTTGTTGCTTTTCTCCCTATTTCCGTCTACTTCCGTATTTTGTACTCTATTGCAGAAATGTAAAGAATTCGATGGGAAATCAAGCCAAATCCGTCCCCGGGTAAGCTGCATTGTAAATGACGTAAAGGAATTGCTTAAGGAACGAGCTTGGTGCGCGATCCAAGGCCCAAAAGACAAGTCCACGAAGAATAAAGAAGTCAAGTAGCAGCTCAGCCAGTCGATCGACTGGACCCATCAGTCGATCGACCAACTATCGGGATCCAGAAGCTACTGTTGCTGAGGAGCAGTCGATCGACCAGCCTGAGTAGTCGATCGACCAGTTTTCTTAACCAGACGAGAATTAGAAAGTCGTGAATCTCAAGGCCCGTGAAGTTTAGGTTTTAGAAATAAGTTGTTGCGTTTATTGATATATAACGTAACACCAACATCTAGTTTTATAATGAGAGAATACATTAAGTTTCACATCACAATAGTTTTAGATTATTTTCCGAGTAATTAGGGTTTGGGTTATCGACTTTAGCATTGGAAATTCTGCCATTGTTCCTAATCTTTCCTCTGGAATCTCGGTATCTTTTCTGCCCTAGTATTCAGTTTATTGTTTTGCTTTTATCGTTAGTATAGGTTTGATAGTTAGTATTCCCAAGCCAATTATCGTTCCATCATCGTTGCTATTTGTTTTAAGTATGAATGTAACACCCCCATACTCCGAGTGCCTTACCAGGACCACTCCAGTATGAAGACATCACCATCTCGGTTGCCCGAGGTATGATAATCAAATAGACAAAACGGAAACAACATTTATTATAATAGTTTAATGAATGAATACAATCCTTGAAACCAAACTGAAAGTACGATACATTATTCCAAGCTAATCGTTCTCAATCGAAATGTAAATAAATACTAAACTACAAATGGAAGACTCTATCGTCATGTCGTGGCCATCCCAAATATCCCAAGTACCATCTCTATACCTGCTCAATATCTGCTCACCATCCCCCAATGGATCACCGCAGTTTACAAAACAACTCCGGGTCGTGACTAATCACACAACCAATATACATAACAACAATAAGACAAATAGACAAATTGACCGCCACACACACACACACACACACACCAACCAACCATCTCAATCACCGACGTCCACTTTGGACCCGCCACGCGATGGGGGACCGCAGCCGTTCCCACCTAAGCCCCGCTCATCGTACGAGCGATAACCCCGCTCATTAATGTGCACATCCTTTCGTGGCGGGTTCCACATAAGGCGAAACTAGGGCGTGAGATCACTCCCGCAAGTGACCCCACTCAGCCGAGAACGCATCTCGCGAACCATCAACAAACACAACCACAATCACAATTACAATCACAATCATCATATCAATCACTAATTACAAAGACACCACCAATATCCCATTATGGGACTAATACCGAGTAGGAAATCCTACTGGAAAGCACAACACGCAGACGGTTTCTACAAATTGTCTCAAAACGGCTCCTCTACGAATTCTCCTCCTATCATACATAACACACAAAGACTACCATTCAATTCCTACTCATAAAATCCCCAATTGCTAAATTAGGGTTTCAACCACCTTATCAAAACATTATAAAACTTATGTTAAAAGCTTACCCTCGACGCAAGGAATTCAACGACACGAACTACGATGCAAACCGACCGTCCGAACTCCGGAATTGTCAAGAACGCGATTAGGAAGAAGGATGATCGCTTTCTCTCTTAAACAGGTTTTAGGTTTTGGTAAAAGTGTTTTAAAACAAAGACGAATATGTTTATATACCTTAATCGCGTAATTAACAAAACCCGAGAAAACTCCCCGATAAACCTGGACACTCGATCGAGTACCCAAGGTACTCGATCGAGTACCCCCTACTCGATCGAGTGCCCCAGACTACTCGATCGAGTGCCCAACAGTCGAAACTATTTTATTCTCGCAACATACCCTTACTCGACAGAGTAAGGGCTACTCGATAGAGTACCCTCAAGACCATAAATACGGAGTATTACAGTCTTCCCTCCTTAAAAAGAACTTCTTCCCCGAAGTTCAAACCACAACAAGAAAAAAAAAACAAAGGTACTCCCTCAACATTCCCGACTCAACCATCAAACAAAACATGACACAAACCCAAGATAAACATCCCGACACAACATATAAAAGGTGTATAAAACTCTTAAAAACTCTCGCGATCATCTCCTACCCCCCTAAAAGAAACAAGGTTACGTCCCCGTAACCATACATACCTGATCAAAAAGGAAAGGGTAACGCTCTTTCATGATGTCCTCAGCCTCCCATGTAGCTTCCTCGGTCTCGTGGTTAGACCACAGGATCTTAAGCAAAACCGTCTCACCATTCCTGGTCTTTCTAACTTTTCGGTCTAGGATCTGCTTGGGTACCTCAAGATATGATAGGGACTCATCTAGCTCCAAACTCTCTGCCTCTAACACATGTGACGGGTCACTCACATACTTCCGCAGCTGCGATACATGAAACACATTATGCACTCTCTCCAAAGCAGCCGGTAAAGACAAACGATAAGCAACCTCGCCAACTCGCTCTAAGATCTCATACGGCCCTATAAACTTCTGACTTAGCTTGCCTTTCTTCCCAAATCTCATAACTCCGCGCATAGGAGACACTTTCAAGAACCTTATCCCCGACCGAAACTCTATATCCCGGCGATGTAGATCTGCATAACTCTTTTGTCGATCCCGAGTTTGCTCTCATCCTTTCCCTAATCATCTTAATCTGTTCAACCATCTCATGCACCATCTCTGGTCCTAAAACCACTTTGCCTCGGACTATCGTCCCAACACATTGGACTCCTACATCTCCTCCCATACAAAGCCTCAAACGGTGCCATACCAATACTAGTGTGATAGCTGTTATTGTAAGAAAACTCTATCAAGTCCAACCTCTGCTCCCAGCTACCACCAAAATCCATCACACAAGCTCGCAACATATCCTCAAGAGTCTTGATTGTTCTCTCGGTCTGCCCATCTGTCGCAGGATGAAATGCTGTACTCATCTTCAAAGCCGTTCCCAACGATTCCTGCAACTCCTTCCAAAACCTCGATATAAACCTCGCATCTCTGTCAGACACTATGTCCTTAGGGACTCCATGCAACTTAAGCACGTTCTTTCGATAGGCCATAGCCAATTGTGCCTTAGTCCATGTATCTTTCATTGGAACAAAGTGAGCTGACTTGGTCAAGCGATCCACTATCACCCAAATCATGTTGTTACCTTGCTGACTCTTTGGCAAACCCACAATAAAATCCATGGAAATGGATTCCCACTTCCACTCAGGCACCTCTAAAGACTGAATCTTACCTTGTGGTCTTCTCTGTTCCCCTTTAACTCTCTGGCATGTCAAACAACGGGACACAAACTCAGCTGTCTCTTTCTTCATCCCAGGCCACCAAAACGTTTTCTTCAAATCTTTGTATAACTTGTCTCCACCCGGATGAACTGAATATGGTGTGCAATGCGCTTCTGTCATGATTGTCTTTTTCAATTCCTCATCATTAGGAACACACCACCTACCATCAAATCTCAAGCTACCATCTGAATGAATGGAAAACCGGGACACTGTCCCTTTCTCTACTCCAGCTCTCCACTCCACTATCTTCGGATCCAAAGCCTGTTTACCTCGAATGTCATCATAAAACTCCATATGTACTGTCATATCACCCATGGTATCTCCTTTCTGCATCATATGTATCCCAAAGCTCGCTACCTCATCCCTCAACCTCATCAAAGATAGAGCTGTACACAAGGAATGTACACTCTTCCTACTCAAAGCATCAGCAACAACATTGGCCTTCCCTTCATGGTAGATGATTTCCATGTCATAATCGCCAATCAACTCCATCCACCTCCTCTGTCTCATGTTCAACTCCTTCTGAGTGAAGATATACTTGAGACTCTTGTGATCAGAAAATACCTTAAAGATTGCCCCATAAAGGTAATGTCTCCAAATTTTGAGAGCAAACACCACCGCACCCAACTCCAGATCATGAGTAGGGTAATTCTCCTCATAAGGCTTCAACTGTCTAGAAGCATAGGCAATCACCTTACCATTCTGCATCAACACACAACCTAACCCATTCTTCGAGGCATCGGTATAAACCTCAAAATTCTCGCTCCTTCAGTAATGCTAAGACAGAGCCGTGGTCGACGCTCCTTTAATGTTTGGAACGCCTCTCACAACTCTCATCCCAACGAAACTGTTCTCTTTTCCTCATCAACGCTGTCATCGGTCTAGCTATCTTGGAGAAATCTTTCACGAACCGTCTGTAGTATCCCGCTAAACCCAAGAAACTCCTAACCTCAAAGAATTCTTTGGTGCCTCCCACTTTGTCACTGCCTCAATCTTCGCCGGATCTACAACTACCCCATCTTTAGATATCACATGCCCCAGAAAAGCCACTTTCTCTAACCAGAACTCACACTTGGACAACTTAGCATACAACTCATGCTCCCTCAATGTCTGCAACACGATCCTCAAATGCTCCTCATGCTCCTCCTTAGTCTTAGAATAGACTAAGATATCATCAATAAACACCACTACAAACTGATCCAAGAACTGCCTAAAGATCCTATTCATCAAATCCATAAACACTGCCGGCGCATTAGACAACCCAAACGGCATCACCACATACTCATAATGGCCATACCTCGACGTGAAAGTCGTCTTTGGTATGTCCACATCTCTAATCTTCACCTGATGGTACCCCGACCTCAAATCGATCTTAGAAAAGACCGTTGCACCACTCAACCGATCAAACAGGTCATCTATCCTTGGCAAAGGATACTTGTTCTTTATCGTCACTCGGTTCAACTCTCTGTAATCTATGCATAACCTCAAAGTTCCATCTTTCTTCTTCACAAATAGAATCGGTGCTCCCCACGGCGATACACTTGGTCTAATGTACCCTTCTCGATCGATCATCCAACTGTTTCCTAAGCTCCTCCATCTCCTTAGGACCCATCCGGTCGGTGCCTTAGAGATTGGCCCCGTCCCCCGGTTTCAACTCAACGGTGAAATCTATCTCTCTTTTGGTGGTAACCCCTAATCTCATCAGAAAAACGTCGAAACTCTCCCACTCATCGGTATCTCATCAACTGTCGGACTCTCTACCCGGTCATCTCTCACATGGCATAAGATCAAAGGACACCCCTTCCTCGTATAAGACTTCAAGGTGACAAATGCAATCAACCTAACTTTGGGTCTGACTAGAAACCCCCGGTAAGACACACTAACACCCTTAGGACCTCTCAAGGACACTTTCTTTTGATGACAGTCTATCTTAGCTTTATACTTTCCTAACCAATCCATCCCAACTATCATCTCAAAACCGTTAAAAGGAAACTCTAGCAAGTCTACAGGGAAATCAACTTGCCCAACTATCAAGGATACATCTCTAAACAACCTCCCACATGGTACAGACTCACCCGACGGTATGAAAACTTGCTCATTAACAGACTCATATACTCTCAAACCCAACTGTTTTACATGACTCGAAGACACAAACGACTGAGAAGCCCCCGAATCAAACAAAACAAACGTAGGAATACCATTAACAAGGAATGTACCGGGTGATAACATGCCATCCTTCCTCACCGCCTTCTTGTCCATCATGAATAACTTGCCACTCGTCTTTTGCCCACCTCCCTGGACAGTACTAGCTGATGCGGTCGGCTTAGCACCCGACCCTTGATTGTTGTTGTTGTTCATCGGTGTCTTCTGATATGAGTTACCGCCGTTGCGGTTGCCTCCACTCTGGTAGCTCTGACCTCCCCGGTTTGGCCATGATCCCGCCGGGTCCATTTGCTCGCGAAGCTCGTGCGAGTCTCTCGAAAGATCCCGGTGCACTCGTGCACTCATGTCTCTTGTGGCCTACGCCACCACATCCAAAGCAGGTTACTCCCCAGCTGTTACTCACACTCCCTCGGCCTCGCCCAAAGGAAGCCCCAGCACTAAATCCTGATCCAGAAGAAAACCCCTTAGACTGATTGTGGTTGCCTTTCTTGTAGTTAGATTGGCCACCACCCTCGCTCTCCGACTTCCTCTTCTCACCGCCAGACCTCTCCTGAGCCATCTCCACTAGTCTCTCAGCTCTCCCAGCCCTCTCATATGCTTCCTTCACATCAGTGAGGACTCCCACGGGTAACTTATCCATAATCTTCGTGGTTAGTCCACTCTCAAACCTCAAAGCCAAATTCTCATCACTCAAACCCATGTCCTCAGCATATCTAGATTTCTCATTGAACTGCCTGTAGTACTCGACCCACGGACATCTCGGAGTCATTTTAAACTTATCAAACTCCTCCCTCAACTTACTCCTCACATGTTCAAGACAAACTCCTTCCTCACAAATTTCCTACGAAACTCCTCCCAAGGTATAGCAGGTAACCCTTGGTTGGTATACAACTCCTTAGCACTCAACTTCACCGAATCCCACCACTTGCCAGCTGCCTCCCTCAGATAAAATGCAGCCTGATCCACTCTCATCTCATCAGGACAGCGAACTAAATCTAGTATATTCTCCATCTCCCTCAGCCAACTATCAAGATGGTTAGGCTCCTCAACTCCCTTGTACTCCTTCGGGCTAAACCTCGCAATATAGAGGCTGACTTTAGCATGATCAACCTCCTTCTCCTTACTCTTATCCTTGTCCTCACTCACTCTCTTCAGGGTCTCTGTAAGGGCGTCCTGGTGTTCCAACATCTTAACGATGTCATCCGTAGTCATAACCTCAGCTCTCGCGTACAAAGCATTTCTCTTGGGCGGCATCTTGAAGCTATAGAAGAAAGGGATAAACATAAACACGCGTACTAAAACCTCAAAACACGATAACGCGCTGCATAGGACCTACTCGATCGAGTACCTAAACCCACTCGATCGAGTAACGGGCTACTCGATCGAGTGCCCCCATGTACTCGATCGAGTACCCAAACTCCAGAACCAAACAGACCTTCTGATCTCTAACCCACTCGATCGAGTAACTAGGCTACTCGATCGAGTGACCCCCTACTCGATCGAGTACCCCTAGCTACTCGATCGAGTGCCCCAAAACGCGATTCTGGACTCAAAATCGCCAGAAACCCACCCGATCGAGTTAGTCTCACTCGATCAAGTATCACTAATACGTAAAGGCTACCCGCATGTTACGTCATATACTAACATGCTAAACTTTATAAAAACCGCATGATATCATAAATTATATGCTACGCATTTATTCCACTTATCAGCAAAATGTCAATTCATCATGCTATGAAAGCCACATTGTAAACACTCAACATGTTATTCCAACCATACATTACTTTTCTTTCACATGCTCAACCTCCCACTTCAACACCAAACAATCAACACATTTCATCACTTTGTTGCACAAGTTAAACAAGCACACATACATTCGACAACACTTTCCCCCGTGACCGGTTCAAAGTTGTAGGGCGACCCCTTGCGACTTTAGGACGTCTCCCAAGCCTTTGCACTAGCTCCTACAACTTTTACCCCGGGTTCTTTTTAATTGACTCTCTCTATGTTCATTACGTTCATTGGTTACGAGGTTTCGGATCGTCGCTCGATACCATTTGTAACACCCCATACTCCGAGTGCCTTACCAGGACCACTCCAAAGATGAAGACATCACCATCTCGGTTGCCCGAGGTATGATAATCAAATAGACAAAACGGAAACAACATTTATTATAATAGTTTAATGAATGAATACAATCCTTGAAACCAAACTGAAAGTACGATACATTATTCCAAGCTAACTGTTCTCAACTGAAATGTAAATAAATACTAAACTACAGCGGAAGACTCTATCGTCATGTCGTGGCCATCCCAAATATCCCAAAGTACCATCTCTATACCTGCTCAATATCTGCTCACCATCCCCCAATGGATCACCGCAGTTTACAAAACAACACCGGGTCGATAAATCACACAACCAATATACATAACAACAATAAGACAAATAGACAGCTGAACTGCCACACACACACACACACACACACCAACCAACCATCTCAATCATCGATCGTCCACCGGACCCATACCGCTGCGATGGGGGACCGCAGCCGTTCCCACCTAAGCCCCGCTCATCGTACGAGCGATAACCCTGCTCATTAATGTGCACATCCCTTCTATGGCGGGTTCCACAGAAGGCGAAACTAGGGCGTGAGATCACTTCCGCAAGTGACCCCACTCAGCCGAGAACGCATCTCGCGAACCATCAACAAACACAACCACAATCACAATTACAATCACAATCATCATATCAATCAGCTAATTACAGCACACCACCAATATCCCGTTATGGGACTAATACCGAGTAGGAAATCCTACCTGGAAAGCACAACACGCATACGGTTTCTACAGCTGTCTCAAAACGGCTCCTCTACGAATTCTCCTCCTATCATACATAACACACAAAGACTACCATTCAATTCCTACTCATAAAATCCCCAATTGCTAAATTAGGGTTTCAACCACCTTATCAAAACATTATAAAACTTATGTTAAAAGCTTACCCTCGACGCAAGGAATTCAACGACACGAACTACGATGCAAACCGACCGTCTGAACTCCGGGAATTGTCAAGAACACGATTAGGAAGAAGGACTGACTGCTTTCTCTCTTAAACAGGTTTTAGGTTTTGGTAAAAGTGTTTTAAAACAAAGACGAATATGTTTATATACCTTAATCGCGTAATTAACAAAACCCGAGAAAACTCCCCGATAAAACCGGACACTCGATCGAGTACCCAAGGTACTCGATCGAGTACCTACTCGATCGAGTGCCCCAAATACTCGATCGAGTGCCCAACAGTCGAAACTATTTTATTCTGCAACATACCCTTACTCGACAGAGTAAGGGCTACTCGATAGAGTACCCTCAAGACCATAAATACGGAGTATTACAATGAATTCCGTAATTGCCATGAGTTTTATTGTTGTTTTTACCTTCATCATGAGTAGCTAAATAGTTAGTGCTAGGATGTAGGCGATTTATGGCTAGGCGGCATTAGATTGAACACGGACTGAATCCGCGTGTCAGTCGATCGACTGACATCGTTGGTCGATCGACTGACCTTGTAAGGTTATCTTTCGTTTTAATTGTTTTTTATCTTGTATTTAACGAATCGAATGCATGCGACCAGTTAGATACCTATTTTGTGACCGACCCATTAGACCGAAAGGTAGGGTAGGTTGCTTGACCGTCAATTAATTCGACTAAACTGTGCTAAGATCGAAAGATAGGTATAGTCTAGACCATTAGTCGCCAGACGAAAGTTAGTATTAGTGACACTAGGGACCTTTAGCGAGATCGAGAGATGCTATTTGTTAGGAGTGGACCGAGAGGACCTCTTATTTCCCGCCTTACCGTGTTTAATTCAGACCACTTAGTTTGTTTGCCCAAGCTATAATGACCCGACCATCCTAGTACCCTTCTTTTATCTGTTTAATTCATATCTTTAGTTTATTTCCCTTTTATTGTTTTTAGGTAGAACAATTCAAATCAACCCCATATTAGTTACCTCGGATCAACATTAATCAACTAAAGTTTACAACTGCCCTCATGATCGACCCTGTTACCACTAGCCTAGGTTAGTCTTAATAGGAATTATAAATTTTATCTTTGGTACTCACAACGACGGGTATCATTATGCATGCTCCAACACAAGAACATTGGAACGCAGCCCTACAAGTTGTCAAATACCTTAAAAATTCGCCCGGCCAAGGAATTCTTCTTAGATCCGACAGCACTCTCAGTCTTCAGGCCTATTGCGACGCAGATTATGCCAGTTGCCCCACTAGTCGACGGTCCATTTCAGCATACATTGTTTTCCTTGGCTCATCCCCTATCTCATGGAAGACAAAGAAACAAGCGACAGTCTCTCTTTCCTCGGCTGAAGCCGAATATCGTGCCATGGCCTATACAACACGTGAACTGAAATGGCTCAAAGGATTACTTACCTCTCTCGGCATACCCCACAAACATCCTATTGAACTTCATTGCGACAATCAATCCGCACTTTACATTGCCCGCAATCCGGTATTTCACGAACGCACAAAGCATATAGAGGTTGATTGCCATTTCATAAGAGATGAGATTCAAAATGGTACAATCTCTACAAAATACGTTCATACAAAACACCAATTGGCAGATATATTTACAAAGGCCCTCGGACGTACTTCATTTGACGACCTTCTCTCCAAGTTGGGCGTTTCTAAACTCCACGCTCCAACTTGAAGGGGGGTAATAGCACAATATTCCTGCCAGCCATAGAGCCGTTGCTCTCCTTCAATCAAGGCTCCATATCTTCCCCTTCCATACTTGTAATATATTATAGCTGTTACATATTCTTCCCGTAAATAGCTCGATATCGTTAGTGTATATATAGCAAAGCATGTATCCTGTATAACGCAAGTTCATTCAATACAATTATCTATGATCCTATAATTCTCTATTTACAATATTAACCTTGACTCATCTTCACCCTCCCATGCAGAAGATTGCGACCTAGGTCATCAACCCAATCATTATCCACTTTACAACATTCACAAAATAATTATTTAACATTTTAACCCACACAAAACAGATTTTTTTTATTATTTTTTATTGTTCCACCAATCAAATTTGACGACATATAGGTCACATAAGTGGTCAATTTGTGATCAAAGTGACCAAGTTTGGTCACAAATTGACCTTTGGTCACAAATTAACAACTTTGGCCACCACCATTAAGACTTTAATTACTCCCATTAACTACGACTCAAACAAGCGCCAAGCATCAAAGAATTGATCTTACTTGGGGATGGTCTAAGAGCTCCAATACGGAGTAGTAGGTTAAATGAGGAGGTATAGGGACAAATCAATAGACAACCAAAAAGAACAAAGCAACGAAATTAATAAAAGAGTATATGAAAATGAAAGAAAGGGAAAAAAGCAAAACAAGTTAGATGAAGTAGGGCAAAATGGCAGGAAAAGGTAATGTTTGGCTGTCTCCAAGTCGCTAAAGTTTTTGAAAGCGTGGGAAACAACGACTAATCAAGAGTATCATGTGCGATTATTTAATTCAACACGTACTAATTTTATCATGGAAATATGTGTGGGGATTGTGTTTGTGGGGGCGTATCTTCTTCTAATTATTTGCTGTTTCTACCTCAAGATTTTGTTACCTCATGGCTCTTGCAGTTTTCAGACACAAATCTTTGAGTTTTATGTATTGTTTGAATTTTTTTCTAAAATGGGCTTTTTTGACAAAATAATAAACGAAATAGGTGCGTTTTCAAAGTTATTGTCAAAAATGGGTCCACGTAGGCTCGGTTTTTGCGAAGCTGGAGAGAAAGTCAAGTCGCTCACCGGGAGAGCGACTTAACTCATTGCCTATATCGCCCCTTTCTTCTCTTCCCCTACCCCGTATTCATTTTCATTAAAAAAAAAAGTACCAAATCAAAACCCTAACTCAATTTCTTCGATTTTTCCTCCAAAATCTACTCTAAATCAGTCAATTGGTTTGATTAAAACACAATTTACTACTCTCTAAGCCATATCAAACAAAGATTTGGGTATTTCTTGGGCAAATTCGAAACATATTGAAGGTATTAGTTTACTTACTTTCTTAATTAGTACTTGATTAGAGTAGCTAGTTACTCTAATTTTTGATTATTATTCCATATATTTCATGTTTGTGTTGAATTTGGGTGGTTGTTAGTGTTGTAGTTCGATTTTTTTTAGTTATAGCTATGGAGAGGAGTCATTTTCCCTTATTGTGTTATTGGAATGGTGAAATAGTTGAAGGAGATGGGTGTGTAAGCTATGTAGGTGGAAATGAGTCTTTTATTTTTGCTAATAGTAATATGAGTTTCAATGATCTCCACAATGAGGTATACACAACCATTGGTGTTGATAGTAGTAAGTATAAATTAGTGTTGAAAATGAAGTTTCCTAGTCTTGGATGTTTTAAGGTTGTTTCTCTCAACAATGACCGTTCTTTACAAGCGATGTGGGCTAGTATATGTCATTCAAAGGCGGGATCTATGGACATTTATGTTGAGTTGGTACCAATTCAACAACCTCAAGTGAGTAATGCAAATGTAGTACCCGATGTGTCTTTTACTAGGATGTTAAATAATTTTATGTTACCAACGCATAATGTACAAGGTATAGGGAGTGATGATCGGTATGTGTCATTGTTAACAAATAATATTGGAGTAGAGGTAGGGGACGGTAATATTGAAGGGGATGAAGTTGAGGTTGATGTTGATTTAAGACTAGAGAATGCTAGTGATGAGGATGATGAGGATGATGAGGACATTGATCATGTGTCTTCCACTGCTCCAAATCCGGAATTCAATAGTATTTCTAAATTTGATGAAATACAAGGGAATAATTGGGCTAATTGGAAAAATGTTGTCCCATTTGATGTTAGGGGAGAGTTTTCTGTTGGTCAAACATTTCCTAATAAGAGTTCTTTGACGGAAGCTATTACATCGTATAATTTGAGGGTGAATCAAAGTTTCAAAGTTCATGAGTCAAAGCCTCACACTGTGACATACAAATGTGGGAGGAGACCTACATCATGTAGTTGGACATTAAGAGCCACCCAAAAAAAATTGGTTTCCGATGCATTTACTATTGTGAGATACAATGGTGGTCATGAGACATCATGTGTAGGAGACATCATGCCTATAGACCACCGAAACTTGCGAAGAACTTTTATTAGTAATGCCATTAGGAATATTGTGGAGGCAGACTGGGGGTTGACGGTAAATGCAATTATTGAAAAAATAATTGATAAATATAACTACAAGATCACTTATATGAAGGCATGGAAAGCTAAACAAAAGCTCTTCGACATATTTGGTGATTGGGAGTTATCATACCGATTGCTTCCTCGATTTTTTGAAGCTCTGAAGGAAGCTAATCCCGGTACTGTTGTTCAATTTGTAAATTATCCAACTGATGATCCAAATGTTGTGATATTTGGCCGGGTATTTTGGGCTTTTGGAGCATCAATTAAGGGATTCCCTCATTGTCGCCCTTTAATTACAATTGATGGGACTCATTTGTATGGCAAATACAAAGGGGTGCTTATGATTGCCATGGGAGTTGATGCCAATGATCAACTATATCCTCTTGCATTTGCTATAGTTGAAAAGGAGACTACCGATACATGGTCATGGTTTTTGGCATGTATTAGATGTTTGGTTACACAACGTACTGGGCTTTGTGTAATATCTGATAGGCATAAGGGCATCATGAAAGCCATGAATGAAAATGGGAGTGGGTGGGAGGAACCATTTGCATATCATAGGTTTTGTATAAGACACCATGCATCCAACATCAATTCAAAGTTCAAAAATAAGGCGTTGAAAGACTTGTTTAGTTGGACAGCTTTTCAGCATCAATCCATCAAGTTTAATACTGGTTTAGCAAAGATCAATGAACTTAATGTAGAAGCTAGGGCAGACTTAGAGAAATTACCTTTGTCAAAGTGGTCAATGTGTCATGGTGGTGCCCTTAGATATGGAATCAAGACAACCAATTTGGCTGAGGTTTTTAATAATGTGCTAAAGGGAGCCCGTTTCTTACCTGTCACTGCTCTTGTCAAAGTCACTTTTTTTAGAGTAAATTCTTACTTTGTCCAAAGGCGTGAATTTGCTAAGGCTAGAATAATGGAGGGTTTGAAGATTTCACCCATAGTCACCAAGCATGTTGAAAACAATTTTGAAAAAGCAGCACATCATAAGGTTGAGCCCTTTAATTCAGAGACCGGTGTCTACCAAGTTAAAACTGGGAGAGGTCAAAGGACAGCAGGAAAGGGTGGACATAGACATACTGTTAACTTGTCTAAAAGAACTTGTACTTGCAACAAGTTTCAGATCTACCATTTCCCATGTTCTCATGTTGCTGCAGTTTGTAGAACCTACAATCTAACCACTGACCAATTTATTGACCCGTATTTTACTTGTGGGGAATATTTGGGTTCTTACAAGCCAAACTTTCATCCGGTTCCTGATGAACGTCATTGGCCTAATTGGGTTGGGGAGCATGTATTACCAGACATGTCATTGAAGAGGGGACATGGTCGGCCAAAGTCCAAAAGGATTCGTAATGAGATGGACGAGGGTTGTACTAAAACCAAAAATACATGCACCCTATGTCGTAAAAAAGGACACAACAAGCGTGGATGTTCTCTTAAAAATCGTGAAATTGTTGGTTCTTCCGGGTAAATTATTTATTCTTTTTATTTTTTAATTAATTATTTGGTGCTTATTAAATTATGAAAAACTTACGTTTATTTGTGTTGCAGGTCTCATGGATCCGGGTCCACTTAACCCCGAACTTCTTACATTACAAGCGGACCACCGAAGTGAATCTATATGGAATGGGGTGGTAAGTTATTTTTTTTATATGTTTTTATTTATTATTTCATTATTTTCTTCATTTTAAATTATGGAATGGGGTGGTAAGCTATTTTTTTTAAATGTTTTTATTTATTATTTACTAATGTAATGAACTTTACTATATGTAATGCAGGATCATGGTCCGTTGAAATGTAGGGTGCACTTGAAAGCGAAAGATGAGTTTTATGTTCATCCTAGGGTTCGGGCTTTCATAAAAAATACTCAATTTTACGGAGTTCATCGGTTTTGTTTTTTGTATGTTGATCCGGATTTGATTACGGCTTTGGTTGAGAGGTGGAGGGAGGAGACTCATACCTTTCACTTTCCTATTGGTGAAGCAACCGTGACATTACAAGATGTGAATGTTTTATTTGGTTTACGGGTAAGTGGTAAGGCGGTCACCGGTAGAAGTGACCACTATTGGCCCGCTTTGTGTGAGGAACTATTGGGATTAAGGCCATCATCAACTGAATTAAAAGGCTTGGGTTTGAAATTAACATGGTTAAGTGGTAATTTCTCTGGTTTACCACAAGATGCTGACGATGATAGGCTCCATAAGCATATTCGTGCCTATATACTCTATTTGATCGGGACAATCATCTTTCCCGATAAAAGTGGTAATGAGGTTTGTATCCTTTTCTTACCTTTGTTGGCTAATTTAGATGAAATTGATGAGTATAGTTGGGGCTCTGCTGCACTCTCTTGTTTATATAGAAACTTGTGTGGTGCTTCTAAAAGAGGGAAGAGTGAAATATCTGGGCCAATTGTTCTCCTTCAGTTATGGGCTTGGGAACGTATTGTTGTAGGTCGTCCCGAAATTGTTAGGTCACATTTTGTAGAGAACGAGGGAGAAGTATATCCTCTAGGCTCCCAAATGGTAGCGGGAAAGGATCCCTTAGGGTGTAAATGGTTGAGGGTGGATCGTAAGTATAAGGATCATAGGCTTGGTCTTGTGACATATAGAGATATGTTTGATAAATTGACGGAAACACAATTCACTTGGCAACCTTATACACAAGAGACCCTACAATATCTTCCCGATATTTGCCATGAGGATGAGGAGGAGTGGGTTGTTGAAGCCCCATTGATATGCTTTGAGATTATCGAGATGCACCTACCTAATAGGGTTGTTAGGCAATTTGGATGGCATCAAACAATACCTCCCAATTGTAACACCGAGCCTTTACTTCATAAAACTGATAAACGAGGCAAGACAAGGGACTATGCAACTGAGTTTTCCATTTATGTGAATGAGTGGGATAATAGGAAGGAAAAATTGTTGGGTAGAGGAATTCCTTATGGTGGTTTCATGTCACACCATGATCCATACATGATATGGTATCGGGAGCACACTCGTCGGATTGTTAGTCCTCAAAATCGGATCTTAACTGACAAATACCTCCATGAGCATCACTACAATCCTAGTGCAGCTGACTTGGACACTCTTGCGGGTGGTCATTCATATATCTACCATCAAGTGACCGACTACATGAAAAATACATCTCTTAATGAAATGGATGCTAGCTATAGAAATTTGCTACTTGACATGCAAAATACTACTCTTCATTGTTTGGAAAGTGCACATTGTGGACATCTCATCCAACCACCAAACATTCCTCACCCAAGTCCAACTCATGCTACAACACAAGCGGACCACATTACTCATCTATCTCCCGTCCAAGAAGCGGAAAATGAGGAAGGATCATTGTCTCAACCAAGGAGATCAAAGAGGAGTCGCCGCCAAGTTAGAAGATAGTAGTGAAGTTTTATGTTTCTAGTAAGCAAAACACTTGGGTTTGTATTATATTTAAGCTCCTTTTGGTTTGTATCAAATGTTAAAACAATTTAGTTTGTCTAAGATTTAAGCTACTTAGGTTTGTATCAAATGTTAACAACAATTTGGTTTGTGTAATATTTATGTCATTTCAAAACTTTCATTTGGGCTTGTATTGTGCATTATTGTTTTTGTTGAGGAAGATTTCTTTGGTTGTCAAAGAATGAGAAGAAGATTTGAGCTCAATTAAGGAAGAATGAGGAACATTTGTTACTGATATGTAAAAAGCTTCAAGTCGTCATGGGGGAAGACGACTTGAGCTCAAGTCGCTTGCCCAGAGAGCGACTTAACTCTGGGTGACTAGAAAATCTTTGGCCAAATTAAACCAGCTACTGGACTTAGATAGTCGCCTTGGGGGACGACGACTTGAGGTCAAGTCGCCCGCTCACAGAGCGACTTAACTCTGGGTGAGAAGAAAAATTTTGGCCAATTAAGGCAACTACTGGACTCAGGTAGACGCTTTGGGGGAAGACGACTTCAGATCAAATCGCCCTCCCACAGAGCGACTTTACTTAAAACGAGTTCAACAGGTTTGGTTAGCATAATTTGTCACTTTGTGTAAGGTCGCTTACCGCCAGAGCGACTTGAATACGAGCCTAGGTTCGGTAATGACGTGGACCCATTTTGGTAATAACTTTCAAAACCCACCTATTTTGATTATTACTTTCTGAAAAAACCCCATTTTGGCAAATCGTTCGTATTGTTTAATCATAGATTAATGTGTATATATAATATATGCGTTTTATTAGAGCTTTTGAAATAAATTAAAATGGATTTAATTCATTTTAGTGTTTGGTTATAAGCTTTTGAAATGGAGTTAGATATCCAACGGATTCTAAGTGCATTCCAACCACTTTGAATCTCATACCCACGTATATACCCAAATTTCTAACTCCATTCCACCTTATTACAACTACTATTTCCATTCCAGGATCGAACCAAACACTTATAAACAAGTATTTGGTTCTAACTTCATAAGTCATGTTATCACAATTCATTCTAATACTTTGAACCAAACGACTACTATCATGTCATCTAAATGGGTATAGCAACCTCATGCAATCTCCAATGCCCGAATAATTGACCATTACCCTCCTTCATTCGATCTCACTCTTGAGTCTTCTTTCCCTTTGACCGACCATCTTATGCCATTCTATGTTAACTTAAAATCAATTATTGATAGGAGAAGCTCACTAGCTAATAAATTAGTCTCCTCATTCTCATATTATCGACGTATGACAATGCCTTAAGCCATACACGAGAAGAGGCATCAATAGTTACTTTCAATTAAGAAACAAATTGTCTTTTTCATTTCATAAATTAAGGTTAGTTTCGATGAAGAGCAGTTGTCATACGAGAGCACTAGGTTATCCTCATTGAATACATGGATAATGGTTACTTTTTAATAATAAAGAGATGATTTACTTTCTTTTTCCCAATAAATTTGGGTTAGTCTTGATGAATGATTTTTAGTATTATGGAAACAAGATTAAGAAGGGTTCCGACTTCTAAGGTACTAAAAAAAAATTGAGATTCCACTCAACTCATAACTAATAGAATATGTAAATATTCTGTTATATTTGTAAATAATTTGTTATCAACTAGCTTTTGAACTCGTGCCTACATGGGGCGATCTTCAAAATTGCATTATAAAGAGTATTTATATTATAAATTTAATTGTCATAATTTATACGATTAATTCCCATGGTACCCTTAAAGTTTGCAATTTTTTTCCCAAATGCCCCTACTTTTCTTAACAATTACTTCAACTACTCATATTGTTAGTCAAAATTTCATAAAGGCGCTTTTTTTTTTTCTCAAATTGTATATTTCGAAAAGACGATCATTTTGAAAAAAAAGTCAATTTCTGCACGTGTGTTCGGAAAAAAATCGGTCAAAATTTCTTGAATGGATAAACTTTCGGAAGTCGTAACTCTGTTCTAAGATATCGTAAAAACGGAGTGATTTCAAATAGACCAGTCAAAACTTGACTTAACTTGACAACCCGTCACTATTCACCCGTAATTTAAGACAATCCAAACTCAATTGATTCAATAATCCATGTGCTTCCCACTCACCTCTCAATGGACATTTTGTGAGAGGAAACGGTATCCGTCACAAGCTTGTGACGGATATCGCCCGTCTTCAATGAGATTTTGTGTTCAATAATTTAGAGTCAAATAAAAGTCTATCTCAAGATATTATCAAGTTGAAGACAAAGTTATGTTCAGTATACATTAAAAAAAAGGAAAAAAAGGAAAAATTGATAAATAGTACAAAGTTTTGCCAAAATTTCATAAATGGTACCGGACTAAAAAAAATCTTTCATAATCAGTACCAAACTATCAACCCCGACACATAACTAATACCAACTCACCTGAAAATCGTACTTTTCAGGTCATTTTGAAGAAAAAATCATAATTTGTACTCATTTTAACCCTCTCCATCTCACAATGAATCTTATTATCTGAATTTCAACTTTTCTAATTGACTATGATAACTTACTTACCCCACTTGGTATGGGGGTAATCGTTTTGTTATCGTCAAATTATTCTCTATCCCACTTATTTTGACCTGTAAAAAAAGCAATGAAACGGAGGAAGTATTCAAATTATGAAAAGAATGTGAATATTTATTCAAATTATAATATACAAAAATAAATGATATTGGGTGTCAAAGTATCATGTTCTTGTATTACCCGTTGTGCATTTCTTGTGTGGAGAAGTAATCAACTAAATTATGAAAAAAAAAGGAATAAAAGAATGATACTCCGTATAAACCTAAAGCTAAAAGCAAATCGATTGAGTTATTGTTGTTGTTGAACGAGTTTAGCATCTTGATCCATATAAACCTCTTTGTAAGTCCCTTGATCATCTCGACAATCACCTTTCTCACCTTGCCCTCTTTGAGTCTTTAACGTTTACAATCTCCCCTTTCAATTCTCTTTAAAAAAAAAAGACTTTATCGTTGATTAAAAAAAAACTTTATCATCGATTATTAATTTTTTTCCTACTTGGCAAAAAAAAGACGACTTACCACTAACCGTTTCGATCATTCGATCATGGGAGTAATCAGGGCTATATTATACATATATACACGTTAGGCGCCATATCCACCATGTCTTGCTCTCTCATTGTTGTTTACGTTGCTCATTAGCATCCAGCCACTTGCATCCCATTTGGTTACTACATAGCTCTACCAATATATTACCTTGCTCATATACACAATAATGTCTGCACATTAGTTCTAACAATTATAACATTAGTTAACAAAATGTTCAAATAACAAACATGGAGTAACAATTGATTATAGCAATAATTTAATCATCGTCAAATCTTTAAGTATATGATTACAATATAAAAATAGAAATTAGATGAAACATATAAAAACACAAATAAATTACCAAAGGGAATAAGCGACGAAGGTAGGGGCTCTTAATTGTTGTTTGACGTCCATGATAAAGTCTTATAAAACTTATCCCCAACTCCAAATACAGATCTACAATTCTTCATTCTACACATTAAACATATTTCATCTTTAGAATAATTACTAATTAGCATTATAAATTATATAAACAATTTTTTTTGAAAGTAATATAAGAATCAAAATGAAACAAAGAAGCGTAGAGTTGGAATATGAATTTAGATTTTAGAATAGGTTAGATATTCTAAATTTCTAATGGTGGAAACTATGTTTAATATGGTTAGACAGGAATATGAATATAGGGTAGGTTAGATATTCTCGATCTAAGCAAATTGACATATCATTACAATAATGCTAATATATTTACTTTTATAAATCACGGTTTCAATTTCGGTAACAAATCACTAATTACTGAATTTTGATTATGAATAAATTGATTATGTTAATAAATATTTTTGATATTATGAAAACTTGCATTATCCTATATATAGTGATAATCACTTCCTCCTATAGTTATGCTAACTTCCTTCTATAATATATTCGTATAATCGTAATATGGGAAATTATGTGAATTGCCTTTAGGAAGAATCAATATATGACATTTTATTTTAGTTAAAAAAAAATTGAAAATCAGAGGTTAATTGGATGATATTCTAAACTGGCGTTATAGGTCTTTGATTTTTTAGATTTGATTACATAGAAAAGTGAACACACCTCCATATAATTGCCTTTCTTAAATCAATCAAAAGAAATTGTTTAAATTTTGATGATTGTTTTTATTTTAAAAAAAAAATAGATGATGACACGTGCCGTTTGAAGGAGTTGTGACACGTGGCGATGAAAGGGGTGGGCGGTTATTGCTTTAATATAATTGATGGGGCATATTCTGCACCCGTTGACCAGTCAACATATTGAGCAAGGTCAAAGATATCCACAACAAGTCAACGGCTTAGACAGCCTAACCGACGCACCCTGTCGGCCTGTCTCTTGGGTCCCGGCCGGGGCAACTAGCCAGCCGGGGCACACATCCGCGAACTCATATCTAAGACCCCTCGGCGGTGAGTCAACAGGGCCCGCCGGCCTGCCATGGGTCCCTCGGCCGAGGGGTAGATCAGTCTTTCCACCTGCTAGCCACTTGGCCACTTGGCCACTACGTGACAAAAGGTGAAAGTCTATAAATACTCCTCAACTCTCATTGAGGAGCAGATCCACAATTTAACCTAAGAGATCCACAATTTAACCTAAGAATCACTATTCATCTGGTAATATCTTCCTTATCTCTCTACAATATATACTTCACCAAGTAACAACAACTTATCTCTCTAAGTTTACTGACTTGAGCGTCGGAGTGAGTTCGCTCGGCCCAAAGACGAGCCCTCAGTTTGTTCATTGTTTCAGGAGACCGCAAGGAGGATTCAACCAAAGATGTCATTCTACAAGCACGGGTGGTAACAAATAACTGCTCTGGAATTACACCCGGAACAATTGGCGCCGTCTGTGGGGAAGGATACTAGAAGCTAGTCACATTCATTCCCAAACAAAAGAAAACCAAAACAAAAACCCACCTAAAAAGCTAAGAAGATGTCAAAACAGCAAGAGGTATTCGTAATCGACGAAACCGAAGTTCGCGCAAGATAATACCGTCCACGCTTACGGAGTTGCGCGCCCTCCACCGGCCGAGTAATTCAACCGAGTACGGGATGCCAATAATACCAGATACGCCGCTGCCCAACCAACCAGTCACCATCATGGGACATGTGGTTGATGCAGCAAAACTGAAGCTACTCTTGGACTTAATTGGTAGTACGTCGGCTCACACTGTCACACCGACAAGAGCGGCGGAACCCGTCTAGGAGACCAGGGCCCAGAATGTGACCCCAAGAGACTTGAATGGAGCACTGGAAGAAGCTGGCCCTGTCAAGACGCCGGAGGAGCCCAGAGTGCCAGTGGTAGACCTAAGTCCCTCCCGCACCCGCGGAGGACAGCCAGCCGCGGCACCGACGAGGCTCCGCCTCGGAGGAGCGAAGAAGTCCGACTCGTCGAGTCGGAGGAGAAGCCCGACTCACCAGAGTCGGAGAAGAAGCCCTTCCCGCCACGGGGAGAGGAGCCGGACTAGGGATGCGAGGAGCCAATCGCCGCGTGTCGTTCGACACGTGGTCAGACAGCCCCTCAACGCCTATGTCCTAGAAACCTCGGTACCAACTAAGCTGAAGCTGCCACCCATAGCATACAAGGGAGAAGGCGACCCAACCGATCACGCCGAGGCTTTCGAGTCTTACATGTCGGTTTGGGAGCAACCTGATGAGGTTTGGTGCCGAGTCTTCCCAACGACGCTGCACGGGATGGCACAAAGTTGGTACAAGGGGCTACCCGATGGGTGGCAGATATCTTCTTCGCCGACCTAAGGGACATATTTTTAGCCCAAGATTCTTCTTGCAATAAGAGGAGGGCCGTTGAGACATCGGACCTCCCGACTATCGACGAGGAGGAGGCGAGTCTCTCCGGAGTTATGTGAAGAGGTTCGACGCCAGGTTCGCGGATTCGTGAGTGAACAGCGAACTGGCGGCCTTCGCGCTGATGAAAGGTCTCCCAAGAGGAGACTTGAAAAATGAGCTCATCAAGTGCGGCGGCCAGAGACTAGACTCCGCCAGAAAGATGGCCGATCAAGCCATTAAGGTGGAGGACTACCACAAAACCTGGGTAGGCCCCAGCGAGGCCGGGCACTCAGAAAGAAAGATCCGCCGGGAGGACAACCCGGACGAAGGACGCCGTGACAATAATAGGTCACGGCTCGACGTATCTGCCAGGAAGCGTAACTCGGCGGCGCCGGGGAAGTTCGGGGCCGTACTACCGAAAACGGTTCAATGGCCACACCCCCCGGTCGTATCCGCCGAGGTTTTCGCCCGAGCAAGAACGAGGGCCGAGAGTGGGAGAGGCCCCCAAGCCGAAGGGAGACGGTGACACGAGCCAAGATCGTGAGTACCACGGCCACACCGGTCACCTTACTGACAACTGCCGGCATCTGAAGAATGCCATTGAAGAGCTGATCCGGAAGGGGAGCCTAGGCAAGTATGTTGCCAAAAGCCAAAAAACTGAGGCCGGCGGTTCAAATAAGAAATCCGTCTTTGAACGGATAGGAGTAATCCATGTTGTCATCGGGGGCAACGAGAACGGTGGGTCCGCTCATGGGCACAAACGGCACACCGAACGAGCCGTATCAGGCCATCAACTTTGTGCCCAAAACAGCGGTCCCCGCTTCCAACATCCCCGACATGACTATTGGGAAGAAGGACTACGAGGGAGTCATCGCCCCTCACAGCGACCCACTTGTAGTCCACTTGGACATAGCCAACCACACTGGTCAAGAGGTGCACGATTGACACAGCGCCCTACACGAACATCATGTTCGAGGGAGTGCTTCCTCAGCCTCGGCGTGAAGGTTGAAGACTTGAGCCCCTGCACCAATCCGTTGTACAGTTTTTCCGGGGCCGGCCTGGTACCCCTGGGGTCAATCAGACTGCCAGTGATGTTCGGCGAGGGGAATGCGGCTAGGAACGTCCTATCGGAGTTCGTGGTCATTGACGGCTCGTCCGCCTACAACGTTCTCATAGGCCGAGTCACTCTGAGCGAGGCCGATGAAGTAATGTCCATCCGGGCCCTGACACTGATGTATGTCTCGGACCGGGGGGAAGCGCATAAGCTCGTCTCCAAGGACGAGGTGGTCAACACCCATATATCCGCCAGAGGGTGCAACATGCAATCCCTCAGAGTGGCAAAGAAGTCAGAGAAGGGGAAGAGCCCAGCCTTGCAGCAGGAGGGCGACCCGATGAATACCAACGTCGGCATGGTTGAAGGAACCCCGACCGACCAAGAAGAACCGCATCCCGGCATATGGGAAATAACTACTGACGGGCCCCCCACGGCGAACAGCTCAGGAGCCGGCATCCTTATCACCAGCCCAAACGGGGACGTGTTTGAGCACGCCTTGAAATTTACCCTCTCAACCTCAAACAACGAATCTGAATACGAGGCGGTGATAAATGGAGTCGAGTTAGCTAGGGCTGCCGGGGCGGAGCACGTCGTGCTGAAAACATGCTCACTGTTGGTGGCCAACCAAATCAGAGGAGAGTATGAGGCTCGAGACGACGGGATGGTGAGATACCTGGAAAGGGTAAAAGCCGACATCGCCAAATTGAAATCCTTCCAGATACAGTGCATTCCCAGGTCTGACGCTCTCTCAAGACACACCGGCTGACAGACATGGAGGGTGCGCCTTTGATGAGCCATTAGGACGCTAATAATCTCGGGAAAAATTTTGTATAGCGGCGGAGGTGCCCAAGACAACTGTGGGCACCCCGACACATGTTTATATCTAATGAAGAATTGTCCAAGTTATCCATCAAAGTGTTCATTTCCCCCGCCATAGTCACTATCGTAAATGCACACCGCTCACACTCACACCGACAAGAGCGGCAGTCACCATCAAGAGGTAGACGCCGGCTCACACTGTCATACCGACAAGAGCGGCAATCACCATCAAGAGGTAGACGCCGGCTCACACTGTCACACCGACAAGAGCGGCAGTCACCACCAAGTAGTAGACGCTACGGCAGTCACCCTAAGAGGTAGATGTCGCAGCAGTCACTCCAAGTGGTAGACGCCACGGCAGTCATCATCAAGAAGCAGGCGCCGTCGCAGTCACCCCAAGTAGTAGACGCTACGGCAGTCACCCCAAGAGGTAGACGTCGCAGCAGTCACTCCAAGTGGTAGACGCCACGGCAGTCACCATCAAGAAATAGGCGCCGTCGCAGTCACCCCAAGAAGTAGACGCTACGGCAGTCCCCCCAAGAGGTAGACGCCGCAGCAGTCACTCCAAGAGGTAGACGCCACGGCACTCACTATAAGGAAGCATGCGTCACGGCAGTCACTACCAGCGCTGTTGATACTCGTGAAAGCGATCAACATACCTTAGAAACGTTAAACACAGTTGAGATGCGCACTCTAGACTACCTCGGACAGGCCGAGGCGGAAACAAAAGAAGCGCTCAACTAATGACGTAAGAAGACAACTCAGACGAAGACAAGAAAAGACCTTGGCCAAGCCAGAGGCAAAATAAGCAAGCTCTTATTAAAAATGATAACAGGTTACACAAATGAGAAGAATACAGACGACGGCCGTCCCCATAGGGATAAGCCTAAACACAACCTACCAAAGTTGTACAAAATACAAGGAAAAGGAAAGCAAAAGGTTACAGACATGTCATTTGAAGCGCCAAAAGGTGGCAGGGAGGAAAGGCTTAATAATTGGCCCCCGAACAGCTGAAGCTATCCGAGACACCGGGTGAGCCTGGTGACGACCGCCCGTCTCCCTATGCTCGTTCTTTGCTTGCCATCGCCAGCGGCGTCGCAGAAGACCATTTTGGGTGGACGACCCGAAGCGTCGCCTCGGCTTTCTTGGCCCTCGGCCTCGGCGCCTCCGCCCTTCATCCTCTCGGCCTCCTCCTTGGCCGCCTTAGCCTTCTCGAAGAGTCGCCTTCTCTGCGCCACCTCCTCCTCCTTCTTCACCCTTACCTCCTCCTTGGCTTTCTCCTCCGCGGCTTTCTCTTTAGCTTCGAGCTTGTCATCAAACAAATCGTCGAATTTGTCCCACGGAAAGGAGCCATCAAGGGGAAGAGCTCCCAATCACTTCCCTGGCGGCTTCTTCGGCCGGGTCCCGTGTGGGCGCACATGTTAGGGAGGAGAACGGTTTAGAGCGTCTCAATGTCCTCCTCCCTTTGGATGATGATAGCATCCTTGTTCCGAACCAACTTCCCCTGGGCCTGAAACATGCCCCTCCATTCGTCCCTCTGCGTACGGTAAAGGTCGGCATGCTTCTGAACGAGGTCACGCTCCTCCAACAAAATTTAGCGCTTCGGCCCGCGGTCTTGGCCTTGGCTCTCTCAAAGAAGGACCTCCTTTCAAGATCCTCCCCGAGTTTTTTCTCAAAGACGGATCGCCTCTTCGACCTCGGCCTTGCCCTCTTAGCCTCCTTGTTCGCCGCGTCGAGTTCAAGCCTTAGTCTGCTCGAGCGTGGGGCAGCGTCAGCAATGGTCTTTTCCTGCTCCACAATAAAGGCACCGGCCGTATTAGCCCACACCGCCAGTGACCTGATCAAACTTAGACCCTCCGACTTAATCTGGAGGGAGGTAGGCTTCGGGAAGGAGGTGACAACGGTGGCGTCTTGACCACTTGCCTGCGCAGTACTCTTCTCGGCACGCCGTTCAATAGTGTGACCGGTAGACGGCAGCGGTTGATCTACAAAAATTCAATTAAAGCATCCGTGTCGCATACATGGACATACCGAGAGCTCGTCATCGAACGCCTAATGAACCTAAGCTAAGTCCGAGCCACAAGATAGATTTGTACCATGCTTGGCCTTCTTGGTCGGAGGACGCATTTCCTTGCCAACAGCAGTAGAAGCAGTAGCGGCAGGGGCAGGCTCTTTCCTCTTACGGACAAGGGGAGATCCCTCCTCATCGGAGTCCCCCCCATTGGTAATGTCAACGATCACCACCGTCTCCTTCTGGACTGAAGGGATGGGAGGTGGAATTGATGTCGACGTCGTCGCCGCCGAAGACTTTGTTTTCCGCGTCCGGCGCGGCATGTTACTAGCAACCTTCGCCTGGGCCGCCTCCACATTCAAGCCTTTCAGCCGCTGATCCATGAGATCATTCGGCGACGTTCTGCGATCACGGGCTAGGGCCTTAGGATGTAAAACAGCAACTGTCTTATCCTTGTGCAACCCCATTCTCTTAAGAATATCCTCAGATAGGTCCGAGCCAAAATGATCTGCAAAAGAAACAAAGCAAGAGTTAAGCAAGGAACCAAAGTTCAAAATGAAAAAAACATTGAGAGCAGAGATGGGCCTCACACCGACCCCACTCACCCTGTGCTAGGGCCGGTATGAGGCCGACATGGCAGAGCAGCTCATCCTGAAGAATGATCTGCGTTGGGGGAATCCATCTTTTTGGCACCCCACTCTTGTCCGCCTCAAAAAGCCTCATCGCCAGCTTCTCATCCTCGCAAGAGGGACCTTGTTTGGCGTCCATCTTAAGCTTTTTCCAGGTGACCCATCTGTCATGCTCCGCCTTAGTCTCGCACCGCAAATTAACTTGGTGCTGGAAGGACCGGGGCAGCGGATAGTCATCCGGCACCTCAATGTACACCCACCGATCTTTCCAGTCTTTGCAAGAAGACAGCTTATCAACGGAGACGTAACCCGTGTTGGAATATGTGTCCTCCGACAATAATGCGATCACGACTGTTGATCATGATGATCACATGTTTAAGTCTCATTAAAATGAATGCAATTGGGAAGTAATATTGTTACTGTCAACTGGTCAACATATATCGGTAATGATTGGCTGACTAGAGTTTGACATTACGTCGTGTGACGGTGGTGATCGATTGACCCCCAGGTCATACCTAAAGGGCAATACTCTTAATTGATCATTTAATTAATCGTATAATGTTACGAGTTAATTAAATTACTTGAAAAATTGACGGACGATTTTGGAAGTAAAATTTACGTATCAAATTGAAATGTTATTAAATGAGATACGGTCTGAGTAATCGAATTGTATCATTACTCGGATGAAATTATTGTTTAAAGAAACAATTGGATTTGAATGAATTATTATAAATGCGATTTATAAACGGTAAAATATTTTGGTACGAGTAATTATGAATTACTAAGTCGATTTTTGTATATGACGTATTTTTATTAATACGTTGATTTTTAATATGTTAAAAATACATAAACAATTTATGTTACATATGACATGTGACATATTGACATTTGACAAAAATAATATGGAATCCATATTACAATGTGGACCGAAATATTGGGAATAATTAACATATTATGTTAATTTAGATTAGTGGAATTCATCATCATTTCTCTAATATAGGCATGCATACCTAGTGCCTTTTGTGTAAGAGCACAAAGGCCATGCATAGGCCATTTCCCTCCACCCTACCCGGTTCTCCCTTGGAAAGAACAAGGGTTCTTTTCATTTTATTTTATCTTTCACTATATGGCATAGTGTGTTAGATAATTTATTCATTCACTCAACATAATTATTTTTAGAGAGATAAAAATAATTCCTCTTCCTCTCCTCTTCTCTCAACCGGTTTTGAGAACTAAAATACCAAATATTTTAGTTCAATTTTTCACTAGATTAATATTATACTAGATCAAATAATATTAATTAGATTAAGTGTTAAGCCTTGGGTATAAAGCTTAGGGAGAGATCTTATACTTAGATCTTGTTCATCCATAAGGGAAAGCTCAAGATCAAAAGACAAAGGTGATCTCTTTTGTGCCCTAATAACCGAAAATTACCAATGTAAGGACATGATTTCTCCTCTATTTTATTATTGTTTGCATGCATAAAATCCGTTTTAATTTTATGACAAATTAATTTAGACATATATGAGTATGTTAATATGTATATGAATCTACATTTCCTTCAACCCGGCTATACTTCGAATGTGATTTTATGAGTAAAAATGTCATTTTTGGTCTAAAATTAGCTATACTTCGAATTTTCACTCGGTTTTTGGATATGTTGTCACATATATTATTTTGAGATAACCTGTAAATTTTCATAATTTTTGGACTTGTTATGCTCGAAAAATGAATTTCTCATTATTAAATTCGGATTTAAGTGAAAAATAGGTTAATATGAGTTAAATTTCGAATCTGGTCATAGAAAATTAATATGTTGTCACATGCAATTTTAAAAGATGTGTGTAAAATAATTGGCTATAAAGAAGTCTTTTTGCATGATTTATGAATTTTTGAAGAAAAATAGCATAAATAGTGACATTATTAGTGGAAAATTAATAAAACATAATCTATGACTTAGGAAAAACGTCTAATGTTGCATTTTATTATATTTTTCAGATCTAAAATTGAAAATTTAATGAAAATAATTTTTCCATGTTTTTATGATTATTTTATTAAAATCGATAAACCGCAACATTGTTTTTTCGGAAAAATTTCGAAATTTTTAACCTAAGATTTTGAACATTATGAGTGTCATGGATTTTTCCAGAATGTTCATGAGTTTAAATTTCAAATTTTGAATTTATTTGAAATTTTGTGATTTATTTGAAGTTTAATAGCTTATTTTTTGTAATTTTAGTCCATTTATGAACAATTTTATAAAATATGGGTTAATTATGGTCAAATTATTAGTGAAGACTAAATTTTGAGTCCTAAGAGGTTAGGGTAATTAACTTATGCATAAATATGAGTTTATGTATTTTTGTGATTGTAAAATGTTGAAATCACGCAAATCCGTAAAAACCGAGTAATATACGATATTGGCAATTTAAAGGCGATTTAGCATAAAATTGAGCATGTTCATACATATTATAATGCTGCATTTTCTTTATGATTGTCATAATTTTAATTTATGTAATTTTTGAATTATGTAATTTTACTTAGTATGGCCTTAGATTTAATTGGTATTTCCCGAAATGTATGGGAATATCGATTCGGTTGTAATTTTTATTGTGATCTCGTATCACCATTTTGTAATTTAATAGATTTATTTTATTTTAGTTACAAATGTATAATAGGAAATTATGTAATTTATTATGTAATTTTATTCATTCCGGAGTTCCAAAAGACGGATTTCTTCAAGAATGGCGATACATAAAGACGGTGTTACCTCGAGATGTGTGCCACAACCGAAGTTCAAGGGACCAATGGAGTTGGTTTCCGAATATGTAATAGTTAAATAGTTTTTCTATTTTAGGAAAGGCCATACTAGGATTTATTTATCTTTATGCTTGCATTTTATTTTATGTCACATGCATCGCTAAATCGCCATAACTAAACATGCATTGTCTTTTTATCGAGTTTTTCGACCGTGTCAATTAGAATTATCGTAGTTCACCGCTTTAGTTCACTTAAAACGTGATAGATAATAAATTGACATGGCCTCTCGCTAAAACAATCAATTGAGACATAGCCTTACCAAATAGTAGAAACCATGAAAACCTATTTCGTGAGGGAGTGCACTCGGCCACACCGGGGTACAAACCTTGTTACGTAGGGGAAGTGGGTGATGAATGTTAATCCACCGAATTCATGTTGATGAGGGATGTATCGGCCCCACCGTGCCCAAGTTAATGTGGGTTTGGATCATGGACACATTTATTCAAAATTTGGATTGAACTCAACAAAAGTATTTGATAAGTGATGTATCGGCCCCACCGTGCCCTTGTCGATGTGTTTTGGGCTATAGATAATTGTTAATGTAATATTATCGACCAAGAGTTCTAAAAGTAGAATCGATTAAACGTTAATCCACCGAGTTATATTGATAAAGGATGTATCGGCCCCACCGTGCCTAAGTCGATATGAATTTGGGTCTTGAAATCATTTATATAGTTGGGTAGAGGTCACTATATAAATGTTCATATCTTGTTAATATTTTACAAGTATGATTTTAAAAGACAAATGTTAATATTTCCTTTTCCTCCATATTTGTAGTTCTAAAACAATGAATCCATCAAATGCTACCGCACCAATTACTATTGATTCTTATCACAATGTTCTTGACGACATTTGCTCCAACAACGATTTCGATACAACTAGAGAACTTCATTTCGGGATAGGTTCGGATGGAAACCTTAATTTCATCACCTCTTCTAAACCACCCACTACTACTAGACCTCGTGTGAGTCCGTCTCAGGAAGACTACCTCATGCAAGCTATAGGGTCTTTGTCTCTGGAAGATAAAGATGCCAAAGCTAGTGGGAGCTCTAGCAATCAAGTTCTTGCTACAAAGGGCAAGAGGTTCAAGAAGAAAGGAAAGAAAATCAAAAACTTCAAGCAAGTTAATGATGAGTGCCATTATTGCTATGGCATGGGACATTGGCTTAGGAATTGCCCTATGTATTTGCGAAATATAAGGGAAGGACTCATTACTCCAAAAGGTACAATTCCTAAAGAAATTTATGTTATTGATATAAATTATACTTCCACTACGACATGGGTACTAGATACCGGTTGTGGTTCTCACCTTTGTAATCATTTACAGGGTTTAAGAGATGTGGAGAGGCTTAGGAAGGGAGATGTGGATCTACGCCTTGGAAATGGAGCTCGGGTAGCGGCCGAGTCCAAAGGAACTTATGTTCTAGCTTTGCCAAATGGATTTGAGTTGTATTTGCATAATTGTTTTTATGTACCTACACTCTCTAAAAACATTATTTCAATCACCATGCTAGACGTGGACGGTTTTTGTTTTGTCATTAAGAACAATCGTTGTACTATTTCTAGGAACGACTTGGTTATAGGCCAAGCTTCCTCTATCAATGGCATTTACATTTTAGAGACCTCAAATCCGACTAATGATATTTATAACATTCAATCAAAGAAACTCAAAACAAGTGACCCAAGTGAAGCGTTCATTTGGCATTGTCGATTAGGTCACATAAACGAGAATCGCATCAAAAGATTAATTTCAACTAATGTGATTACACCATTTGATTATCAATCATATGGTACATGCGAATATTGCCTAATTGGCAAAATGACTCGTAATCCTTTTAGTGGTAAAGGGACACGAGCTAGTGAGCTATTGGGACTCATACACACCGATGTATGTGGACCATTGACTATCACCGCTCGTGGTAATTATGACTACTTCATAACCTTCACCGATGATTTAAGTAGATATGGGTATATCTATTTAATTAAACATAAGAGTGAAGCGTTTGAGAAATTCAAGGAATTTCAAAACGAAGTAGAGAACCAATTGAATAAAAGGATTAAGGCACTACGATCCGATCGTGGTGGAGAATACCTTAGCCTTGAATTTGATTCACACTTGAAAAGTCGTGGTATTATATCACAACTTTCTCCACCCGGAACACCTCAACTTAATGGTGTTGCCGAAAGGAGAAATCGAACCTTACTTGATATGGTTCGATCCATGATGAGTCAAACCGAGTTATCGAACTCGTTTTGGGGATTTGCGATACAAACCGCAATTCGATCTTTGAATAATAGTCCCACAAAGTCCACCGAAAAGACTCCATGTGAGATGTGGACGGGTAAGATCCCAAATATATCCTATATGAAGATTTGGGGATGTGATGCTTACGTCAAAACTAAGAACGACAACAAGCTTGCCCCAAGATCCGAAAAATGCACCTTTGTAGGTTACCCCTCGACCTCTCGAGGATATTACTTCTACAAACCTCAAGATCATAAAGTGTTTGTGTCTTGCGAGGCTGTCTTCTTAGAAAAGGAATTTATTTCTAAGAGACATAGTGGGAGAAATTTTGAACTTGATGAAGTTCAAGAGCCACAAACCGAAATAGAGACGCAAGAAGATGTTCCTTCGTCGTCTAACGCGGTTGTACCTCCTCCACTAAGAAGGACGGGCCGAGTTATTCGCCATCCCGATCGATATGTGGGACTTATCGAGGAAGATGGAACACTCGATGTGTTGCTTATGGAAAGTGACGAGCCCGCCACCTACAAGGCCGCAATCTCTAGTCCTAATTCCACCTTATGGCTTGAAGCCATGAAGTCCGAAATGGATTCTATGCTCGAAAACCAAGTTTGGGACTTGGTAGATTTGCCTAAAGGGGCAAGACCCCTTCAATGCAAATGGATATTCAAAGTCAAGAATGGCATAGAAGGACATGATGATGTCTACAAAGCTAGGCTAGTGGCAAAGGGATTTATCCAAGTCCAAGGTCTACATTATGATGAGACCTTCGCCCCCGTAGCCATGCTAAGATCCATACGGATTTTGTTAGCGATCGCCGCATTTCATGATTATGAAATATGGCAAATGGATGTCAAAACCGCTTTTCTAAATGGGCATTTAGAAGAGGAGGTGTACATGATACAACCCGAAGGTTTTGTTGATTCCAAAAATCCTAACAAAGTGTGCAAGCTTAAGAGATCCATATATGGTCTTAAGCAAGCATCTAGAAGTTGGAATCATTGATTCAATCATGTTATAAAGGAAAATGGTTTCACTCGAAATATTGAGGAACCATGTTTATACATGAAATTCAGTGGGAGCAATGTTGTGTTCCTAATCTTGTATGTCGATGACATACTACTCATTGGAAATGATATTCCAATGTTGTCTTCTGTTAAGAAGTGGTTAGGTAACCACTTCCAAATGAAGGATTTAAGAGAGGCACAACGCATATTAGGTATCCGGATCTATAGAGATAGATCCAAGAGGATATTGGCACTAAGTCAAGAGTCTTATGTTGATAAGATTCTTCGACGATTCAGCATGGACAAATCCAAAAGGGGCTTGGTACCTATGGTAACCGGGACGATATTGAGCAAGACTCAATGTCCCTCCGAACCCCATGATGTTGAACGCATGAAGTTGATCCCTTACGCTTCCGCTGTTGGATCAATCATGTATGCCATGATATGCACACGTCTCGATGTCTCGTATGCCTTGAGCATGACGAGTAGATATCAAGGAAATCCAGGTGAGAGTCACTGGATTGCTGTCAAGAACATCCTTAAGTACTTGAGAAGAACTAAGGACTCTATCCTTGTGTTTGGAGGAGACACTGAGTTGCGTGTTAATTGATACACGGACTCAAGTTTTCAAACAGATAGAGATGACATGAAATCACAAGCTGGTTTTGTTTTCATGCTCAATGGTGGTGCCGTAAATGGAGAAGCTTCAAGGAAGTCAGAAACCGTGGATTCTACAACGGAGGTGAGTACATAGCAAAGATCGGAAGGCGCCAAGGAAGCTATGTGGATCAAGCAATTCACGGAAGGTCTAAAAGTAGTACCTACCGCCGATGATCCCATCACTCTCTATTGTGATAATAGTGGGACGATCTTCCAAGCTAAGGAGCCAAAGTCTAGTAATAGATCTAGACATGTACTTAGAAAGTATCATGTAATAAGAGATTTCATTGAAAGAAAGGAAATTGCGATTTGTAAGGTTGGGACGGATGACAACATAGCCGATCCGCTCACCAAGCCTTTATCGCAGGCTAAGCATGATGGACATGTTACGTCCATGGGACTTAAACGTGTACCAAATTTTTGTTAGATTTTGAAATGAAATAAAAGTGTTGTTTTTGTTCATGTTCATAATCACATTTGTCTTTTATCTTTAATTTATACTTTGTTACATCCAAACGGGTTGTAGAGACAATTGAACCCCGTTAAAGTGAACACGGATTAACATAGTATTTGCCCATAGTCACTTGTATGAGGTGACGTCTCGAAGTGACTAGAGTGTGAGGCGATTGATGGCAAGTTCAAGTGCCATAGAGTCATGAGAGATGACTAGTTGATCACATAGGCAGACTGTTAGGAACATTTTGTCGGGCCTTATGACCGCTTATAGAGTTCTGGCAAATTTATATAGCCTGGTCGTGGCGAGAGGTACTATAGTATTCAAATGAGTCGATTCTTTTGACTAAAGACTATTCACCTAAGATGGCACAGTTTGATTAACTTTGATTTGTGTTACTACGACCTTCGTAAATGGGGTCAAATGGGCATATTTTGGGTTATGATGGTGTGGCTAGTCGAAGGGAATGAGTGCGATAGGAATTGTCCACCCCTAGTCGGGGTTATAACAATATCTCGGGGCCACTCGAGGAGTAATGAACTGGAAATGCGTGGCCACGCTCGGAAAGTATCTATGATAGATAAGTCCGGTCAATCGGTTATTCTCCAGATCGAGGAAACCACTCTCGATATGATCACTTGCAAGTACGACCGAAAGACACCTTGCATTGAGTGGGAGATAGTAATAGGACAAGAGAATTGGTGACGCACACTTGTCGAGGACAAGTGGGAGATTGTTGGAATATGTGTCCTCCGACAATAATGCGATCACGACTGTTGATCATGATGATCACATGTTTAAGTCTCATTAAAATGAATGCAATTGGGAAGTAATATTGTTAGTGTCAATCGGTCAACATATATCGGTAATGATTGGTGACTAGAGTTTGACATTACTTGTCGTGTGACGGTGGTGATCGATTGACCCCTAGGTCATACCTAAAGGGCAATACTCTTAATTGATCATTTAATTAATCGTATAATGTTACGAGTTAATTAAATTACTTGAAAAATTGACGGACGATTTTGGAAGTAAAATTTACGTATCAAATTGAAATGTGATTAAATGAGATACGATCCGAGTAATCGAATTGTATCATTACTCGGATGAAATTATTGTTTAAAGAAACAATTGGATTTGAATGAATTATTATAAATGCGATTTATAAACGGTAAAATATTTTGGTACGAGTAATTATGAATTACTAAGTCGATTTTTGTATATGACGTATTTTTATTAATACGTTGATTTTTAATATGTTAAAAATACATAAACAATTTATGTTACATATGACATGTGACATATTGACATTTGACAAAAATAATATGGAATCCATATTACAATGTGGACCGAAATATTGGGAATAATTAACATATTATGTTAATTTAGATTAGTGGAATTCATCATCATTTCTCTAATATAGGCATGCATACCTAGTGCCTTTTGTGTAAGAGCACAAAGGCCATGCATAGGCCATTTCCCTCCACCCTACCCGGTTCTCCCTTGGAAAGAACAAGGGTTCTTTTCATTTTATTTTATCTTTCACTATATGGCATAGTGTGTTAGATAATTTATTCATTCACTCAACATAATTATTTTTAGAGAGATAAAAATAATTCCTCTTCCTCTCTTCTTCTCTCAACCGGTTTTGAGAACTAAAATACCAAATATTTTAGTTCAATTTTTCACTAGATTAATATTATACTAGATCAAATAATATTAATTAGATTAAGTGTTAAGCCTTGGGTATAAAGCTTAGGGAGAGATCTTATACTTAGATCTTGTTCATCCATAAGGGAAAGCTCAAGATCAAAAGAGAAAGGTGATCTCTTTTGTGCCCTAATAACCGAAAATTACCAATGTAAGGACATGATTTCTCCTCTATTTTATTATTGTTTGCATGCATAAAATCCGTTTTAATTTTATGACAAATTAATTTAGACATATATGAGTATGTTAATATGTATATGAATCTACATTTCCTTCAACCCGGCTCCATTTGCACGCTGTACCATCCGACGCGACCAAGAAATGACGGCCGAAGGTGGTGAAGCCGACGGAATAAATTAACCGTTGGGACCTCCCCCTTAAAGAGACAGAGCCAGACAAAGCCGACTATGGTCCTAATAGCCAACGGGTGCAGCTGGGCCACAACGACGTTCATGGCTCTAATGATGGCCATAACGTAATCATTCAGCGGAAACCGGAGCCCGTACTCCAGGTGCCGGATGTATACGCTGGTGCAACCCGGTGGAGGGCAACAGATGGCCTAACCCTCCTCAGGGATAACAATTTTGTATCCCCTGCCAAAGTAGAAATGGCCCTCGAAAAATGTCTCGCCGGAACAACTGGCGAACTTATGGGTCCAAGTACGGTCGGGGCCGACCTTACGAGGTCGCCGTGATCCATGACATACGCCTCCCCTCATTAGGGCGAGCCCTTTCAAAGATCATCGTCATCATCATCAACATCGTCATCGTCCTCCCAATCCTCCAAAGCCTTTGGGTCAACTTCGGGAGAAGGAGACCTAGGGCCCCCGGACCTTATCGGGACGGCGTCTAGCATCTCCTCCTCATCAAGACGCGGCGGGGAACCCCCCGGCGCTGGTTTGCTAGGTCCGTTATCGGCAGAAGACATGTTTACAACAAAACTTACAAGTTAAAAAGAGAATTTGTTTGTTTACCTTGAAGAAAAATGCTACGCCGGAGTAATGATTCTCGAAAGCTAGAGAGAAGTTTCACAAAGAGGCTAGAAAGAAGAAAATTTTTGAGAAAATGAAATTGGTGCCCAATTTCAGGGGATTAACTCGCTCTATTTATAGGGGAAGGCCCATGAAGAAGGACCAATCAGGGCACGACCCATGAAACGCCACCAAATCAAAGAAATGGACACGTGTCGGACATGCAACCACGGAATGTCAATCGTCGCAACAGTTGAACGTCAATCAATGCAACAGTGACCAAGCGTCTTCAACACGCCCCTTCAAATCTCTCTGCCCATTCATCTTCCTCAACAAACTCCTAAGTATCTGTTCTCCGCCGGCTACACGATCAACCAAGTTTGTCAGCACCAGCTGGGGGCAATCAAAAGCACACGGCGCTCACAACCTCGGCCTCGGCCGGCACCACTTTCTTTTCCACACCTGATGTCCATTACACATCCATGTGGAGGGGGGATATGGTACGGCCTAAGCAGAGCCATGCCGGGGAAGAAGAAGCCGGGGCAGAAATTTTTACTTGCGCAGAATATACGCTCAACATACATCGGAGCCCATACCACGGCATAGACTACGCTGGGGGCAAATTAATGGGGCATATTCTCGCACCCGTCGACCACAACATATTGAGCAAGGTCAAAGATATCCACAAAGAAGTCAACGGCTTAGACAACCCTAACCGACGCACCCTGTC
Source organism: Silene latifolia (assembly GCF_048544455.1). Taxonomy (NCBI): domain Eukaryota; kingdom Viridiplantae; phylum Streptophyta; class Magnoliopsida; order Caryophyllales; family Caryophyllaceae; genus Silene; species Silene latifolia. The sequence continues at coordinate 39,482,538 of NC_133532.1, read as the reverse complement.
GGCTGTCTCTTGGGTCCCGGGGGCAACTAGCTGGCCGGGGCACACATCCGCGAACTCATATCTAAGACCCCTCGGCGGTGAGTCAACAGGGCCCGCCGGCCTGCCATGGGTCCCTCGGCCGAGGGGTAGATCAGTCTTTCAACCTGCTAGCCACTTGGCCACTACGTGACAAAAGGTGAAAGTCTATAAATACTCCTCAACTCTCATTGAGGAGCAGATCCACAATTTAACCTAAGAGATCCACAATTTAACCTAAGAATCACTATTCATTTGGTAATATCTTCCTTATCTCTCTACAATATATACTTCACCAAGTAACAACTTATCTCTCTAAGTTTACTGACTTGAGCGTCGGAGTGAGTTCGCTCGGCCCAAAGCCGAGCCCTCAGTTTGTTCATTGTTTCAGGAGACCGCAAGGAGGATTCAACCAAAGACGTCATTCTACAAGCACGGGTGGTAACAAATAACTGCTCTGGAATTACACCCGGAACAATAATATATGATGATATATGATTTGTTTTATTCTCTCCTAATTTTCAGGTCTAAATCAAGGCATTGGATTGGGCTAACTACTGAATTTGTGAAGCAAGAATTTGGTATCAGGCTAAAAGATCATGTGGTTCTCCTTTCACATCTCTCTCCTTTCTTCCTCCTTCAAACTCAACGCTTTCTACTATGCCTATCAAAAGCTCGCCTTGTCCTCCAACTCGTCACTGGCCTTTCGGATGGGTATGACAATGTCGCTACCATAATTCAATAAAATGGCCATTTACCTATGTTTTACAAAGTCATATTCATGCTCACTTTTCAGGAATCTCGCTATGCCAAATCTATAACTCCTTCAACTGAATCTTTTCTCGTTGCCTCTCACACCGAGTCCAATGGCAACTCCAATATAATACGTGTTCTAGTGCGTCAAATAATTCCCGTTATGGTGGTTCGTCTCGTTATCACAAAAATAAGAACAATGGTGGTCCTAATCGTGGGAATTACAAAGGTAAAAACAATGGCAATAATAATGGTAATAGAGGGTCCAACACCAACAAATATGGTGGCCAACAATAGTCTCAGGTAAACCAATCCCCCAGACCTGGACTTAAGGTCCCATTTACAAGAAGGGTGGGTTGCACCTCCGTGCCCTTACCCTTGAGTACACCGGCACTGATCTGAACCGTGATCTAGACATCCTCGATCCAAGACTTCAGCAGACTCAACAAGCTTCATCACTAAACCACCTATTATTGGGACACCAAATTAAAAGGAGCGTTTGTTCATACTGACATTGTCGCTGCAATGCAAACTACCCACTCGCTTTAAAGAACATCCTTTATGCTCCACATATAATTAAAAACCTTTTTTTTCTGTAAGGAAATTCACAACAGATAATAATTTTTCTACCGAGTTTGACCCATTTGATTTTAGTGTATACATTTTCAGACGAGGAAGAACCTAATGAGATGCAGTAGTTCGAACGATCTTTATCCCTTATTCCCTACTCCCACCGTCTCAGCCTCACCACAAGCTCTGGCAACCGTCTGCTCTTCTTCGTGGCATAGTCGTCTTGGACTTTCCCGCCATGTCACTTTTAATATTTTTGTGTCGTAATAAATCTATTGGTTATAGTGTGTGGGTTGAAAAACTCTTTTATTTGTTATTCCTGTCAATTAGGCAAACACATCAAATTGCCATTTACGTCTTCTAATTCCATAGATCATGCATAATGACTTGTGGACTTCACCCATTTCAAGCTCAATGGGTCATGAATATAATGTATTTTTCCTTGACGATTACACTAATTTCTTGTGGACCTTCCCCTCACCCAAGAATCACAAGTCTATAATATTTTTTCCAAGTTTTACAATCTAATTAAAACTCAATTTAATCGACTCATTAAAACACTCCAATGTGACGAAAGACGTGAATTCAACAACTTCCTTCTTCATGATTTTCTCACCAAACACGAAAGTCTCTATCGTTTTTCTTGTCCCGATACCTCTCCGCAAAATGGAAAGGCGGAATGAAAAATCCGTACTATAAACAATATAGTTCGGACTCTTTTCCTTCACGCTCTTATGCTCTTGTCATGACCACATATAGACAAAATATTCTCCCTAGAAAATCAAACCGTCTTATCTCCCCCATATCTAGTTTATATCACCGAATCCGTTCTTACAATCACTTACTCACATTCGGATGTCTTCGCTACCCTCACTTACCATTTACATCCATTCACAAACTTACTTCTCGTACTACTCCATGTGTCTTCTTAGGCTGCCTTTTGAATTATCGAGGCTATAAGTGTCTTGAATTATCTTCACATAAATCATTATCGTTGGACATGTGACATTTGGCGATGAGTTGGTATTTCCTTATACAACCACACACAAACAGTCACCCTCCTACTATCCTTTTCTTATGTCTAACCCGTCCCCCTACCCTTCTCGGTATATTCACGGCTAGCACCTTCCTCCTTCTGCCACGGACCAACAACCAGCAATCCCAAACCTCGACACTCATATCTCCCCCGGCTCACCCACCATATTTGTAACACCCCATGAGGTTATGAAATTAAGTTGTCCTACATCGTGAAAATAGGAGGCTTGAGATATGTTTATAAAGGATTACACCCACCATTTAGTAACAATACATTTTGATTTTGGGCTTAAGTGAAGACAAATAATGGGCCCAAAGGTACATATCTCATCTTATTGAGGTTGTTTTACGACGGTGGCGGGTCAAGTTGTTATAAATGGTATGAGAGCAACCCTGCAACCGTGTGGTGAACATGTGGTCAGTAGTACCCGGGTCACCCAATTAGCAGGGGAAGAAGATGGGCTTGGTTGCGGTTAGCTTTAAGGCATAATGAGGATGTTGTGTCTTTAAGTGGGGGAGTTCGTAGCACCCCATGAGATTATGAGATTAAGTTGTCCCACATCGTGAAATAAGAGGCTTGGATAAGTTAATAAAGGATTCCACCCACCACTTAGTAATAAGGCCTTGTGCTTTTCGATTTAAGTGAGGACAAATAATAGGTCCAAAGATAAACATCCCATCTTATTGGACTTGTGTTATGACAGTGTCGGATCGGGTTGTTGTGGACAACGGGGGCCCACGGGGGCGCTTGGGAGGAGAGAACAAGCGTTTGCATTTTGTGGAGTCGCCACCAATTTTTATGGGAAATTGGAACCGTTCGAATACCTCGTGTCATGTCAAGACACAAAGTAGAGACATGAACACCAAGAACTCGTTACCCTTAGCATTCTATGTCTAGAATGACTCTCGTGGATGCCAATGAACACGGATGTTCACAGAGATCTGGAGTAAGGGGTGAGGGTACGTATTAGGAAGCTCTTTTGATCGAACACCTAATCCCGCCCGCTTCGATAGCGGCCTCTACTAATGATTAGGGACATCATCTATACTTGATATATCGTCGATTATATGCATGCAATGCAACATCCAAGTTTTAATCCTAACATGTGAGAATTAGACTAAGTCGGTTAACAATTAGTTTAGCATACAATTGGGTCGAAGTAGGATTTAAGTTCAATTACATGTGAAGGCATGCAAGTGATACGAAATACAATGATAAATACAATAAAGAAAATTACAATAATGAAAATTACAATAATTACATCGGGTTTCATTGATTTATGTCGAAAATACCTTTAAAACGGATAAATTGAGAAAAAAAGAATAAAAGAAAGAATTAACGAACAGATCAGTAGGCGGTAATACGGATAATAGTTAATTATACGTAAGCTAATTAATTTAGGTCAAGGCAGAACAGAGTTTAGAGACAGAAATCAACCTGGAACAGGCGCAGCAGGACTGCGCCCTTTGGAAGAGGCGCAGCGATTCTTTGCGTCTGTTCAAGATGAGTTCTGGTCGTGTTTTAAATCGCAAATCGTTAATGTAAATTGGTGATTTTATGGATTGATTAATATTCGACTCGGATGGAAGTGATTAATAGGTTATTTACATGTGATTAATGGTCATAAAAGCAATAAAACATGGATGAGACGGATGCAAACGGATTAATTACATGAATTAACGATCGATTAGTGACATAGGTGAACAAAATAGGCTAAACACGATAAATTAATGACAAACTAATGACGAATGCGACAAAAGACGGATGAAAATATATCAAAGATTGAATTCCAGAAACCCGATATGAACAAATCGAATTCCTACAATCCGGGTTGAGTTAAATGACGAAAACCCGCAAATATGAGATTATAGAGGATTTAAGTCGAATTTTAATGATGAATTATACGTATTAATGATGATAAATAATATACATGAAATTATTAGACTATTGTATCGAAGAATTAAAGAAAACAAACAAAGACGAACGAATTACAGAGGACAAAGGAAGAAGAAAGGAAGCAGGAACTGCGGCAGCCTCATGAAGAGGCGCAGCAGGAACTACGCTCCTTCGAAGAGGCGCAGCAGTTGCTGCGTCCTTTCTCGACGGGTTGTCTTCTGGAAATCCGTAAAAAGGGTTTTAAACGAGGTTTTAGAAATCGGTTTTAAAAGGTATTTTCGACATAAACCTTACATTAATGATGATACAAAAAGCAAATAACAATAAATAAAAGAGATATTTACACCCTCAGACTTACATGTTTGACGAAACGAGATGAACTAAGTTATCGATTAGTGATGCTCGACGTGAATGTAGACGAAAGTGCCCTCGTAAGAGGAAAAAACGATATGATTAATTAAGTTGATTGATTGTGTAGTTGGTCAAATTGGTCGGTGATGCAAACAAGGCTGGTACTCAGAAGGATCCGAGCTTACGTGGTCGAATGTTCAAGCACGTAGACGCCAAAAAGTAAGAACAAAGGTCTAGAATGCAAAGGGAGACGAGAAGGACGGATACTCGCGTGAGAAATATGAGGAGCGAAGGCTCCTATTTATACTAATCACGTGAAGGAATTAGGGTTTCGGAGAGACTTTGGAAGTGAATCTCGGAAAGATATGAAAAAGATACGAAAAATACGCAGAAAAGGACCTGGGAAGAGGCGCAGCAGTCACTGCGTCTCTTGGAAGAGCCGCAGCACTTGCTGCGTCTGTTCCCAAGTGGTTTCCTCCTGCGGAAGAAAGATTTCCGTGTTTAAGTTATAGAAGGACGGAATAATTTGGTTTTCCTTAATATTTTGTACGAATATTACGGGAAATTGTTTACCAAAGAATAAAGATTGTGAAATAATTATAAAATATGGAATAGAAATATCCGGAACATTCCAGAACATTCTGACTCGGGATTTAACAGTTATCAGAAAATGGAGACGGTTTTAGGCCCGGACTCCAAATGTACTCTAATTACTGTCAAAACGACCGTATCGGCACGTTGACGACAACTAAGAGGTAGACATTAATGTTTGAGCAATCACTTGACGATAAACTTACGAACTTTCACAAATCGTTCCGCGTACCAAACATGCGGCCCAATCATCACCGGGTGGTTTGCGAGAGGTTCAGAAATGAGATATCTACAGAGCCCCCACTTTGACTGAGGCTTGGACAAGGCGAAAGTCAAAGTATAGCCATCAGGTCAATCGAAGATTACAACCTGACGACTATGGCGACGCGAGGCGGCTCAAAGGATCTAAGCCAAGGACCTGTCGTCGGGAACATTTTAGAGTCTGTCGACTATCAGGGAGGGTCATTTAAAGTCCATTAGACTACGTAAAGAGGCTCGCCAGCCATAAGAAGAGATCATACCAGAGACTTCTGGACGAAACGGGACTGAAGGCGCTTCGGCAAAACTCTTTGGGGTCTGAATATAACTTGGTGTCTGAAAATACGAAGGCTTATTCCTGAAGAGAGGTATCCGAATGATATGAGGAAGCAATGATTCTGAGGAAAGACAGCAGGACACAGTCTGGAACTGATGGGAGAAATTTGCTTGTGTTCAGCTTCAAACAAACTTCGGAAGAATTCGGGGTCGATGTTGATCTCCATGTCTCGAGAGGGAAACTCTATCCGCGTACTCTCGTTGGGGAACATAATCGGGAACTAATCTCCATGTCTCGAGAGGGAAAGTCTAACTTCTTACTCTCGTTGGGAAATATAATGGAGGCGTGTCGAAACATTTGTGAAGAAATAAGTGCTCGTTGTGACAAGCAAGGTCTTGGAAGCGATAAATAACGTATGATATTCTGTTGTTGGCTTAGAAATGCGGGTCTTAACGAAAGATAATCGTCAAACGGACCAAAAAGATAAAATAGCATGGGGAAGAGACGCACCAAAGATGGACTCACAAATAACGAACTCATAACGAATTTTTGAAAACTCGTATGGAAGGAACACCGGGAAGAGGCGCAGCAAGAGCTGCGTCTCTTGGAATAGGCGCAGCAACTGCTGCGTCTGTTCCCAAGGGTGTATTTTCTGCGTAAAAACGCGATAAACAGAAGGATTATTTCATTTGTTTTGAAACATAAATCACACAATACTCTCTCAAATCTCAACCATTTTCGCCAAGGTTTGATCCAAAATCTTGCATTAATCATGACTAATCGAGGTATGTGTCTCATTTTGCATTAATCTTCTATATTTGCTCGATTTGGATCGAAAAAATTAGGGTTTTCAACCCAATTAATTCGAAAATTTGGGGCTTTTTTCCCAAATGCATTTGCCTTGTAAAATTGACATTAGAAATGGATAATTGGTAGTATAAGGAACATAACCATGTGTTTGTTTCGAATTTTCGTTAAGTTTTGAGCATTTGAGTGAAATTGAGACGGTTTCACAGCTAGACCGTAAATTGCTTCGAAAATAGCCTTAGGATTGCCCATTTGCGATGAAACTTGATATTTGGGAACCTTTGATGATGGGTAAACTTTCTACCATCTCGGAATTTTGGTTTGTGACGGCTTTTTCAGGACACTTTTCTAGGGCATAAATCGCCGTTATAACGAAATGCTGCCGAAATTTCGACTCAAACTCGGAACTAGGCTTCAAATTACGCTTGACTTGACCCTAATTACCACATGAGTGATCGGGTTTATTAGAATATGGCCAAAGATGGCGAGAAAGGAGCGATTTCAGGGCTTCCGAAGGCTCGAAAATCCCTTAATCCAGGCTCGTCGTCACGTGACGCGGCCTAAATTTGCTTTAATATTGCAGGTGATGAAGCTTCTACTTCTGGGAGGACTCCCATGGAGATAGACGCTGCTGTTGTCGAGGAGTCTTTGGAGCAGGCTTTCACCGCCGCGGTGATGGCTGCTGGGGACGAGGTCCACGAGGAGGAGGTTGTTGAGGAGGAGGAGGCCCCGAGGCGGGCCAACGTTGGGCGAGAAGGTCGTCAGCTGAGGGGAGCACCCGCGTGGGCTGAGACCTGGGAGAGCAGGCACCTGCTTTGGGCTGTAGAGGGTCACCTGTCCTACAGGACAGTGAAGAGTTTGGTAATCTTGAATTCATAACTCATCACTCACCTTCTTTCATTTCATTTGCTCATATCTTATCCAACTTTCATTCAAAACTAAAGATAGCTTTTGTTTCAAATCACAATAGGAGGCCGGGAATATCAGGTCGCTCTCGGGTTACACGACAGCGATGGAGTGCTACAAGCGGCTGTCGGCGGAGGAGCGCGCCATGATCGAGCGTAGAGCGTTCGGTGTCTTGGTGCAGGCCTGGAGGGATATCGCGAAGAGGAAGTTGCGGGCTAACCTTAGCCTGGTCCGCGCTTTCTTGGACCGATTCTAGGACACGACTTCCACTTTTCACATGCCTTTTGGTGAGGTGGGAGTCACTCTGGAGGACTACGGCATGATTTCTGGCCTGCCGTGTGGGACTGAGGCGGTGGAGTGGCCGGAGACTGCCATGAGGGTGGACTCGGCCGAGGCGAGGAGGTTGATCGACTGGAACTTGTCGCCGAAGGCTGTTACAGTGCCGTGTTTGGTGCCCAGTTCCTACGTTCGAGACTACTTTGCGGGGAAGACCCCGGCGCTGGTGACGATTGATGGGAGAGAGACGGCTCCTCCTCCCTGTACTGCTGAGCAGAGGGCCCGCCCGTGGCTTTGGTGGTTCCTGTCTTCAATTTACCTCGGAGACGAGGGAGAGAGGCTGTTGACGAAGCTTCTTCCCTTCCTTTCTGACCTGAGCTCCCTAGGGCATTGGGACTGGGTCACTGTTGGTTTTGCGGTCCTCCTCCGCTTCATGAGGGCCATGGTTCGTCCGGAGTTGATGGAGAAGGGGACTTCTCCTGGTGCTGTAGGACCTGCACTGCTGTTGGAGGTATGAACCTTTATTGAGACTAAAATCAATTCTTTTCCTTATCAAATTACGAAAGATCATTATTGACTATCTTGTTTTACAGGCGTGGGTGTACTCCTACTTTCCGAGCCTCTCGCCCAAGAGGACGGAGCCGCTGGAGAGGGCCTATCCCGTCGTGAGGGATTGGGTGATGTGCAGGACGAGGAGAAAGCGTTCCTCTCACGGTGTCTACCGGCAGGACGTGAACGCTCTTCAGCTGGACAGCGTGAGCATCTCACTTATATTCATTTTGCTTCTTCATTGCTTTTAATCGATCATAAGAATGATTCCTTGTTTATCTTGTCCCAGTGGGTGCCCAGGCCTTGGGCGAAGTACGCTGGAGCGCCTCCTTTTGTAGCTGAGGTCCTTCGTCCTAGGAGCTTGAGCCGGCTGCTGCTGAGGACGTAAATGGGTCCTGTGTGGTACTTGGGCGAGCGCTTGGCTCGTCAGTGCTCTCGGGACGTGTTGACGGTTCCCATCGATCCTCCTAGGACGATGTTCAGGGAGCCTTCCGAGGAAGAGAGGGAGGCTAACTTGGCTGGCGTTGGTGGTGACGCCCTCCTTCTTCCTGGCGAGGACTGCTCGGCGTTCCTCTACGGGAGGTTGGCGTACTGGCCGGTAGTGGTGAGTATCTTTACTCTTCTTCTTTACTTGATTTTAAAACTTACGATGAAAGATCATCGATTAATGAGAAATATTTGACTTTGCGGGAGGCTGAGGCGGCGGGCATCGAGCCCCCAGAGTACCCCGAGACCCTCGAGTACACTGACGCGACCGGGAGGACGACAATCTCCGAGCCGCGTGACTTTTACGTGGCTGTGACGGATGCTGGCTTGGACGACTGGCAGCATCTGATTCGGAGGGTGAGCCTCTAATTTACATAATATTTGTGTAAGAACACATTTGGTTGAATTTTATTCAATTATTGAGAATTTCTTTCTTGGAAATGCAGGTCGCGCCTTCTCGGTTTGTGGCATTATGGAGGGTGGCCAACCGGCTGCGAGCTACTGCCGTCGAGGCACTTGTCGGCGGTCGAGGTCGTCAGGTACGAACCTTGTGCCTATTTCATTTTTGAATTTTGATTTTCCAACTTTTCTTGTAACTGCTTGAAATGATTGACATGAGCCAATTTTGTTGTTTATAGGGGGACCGTGAGCCGGAGCGAGAGTTGGCCCAGTCTCGGGAGGAGACAGATCGCTTGTTGAGGGAGCTCGAGGTTCGGGACGCCGAGATTGCTGTTCTCGCGGCAAGGGTTGCGGAGCTGGAGGGTGACCGGCAGTAGTTTTGTTTTGTTTTTGTTTGTATTTTGCACATTTGTACATTTTGGGCCTTCATTTTGGACATTTTGGACTTTGCTTGGGGCTCGAGCCCCTAGTTTGCCGTACATTTCCCTTTTTGGTGTATATATGACGGCCTGAGTGCCTTTGCTGCTGGGTTGTGTTGCTTGTACCTGCAGGTTAGCTTTGAACAGGTTTGGTAGATGACGGTTTACGTCGTCATGCTGCCGAAATTTACATAGAAATCACGCAAAACATACATTTGTATATACATATGGCCTGAATTAGCGCAAAACGAACGACTCAAGAGAATGCAAAATGCAAAAGAAAATGCAAAAATGCAAAAAATTTGCCGGAAATGACCGGACGGTAGGGAGGGTTTCCCTCTAAAAAAAGAGAAAAAAAGAACCATATAAGTTAGAAATGAAATGATGAAAAAGACATAAAAGAAATATATAAATGAAATAAATATATAAATTTTGAAACGAATTAAATTGGAATTGAAAATTATTTCCTAAAATGAAAATGTACAAGTGTGATAAAATGACGAAAAATGTCGATATTGCCTCGAGATGCGTGCCCGCGGAATTAGGAAACACGAAATATGGTAATTTCCACATATTTACCAAAACAATAACCCGTAGGAATAGGAAATTATTCGTCACGAAATTAGGAAAGATCCAACGCGGAAAATCACAGAAACCTGGTGAGGAAGAGGTGCAGCATGAGCTGCGTCCTTTTGAAGAGGCGCAGCAGGTGCTGCGCTTGTTCCCAGGTGTGTCTGCTCTCCGCGATTTTAAAAGAAATTAGTATAAATAGAGACGTCGATAGAGCTTTTATTCATACAATTCTTCCGTCTCTTCTACGTCTTATTACATAAAACTCTCAAAACAAGCACTCATCATGAATACTTTGGAGATTCGCCTAAAAGAGTGGACTAATGAGTTTTCCAACATGGAGAAACACGACATGGGCGCCTATAATCTTGGATCATTGTTGAGTTTGAAGCTCATCAAGGTTGTCAAACCGTTCTTGGATGCTTGTCTTGATTACTGGGACCCGAATTATCATGTTTTTGCGTTCCCTGGAGGCGATATTTGCCCATTTCCTGAAGAAATTGCTGCGATTGGTGGGTGGGACCCTGAACACTTGCCTGCTATTCCTTCTACTTCACAAGGGTATAAAAGCAAATTTAGAGACTTGCTTGGATTGACTAGACTTGAGGTGGACCGCTTGGTGACCTCGAAAGGAGTGCGGATGTTGGACTTCATTGACCGATTTATTAACAGGGCCAACCCCACCGTTTCTTATGTTGCTAGGCGAAGGGCATTTGGATTTTGCTTGTTGCATGTGTATGTCCTCCAAGGGCATGTTGACGAAGATTTGAGAGGTGATCCCCATCTTCTGGGCCTTGTTGAGGAAATGGAGCTGCGCAGGAGCCCAGCTTGTTTATGCTTAGGAGAGATCCTGTTGGGTTTGGATAATAAGAAAGCCAATCGTAACCTACCGTATTTGGGAAGTCCCGTTATCTTGCAGGTAAAAGAACATTTTCTTCTTTTTTTTTTCTTTTCGTTTTTTTTTTTCTTTCTTTCTTTCGTTTTTTTTTTCGTTTTTTTTTCTTTTTTTTGATGTCTAATACTCGCTTTTGGTAGGTCTGGCTTATGGAACGGCTTCGATTGATCGAGCCCCCAGTTCATGTTCCTTCCTATCATGCTCGTTCGATTGCAATGAGGACCAGGCTGTACATGATGGACTTCACTCGAGTCTGCGATTACTGAAAGAATAAGCTAAAGAGTGATGATGGCCCCTTGATTAGGTGGATTGTACCATGGTGGCACCTCAAATCTGTCACTGGAGTGTCTTCTTTGGATCCTACCCGATCTGTGCGCATTCCTGGCTTGGAATTCATGGTGTGCATCTTCCCGGAAAGGCTGATGAGACAGGTTGGACTAAAACACACGATCCCGAAGCTTGATACCGTCCCGCAGACCGCTGTGGCGCTTACTACTGACAGTCGAAGGGAGTGGGCCATTAAATGGGCCCAAAGAAACATGTAGTTCTTGAACTCTTCTGCTAACGCCTTATGGGTGTCGGATTCTTATCTGTGATGGAGGAAAGCTACTACTCCGGAAGAGCGCGAGAGATTGAGGAAGCGCGATCCCGTTGATTACAAGGTGCGCGAGGTGGAAAAGGAGAAAGAGAAGCATCTGACCGAGGGAGAGGAAGAAGCCGGGTTTCGAGTTGTTCATCCTTCGAAGAAACCAAAGACTTATCTTGTCGTGGAGATGGTGATTGGCAAGAATGGTAAGGCTAGGCCTCGAGAAAGACCATTGGTGATTAGGTCTGAAGTGGCGCAAGAGCGTCCGGCTCGAGGTCGTGACAAGAAATATGACAAGGGCAAAGGGAAGATGGAGGAATAGCCCAAGTCTTTATTATTATTATTTATTATTATTATTATTGTTGTAATAAAAAGGTGGGGTTTTTAGAATCCTAGTCTATTTTATTTATTATTATGTGGCGTATTATTATTAGAAAAAGAATGAAATAAAAAAGGTTAAATGGTTATGAAACCGTGGTGATTTTCTATTTATTATTCTTGTCGAATTCCAAATGCAATGCAAATGTCCTTCTATTTACATTTTAAGATAATGGGTTGTATCCGGTGAAATCAAATCAAACCCTTGCGCTTAGTTCGAGTAAATTAAAAGAATAATTGTTCTAAGCAAGAGCTTGTAATGAACTTAGAAAATAAGCATGAGCTTTTGCTTACTCTGAAGGTGCAGTTTAGTTTATTTGATGATATGAGGATGACAAATTTGTCAAAATGCAAGAGCATAGTGACATTAGCTTATTTCAGCTTGGCCCGGGGCCGTTTATTTAGTGCCACAAGAGCGACACGTGAGGTTACGCGAGGCGCGTTTTTGTTCCTATTCTAGGCATAGTACCGTTTTAATTGGTCAAGGTTTGTCGGGTTGGAAAACTCATTCCCATCTAGGTCTGTGATCCTAACCGCACCCCTGGAAGTATGGATTTGACTAGGAATGGCCCGGCCCAATTAGGTTTGAATTTTCCCCGTGGGTCAACAGGTAAAAGAGCTCTAACCGATTTGAGTACTAAGTCTCCTTCTTTAATGTTCCTGGGCCTAACCCTTTTGTTGAAAGCGCGTTTGATACGTGCTTGATATGTCTGGACATTGTGCAAGGCGCGTAGCCTACGTTTATCCAGGAGGATGAGTTCTTCATATCTATCCCTCTTCCAGTCGGCTTATGGGATTTGACATTCGAGTAAGATGCGCAAGGATGGTATCTCTAATTCGACTGGTTGTACAGCTTCCATGCCATAAGTCAAATAGAAAGGAGTGGCCCCAGTGGGCGTCCTAACGGATGTGCGATATCTCCACAAAGCAAAGGGTATCTTGCTTGGCCAATCTCGATATTTGTCAATCATTTTCTTGAGAATTGTGACAACGTTCTTGTTTGCTGCCTCTACCGCGCCATTAGTCTGTGGTCTATATGACAAAGAGTGGTGATGTCTAATTTTGTACTTGGCTAGCAATTGCTCCGTCTCAGCTTGGAAATGTGATCCGTTATCACTAATGATCTCATGTGGGCAACCGTATCGACATATGATGTTGTTTTGTATGAACTTTGCCACATTTTTAGCCGTGAGACTAGTGTAGGAAGCCGCTTCTACCCATTTGGTGAAATAGTCAATTGCCACTAGGATGAAACAGTGACCTCCTGTTCCGGCTGGAGTTATCTTCCCGATTATGTCGATTCCCCAGGCATAAAATGGCCAAGGAGATGTCATTGTATAGAGCAATGAAGGAGGGACATGTTGTACATTTCCGAAGATTTGGCAATTGTGGCAATGTCTTACGTATTTGATGCAATCGGATTCCATTGTGGTCCAATAATACCCCAAACGTGTGATTTTCTTTGCCATCATGGGCCCACTCATGTGAGGACCGCATTCTCCATCGTGGACTTCTTCCATCACCTTCTGTGCCTGTGAATGATCAAGGCAACGTAGGATGACACCAAGAGGTGTTCTTTTGCACAACTCTCCTTGCATGAGAACATACTGGGAAGCTAGTAGGCGTATAGCACGTTGTCCCCTCTTGTCCATATCCGGTGGATAGGTACCGTTGAGCTTGAAATTTAGGATTGCTTGGAACCAGGGTTCCTGTGCGATTTCCTCTTCATCGGTGATTTGATGGACATAAGTCGGCTCTGACCGTTGTTCGATACATAAAGGCATTTCTACCATGTCATCTAGCATATTAATCAAAGATGCGAGTTTTGCAAGAGCATCCGCAAATTGATTTTCTTCCCGAGGTAGGTGTAGATATGTCACATGATCAAAGAATTAAGCAACTTGGTCTATTCTGGCTTTATAAGGTGCTAGGCTTTTGTAACACTACGGATTCTCTTTGGAGCCTACTCGACCGAGTAGAGCCTACTCGGCCGAGTAGTGCTCTGGGTGCGTGTTATTTTGGTTACTGCGGGAATACTCGGCCGAGTATAGTGAATACTCGACCGAGTATTGGACACTCGGCCGAGTATGCACTTACTCGACCGAGTGTCCTGTTTGGTGAGTGTTATTTCGACGGTTTGATTAGGGAATGTTTAGGGTATTTTATACAACCGCGTCGATTTCTAATATCATTTCATAAGCGTTATCATTTCTACGTTAACCTAATCACACCCAAATCATTCCCTAATCCTCCTCTTAAGCATTTCGTAGCGTCATTGTGTGGATAATCGTCGTGGTCCTTGCGTATAAGTTCTCGTTGCATTGTTGGTAAGTTCTATCTTCATGATTATTTGTATTGTTGTCGATTCTTTGTACATTTATATGAGAAGAAGATTTTGGGAATTGTACAAAGTGTAATCGTGTTGCATGATCATTGTATAGGAGAAGACTTCGTAGAGGAGCCTTTTTTATTGTTCGTGTTGCATCTTCTTTTTTATTGCTAAGGTAGGGTTTCCCTACTCGGTTCTTGTGCTTTACATGACTTGTTGTTGTAATTATCGTCGTCTATTGATCATCGTAGAATGAAGGTTTTTGTGACAGTGTTGGTGTGAGGGGATTGAGATGACTGTGATGTCATGTGATTGTGGTGGAGTCACTTGCGGGAGTGGCTTCACACACTAGTTCGCCCTCCGTGGAACCCGCCACGGGAGGGGATGTGCACATTAAGGGACAGGGATCGTTGTCGCTCGTTGAGGAGCTGGACTAGGTGGGATTGGCTGCGGTCACCCACCGCGGCGAGGATTACTGTTGCGATGGGTAATCTGCGGGCTACACACTTTGGTGTGTAGTCGATTACTATGTGAGCTTGGGTGATTGGGAGTTGGTGATGATCAGACGATTATTGCATTTGTTTGTCTTGTTAGTTGCATAATACTGACCCCGTTGTTGTTTGTGGAATCTGCGGTGATCCATTCGGGGATGGTGAGCAGGCTTGACAGGTTTTGCTAGTGAGAGCTTGGGGATTATCTTGGGAGATTTGCCACCACGAGTCATAGCATCACCGTCTGAGTCTTAGCGAGTTTTCTTTTAATGTTAAGACTTTGAAGTTGTATTTCGTTAGACAGTATTTGGTTTTGGATATTGTAAACTTTGCATTTCACATTACTTTAATAATAATAATGCTCAATTCAGACGCTTTGGTATATACTAACCTCGGGAAACCGAGATGGTAACGCACTTTCATGGTAGGGTGGTCTTGGTAAGGCACCTTGGTATGAGGGGGTGTTACAGCTTTTTGCTTCGGATTTTCCAAGATCCCGTAACTTGGTTGATGATCAGGGATGAATCCCCATGTACTCGGAGGTTTTTAATGCCTAAGCTCACTGCCGCTTGTAGTCCAATGAGACAAGCTTCGTATTCTGCAGCATTATTTGTCACCTCGAAGTCGAGTTTGACAGAGATTGGTGTATGCTCACCTTCAGGAGAAATGAGCAACACTCCTATTCCAAATCCCCTTAAATTTGATGCTCCATCAAAGTAAAGGTCCCAGGAGTCGACATCAGTTTGGAGTATATCCTCGTCTGGAAATGACCAAGTGTCTAGTGTTTGTGCATCATTGATGGGATTCTCTGCGAAGAATTCGGCGACGGCCCGTCCTTTTATTACTTTCAGAGGGACATACTTGAGATCGAATTCTGAGAGCATCAAAGTCCATCTTGCTAAACGTCCGTTGAGAACGGGTTTTTCGAAGAGGTATTTGACTGGATCCATTTTGGAGTATATTTTGACGGAGTAGCTAAGCATGTAATGACGTAGCTTCTTCGTTGCCCACACAAGAGCGAGGCATGTCTTTTCGAGTTGTGAGTATTTGCACTCGTACTCCAAGAACTTCTTACTAAGGTAGTAGATAGCCCTTTCTTCGCTTCCTACAGTTTGAGCTAGCATGCCACCCATGGCGGTTTCGGTTACTGTGAGATATAAACCAAGAGGTTGATCTCGTTAAGGTGGCATGAGCACTGGTGATTTAGCCAATATCTCTTTTATTCGATCAAATGCCTTTTGACAATCATCATCCCACATGGTGTGATCCGTTTTCTTGAGTTTCTTGAAGATAGGGTCACAAATCATGGTGAGTTTCGATATGAATCGACTTATATATTGCACTTTTCCCATGAATCCTCTGACTTCTTTTTCAGTTTGAGGTTGTGGCATTTCGATCAGAGCCTTGATCTTGGACGGGTCTATCTCTATACCTCATTGAATAACGACGTATCTCAGGAGTTTTCCAGATGTTACTCCAAATGTGCATTTCTGAGGATTGAGCCTCATGTTGTACTTTCGTAGCCTTGTGAAAAATTTGCGAAGGTTCGCAATATGCCCTTCTCTATCCTTGGACTTGACAATCATGTCGTCTACGTATACCTCAACGTCTTTGTGCATCATGTCATGTAAGAGTGTAGTTGCGGTGCGTTGATATGTAGCACCGACGTTGATTAACCCAAACGGCATTACCGTATAGCAATAGGTTCCCCATTGAGTGACTAAAGCGGTCTTATGCATGTTTTCTATGGCCATCTTGATTTGGTTATAACCCGCATACCCATCCATGAAGGATAGTAATGCGTGGTCTGCAGTATTGTCCACCAATATGTCGATATGTGGTAGAGGGAAGTCATCTTTAGGACCAAGCACGGATTCTCCCATCCTTTTTGGGTACAGGTACTATGTTGGCTACCCAGTCAGAATACTCGGAAACTTTGATGAACCCGGCTTTGAATTGCTTGTCAACTTCTTCCTTAATCTTGAGAGCCCATTCCGTTCTCATTCGGCGAAGCTTCTGTTTCACAGGCTTGAAACCTGGCTTAATCGGAATTCCATGCTCGGCGATATCCCTGTCGATCCCTGGCATGTCCTTGTAGGACCAAGCGAAGACATCTTTGAACTCGTTTAGGAGGTCTATGAAATCGGCCCTTTCGGTAGAGCTCATGGTAGTCTCTATCCTAAGTTCTTGGGGTTCTAGTTCGGTTCCTATGTTGATGGGTTCAGTGTCCTCTATTATTGGTCCCCCTTCCCCTTCCTGTAGTATTTCTTTGGCTACGTAGGGAGGTATTTTAATTGAGTCTGGGTCTTGGTCATCCTCCGTATCATCGTAAACAGAATTGCACTCAAGATAACACAAAGAGTAAGCAGAACCTGATTTATTCATATTAAAGTTTGAGAAAAGTTGAAACAAAGAAGCTATCTAATCTGTGGTCAGCGGCGGTAAAGGGACAGTAGTTGGGACATTTTCCGAACTACTCGAGGCTAAGCTAGGTGAAAAAAAGGGAATGGGGATGACGACAGGAGGAGACTCCCTAGTGACTTCTCTAGACTCTGACTCTGACTCCGACTCTGACTCGAATTCATCGTCTTCTGGTTCTCCTTTGAACATCTCCCCTTCTCCAGTGGTGAGCTTGAAGAGTCTTCCTTGATTGTTGGTCCACTTGATTGATTTTCTCCATCCTTTCTGTTGGTTCGCGTTTGTTTATGTGATTAACGCGGTAGGGTTGAAGTGATCGTCTTGAAGTATCATGGTAATGATCTCATCCTGCGCGGCTCTAACAAATCGATCCTCCCCGAACAATAGACTAACAGCTTGTTCGTCTAAGAAAGGTGCTTGACGGGCTTTGACGGTAGGAACCGTTTCTGGAGGGATGAAGTGGCAATCGTGAAAGATCTCGATTCCGGCTAGCTTCTTCTCGATATAATGCCAAGGTTCGGGAAATCCGTGAAAGAGTTCTAGGCTTCCTTCCTTAACGAAGTTTCCGTTTAGGGTAGGGAGATAGGGTCGCATTTGGACTCCCACGTACTTACGGTTTTGAACTTGAGCAAGCATCTCTAGAACTTCCTCTTTAGTGGGTTTGTACCCTAGTTCAAGTGGTATCCTTTTTTAGTTGCCTTCCTTGTATGGTGTGAAGGTGTTTCTTCGGATAGGATTTAAAGGCATTCCAGGGAAGTATCCCTGGGCTTTGAGTATGTGATTGACCACCAAGTTGGAGTAGGGATCGTAGTATACGGGTGCCAATTCACTTTCTATGACATTTATGCTTTGGAAGCCCCCAAGTTCGTATACTGGATCCGCAAGGACTTTATTGTTTGACTTCTTTTCGATTATTGCCTTGATGGGTGACGAAGTGATCTTCACCACTTTGCCATTTAGTGGGATCTTGATATTTTGATGAAGGGTGGATGTGACCGCTTTGGAAGCGTGAATCCAAGGTCTTCCTTGAAGTATGTTGAAGGAAGCTTCAATGTCCACTATTTGGAAGTTAACCTTTCGCTCAATTGGCCTTGTGGCTATGGTTAGGTTAACGAGTCCCACGACCTTCCGTCGTGTACCATCATATGCGCGAACACCTTGATTGGTAGGGGTCCAATCCGACTCTTTCGTGCCTAATTTGTATGCCGTTTTGAGGGGTATGACGTTGACCACGGAGCCATCATCTACCAAGGTCATTGGTACATTCTTCTTTAGACAAATGACAGTAATGTAAAGAGCTAAATTGTGACTAGCGCCAAAAGGTGGCAAATCTTCGTCTGAGAAAGTAATAGGATTACTTAGCTTCGGTGATTCTTGGAAGACCAAGTTGACTACATCTTCAGGTGTGGAGTTATGTGCTATATTTAGCTTGGCCAAAGCTTGCAGTAAAGCTTGGCGATGTGGGAAAGAACTTGCTACCAATTGCCAGACTGAAAGATCAGCCTTTGTCTTTTGTAATTGCTTGAGCAAATGATCAGTGGAGTCATCTTCGTTATCATTTGGCGTGACAACGTTGGTTGGACCATTTTGAGTAGTGATTTGATATGGACGCCCCGACTGAGTTAGGTGGTCCACATCTTGGTCTTCACCATTTTGGACTATTTCTTTGACTAGGAAGTTTTCAATGAGATACTCGTCCTCGTCGTCATCGGCCCATACTCCGTTGATTGTAGCTAGTCCTCTCATTCTCATGATTTCGTCTTCTAATCGTGTGATTTAGTTAACTAGTTTATCAACCACGGCGACTATTTCTCGCATAGTAGCATTTTGAGAGAAGATTAGTGGCACATGCTCCTTAGGTGTCGCGTTTGGGTCATGTAAAGTTGTCACCACATTTTCTAATTCCCAAACTTTTCTATCCACACTTCTTGCCAATGTGATGAAGTCGGAAATGGTAGGGGAGATAGTAGAGTAGAACCCTTCATTCTCAATCGCGTGGATCTCATCTTCAATTGGAGAAATGAGGTGTGAACAATCTAAGGTAGATTCTTCACTTGTGATCACTAGAATCCCAAGAGGGTTCTGAGTGTTGTTGGGTTTACCTTCCGGCGGTATTGGTAGTCGGCCATCTTCAATCATGTCTTGAAGCACATTTTTCAATTTGTAGCATTTTTCTGTGTCATGCCCCTTGCCCCTATGATATTCACAGTACGAGTTCTCGTCCCAGAACTTGGATTTCTTTTCGGGTTCGGGAGTAGGTCCTATGGGTTGGAGTTTGCCTTGCTTCATTAACCTCTTAAGAGCGTTGGAGTAAGTATCCCAAAGGTTTGTGAATTTCCTTGGTGGGGTACTTTTCTTGGATGGCTCAAGAAGGTTAACTTCATCGGTCTTGCTAGTGGAGCCGTATGAACGACTTGTTGAGCCTTGATATCCTCGACCTACCGTTTTGGACAAGAGCCCTTTACGGATGTCATCTTCAATCCTTGTTCCTAGTACGGTTAAGTCCTTGAAAGTTTTGATGTTTTGGTATCTCAAATGGTTGGCATAGATGGGTTTGAGATTATCCACGAACTTCTCCACAAGGGTAGCCTCATCCGGGCGTTCAACTAGTTGGGTACTAGTCTTCCTCCACCTACTTAGGAAGTCGGTGAATCCTTCTTTGTCATTTTGGGTAAGAACCTCTTGAGTGCGTATGTTAACTTGGATCTCGGAATTATCCGCATATTGCTTAGCAAACTCGATCGCGGCATCTTCCCAAGTAGCGATTTTCTTGTGTTCTAAAGAGTCGAACCATTGCTTTGGGATGGTGTCAAGAGATGAAGGAAATATCCTTAAGAACATCTCGGGTTTGATGCCTTTGATAGACATATAATCCTTGAAGGCACGGATGTGGTTCAAAGGGTTCTCGTGCCCCTTGAATTTTGGGATATCCGTCATATTGAAGTTGGTTGGCAATTTGGAATTGACGGCCTCATACTTGCGGTTGTTCTCCCTATAAATGTCGTCCCCTTTAAGGTACATCAATTGCTCCTCTAAGTATTGGAGTCTTTTCTCGGGTACAGTCATTCCCATGAGAGGATTTTCGTCCTTGGATTCACTCGCGAAGTCAGCTACTACTTCAGTTTCGTGAGGAGGCAATCTCCCCTCTACGGCATAGATCCGGCCCTCGATGGTGTCAAGGCGATTATACACTTGATCTTGAGTAACTTGGATTTGAGCTAGTGCGGCTAGGATTCGATCATTACCATCTTGAAGTTGGTGGAGGTTCGCGTCACTGGTTCCAGGCATCTTGGAAACTGGACAAGAGATCGATGACGAATGAAAACACGATCGACCATTCTAACACACTTGAAACGAGAAGAAATGTTTTTACTCTTGAAGTGGGTGTGTGCCACTTGTGTTGAGTGAGCTTTGAAGAAAAGACAAAGTTTTGAAAATGTGTATCCTAGTCAACTATAGTGTAGTTGTAGGAGTGGACTCGAAGTGAGGTTTTGAAATGGGCTTGGGCCCGAATTTTGACTCGACAAACAGACAGAGTTTTGACTGGGTTTTGCGCTAATCAATGGCCTTTTTCGAAAATTCTTGTTAAAAAAGGATTTTGATTTTTACGAAAATCGTTATGGTTTCGTTTAGAAATGGAGATCACGTAAGGTACAAATATCCATACAAACATTATAACGGGATGCTGAGTGCATTTAAAAGGGTTTTGGTTTAGAGGGTGGGTTGCCATACCGAACAATCAAACCCGAAGTCTGTGGAGAGGCTCATACCAAACAAGAGTAAGGCCGATTCCTAGTCCATTTCCTCAAGTAGTGAAGGTCCTTGATACAAACAAGAGTAAGCATCATGGTATGGATGACGTCAATCGCTATCCATCCTTAGGCCCAAATAAAAAATAGGACCGTTTAGACGGGACGATTGGTCGAATGGGTTGGGTTGGGCCTAGGAAGGCCGAATAAAACGATCTAGGAAGACCGAGTTATGAAAACCGACAATTGTCTTGTACAAATTATTTCCTAACCTTGTTCAAGTTTCACCCTTGGCTACACGTAAGTGTATTATCCCCAGCGGAGTCACCAAACTGTGGACAACGGGGGCCCACGGGGGCGCTTGGGAGGAAAGAACAAGCGTTTGCATTTTGTGGAGTCGCCACCAATTTTTATGGGAAATTGGAACCGTTCGAATACCTCGTGTCATGTCAAGACACAAAGTAGAGACATGAACACCAAGAACTCGTTACCCTTAGAATTCTATGTCTAGAATGACTCTCGTGGATGCCAATGAACACGGATGTTTACAGAGATCTGGAGTAAGGGGTGAGGGTACGTATTAGGAAGCTCTTTTGATCGAACACCTAATCCCGCCCGCCTCGATAGCGGCCTCTACTAATGATTAGGGACATCATCTATACTTGATATATCGTCGATTATATGCATGCAATGCAACTTCCAAGTTTTAATTCTAACATGTGAGAATTAGACTAAGTCGGTTAACAATTAGTTTAGCATACAATTGGGTCGAAGTAGGATTTAAGTTCAATTACATGTGAAGGCATGCAAGTGATACGAAATACAATGATAAATACAATAAAGAAAATTACAATAATTACATCGGGTTTCATTGATTTATGTCAAAAATACCTTTAAAACGGATAAATTGAGAAAAAAAGAAAAAAAGAAAGAATTAACGAACATATCAGTAGGCGGTAATACGGATAATAGTTAATTATACGTAAGCTAATTAAACTAGCTAGGTCAAGGCAGAACGGAGTTCGAGGCAAATCAACCTGGAAGTGCGGAGATCTAGCCCTTTGGAAGAGGCGCGATTCTTCTGCGTCATTCCCAAGGGTGAGTTATGGCTGTGAAGCCGAAACTGCAAATCGTTAATGTAAATTGGTAATTTTAAGGATTGATTAATATTCGACTCGGATGGAAGTGATTAATAGGTTATTTACATGTGATTAATGGTCATAAAAGTTATAAAACATGGATGAGCCGGATGCAAACGGATTAATTATATGAATTAACGATCGATTAAGGACATAGGTGAACAAAATAGGCTAAACACGATAAATTAATGACAAACTAATGACGAATGCGACAAAAGACGGATGAAAATATATCAAAGATCGAATTCCAGAAACCCGATATGAACAAATCGAATTCCTACAATCCGGGTTGAGTTTAATGACGAAAACCCGCAAATATGAGATTATAAGGGATTTAAGTCGAATATTAATGATGAATTATACGTATTAATTATGATAAATAATATACATGAAATTATTAGACTATTGTATCGAAGAATTAAAGAAAACAAACGAAAACAAACAAAGACGAACGAATTATAGAGGACGAAGGAAGAAGAAAGGAAGCAGGAACTGCGGCAGCCTCACGAAGAGGCGCAGCAGGTACTCCGCTCCTTCGAAGAGGCGCAGCAGTTGCTGCGTCCTTTCTCGACGGTTTGTCTTCTGGAAATCCGTAAAAAGGGTTTTAAACGAGGTTTTAGAAATTTGTTTTAAAAGGTATTTTCGACATAAACCTTACATTAATGATGATACAAAAAGCAAATAACAATAAATAAAAGAGATATTTACACCCTCAGACTTACATGTTTGACGAAACGAGATGAACTAAGTGTGGACAGCGGGGGGCCCACGGGGGCGCTTGGGAGGAAGAGAACAAGCGTTTGCATTTTTGTTGGAGTCGCCACCAATTTTTATGGGAAATTGGAACCGTTCGAATACCTCGTGTCATGTCAAGACACAAAGTAAAGACATGAACACTAAGCAATCGTTATCCTTAGCATTCTATGTCTAGAATGACTCTCGTGGATGCCAATGAACACGGGTGTTCACGGAGATCTGGAGTAAGGGGTGAGGGTACGTATTAGGGAGCTCTTTTGATCGAACACCTAATCCCGCCCGCCTCGATAGCGGCCTCTACTAATGATTAGGGACATCATTTATACTTGATATATCGTCGGCTATATGCATGCACTGCAACATCCAAGTTTTAATCCTAGCATGTGAAAAATTAGACTAAGTCGGTTGACACGTAATTAGCAAACAATTGGGTCGAAGTAGGATTTAATGTTCAATTACATGTAAAAACATATAAATGATACAAGAAATATGACAAATACAATAAAGAAAATTGCACTAATGAAAAATTACAATAATTACAATGGATTAGGCGATTTATGTCGAAAATACCTTCAAAACGGATAATTTGAGAAAACGAATAAAAGAATGAATCAAAAGAATTAACGAACAAGTCAGCAGGCGATAATACGATTAATATTTAATTATACGTAAGCTAAATAACTAAGTCAAGGCAAAAACGGAATTCAGGGACAGAATTCAACCGAACAAAGTAGCAGAGAGCTGCGTCCCTTGAATAAGCGCGGCGATTCTTTCGTCATTCATGACATGACCGGCCGGAAGTGAAGCGGAATTGCGTGTTGTTAATACTCGTCGGTAAATTTAATGATTGATTAAATTATTTACTTGGATGAAAGTGGTTAGTAGGTTAATTACATGTGATTAAGGGTCATAAAACAATAAAACACGGAATTAAGACGGAATTAAGATGGATTATTACATGAACGAATGATTGATTAGTGACATGGGTGAATGAAATAAACTAAACATGATGGATTAATGACAAATTAATGACGAATATGACAATAGACAGATGAAAATTTATCAAAGGATCGAATTCCAGAAACTCAATATGAACAAATCGAATTTCTACAACCCGGATTGAATTTAATGACGAAAACCCGCAAATATGAGATTACTTGGGATTTAAGCCGGATTTAATGATGAATTATGGGCTAATGAATGATAAACAATATACATGTGAAATTATTGTGCTACGCTATCAGAGAATTAAAGAACAAACGAAACAACACAAATACTTAACGAATTATAGAGGACGAAGGAAGAAGAAAGGAAGCAGGAACTACGGCAGCCTCACGAAGAGGCGCAGGCAGTGCTGCGCTCCTTTTCAAGAGGCGCGGCGATTCTTGCGTCCTTTCTCGACGGTTTATCTTCTGAAAATCCGTAAAAAGGGTTTTAAACGAGGTTTTATAAATCGGTTTTAATTGGTATTTTCGACATAAACCTTACAATTGATGATACAAAAAGTAAATAACAATAATAAAAGAGAGAATTTACACCCTCAGACTTACATGTTTGACGAAAATAGATGAACTAAGTTATCGATTAGTGATGCTCGACTCGAATGTAGACGAAATTGCCCTCATAAGAGGAAAACGATTAGATTAATTAAGTTGATTGATTGTGGAGTTGGTCAAATTGGTCGGTCATGCAAACGAGGCTGGTACTGGATCCGAGCTTACGTGGTCGAATGTTCAAGCACGTAGACGCCAAAAAGTAAGAACAAAGGTCTAGAATGCAAAGGGAGAAGAGAAGGGCGGACACTCGCGTGAGAAATATGAGGAGCGAAGGCTCCTATTTATACTAATCACGTGAAGGAATTAGGGTTTCGGAGAGTCTTTGGAAGTGAATCTCGGAAAGATACGAAAATTACGCAGGAAAGGACCTGGGAAGAGGCGCAGCAGCCCACTGCGTCTCTTGGAAGAGGCGCAGACTGCCTGTTGCGTCTGTTCCCAAGTGGTTTCCTCCTGCGGAAGAAAGATTTCCGTGTTTAAGTTATGGTAGGACGGAATAATTTGGTTTTCCTTAATATTTTAGGTGAATATTACGGGAAATTGTTTACCAAAGGATAAAGATTATGAAATATTTGTAAAATTTGGAATAGAAATATCCTAACATTCCAAACATTCGACTCGGGATTTAACGATTATCGAAAAATGAAGACGGTTTTAGGCCCAGACTCCAAATGTACTCTAATTACTATCAAAACGACCGTATCGGCACGTAGATGACAACTAAGAGGTAGACATTAATATTTGAGCAATCACTTGACGATAAACTTACGAACTGTCACAAATCGTTCCGCGTAGCAAACATGCGGCCCAATTATCACCGGGTGGTTTGCGAGAGATGCAGAAATGAGGTATCTACAGAGCCCCCACTTTGACTGAGGCTTGGACAAGGCGAAAGTCAAATTATAGCCATCAGTCGATCGAAGATTACAACCGACGACTATGGCGACGCGAGGCGGCTCAAGGGGTCTGAGCCAAGGACCTGTCGTCGGGAACATTTTAGAGTCTGTCGACTATCGGGGAGGGTCGTTTAAAGTCCATTAGACTACCTAAGGAGGCTCGCCAGCCATAAGAAGAAACCATACCTGAGACTTCTTCTTGAGATGCTTCCGGAGGGTCATGGGAGCTATTGAGCTAAGGTCAAGCGTGGGAGCTAAATAAGGTGAGTAGCAGGACACATGCGGGAACTGCCGAGAGAAGACTGCTTGGGTAGTCTTCGAAAAATATTTGCGAATAGCAGGACACAGGCGGGAACTGCTGAGAGAAGACTGCTTGGATAGTCTTCGAGAAGTTATTGCGAATAGCAGGACACAGGCGGGAACTGCTGAGAGAAAACTGCTTGGGTAGTCTTCGAGAAATAATTGCGAATAGCAGGACACAGGCGGGAACTGCTGAGAGAAAACTGCTTGGGTAGTCTTCGAGAAATAATTGCGAGTAGCAGGACACAGGCGGGAACTGCTGAGAGAAAACAATGTTGATCTCCATGTCTTGAGAGGGAAAGTATATCCGCTTACTCTCGTTATAACGAAGGCGTGTCGAAACACCCGTGAAGGAATAAATGCTCGTTTCGACAAGCAAAGGTCTTGGAAGAAATATATAATATGCAACAGTCTGCTGCTGGCTTGGAAAATGCGGGCCGGAACGAAAGAAAATCGTCAAACAGACCAAAAGGATAAAATAGCATCGGGGAAGAGGCGCACCAAAGACGGGCCCATAAATAACGAACTCATAACGAATTTTTGAAAACTCGTATGGAGGGAACACAAGGAAGAGGCGCAGCAAGAGCTGCGTCTCTTGGAAGAGGCGCAGCGCCTGCTGCGTCTATTCCCCAAAGTGTATTTTCTTCGTAAAAACGCGATAATCAGAGGAGTTGAAAATCATTTGTTCGAAACATAAATTACACATTTCTCTCTCAAATATTTACCATTTCCGCCAAGGTTTGATCCAAAAGCTTGCATTGATCATGACTAATCGAGGTATGTGTCTCAGTCTTGCATTAATCTTCGGTATTTGTCCAATTTTGGATCGAAAAAAATTAGGGTTTATGACCCAATTGATCGAAAATTTGGGGCTTTTCCCCCAAATGCATTTGCCTTGTCAAATTGACATTAGAAATGGATAATTGGTAATATAAGGAACATAACCATGTATTTGTCTCGAATTTTCGTTGAGTTTTGAGCCTTTGAGTGAAATTTGAGACGGTTTCACAGCTAAACCGTAAATTGCTTCAAAAATAGCCTTAGGATTGCCCATTTGCGATGAAACTTGATATTTGGGATCCTTGGATGATGGGTAAACTTCTTATCATCTCGGAATTTTGGTTTGTGACAGCTTTTTCAGGACACTTTTCTAGGGCATAATCGCCGTTATAACGAAATGCTGCCGAAATTTCGACTCGAACCCAAAACTAGGCTTCAAATTAGGCTTGACTTGACCCAAATTACCACATGAGTGATCAGGTTGGTGAGAATGTGGCCAAAGATGGCGCGAAATAAGCGGTTTCAGTGCTTCCAAAGGCTTGAAAATCCCTTAACCAAGGCTTGTCGTCACGTGACGCGGCCTAAATTTGCTTTAATGTTGCAGATGACGAGGCTTCTACTTCTGGGAGGACTCCCATGGAGATAGACGTTGCTGCTGTCGAGGAGGCTTTAGAGCAGGTCTTCACCGCCGCGGTGATGGCTGATGGGGACGAGGTCCATGAGGAGGAGGCTGTCGAGGAGGAGGAGGCCCCGAGACGGGCCAACGTTGGACGAGGAGGTCGTCAGCTGAGAGGAGCTCCTGTGTGGGCTGAGACCTGGGAGAGTAGGCACTTGCTGTGGGCTGCAGAGGGTCACCTGTCCTACAGGACGGTGAAGAGTTTGGTAAATAGGAATTCACTACTCATCACCCATCTTCTTTCATTCATTTGTTCATATCTCTCCCCATTTTCATTCAAAACTAAAGATAACTTTTGTTTCAAATCATAATAGGAGGCCGGGAACATCAGGTCGTTCTCGGGCTACACGACAGCGATGGAGTGCTACGAGCGGCTGTCGGCGGAGGAGCGCGCCATGATCGAGCGCGGAGCGTTCGGTTCTTTGGTGCAGGCCTGGAGGGGTATCGCGAAGAGGAAGCTGCGGGCTAACCTTAGCCTGGTCCGCGCTTTCTTGGACCGATTCTGGGGTACGACTTCCACGTTTCACATGCCTTTTGGTGAGGTGGGAGTCACTCTGAAGGACTACGGCATGATTTCTGGTCTGCCGTGTGGGACTGTGGCTATGGAGTGGTCGGAGACTGTCATGAGGGTGGACTCAGCCGAGGCTACGAGGTTGATCGGCTGGAACTTGTCGCCGAGGGCTATCAGAGTTCCGGGTTTGGTGCCCAGCTCCTACGTTCGAGACTACTTTGCGGGAAAGATCCCGGCGCTGGTGACGATTGACGGGAGGGAGACGGCTCCTCCTCCCTGTACAGCTGAGCAAAGGGTCCGTTTGTGGCTCTGGTGGTTTCTGTCTTCTATTTACCTCGGAGACAAGGGCGAGAGGCTGTCGACGAAGCTTCTTCCCTTCCTTTCTGACCCGAGCTCCCTAGGGCGTTGGGGCCGGGTCATCGCTTGGTTTTGCGGTCCTCATCCACTTCATGAGGGCCATGGTTCATCCGGAGTTGATGGAGAAGGGGACTTCTCCTGGCGCTGTCGGACCTGGACTATTGTTGGAGGTATGAACCTTCATTTAGATCAAAATCAATTCCTTTCCTTACCAAATTAAGAAAGATCATCATTGACTATCTTGCCTCGTAGGCGTGGGTGTACTCCTACTTCCCAGGCCTCGCGCCCAAGAGGACGGAGCCGCTGGAGAAGCCCTATCCCGTGGTGAGGGATTGGGTGATGTATAGGACGAAGAGCAAGCGTTCTTCTCACGGTGTCTACCCGCGGGACGTGAACGCTCTTTAGCTAGACAGCGTAAGCATCTCATATTCATTTGTTCTTATATTGCTTTTAAATTGATCATAAGAATGATTCCTTTGTTTGTCTTGTCCCAGTGGGTGCCCAGGCCTTGGGCGGAGTACGCTGACGTGCCTCCTTTTGTGGCTGAGGTCCTTCGACCTAGGAGCTCGAGCCGGCTGCTGTTGAGGACGTCGATGGGTCCTGTGTGGTACTTGGGCGAGCGCTTGGCTCGTCAGTGCTCTCGGGACGTGTTGACGGTTCCCATCGATCCTCCTAGGACGATGTTCAGGGAGCCTTCTGAGGCAGAGAGGGAGGCGAACTTGGCTGGCGCTAGTGGTGACGCCCTCCTTCTTCCTGGCGAGGACTACTCGCCGTTCCTCTACGAGAGGCTGGCGTACTGGCCGGTAGTGGTGAGCATTTTTGCCCTTTCTCTTTACTTGATTGATTTTTGAGAACTATGATGAAAGATCATCGGTTAATGAGAAACATTTGATTTTGCAGGAGGTTGAGGCGGCGGGCATCGAGCCCCAAAGTACCCCGAGACCCTCGAGTACACTGACGCGACCCAGAGGACGATGATCTCCGAGCTGCGCGACTTCTACGTGGCTGTGACGGATGCTGGCCTGGACGACTGGCAGCATCTGATTCGGAGGGTAAACCTCTAATTTTGCATAACTTTTTGTGTAAGAACACATTTGATTGGGTTTGTTCAATTATTGAGGACTTCTTTTTTAAAATGCAGGTCGCGCCGTCTCGGTTCGTGGCGTTATGGAGGGTGGCCAACCGGCTGCGAGCTACTGCCGTCGAGGCACTTATCGGCGGTCGAGGCCGTCAGGTATGAACCTCGTGCCTGTTTCATTTTTGAATTTTGATTTTCCGATTTTTCTTGAAACGACTGACATGAGCCAATTTTGTTGTTTACAGGGTGCCCGCGAGCTGGAGCGAGAGTTGACCCAGTATCGGGAGGAGACAGCTCGTTTGTTGAAGGAGCTCGAGGTTCGAGACGCCGAGATTGCTGCTCTTGCGGCAAGGGTTGCAGAGCTGGAGGGCGACCAGCAGTAGTTTTGTGCAGTTTTTGTTTGTTTGTTGGCCATATTTTGCACATTTGTATATTTGGACCTTTATTTTGAACATGTTGGACTTTGTTCGGGGCTCGAGCCCCCAGTTTGTTGTACATTTCCCTTTTTGGTTGTATATAAGATGGCCTGAGTGCCTTTCCTGCTGGGTTGCGTTGCTTGTGCCTGCAGGTTAGCTTTGAACAGGTTTGGTAGATGACGGTTTATGCCATCATGCCGCCGAAATTTACATAGAAATCACGCAAAACATACATTTGTATATACATATGGCTTTAATTAGCGCAAAACGAAAGACTCAAAAAAAATGCGAAAATTTGCAAAAATTTTGCCGGAAATGACCGGACGGTAGGGAGGGTTACCCCCTAAAAAAAGGAAAAACAGAAATCTATAAGTTAGAAGAAATGAAATAAATGAGATAAATGTAAATCGAAATGAGAATTATTTCCTAAAATGAATTAATAAAAATGAAAATTATTTCCTAAAACGAAAATGAAAATTATTTCCTAAAATGAAAATGTGCAAGTGTGGTAAAATGACGAAAATGTCGATGTCGCCTCGAAATACGTGCCCGCGGAATTAGGAAACCTGAAACACGGTAATTTTCACGTATTTACCAAAACAATAACCCGTAGGAGTAGGAAATTATTCGTCATGGAATTAGGAAAGATCCAACGCGAAAATCACGAAGTTGAGGCGAGGAAGAGGCGCGACATGTCTTTGGGCTGTTCCCGTGGGTTCTGATGCAGCGATTTTTGGAAACAGAAATTAGTATAAATAGAAACGTCGATGGAGCTTTTATTCACACAATTCTTCCGTCTCTTCTTCGTCTTATTATACATAAAATTCTCAAAATAAACTATTCATCATGAATACTTTGGAGACTCGCTTGAAGGAATGGACCAACGAATTTTCGAACATGGAGAAATATGATATGGGTGCCTATAATCTTGGGTCATTGTTGAGTTTAAAACTCATTAAGGTTGTCAAACCGTTCTTGGATGCTTGTCTTGACTATTGGGACCCGAATTACCATGTTTTTGCGTTTCCTGGAGGCGATATTTGCCCATTTTCTGAAGAAATTGCCGCTATTGGTGGGTGGGACCCTGAACACTTGTCTGCCATTCTTTCTACTTCGCAAGGGTACAAGAGAAAATTTAGAGACTTGCTTGGGTTGACTAGACTTGAGGTGGACCGTCTAGTGACTTCGAAGGGAGTGCGAATGTTGGATTTCATAAATCGATTCATCAACAGGGCCGACCCCACCGTTTCTTATGTTGCTAGGCGGGGAGGGCATTTGGTTTTTGCTTGTTGCATGTGTATGTCTTCCAAGGGCATGTTGATGAAGACTTGAGAGGTGATCCCCGTCTTCTTGGCCTTGTTGAGCAAATGGAGCTACGCAGGAGCCCGGCTTGTTTATGCTTAGGAGAGATCTTGTTGGGCTTGGATAATAGGAAAGCCAATCGTGACCTACCGTATTTGGGAAGTCCCGTCATTCTGCAGGTAAAAGACGTTTTTTTTTTTTTTTTTTTTTTTTTTTTTTTTTTTTTGTTTTCTTTTTTTTCGTTTTCTTTTTTTTTTTTTTTTGATGTCTAATACCCGCTTTTGGTAGGTTTGGCTTATGGAACGGCTCTGATTGATCGAACCCCCCAGTTCATGTTCCTTCCTATCTTGCTCGTTCCATTGCAATGAGGACTAGGCCTTACATGGTGGACTTCATCCGAGTCTGCAATTATTGGGAGAACAAACTGAAGAGCGATGATGGTCCCTTGATTAGGTGGATTGTGCCGTGGTGGCATTTCAAATCTGTCACTGGAGTGTCTTCTTTGGATCCTACTCGGTCCGTGCGCATTCCTGGCTTGGAGTTTATGGTGTGCATCTTCCCGGAGAGGTCAAGAGACAGTGGGACTCGAAAGCACAATCCGAAGCTTGATCTTGTCCCGCGGACTGCTGTGGCGCTTACTACAGAAAGCCGAAGAGAGTAGGCCATTAAATGGGCTCAAAGAAATGTATGGTTCTTGAACTCTTCTGCAAATGCCTTGTGGGTGTCGGATTCTTATCTGCGATGGAGGAAAGCTACTACTCCGGAGGAGCGCGAGAGATTGAGGAAGCGCGAGCCCGTTGACTACAAGGTGCGCGAGGTAGAGAAAGAAAAAGAGAAGCATTTGACTGAGGGAGAGGAAGAAGCCGGGTTTCGAGTCGTTCATCCTTCGAAGAAACCGAAGACCTCTCCTGTCGTAGAGATGGTGATTGGCAAGAATGGAAAGTCTAGGCCTCGAGAAAGACCTTTGGTGATTAGGACCGAAGTGGCGCAAGAGCGTCCGGCTCGAGGTCGTGACAAGAAATATGACAAGAACGACAAGGGCAAAGGGAAGATGGAAGAATAGGCCGAGTCTTTATTTATTATTTGTTATTATTACTATTTTATTGTTGTAATAAAAAAGGTGGGGTTTTTAGAATCCTAGCCTATTCTATTTTTATTATGTAGCGTACTATTATTATTAGAAAATGAAATAAAAAAGGTTAAATGGTTATGAAACCGTTGTGATTTTCTATTTATTATCCTTGTCGAATTCCAAATGCAATGCAAATGTCCTTCTATTTACATTTTAAATATAATGGGTTGTATCCTGTGAAGGATTGCCTACGTATTCACTTAAAAAAATGAAATCAAACCCTTGCGCGTAGTTCGAGTAAATGTAAAAGAATAATTGTTCTAAGCAAGAGCTTGTAATGAACTTAGAAAATAAGCATGAGCTTTTTGCTTACTCTGAAGGTGCAAATTTAGTTTATTTGATGACATGAGGATGACGAATTTGTCAAAAATGCAAGAGCACAATGACATTAGCTTATTTCAGCTCGGCCAGAGGCCGTTTATTTAGTGCCACAAGAGCGACACGTGGGGTTACGTGAGGCGCGTTTTTGTTCCTATTCTAGGCATAGTACCGCTTTAGTTGGTCAAGGTTTGTTGGGTTTGAAAACTCATTCCCGTCTAGGTCTGTGATTCTAACGCACCCCCTAGAAGTATGGATTTGACTAGAAATGGTCCGGCCCAATTAGGTTTGAATTTTCCCCGTGGGTCGACAGGTAGAAGAGCTCTAACCGATTTAAGTACTAAGTCTCCTTCCTTGATGTTCCTTGGCCTAACCCTTTTGTTGAAAGCTCGTTTGATACGTGCTTGATATGTTTGGACATTATGCAAGGCGCGTAGCCTACGTTCATCCAGGAGGATGAGTTCTTCATATCTATCCCTCTTCCAATCGGCTTCTGGGATTTGACTTTCGAGTAGGATACGCAAGGATGGTATCTCTAGATCGACTGGTTGTACGGCTTCCATGCCGTAAGTCAAATAGAAAGAAGTAGCCCCAGTGGGCGTCCTAACAGATGTATGATACCCTCATAAAGCAAAGGGTATCTTACTTGGCCAATCTCGATAGTTGTCAATCATTTTCTTGAGAATCGTGACAACATTCTTGTTTGCCGCCTCTACCGCGCCGTTAGTCTGTGGTCTATAGGGCGAAGAGTGGTGATGCCTAATTTTATACTTGGCTAGCAATTGCTCAGTCTCAGCTTGGAAATGTGATCCATTATCACTAATGATCTCATGTGGGCAACCGTATCGACAGATGATGTTGTTTTGTATGAACTTTGCC
This sequence comes from Silene latifolia, assembly GCF_048544455.1. NCBI lineage: Eukaryota > Viridiplantae > Streptophyta > Magnoliopsida > Caryophyllales > Caryophyllaceae > Silene > Silene latifolia. The sequence goes on along the minus strand of NC_133532.1, from coordinate 39,449,440 downwards.
ACGTTTTTAGCTGTGAGACTAGTGTAGGAAACCGCTTCTACCCATTTGGTGAAATAGTCAATTGCCACTAGGATGAAACAGTGACCTCCTGTTCCGGCGGAGTTATCTTCCCGATTATGTCGATTCTCCAGGCAGAAAATGGCCAAGGAGATGTCATTGTATAGAGCAATGAAGGAGGGACATGTTGTACATTCCCGAAGATTTGGCAATTGTGGCAATGTCTTACGTATTTGATGCAATCGGATTCCATTGTTGTCCAATAATACCCCAAACGTGTGATTTTCTTTGCCATCATGGGCCCACTCATGTGAGGACCGCATTCTCCATTGTGGACCTCTTCCATCACTTTCCGCGCCTGTGAATGATTAAGGCAACGTAGGATTACACCAAGAGGTGTTCTTTTGTATAATTCTCCTTGCATGAGAACGTATTGGGAAGCTAGTAGGCGTATAGCACGTTGTCCCCTCTTGTCCATATCGGGTGGATAGGTACCATTGAGCTTGAAATTTAGGATTGCTTGAAACCAGGGTTCCTGTGCGATTTCCTCTTCGTCAGTGATTTGGTGTACATAAGCCGGCTCTGACCGTCGTTCGATGCACAAAGGCATTTCCACCATTTGATTTGGCATATTATTCAAAGATGCAAGTTTCGCAAGAGCGTTTGCGAATTGATTTTCTTCCCGAGGTAGGTGTAGGTACGTCACGTGATCAAAGAATTGGGCAACTTGGTCTATTCTGGCTTGATAAGGTGCTAGGCTTTCGCTTCGAATTTTCCAGGATCCCGTAACTTGGTTGATGATCAAGGATGAATCCCCATGTACTCGGAGATTTTTAATGCCTAAGCTCACTGCCGCTTGTAGTCCAATGAGACAAGCTTCGTATTCTGCAGCGTTATTTGTCACCTCAAAGTCGAGTTTGACAGCAATTGGTGTATGCTCGCCTTCAGAAGAAATGAGCAACACTCCTATTCCAAATCCTCTTAAGTTTGATGCTCCATCAAAATAAAGGTCCTAGGAGTCTATGTCAGTTTGGAGTATATCCTCGTCTGGAAATGACCAAGTGTCTATCGTTTGTGCGTCATTGATGGGATTTTCTGCGAAGAATTCGGCAACGGCGCGCCCTTTTATAACTTTCAGAGGCACGTATTTGAGGTCGAATTCTGAGAGCATCAAAGTCCATCTTGCTAGGCGTCCGTTGAGGACGGGCTTCTCGAAGAGGTATTTGACTGGATCCATTTTGGAGTATATTTTGACGGAGTAGCTAAGCATGTAATGGCGTAGCTTCTTCGTTGCCCACACAAGAGCGAGGCATGTCTTTTCGAGCTGTGAGTATTTGCACTCGTACTCCAAGAACTTCTTACTAAGGTAGTAGATAGCTCTTTCTTCACTTCCTACGATTTGAGCTAGCATGGCACCCATGGCTGTTTCAGTTACTGTGAGATATAAACCAAGAAGTTGATCTCGTTGTGGTGGCATGAGCACTGGTGGTTTAGCTAATATCTCTTTGATTCGGTCAAATGCCTTCTGACAATCATCATCCCACATGGTGTGATCCGTTTTCTTGAGTTTCTTGAAGATAGGCTCGCAAATCGTGGTGAGTTTCGATATGAATCGACTTATATATTGAACTTTTCCCAGGAATCCTCTGACTTCTTTTTCTGTTTGAGGTTGCGGCATTTCGATCAGAGCCTTGATCTTGGAAGGGTCTATTTCTATACCTCGTTGCCTAACGACGTATCCCAGGTGTTTGCCAGACGTTACTTCGAATGTGCATTTCTGAGGATTGAGCCTCATGTTGTACTTTCGTAGCCTTGTGAAAAATTTGCGAAGGTTCGCAATATGCCCCTTTCTATCCTTGGATTTGACAATCATGTCGTCAACGTATACCTCAACTTCTTTGTGCATCATGTCATGTAAGAGTGTAGTTGCGGTGCGTTGATATGTAGCTCCGGCGTTGATCAATCCGAATGGCATGACCGTATAGCAATAGGTTCCCCATTGAGTGACAAAGGCGGTCTTATGCATGTCTTCTATGGCCATCTTAATTTGATTATAACCTGCATACCCATCCATGAAGGATAGTAACGCGTGGTCTGCAGTATTGTCCACCAATATATCGATGTGTGGTAGAGGGAAGTCATCTTTAGGACTTGCTTTGTTTAAGTCCCTAAAATCAACACAAACACGGATTCTCCCATCCTTTTTGGGTACGGGTACTATGTTGGCTACCCAGTCAGAATACTCGGAAACTTTGATGAACCCGGTTTTGAATTGCTTGTCAACTTCTTCCTTAATCTTGAGAGCCCATTATGTTTTCATTCGTCAAAGCTTCTGTTTTACAGGTTTGAAACCTGGCTTAATCGGGATTCTATGTTCGGCGATATCCCTGTCGATCCCTGGCATGTCTTTGTAGGACCAAGCGAAAACATCTTTGAACTCGTTTAGGAGGTCTATGAAATCGGCCCTTTTGGTAGAGCTCAAGGTAGTCCCTATCCTAAGTTCTTGGGGTTCTAGTTCGGTTCCTACATTGATGGGTTCGGTGTCCTCTATTACTGGTCCCCCTTCCCCTTCCTGTAGTATTTCTTTGGCTACGTAGGGAGGTATTTCGATCGAGTCTGGGTCTTGGTCATCCTTAGTATCATCGTAAACAGAATTGCACTCAAGATAACACAAAGAGTAAGTAGAACCTGATTTATTCATATTAAAGTTTGAGTAAAGTTGAAACAAAGAAGCCAACTGATCCATGGTCAGTGGCGGCAAAGGGATAGTGGTTGGGACATTTCCCGAAATACTGTGACTACTCGAGGCTAAGCTAGGAGAAACAAAGGGAGTGGGGATGACGATAGGAGGAGACTCTCTAATGACTTCTCTAGACTCTGACTCTGACTCCGACTCGAACTCATCGTCTTCTGGTTCTCCTTTGAACATCTCTCCTTCTCCAGTGGTGAGCTTGAAGAGTCTTCCTTGATTGTTGGTCCATTTGATTGATTTTCTCCATCCTTTCTGCTGACTTGCGTTGGTTTCTGTGATTAACGCGGTGGGGTTGAAACGATCATCTTGAGGTATCATGGTAATGATCTCATCCTGCGCGGCCTTAACAAATCGATCTTCTCCAAACAATAGGCTAACAGCTTGTTCGTCCAAGCAAGGTGCTTGACGGGTTTTGACGGTAGGAACCGTTTCTGGAGGGATGAAGTAGCAATCGTGAAAGATCTCGATTCCGGCTAGCTTCCTCTCGAGATAATGCCAAGGCTCGGGAAATCCGTGAAAGAGTTCTAGACTTCCTTCCTTAACAAAGTACCCATTTAGGGTAGGGAGATAGGGTCGCATTTGGACTCCTACATGCTTACGGTTTTGGACTTGAGCGAGCATTTCGAGAACCTCTTCTTTGGTGGGTTTGTACCCTAGTCCAAGTGGTATCCTTTTTGAGTTGCCTTCCTTGTATGGTGCGAAGGTGTTTCTTCGGGTAGGGTTCAGAGGCATTCCAGGGAAGTATCCCTGGGTTTTGAGCATGTGGTTGACCACCAAGTTGGAGTAGGGATCATAGTATAAGGGTGCCGATTCGCTTTCTATTCCACTTATGCTTTGGAAGCCCCCAAGTTCGTATACGGGATCTGTAAGGACTTGATTGTTTGACTGCTTTTCGATTATTGCCTTGATGGACGATGAAGTGATCGTCACCACTTTGTCATTTAGTGGGATCTTGATCTTTTGATGGAGGGTGGATGTTACCGCTTTGGAAGCGGGAATCCAAGGTCTTCCTAGAAGTATGTTGAAGGAAGCTTCGATGTCCACTATTTGGAAGTTAACCTTTCGCTCAATTGGCCCTATGGCTATGGTTAGGTTAACAAGTCCTACCACCTTTCATCGTGTACCATCATATGCACGCACACCTTGATTGGTAGGGGTCCAATCCGACTCTTTCATGCCTAATTTGTATGCCGTTTTGAGGGGTTTGACGTTGACCGCGGAGCCATCATCTACCAAGGTCATTGGCACGTTCTTCTTTAGACAAATTACAGTGATGTAAAGAGCTAAATTGTGACTAGCGCCAAAAGGTGGCAAATCTTCGTCTGAGAAAGTAATAGGATTACTTAGCTTTGGTGATTCTTGGAAGACCAAGTTGACTACATCTTCGGGTGTCGAGTTATGTGCTACATTTAGTTTGGCCAAAGCTTGCAGTAAAGCTTGGCGATGTGGGAATGAGCTCGCTATTAATTGCCAGACTGAAAGATCGGCCTTTGTCTTCTGTAATTTCTTGAGCAAATGGTCAGTGGAGTCCTCTTCGTTACCATTTGGTGTGACAACTGACACGTCTGTCGCGTACCTGTCAAAAATAAAACCTAACGGTCTCAACTAAATATGTAGTAGAGGCAGTCGAGTATCGAATCCACAGGGAGGAATGTAACTACAGCTGTCTATTTCTAATTCTAAGGTAACAATTGGGTTTGATTAATTTTTGGTTCTAAACTACGGAGTAAAAGGAAGAGAAATAAGGGCAGAGAAAAGAAGGCAAGAAAATGATTTTAAACTATCAAATAGAGAGGGACATGTCGGGAATTCGGTTCACTACGGTAGTACAACAACTCAGCAGTAAATGACTCAGACGAACTAATGCGAGACGGATATTAGAAGGTCCTTTCGGTCCACTTCCCACCCTAAAATACCACTAACTTAACTTTCGTCCTCATTAGGGTAGTCTATCATTTTATAGCGGGCCTATTTAATCCAATCTTTCGATCCAGGGTTAATTGTAGCCAGATTAATGGGTGACATAGAAGCGTGCACTCAACTAGGTCGAGAATTACAGTTATATTGCTATAGTGACAGAGTCTCTTATGTCAATTCGTCTGATTCATTCACTACATCGTCATTATTCTACCGCAGATCCCCTAATCCCAACATGAAGGGAGATTAGCTACTCATGCTCGTAATTAATCTAACAGCAGATAAATTCCCAGCAGAAAACATAGCGAAATAATAATAAAATGCGATGATAAATAAACTAGGGCAGAAAGAATAATAACAATAACAAGAATTGAAAGCAACAGAAGGTTAATTATTATTAAAGGAGAAAGAGAATTACAATCCAAGCAAATTCCGGCGTAAAGAACGAAATCCGAGTGGAAGCAATCCAACGTCGAAAAGTAACAGTGTCTAATGTCAAACTTAGAGAGTAAAAAGAGATAGTGAAAGGGATAAGTCAAGAGATTAAGTAAAAAGTGATGGCTAATAACCTAGTAAAACATAGGTTAAATAGCCAAAACCCCTAAGTGTTTATGCGGAAATACTGAAACACGGACTGATTAAGCCCACGAAGTCAAAATCCTCTCGATCGAGTAGATTAGACTACTCGATCGACCATCAGCTCAGCAGAAACTCCTCGATCGACCATCAGGGGACTCGATCGAGGACTTGGTCATGTGTGGATCACTCGATCGAGTAAGCAGTAGCTCGATCGAGTCTTGGGGAGCTTAGGAACCAGTCGATCGACCACCAAACAGCTCGATAGACCACCTGGGTCTTCAATTCAGCTTACGTCTTCACTCAAATACCTCGTAATGCGTGCAACGACACCTCCAAGTGCAACATCTCACTCTGGGACAATCCCGTCTCCTCTAAATGCATGCAAAAAGGACAGAAAAGAGCATGGTTCCGCTACTTTCGCGATCATTCCTACAAAAAGGACAAAATACACCAAAGTAGCCAATTCGGGGCAAAGTACTATAAAAATAGCATAGAAATGCATAGAAATACGTGCTGAAATAGGCCAAAAAGACTATACATTAGGCACGTATCAAATCTCCCCAAACCAAACCTTTACTCGCCCTCGAGTAAACTCAAAACTAAACTAATGGAACGGAAATGATAACTCAGAGCTAGCTTAACTTGTCTACTTGAACCACTTTAATGCAACGAAAATCAACGGTTAAAGCTAAGCAGTCAATACGCAAACGAATTATAAGTCATTCGAAATAAAGTCACCTATCGACCTTGCAAGACCAACAAAACTGGACTCTCACGTGGTCACTCTTCTCTCATGAAGCAAAGGGCAAATGTAATATGTAAAAGAGAGAAGAAAAGGCGTCACTCACCTAATCGACCTACATAGCATGCATGCAACAAAGATGAAAGACAATTCAAGTACTAATGCACAAATTCCAACCAACAATGTCCGTCACAGGTAGAGGTTTGCAAATAATATGGGAATAGTGAGGTTCAGGTGAGAAAAGGCAAAACAAGTTATGGAAATGTGGAGGTAAAAGCGTCAAGCTAGTTCCTAACAGGACCATAATAAACCATCCGGATCTCAAACTGACTGAAAGACTAACACAGGTGCCCTTCACTAGGCACAAAACTCACTAGACTGGAAGCACAATCTCCTCAAAAAAGAGTGGAGGAGCTAGACGGTCACAAAGTTCCCTTTTTTAAACACCGTCTGAGACAACTAACTGAAACAACCAACCCTCTTGTCGATTGTACTTCTTCGAACATCTTCTCAACTCTGACAAGAGGGTCCAACCTTCACAATTTTTCTCCTTCTTTTTCTTTTGTTTCACGTGAATCTCATTTTTTTTTTCATTTTCTTTTCTTTTTTTTTTTCTTACTTCACGTTTTTTCTCTTTCTTTTTTTTTTTCAATACTCTTTTTTTTTCACTTCCTCCTTCTTTAATACAACACCAACTCCAACGGGAATTACGGACCAAACTGCAACGGAAAACGTACCACAAAAGGACAGACTAACTAGCTTGACTAGGCAGGCTTAGTTTGGAATGTGGCTAATGGGTCAAAAAGGCAAGTTTTGGTCAATGTGGAGCTAAATGGGTGATAGATGTAAAGAAAGGGGAATTCGCAAGACCCTCCCTGCATGTGACACCAACCGCAGACCCGAATGTGTGCATTTGACGAGAATTTGAATGTCATAAATGTGCAAATGAGACAAACATGTTATGCAAGGAGTACTACTCTCAAAATTCCTAATGAACTGGTCATGAATGTCACCAGTTATGGGCTCTAAAAACTCAGAATTTTTAAGTAGTTTGCCAGTTTATCAGGTCAAGTCTAAACAGTCAGCTATTATTTGAACAGAAATTCGTAGACTATGCGTATGACAAAGCTAAAAACCATCAATAAAGTGCAAGGTTCAAGTGAATTGACAAGTTAAGTGCAATTTCATCACGGGAATCTACCGTTCCGACTCAACCTATATGCTAAAATAAACGTGAAATTTTTTTGAATTTTTAACATTTTCTAATTTTTTTTTGGATTTTTGATTTTTTGAAAATAAACAACAAATGCAAACTGAAAAATGAAACGTGAATGCAAAACAAATGCAGATGCAGACTCAAAGGATGCAATACCCTCCCCAAACCAAAACGGACAACGCCCTCGTTGTCCTCCAGCATACACCAGCAGAAAAATGGGGGATGGGGGTATACAACCAATAAAAGAAAAAAAAAAGGAGACGAAAAATAAAAAGAGTGAAAGGACATACAAAACACGAACTTCCCCAAACCAGCCAGAAAACTGGGGAAGTGAGTAGACCAGTAGCTACTCGTCGTCGGCACCGCCGTCTCTCAGGTACTCCGACTCAACAAAACCGTCTCCCCAAACCAGCAACGAACAAGGGGGAGACTCAGTCATCATCTCCAGCCTGATCTGCCGGATCGGGTACGAACGGAGGATCCCTCTCCTCCTCTCTGGCAGCTCTCGCTGCCGCCTGCTCTGCCCGTAACCGCACCTCACGTGCTACCTCTGTCTCCTCCGGTTCCTCATCTGAGTCAGAGGATAGTGGAGGGTACCCGTCCGTTGGGTATCGGTAGAAGGAAGGATGCGGCCACCCCTCTGGAATCGGCCGCCGGGCTCGGATGTGGAACTCGTAGAGTGGGAATACAGCCAAGGCCATATCCCGTCTCATCTCAGAAAGGTACCTGCATAAATCCGGAGGCAAGGCATCACGACGCCCTTGGTCTGTGACCGCGGGCGCCTCTAAAGCAGGAGGGCAGACAAAGTTGGCCGGGAAAACCGAACCAGAAGGAGGGTCAAGTGGAGGTGGAGTATGAGTCTGAGTGGGTGTGGGTGTAGGCTGAGGCGTGGGGGTCAGTCCAGCCTGGGCCTCAGTCTGAGCCTGAGAGCTAGAAGATGCTCCGGCTTCCCGCTTCCTCTTCTTCGTAGAGGAAGGAGGGGTGAAGGTAAGGTGGTAGGTAGGTGGAGGTGGCCTCGCTCCCTCAGCAGCAGACGGGAGCGGTAAGAGTGGGGGAAGGGTAGAGCACGGCAAGGTAACAGACGTGGAACCACAGATCTTCCACGTCCTCGCGCTCCCCTTCGCCTTTGGGAACCAGGTCAAGGTAACCATGGCATCCAGGTCAAGGTAAGCCACCTCAGCAGGTGAAGTGAGTGAAGGGTCAGTAGGGTAAAGGTGGCGGGCGATCCTAGTCACTAGCCCGCCACAGACAACTGCGGTCTTGACCCGAGTCCCAATACCGTTCCAATGCTGAGCTACCAGATAGGCAATGTTTAGAACAAACGGGGTACCGTAGTCAATGTTGAGGTACCCCGCGAGAATCGCTAGCTCAGTGTTGGTCACGTTATTGGGCTCAGGGCGCCCAAAAATGGTCTCTCCTAACAGACGCAAGTAGTAACGGGGCGCAGGTAAGTGAACGTGAGCTCCCTTCCGTGTCTGGAAGGGAGTGTGAGAAAGAGCAGCCCAAAGTGGCTGAAGGAGGTCTCTAGGTGGGGCGGTGGGACCATCACTAACTAGTCCCAAAACCTGCCCGAACTCGGCCAAGGTCCAGTGATGTGACTCATTGCGGAGTCGAAAGTGAATGCAGGCACTGGAGTGGTCAGCCTGGTAAGAGTCGGTGTCGAAAGAGTAGGAGCTAAAAAACTCGTACGTAAGGGTACGAATGGTAGCCTCCTGCATGGTAATCAAACCCGACATACCCGTCCCGTTCAATAAACTACAGACCTCCTCGTAAATGCCTAAGGTCTCTAAGTCAGTCCGCGCAAGGAAACGGGTGGAGGAGAGGGGGCAACGAAGTAAAGCGGCTAACCGTTTCCGGTGAGCCTCAGAAGTGAAACGTACCGTGGGCATCTTCGGTAGAGGTGTGAGTGCGCCCTCCCTCGTAACAACAGCCTCAGAAGGGCTGGAAGTGATGGCTAACTGACTAGCCGGCTGGTGTGGCCTCGGTGGCACCAGACCAGGCTGCGGAAAACGGGGCCTGAATCCGCAGTCCAGCAGAGAGAAGGGCCTAGAGTAGTGGCTGGTGAGGCTGAATCGGGCTCCGGTGGCCGGGTGCGCCGTACACTTGTCCCCCGCAGGTGAGACAAGTAAAGCGGTGCTGCAGGTGGTGACCAAGGCGAGCTAGTGGCAACAAAGGGGGCCACTTGCTCTCGCTCAGCGACAGTGGAGGACGTACTAGTAGAAGAAAGAGAACTCGCGTCCATCCTGCAAAGTGTCAAAAGGGCATGACTAAGAGAATATGCTGCTAACCGTGGCTAAAATGAAGCGTTAACCAGCATGTGACAGCAATTAAAGGCCCTATCAGTCGAAACAATCGACGTACAGCATACAAAACCAAACAATTCCTCAATAATTTCGAAAGGTAGCATGTGAATGGTGATTAAGTGATAAAGCGGTGACTGTAAAAGGAGTAGACATAGCATGAAAGCCACACGAGGGAGCACGTAAGACTCCTGGCAGTCGGAAATAACCACTCACAGTGCGAGATTCCCAAAAAAATCACAGCATATAAAGGCGATAGGGGACGGTGGCGGCAATTAACAACAGTATTAAGTAAGCATGGACTGAAGTTAAGCAAGCAAAGCAACAGAAAACCGTCTGACAGTCGAAATTTTTCGACTGAGAAGCCCTAATCGTGGAAATCGCGCTAAATTCGAATTAATCATATAGAAACAGCGAGGAATTGCGATAATATCATCATCAAGCTAATCAAGGGTAAATAAACACAATTTAATCGAATAAATTCGACTAGGCAAGGAATTTTCGAACCCTAATTTAATTCACCTCAAGAAATTCGAATCAATTAAAGAGACAATGTAAAGAGTGTGATAGAGACACTTACTTGATGATGATGATCCTACAATAAGAGCAAATAAACTTCAAATAGCAAGCAACAAGGCGGATTTTAATCAAAAACCCGCGAAACCCTAATTCCCTTTGAAAGCCGTGAAAAAGAACACAAAAGATGGGGAAAATATGGGGCTATTGAAGATTAATTAGCTATGAAGGATTTGTAGGTGGCGGATTTGATAAAATTGGGCAAGAAATGGGGATTTGGGGGAAAATTAATCGCACATTAGGGGGAGGTTAGACGGAAATATAAGTGAAATGAAATAAGATTAGGGAAATAAAGAGTTTAAGAAAGAAAACTCCCGTGGTCCCTGTTCATTTCACTCGATCGAGTGGTTTTAATCACTCGATCGAGGACTTTTGATGTCCCCCTTGCTCGATCGAGTAACAGTGCTCTCGATCGACCTGTTTCTTTTTGGTCTTCCTCGATCGAGTAACCAGCTAGCTTGATCGAACCATTGTTCACTCGATCGAGTACAAAAGATACTCGATCGAGGACTTCATCGTGTAGACTTCGTTGGATTTCCGTCTTTACTTCCTCGAAATGCGTGCATTTCCCCAAACCTGCGTAAAACATATCCAAACATATCCCAAATACCAAATACGCAGCAACACAGTCTATAGTCTTAATCTAAGCTAAAAAAAAATGTCTAACTAATAGTCCTAATTAAAAACGTAATTAAGAAATTCAAAAGAAATTCAACAAATATCTATTACAAGTTGTTACACAGGGCATTTCCCCGTTTAATTCCCATCAATTTTCAGTAGCCCCTTCGTGGGCTTCTGACTGGAGGACGTCACTTCGGCGATACTGACCGTCCTCTTTGACTTCCATGAGCTTGAATTACTGTTCCTAAGAGGAGGAGGAACATAGTTCCAATCTATGTAAGTTCGAACTGTCTTCGTTCTCGCCCCTCTGTCAGCTTCTTCGGCATCCTTGGGTCCAGCTTGATTGATAATGATTGCACCCTGTCCCTTGACAACTCCTTTCTTGCCTTCATCTGTACCTGCAGTAAGGAAAACAGACGAATTTTCCTCCTTTTTGCTCTCAGTATGAGGCGGAGGGTCAGCAATAACAGCAGTATTCTCCAAATTTTCATCTGGAGTGTCAATAATAGGGTCAACAGAAGAGAGGGCATTGCAGGGCTGAGCCTGCATGGGAGCCCTCCGGAACTTGGACTGATGAAAAGTCAGCTCCTCGTCCCCTACCTGGAAGGTCAAAGTCTTCCCCCCGACATCTATCACTGCACGGGCAGTGGACAAAAATGGTCTCCCTAAAATGATAGGGGTATGCACATCTTCGGGGATATCTAGGACGACAAAGTCAACGGGAATAAAGAACTTCCCGATCCTAACAGGTACGTCTTCCGCTACACCTAGTGGCCGTGATAGACTACGGTCGGCCATCTGGACAGTCATATTGGTGCAACTCAGTTTTGTCACACCAAGTCTCTTAGCTAGAGACAAAGGCAAAACACTTACGCTAGCGCCTAAATCGCATAGCGCATTGTCAATCAACTGCATACCTATATGACAAGGGATCGAAAAACTACCCGGGTCCGATTGCTTGGCAGGTAGCTTATTTTGAGACGGGGCTGACCCCATCTCAGTCAAAGCGACAGTCTCATTATCATTAATGGTCCTCTTACGTGCTAAAATATCTTTCATAAATCGTAAATAAGAAGGTACCTTGGTAAGCAACTCAGTGAACGGCACGAAAACTTCCAAACTCTTCAACAGCTCAACAAATTTGCTAAACTGTTGATTAATCTTGGTATTCTGCAGCCGCCTCGGGAAGGGAACAGTAATTGGAATCTCGAGTCCCTTATTTCGCGCCTCCAATGTGTCTTCCGGAGCAAGTTCGGTGTCTTTTGGGCGCTTCTTACCTCTCGAACGAGGTCTTTCTGGTAATTCCTCGCTTAAACGAGCACTAGCAGGCTCTAGAATAAGCTTCCCGTCAGTAATATCACTCGATCGAGCAATGTGTCCACTCGATCGAGCACTTTCTTCAGCAACTTCAGTCGATCGAGCAACATGCTCACTCGATCGACCACCTTCAATTTCCAGTTCACTCGATCGAGCAGAGACTCCACTCGATCGACCTGTTTCCTCACCATTTCCACTCGATCGAACTGTTTCAGCACCAGACTTCAGTCGATCGAGTAACTGCTTCGTCGTGAGTCCCTTTTTCTTAACAGAACACTGTTCATCATCGATTCTGTTTGCTTCAGTCCGATTTCTTCATTTCGGTCCCTCATAAGAGAGACCGCTTCTCAACTCTATCAAATGTACCGTCTCATTTGGGTTCTTGTCATTTTGAGTCGGTAAATGACCGGGCTTCCTGGAGGATTGATTCTCAGCTAATTGCGCAACTTGAGTCTCAAGGGCCTTGAATGCCGTGTCCTTCTGTTGTAGTTGCTTTGCAATGGACTGCATCATGGTCTTTAACTCACTTATCTCACTCACCCCACTAGATGACGAAGCACCTTGGTTAGGAGGGTTGAAAGACGGAGGCTTCTGATAGCCTTGTTGCTTCCGGTGTGGCGGAATGTAAGGTCACTGGCGATTTGGAGGAGCGGTGGGGTTAAGTACGTTGTTCTGATTACTCCACCTCAGATTGGGGTGGATGTTTGGCTCGTAATGAGTGTTGTTTTGCCTGTAATGTTGGAAGGCAGCACATTGCTCATAAGGAGTAGGACAATATTCAGAGACATGTCCTTCTACCCCGCACCTCGTACAGACGAAAGGACCGTCTGTCATAGCATTAACCTGGTACATCCCTGGCTTGAAAGCTCCCCCTAGTTCATACTTGTCGAACCTAGCGATGAAGGGCTTCTAATGCAGCTCAAGATGACTCGCGACTCTCCTTTGGTTTCCCCTCGAATTCCGTATTCACCCTATGAGTGGCTAAATCATCTATGATTTTCCATCCTTTAAATCGGCCCAAGTTGTCGGAAAAAATCGACCGTTGGCTGCCGCATCTAGTATAGCTCTCTGATCATCATATAAACCATTGTAAAAATGGTTACATAGACTCCATTTCTCGAAACCGTGATGCGGTATGGTTCGCACTAGTTTCTTAAAACGAAGCCATGCCTCATGGAAATTCTCGTCGGGCCCTTGTTTGAAACTGGTTATCTGGGCTCTGATGGCTATGGTTCTCGAAGCAGAGAAATACTTCTTATAAAACGCTAATGCTAGCGAATTCCAATCCGTTATGCCGTGAGCAGCTCGGTCTAAATCCCTGTACCACTCCCTTGCAGCATCGCGGAGTGAGAAAATGAACATAGTTTCTTTGATCTGATCAGCTGTGACACCAGTGGGAGGAGGTATGGAGCAGAAGTAATCAATGAAGGTCTCCATATGCTGAGCTGCATCTTCCTTCGCAGCTCCCCCGAACTGGTTTTTCTCGACCATGCTAATGTAAGACGGCTTCGGTTCAAACTTCCTAGCATCTCCCGGCAGTTCGAACCCTTTATAGAGATTGTCAGCTGTGGGCTCAGAATGACTAGCAATGGTTGCTTCCTCGGCCATTTCTGGAAATTCTGGGAAAGTGATAGACTCAAGTGAATAGTCGGAAACTGGAGAAGACGGCGGGTTGTCTTCGAAAAGCTCGTTCTCGTAAAAGTTACCACGAGAACTAGGCTCTTCCTCTGCCTGTTGCTCTTGAAATAGTCTCCTTTTTACGCGTAGAGATCTCTCAATCTCGGGATCAAAAGGTAGTAGTGGACCACCTTGCGACCTGCGCATAAGACGAAACTACAGACAAGATATGAGAACAGTCTAAGGAACGATGTTCCTTAAACTAAAAAGGAGAATTAAAAATAAAAACAGCTAGTAATTGGAACAATTGCCTCCCCGGCAACGGCGCCAAAATTTGACACGTCTGTCGCGCGTACATCAAAAATAAAACCTAACGGTCTCAACTAAATATGTAGTAGAGGCGAATGAGTATCGAATCCACGAGGAGGAATGTAACTACAAATTTGTCTATTTCTAATTCTAAGGTAACAATTGGGTTTGATTAATTTTTGGTTCTAAACTACGGAGTAAAGGGAAGAGAAATAAGGGCGGAAAGCGAAGAAGGCAAGAAAATGATTTTAAACTATCAAATAGAGAGGGACATGTCGGGAATTCGGTTCACTACGGTAGTACAACAACTCAAAGATAAATGAAATGACTCGGACGAACTAATGCGAGACGGATATTAGAAGGTCCTTTCGGTCCACTTCCCACCCTAAAATACCACTAACTTAACTTTCGTCCTCATTAGGGTAGTCTCTGTTTATAGCAGCCTATTTAATCCAATCTTTCGATCCAGGGTTAATTGTAGCAGTTAATGGGTGACATAGAAGCGTGCACTCAACTAGGTCGAGAATTACGGTTATATTGCTATAGTGACAGAGTCTCTTATGTCAATTAAATCTGATTCATTCACTACATCGTCATTATTCTACCGCAGATCCCCTAATCCCAACATGAAGGAGATTAGCTACTCATGCTCGTAATTAATCTAACAATGAGATAAATTCCCAAAGAAAAACATAGCGAAATAATAATAAAATGCGATGATAAATAAACTAGGGCAGAAAGAATAATAACAATAACAAGAATTGAAAGCAACAGAAGGTTAATTATTATTAAAGGAGAAAGAGAATTACAATCCAAGCAAATTCGAGCGTAAAGAACGAAATCCGAGTGGAAGCAATCCAACGTCGAAAAGTAATGTGTCTAATGTCAAACTTAGAGAGTAAAAAGAGATAGTGAAAGGGATAAGTCAAGAGATTAAGTAAAAAGTGATGGCTAATAACCTAGTAAAACATAGGTTAAATAGCCAAAACCCCTAAGTGTTTATGCGGAAATACTGAAACACGGACTGATTAAGCCCACGAAGTCAAAATCCTCTCGATCGAGTAGATTAGACTACTCGATCGACCATCAGCTCAGCAGAAACTCCTCGATCGACCATCAGGGGACTCGATCGAGGACTTGGTCATGTGTGGATCACTCGATCGAGTAAGCAGTAGCTCGATCGAGTCTTGGGGAGCTTAGGAACCAGTCGATCGACCACCAAACAGCTCGATAGACCACCTGGGTCTTCAATTCAGCTTACGTCTTCACTCAAATACCTCGTAATGCGTGCAACGACACCTCCAAGTGCAACATCTCACTCTGGGACAATCCCGTCTCCTCTAAATGCATGCAAAAAGGACAGAAAAGAGCATGGTTCCGCTACTTTCGCGATCATTCCTACAAAAAGGACAAAATACACCAAAGTAGCCAATTCGGGGCAAAGTACTATAAAAATAGCATAGAAATGCATAGAAATACGTGCTGAAATAGGCCAAAAAGACTATACATTAGGCACGTATCAACAACGTTGGTTGGACCATTTTGAGTAGTGCTTTGATATGGACGACCCGAACGAGTTAGGTGGTCCACATCTTGGTCTTCACCGTTTTGGACTATTTCTTTGACTAGGGAGTTCTCAATGAGGTACTCGTCCTCGTCATCGTCGGCCCAAACTCCATTGATTGTAGCTAGTTTGCTCATTCTCATGATTTCATCCTCTAGTCGTATGATTTGATCGACTAGTTTATCAACCACGGCGACTGTTTCTTGCATAGTAGCGTTTTGAGAGAAGATCAGTGGCATATGCTCTTTGGGTGTTGCGTTGGGATCGCGTAAAGTTGTCACCGTATTTCCTAATTCCCAAACTTGCTTATCCACACTCCTTGCCCATGTGATGAAGTCGGAAATGGTAGGGGAGATAGTAGAATAGAACCCTTCATTCTCGATTGCATGGATTTCATCTTCAATTGGAGAAATGAGGTGTGAGCAATCTAAGGTAGATTCGTCACTTGTAATCACTAGAACTCCAAGAGGATTCTGAGTGTTGTTGGGTTTACCTCCCGGCGGTATTGGCAATCGACCATCTTCAATCATGTCTTGAAGCACATTTTTCAACTTGTAGCATTTTTCTGTGTCGTGCCCCTTGCCCCTATGGTATTCACAAGATCGAGTTCTCGTCCCAGAATTTGGATTTCCTTTCGGGTTCGGGAGTAGGTCCAATGGGTTGGAGTTTGCCTTGCTTCATTAACCTTTTTAGAGCGTTGGAGTAAGTGTCCCCAAGATTTGTGAGTTTCCTTGGTGGGGTAGTTTTCTTGGATGGTTCGAGAAGGTTAACTTCACCTGTCTTGCTAGTGGAGCCGTATGAACGACTTGTTGAGCCTTGATATCCTCGACCTACCGTTTTGGACAAGAGTCCTTTACGGATGTCATCTTCAATCCTTGTCCCTAGTAAGGTTAAGTCCTTGAAAGTTTTGATATTTTGGTACCTCAAATGATTGGCATAGATGAGTTTGAGATTGTCCACAAACTTCTCCACAAGGGTAGCCTCATCCGGGCGTTTAACTAGTTGGGTACTAGTCTTCCTCCACCTACTTAGGAAGTCGGTGAATCCTTCTTTGTCATTTTGGGTAAGAACCTCTAGAGTGCGCATGTTAACTTGGATCTTGGCATTATCCGCATATTGTTTAGAAAACTCGATTGCGGCATCTTCCCAAGTAGCGACCTTCTTGTGTTCTAAGGAGTAGAACCATTGCTTCGGGATGGTGTCAAGAGATGAAGGAAGGATCCTTAAGAACATCTCGGGTTTGATGCCTTTGATAGACATGTAATCCTTGAAGGCACGGATGTGGTTCAAAGGGTTCTCGTGCCCCTTGAATTTAGGGATATCCGTCATGTTGAAGTTGGTTGGTAATTTGGAATTGACGGCTTCATACTTGCGATTGTTCTCCCTATAAATGTCATCCCCTTTAAGGTACATCAATTGCTCCTCTAAGTATTGGAGTCTTTTCTCGGCTACAGTTAGTCCCATGGGAGGATTTTCATCCCTGGATTCATCCGCGGAGTCACCTATTACTTCACTTTCATGGGGAGGCAACCTTCCCTCTACGGCATAGATCCGGCCCTCGATGGTCTCAAGGCGATCATGGACTTGGTCTTCGGTATCTTGGATATGGGCTAGCGCGGCTAGGATTCGATCATTACCATCTTGAAGTTGGTGGAGGTTTGTTTCGCTGGATCCAGGCATCTTGAAAACTGGATAAGGGATCGATGACGAATCAAAACACGATTGACCATTCTAACACACTTGCTAAAAGAAGAAATGTTTTGACTTGTGAAATGGGAGTGTGCCACTTGTGTTGAGTGAGCTTTGAAGAAAAGACAAGGTTTTGAAAATGTGTATCCTAGTCAACTATAGTGTAGTTGTAGGAGTGGACTCGAAGTGAGGTTTTGAAATGGGCTTGTGGCCCGAATTTTGACTCGACAAATGGACAGAGTTTTGACTGGGTTTTGCGCTAATCAATGGCCTCTTTTTTTTCGAAATTTTGATTTTAAAAAGGGATTTTGATTTTTTTTACAAAAATCGTCATGGTTCTGTTTAGAAATGATGATCACGTAAGGTACAAACATTCATACAAGCATTATAACGGGATGCTGAGTGCATTTAAAAGGGTTTTGGTTTAAAGGGTGGGTTGCCATACCGAACAATCAAACCCGAAGTCTGTGGAGAGGCTCGTACCAAATAAGAGTAAGGCCGATTCCTAGTCCATTTCCTCAAGTAGTGAAGGCCCTTGATACAAACAAGAGTAAGCATCATGGTATGGATGACTTCAATCGCTATCCATCCTTAGGCCCAGATAAGAATTAGGACCGTTTAGACGGGACGATTGGTCGAATGGGTTGGGTTGGGCCTAGGAAGGCCGAATAAAACGGTCTAGGAAGACCGAGTTATGAAAACCGACAATTGTCTTGTACAAATTATTCCCTAACCTTGTTCAAGTTTCACCCTTGGCTACACGTAAGTGTATTTTTCCCTAGCGGAGTCGCCAAACTGTGGACAGCGAGGGGCCCACGGGGGCGCTTGGGAGGAAGAGAACAAGCGTTTGCATTTTTGTTGGAGTCGCCACCAATTTTTATGGGAAATTGGAACCGTTCGAATACCTCGTGTCATGTCAAGACACAAAGTAAAGACATGAACACTAAGCAATCGTTACCCTTAGCATTCTATGTCTAGAATGAATCTCGTGGATGCCAATGAACACGGGTGTTCACGGAGATCTGGAGTAAGGGGTGAGGGTACGTATTAGGAAGCTCTTTTGATCGAACACCAAATCCCGCCCGCCTCGATAGCGGCCTCTACTAATGATTAGGGACATCATTTATACTTGATATATCGTCGGCTATATGCATGCAATGCAACATCCAAGTTTTAATCCTAGCATGTGAAAAATTAGACTAAGTCGGTTGACACGTAATTAGCAAACAATTGGGTCGAAGTAGGATTTAATGTTTAATTACATGTGAAAACATATAAATGATACAAGAAATATGACAAATACAATAAAGAAAATTGCAATAATGAAAAATTACAATAATTACAATGGATTAGGCGATTTATGTCGAAAATACCTTCAAAACGGATAATTTGAGAAAACGAATAAAAGAATGAATCAAAAGAATTAACGAACAAGTCAGCAGGCGATAATACGATTAATAGTTAATTATACGTAAGCTAAATAACTAAGTCAAGGCAAAAACGGAATTCAGGGACAGAATTCAACCCGGAACAGGCGCAGCAGAGCTGCGTCTGTTCCTGACCTGAATACTGGCTGTGAAGCCGGAATGGCCAGAATTGCGTGTTGTTAATACTCGTCGGTAAATTTAATGATTGATTAAATTATTTACTCGGATGAAAGTGGTTAGTAGGTTAATTACATGTGATTAAGGGTCATAAAACAATAAAACACGGAATTAAGACGGAATTAAGACGGATTATTACATGAACGAATGATTGATTAGTGACATTGGTGAATGAAATAAACTAAACATGATGGATTAATGACAAATTAATGACGAATATGACAATAGACAGATGAAAATTTATCAAAGGATCGAATTCCAGAAACTCAATATGAACAAATCGAATTTCTACAACCCGGATTGAATTTAATGACGAAAACCCGCAAATATGAGATTACTTGGGATTTAAGCCGGATTTAATGATGAATTATGGGCTAATGAATGATAAACAATATACATGTGAAATTATTGTGCTATGCTATCAGAGAATTAAAGAACAAACGAAACAACACAAATACTTAACGAATTATAGAGGACGAAGGAAGAAGAAAGGAAGCAGGAACTGCGGCAGCCTCACGAAGAGGCGCAACAGGTACTGCGCTCCTTCGAAGAGGCGCAGCAGTTGCTGCATCCTTTCTCGACGGTTTGTCTTCTGAAAATCCGTAAAAAGGGTTTTAAACGAGGTTTTAGAAATCGGTTTTAATTGGTATTTTCGACATAAACCTTACAATTGATGATACAAAAAGTAAATAACAATAATAAAAGAGAGAATTTACACCCTCAGACTTACATGTTTGACGAAACGAGATGAACTAAGTAATCGATTAGTGATGCTCGACTCGAATGTAGACGAAAGTGCCCTCGTAAGAGGAAAACGATTAGATTAATTAAGTTGATTGATTGTGGAGTTGGTCAAATTGGTCGGTCATGCAAACGAGGCTGGTACTGGATCCGAGCTTACGTGGTCGAATGTTCAAGCACGTAGACGCCAAAAAGTAAGAACAAAGGTCTAGAATGCAAAGGGAGAAGAGAAGGGCGGACACTCGCGTGAGAAATATGAGGAGCGAAGGCTCCTATTTATACTAATCACGTGAAGGAATTAGGGTTTCGGAGAGTCTTTGGAAGTCAATCTCGGAAAGATACGAAAATTACGCAGGAAAGGACCTGGGAAGAGGCGCAGCAGCCACTGCGTCTCTTGGAAGAGGCGCAGCACCTGCTGCGTCTGTTCCCAAGTGGTTTCCTCCTGCGGAAGAAAGATTTCCGTGTTTAAGTTATGGTAGGACGGAATAATTTGGTTTTCCTTAATATTTTATGTGAATATTACAGGAAATTGTTTACCAAAGGATAAATATTATGAAATATTTGTAAAATATGGAATAGAAATATCCGGAACATTCCAGAACATTCTGACTCGGGATTTAACGGTTATCAGAAAATGAAGACGGTTTTAGGCCCGGACTCCAAATGTACTCTAATTACTGTCAAAACGGCCGTATCGGCACGTAGATGATAACTAAGAGGTAGACATTAATATTTAAGCAATCACTTGACGATAAACTTACAAACTGTCACAAATCGTTCCGCGTAGCAAACATGCGGCCCAATCATCACCGAGTGGTTTGCGAGAGATGCAGAAATGAGGTATCTACACTAAGTTATCGATTAGTGATGCTCGACGCGAATGTAGACGAAAGTGCCCTCGTAAGAGGAAAAAACGATTGGATTAATTAAGTTGATTGATTGTGTAGTTGGTCAAATTGGTCGGTCATGCAAACGAGGCTGGTACTCAGAAGGATCCGAGCTTACGTGGTCGAATGTTCAAGCACGTAGACGCCAAAAAGTAAGAACAAAGGTCTAGAATGCAAAGGGAGAAAAGAAGGGCGGACACTCGCGTGAGAAATATGAGGAGCGAAGGCTCCTATTTATACTAATCACGTGAAGGAATTAGGGTTTCGGAGAGTCTTTGGAAGTCAATCTCGGAAAGATATGAAAAAGATACGAAAAATACGCAGAAAAGGACCTGGGAAGAGGCGCAGGAGTCACTGCGTCTCTTGGAAGAGGCGCAGACTGCCGCGTCTGTTCCCAAGTGGTTTCCTCTGGGAAGGAAGAAAGATTTCCGTGTTTAAGTTATAGAAGGACGGAATAATTTGGTTTTCCTTAATATTTTGTACGAATATTACGGGAAATTGTTTACCAAAGAATAAAGATTGTGAAATAATTATAAAATATGGAATAGAAATATCTGAAACATTCCAGAACATTCTGACTCGGGATTTAACAGTTATCAGAAAATGGAGACGGTTTTAGGCCCGGACTCCAAATGTACTCTAATTACTGTCAAAACGACCGTATCGGCACGTAGATGACAACTAAGAGGTAGACATTAATGTTTGAGCAATCACTTGAAGATAAACTTACGAACTGTCACAAATCGTTCCGCGTACCAAACATGCGGCCCAATCATCACCGGGTGGTTTGCGAGAGGTGAAGAAATGAGGTATCTACAGTTGTTATGATATCACCACAGATCAACTCAGGCTCGTCCCCAATGCTGAGTCTATAACAGCCGCCTGCCTTGTCTACCCCGCCACCCTTCCCCCCAAATGACAACTCGTGCCCAACACGGTTTTTATAAGCGAAAATCCGTGTTTGATCTTTGTGTCACCACCAAGCCTTCCTCAATATACCGAAATGCCTAGTCACAGCACTTAACAACCCCGATTGGAAACAAGCCATGACCAATGAATTCGATGCTCTTATTGAAAATAAGACTTGGGTCTTGGCTCCCCTGTCCCATAATGTCAATAATAACCTGATGTATATAGCTATTCAAACATAAATTTAAGTTTAATGGTGATTTAGAGCGATACAGTGCACGTCTTGTTGTCAATGGCAGGTCTCAACAAGTAGGTGTTAATTGTGACGAGACATTCAGTCTCGTCATTAAACCAACAACCATCTACACCGTTCTTAGCTTAGCCATGTCTAAAAGGTGGCCCGTCCATTAATTAAAGGTAAAGAATGCCTTCATTCACGGTAATGTTGTTGAAACGATATACATGCACCCGCCCTCTGGATTCCGTGATCGTCATCACCTCGACCATGTATGCCTTCTTTAAAAATCATTATACGGTCTTAAGCAAGCACCAAGGGCGTGGTACCAACGTTTTGCTTCATATGTCTCTACTATTGGCTTTCATCACAGCAAATCTGACAAGTCTATATTCATATTTCGGTCAGGCTCAAACATTGCTTACTTGATCTTGTATGTTGATGATATTATCCTTGCAACTTCCTCAAACACATTGCGGTAGCATATTATTGACAAGCTTCAATCTGAATTTTCACCGACTGGCCTCGGTCTATTAAATTACTTTCTCGGTGTGGCAGCCATTCGACACAAAAATTGGGTGTTTCTCTATTTAAGGAAATATGTAGGACATCATTGCTGGTGCCAAAATATCGAACTCCTAACCTTCCCAAACACCAGTTGATACAAATACCAAGCTCGGAGCTAATAGTAGCAAACTTGTCGTTGATCCATCCTTTTATCGCAACCTCGCGAGTGCTATACAATATTTGACATTCAAGACCCGATATCTCTTATTCGAATCAACAAATATGACTTTATATGCATGATCCTCGCGAAGCTCACTTCAGTGCATTAAAACGTATCTTAAGATTCATGGCCTCGATCTTACCGTCTCATCCACAAGCACTTTGACAACCTATAGTGGCGCGGATTAAGGAAGTTGCCTTGACACGAGACAATCGACATCTGGCTACTGTGTTTATTCAAGTGATAATCTAATATCTTGGTCCTCCAAACGCTAAACCACCATATCCTGCTCAAGTGTCGAAGCAGAATATCGTGGCGTAGCAAATGTCGTAGCCAAATCTTATTGGCTATGAAACCTAATCCTTGAACTTGAATACCCTATATCCAAGGCAACGACTGTATATTGTGATAACATAAACGCCAATTGCCTATCTGACAATCCATTGAACCACCAACGTACCAAACAACGAGAACTGGATATCCATTTTATTCGAAAAGAAGTGACACTCGGTCAAGTTCAAGTTCTTCATGTTCCTTCCCAATTTTCCACTACCAATTTGTTGATATCATCACCAAAGGATTACCGAAGGCTCTATTCCACGACTTCCGCTCTAGTCTCAACATATGTCCTCCCACTTCTACTACAAGAGTGTATTAGAATATGTAAATATTCTTTGCCAACTTATCAATTAGCTTTATTCTCTCCTAATTTCTAGGCCTAAATGTAGGCATTAGACTAG
This sequence comes from Silene latifolia, assembly GCF_048544455.1. Classification (NCBI taxonomy): domain Eukaryota; kingdom Viridiplantae; phylum Streptophyta; class Magnoliopsida; order Caryophyllales; family Caryophyllaceae; genus Silene; species Silene latifolia. Next base: position 39,426,401 of record NC_133532.1, on the reverse strand, counting down.
ATTAATTAATAAGACTCTTCATTATAAATGTAATTTGTGAAGCAATAATTAATCAAAAAATATAGCTCTTTTAGGGGGTGTTTGTTTCATGCATAGATATGGGTTTAGAATCAGGAACCATACATGAGTGGTATGAGGTTGGAATTGGATTCCTTTATAACGGTTCGACTTGATTTATCAAAAGAGTTATTCCAAAATATAATTCCTCATTTTAACAACATTAGTACGGACAAGTTATAATTTATAAGTTAAACTAGACAGTAACCAAATAAAACCCGGTACAATCCGACACAATAGTTAACCCAACCAGAAAGACATAACAACCCGCAAACCTATAACCCACATCAAAACAATAATTTCCGATCGGATTACAAGCTCTAGGTTTATTATTCATTGGAATGATTAAACCAAAGTTTGAGTGCCAAGACTCCCAAATGTTAGTCCATATACAACTATACAAGTTCTCAAGTTATCACCAAAAGTGTTTCAATGACATAACACAAATGGCAAAAAGGGTACCGGATTCCAAAACAAGTTTGCCAAACAAGGTTTAATCATACTTGCTTTTTAAGGGGACAAAGTGCCTCTCTCTTTATATCCCATCTTTAAGTTTGATGTGATCATCAATTTATTACGGAGTATATAGGACTTTTAGTTTGGTGAGAATCACTCTTACTTTTTTTTTTAAATACCGAAATAATGTAAAATAACACTTGGAATAAAAGATGTCATAAAAGTTTCATAAATTAAACACTAAATTGAAAACATTTAAAATTCAACCAATTCATATGAGCTTCCCATGTTTCTAGGGTTACATCAAATTTACTTCAAAGTTCCGTCCTATTGATTCGCTCAAACTTGTATTTTTCCGGATTTTTATTAGTTTTTACTGCATTTTTGTTTAAAACAAATGAATGAGAGCGACTCGAATGTTTGAACAAATTGTTCTTGTTAACTTGGTAGGTATGACAAAAACACTTGCTAATAAACGTCTATCGCTGTCATGTAAATTGGATAAAATTTACGGAGTATTAACAAAGATGGGCTCATCGTGAAAAATAAATTAATATTTTTGGTATCAATAATTTGTGACGAGTGTAATGATAAATGTACACACCTCAACAAAATACATCCGAAACTAAAAATTTCTCCAGTATTTCTACCACAAATCTGACTAAACAACTACTGAGTATATAGTTCAACAAAATCCATATAAGTAAAGATTTTGGCCAAATGAATTTCATGTACGTATTAGAAAGAATAAATATAAACCATTTTATTGAATTCACTTGATCTGTGGGCACTGTGGCTATGGAGGAACTTCTTCCTCTGCGTATCGAAGATAACAGCAAAAAGGAGTCATTGCTTCTTAGGACTTGGAGACGTTGGACATTTCGTGCAGTCTTGACATGCTGGAGAAGAGATGCTATCTGAAACATTAATCTTGACACTTCTTTTTGTCTCTTCGTTTTCTGGGACGTACAGGACAGCGTCCAGTATTAAGATGTCGAAATTTCGTGGACGAATAAATGATAGCCATGATTCATCTGTCAAACGCAACAATGTCTATGTCAGGCAGCTGATAATGCTGAATCACACGAGTCACAACTCATGAGTTTACGAAAGAGTTACAGACGTTTTGAGGAACAAACTGGGTTGGTGACCTAGTTCTCTCTTTTACAGCATAACAACACATTGATATCTCAAAATTTCTCCACGACTTCCCGCTTATGGCTACAATGGCAGACTTTGGAAACAAAAGGGGGTCAATGTATGAACACTTAACCCCAGGATTCAACCCCGCTCCCGCTTCCCCTTGGTGCGTAAGGCAGGGGTGTTTTTGGTTTTGTATGACCCATGAGGATAATGCATCAACTGAGTGCAATATGACAAGAGCATGTCAGGCTTGCGAGTCATTATGTTTTATTCCATCGTATTCCAAGATCAAATAAAGTATTTAGACTCCATTCAAGATGACAAATTTTACCCCCGTGCTAATCAGGACAGAAAAAAAATAAAATATATTTAGCGCCTCAATAACTGCTTGGCCTGCTTCTATGGCCATTCGTATCAAATGAGAATGTAATTGTGCTAATGGACCAGCCTTGGTATACTCGTGCGATTCTCCACCCACTTACCTTTTGTCTCTTGATCATTTACAATTCCATCTAACACGGGAATTAGGAAAGGGGTAGAGATAGATAGGGTACAAACTAACAAGACAAGCACACAATAATACACATGCTAACCTCCATCGCGAACAGCTTTCAAACGGAGAACGCCATTGCCCTGCGGTCCTGACACTGGAAACGTACAGGACACTGATTTCCTTTTGTGAGTTACGGCAAGTGAAGCATCGTACCAAGGACCTTTCACGACTGGTTCGCCTATTGCTTGAATAATTTCTTGATTCTTACTGGCTTTCTCCATGGCCTTGCTGAAATTCAGAAACAGACAAATTTGTCAAACAAGTTTAAAAATGATGGTGTGAGTGCGTTACGTTATCTTTTCATCTACAAAACAAAGCAGGAAGCTCTAAGTACTCTAAATTATTACTACCTCCATTCCAACCAATCGTTTATATTTTTCAAAATCATCCACGTAAACCATTGGTTGGAATTGAGGGAGTAGTATTCTTAAAAAGATTAATCAAACTATTTGCTACTTTCACACGAGAGGTTACTGAGTACAGGTTACCAAAGCCTATAAGCTTTTATTCCACAGTCAGATATGAAAGGAACTTTGCCGGTCACTCAAAGGTGTTTGTCTTAATCAAGTTTGTGTCTGAGATATTTAAGTTTGGCCTTGAGTCAAGTTTTGATGTCTTCTGAAACTGGTCCTTGGTCTGGGTGTCCTCTGGTCCTAAACGGCTGTTTATTTAGCTTCTTTTCCATGTTCTGGGGAATTTCGAGTTCGACTGTCTCCAAACTTGAAAAAGGAAGGGGTGTTTAAGGCTTCAAATGTCGGTGAACCCATTAAACAAACAAATGTAAAAGGGGAAACAAAATCAAGACGCCAAATATTTCGATTTGTTTGTTGATGATCGTCATTACCAAATTTAAGGCTTCAAACGTCAGCAGTGCGCCAGTGCCTCACGATTCTCTACTCTCTTGATGACACAAGCCTAGGTTCACTAAAGTTACATATTTATTCTTCTCAAGCATTTCCTGGAAGCTTACTGAGAGGCCCAAGGGCTTGAAACTGTGCTAGAGTTACTGCATGTACAAATCTCAGTGTCTAACAATCTCCACATTTGCTAAGCTCACTGGCCCTCACCCTTTACTATCCCAGAAATAGAGGAAGAGGTTATTAAAGCGGTATTTTCCACCATAATATAACATCTGAAATCAGGCATCATTGAGCTAAGTTTTCTCTTTGATTTGATTAAAACTGTTGATCCAATTAATCATCTATGATAGATGAACCATCTCAACCAAAACCTTAAGGTGATGGTTGAGGCCCAACTATTATAAATATTCCTATTACGCTCCCTCACTCAAATGCCCGTTGGGCTTGAAGAGTGGTTAGTTGTGCACCGGCTCCCCCGTACCGTGTGCTGGGTTTCCACTTCGAGTTTTTTGAGGGGTTTTGAGGTTGCCAGGATTTGAACCCGTGACCTCCGGTCACTCTGGCTCTGATACCATGATAGATAACCATCTCAACCAAAACCTTAAGGTGATGGTTGAGGCCCAACTATTATAAATATTCCTATTAATCTATTACTCAGCTGATAGCAAAATAACTCGATAAAATAGTTGCACTTCTTTTTATTGCAAAGGTATTGGTATTTGATGCAATGCTAGAGGCAACTCTCATTCTAGGTCACTATGAAACAACCACTCTGTGTTACCACATAGGTAACACTGCACACCTGGTCCCTCTTACCCCGCCATTTGCGGGGGCTGGAGAGGCCTTGAGACGTTGGACTATTATTGTTGTTATACACATGAAGATATTTTACAGATATGTCGCCATCCCATCCATTAATATTCTACAGATATGCAACTATTATGGTGCTTTATCTTAGTCGCAACCAGGTTATTGTCTATGTTATCTAAAATACCTATACCAATGTTGTTAGGATCGGGATCCTATTTTGGATCGATGAAGTTACTAGGATCGAATCGGTATGATCGGATCGTAGGATCGTAAGATCCTACAAATTAACTAATTTACTTAAATATGTCATCAAATTATGTTAAAATCTCGTTTTTTTTGCTGAAAACACTACAATATTATCATGTGTCCACAAATTATTTCAGTTTATGTAATTTTCTATCTTAAAGTCATATATAAAGTTATGATAACCGAAAAAATGGAAATGTTATTTATGTAGGATCGAGTCGCATAATCGTAGGATCGTAAGATCGGGTTAAGATTCTATTTTAGAAAAATTTGAGACAAGGTGGATCGTAAGATTCTACAAAATAAAGATCCTACCTAGGATCGGGATCGGTCACCACGTCTTGGATCCTACGATCCGGATTGGGAGTTTAACAACTATGACGTATACCACGAGTTGCGTTTTCCAGTTTTCAGCAACATAATACATACCACTCCTATAAATAGCCAACTCTGGGCTTACGCATAGGCAACATAGACAAGGCTACTTAAATTTCAATAACATTTCGTACAAAGGTGAACTTTTCCTAATACAGTACACCCATTAAAATCATCGACTTAAGATTATCTTTTTAAAGGGTGTACTAATGTACAAATGTAGAATACCTATAGTATAAATGACTACAAAGATATACTAACAAACTCCATTGATTCAGTACCAATTTCAACTATATTAAGTATTCTACCTAAAGCTAGGAGTCTAGGACATAAACACACATGAACCACGTGCACGGACACACACCATACATATCCTATGCATCTCCAACATCCCCCTATTTTTCAATTAAAATCATTAAAATTGGCTTTCTCTCTAAATAAGTTCGCTATTTTCTAAGTAGAACGGTAAAGTTTCCTGGGGCTCTTAGAAAATCTTTTCAAGAAGAGGCACATGCGAGTCACAGTTGGAGAATTCTAACAAAATTGTGTCCAACGGCTGCAAGTTGTGCATGCCCACTGAACTGAGCCTAACAGGATTCTGAAGGAAACTAATTGATTGCAAACAAAGAAGTCACACTGTCACAGTATAGTTGATTTAGCCGATAAGCTGAAATGCTATGCAAATATATGCATCTTCAATATCAAGGGTTAATAACAAAAAGAAGTGATATTATAAGTATTTCCCCACTAACTCATTCAAGAAAAAGAACGTAGCACTACCTCAAACAATCGAACATTAATTAATCCACCATGGAGAAACTGCTTAATGCAATATGATCGAGAAGCAGTATCAAACTATCTACTATATTATACATAAGAACAGATATCTGTTTGTAATTTCTACTCTCGTTTATACACCCATGCAACTTGCAGTTCAATAATCAAGGTTACTAGATTTGCAATAACACCCTGATTCGAATTCATGATACGAATACGCAGTTCGCTCAAAATAAAAGCATATTTCAGAAAAATTATAGCCAAGTGCCATCATTCCACAAAATTCGGATTCCTAATTCGTGCGTATTGATTCAAAATTCATTGATCTACATAGCGGAAAGAAACGGCATCTAAACTTACGGTTTGTTTTCTGTAAGACCATTGTACGGAGTACAGCGACCCTATAATAGCTTATGCAGCTCATTTATTGATAGTAATAAATGAGGTGCATAAGTTATTAGAAAGTCATTTTACGCCATACAACATTCTTATTTGAGAATTTAGGTTAAACTTATGTGAAAAGGCACGGGCTAATCAGTGATCAATGCGGTCACAAGATCATCTTGCAAACAACATATGCACGGGCTAATCGGTGATCAATGTGGTCACAAGATCATCTTATTAGAAAGTCATTTTACCCCATACAACATTCTTATTTCAGAAGATTGAATAACATCTTGCACAGAGGTAACATACCTACTACAGCCATGGTAAATGGCAAGATCATCAATGGCACTCAAAGCAACACCACCTGTAAGACAAATCAATGCAGTGGACACCGCCTTTCGCCCGTAAAATTTACTCTTTTCTTCATCAACTTGCTTTGAGGCACTGCAGAAACCAATAAAATATCAAAATTACAAATCAATTGATTCACACAAAAAAGAGGATTTCTAACAAAAACCCAAATCACAGAATCTTCAGAACAACACATAAAAGTCAAAATTCAGAAGCAAAATCAAATGGGTACCAAAAAAATGCTAACTTTGAGCTAATAATCAACAATAATTAAATGGGTCTTCAACATTGACAAAAAAACAGCAAGAATTGTTGAATTAAAGAGTAAACACAGAATATATGAACTCAAATATATATAAAAAATGGGATTAAATTAGAGAAAAAAAAATCATACTTAGTAGATTGAGGTGATGGGGAAATCCGGAAAAAGGAAAGAAGTTTGCGTCTAAACATGATTGATTGATCAGAAATCGATGTTTAATTTGTGGGCTAAAACCCTACACATACGAGTTTTGGGGTTTTGGTTGGTTTGGCTTCAGTCATGAATCAAGAATTCATCACGGTTTACGGTTGCCTTGTTTTGTTTTTTTTTATTTTTCGGTTTTCTTTGTTGTACATATATAAGATTAAAGTTGTACTCGGCGGTATTTAACAGTTTACTAATATGTGTATTTGCGTTCTAAATTTTGTAGTTAGTTTCGATTGTGATCTTATTTATAGCGTTCATTAATTTTATCGGTTAAATGATCTTATTTTGTAGGTCTCTTGAGAGGTCTCTCAATAAGTTTATTGAGAAATTATTTTACAATTTTAAGAAAAAGTGGTACTAAAGGTAATAAAATAGGTATAACTCATGATTAAAGATAAAATTGGTATATTTATTATGTAAATAGGTACGAAATTACTATATCACGATCAATAACAAAAGGGTTACGAAACATAAATAAAAGGGTACAGAATATTGGCCTCTCAATAACTCATTGAAAGATCGTCTCTCCCAATTTTTAGTGCTCAAACTATAACTGCGATTTGAGAGTCAAAACTCAAAGTATCAAACAAATGAAAATGGATGAGACATAAAGAAACACAAATAGTGCACAAATAAATCGAGTCAAGATCCTCTCCATTTCCTAAAAAGAAATGAAGAGGCCATTTTCTATCAACGAATCGGATTGCATCTTGCTAATATTGAACGGTTCAAAATTTATGTAAGGAAATAAAGGTTTAATGGGGTGTGGAGAGAAAAATATTACTCAATCCTATTCAGCCTATAGTTCCTCTTTCTCTAATATATGTGAGGAGTATTATAACGAAAGGGGAAGTATAGGCTGAATAGGAGGGAGTATTAAATAGGTTTGGGAGAGGAAATAGAGAGAAAGAAATGGAGAAGAACTTAGTTGAAATAAATCAGTGAGGAATCTGGGATCACTTTTTCATTTTGTGTCTCATTCTATATCTCACTCCTTACACATTTTAAGTTTTTAACACATTAATATATTTAATGTATATTTTTTATTTACAGCAAGTGATGTGTCAAAAGATAAGTAGAGTGACACATAGAATAGGACATAAAAATGGGACATAGGATCCTCGCTCTAAATAAATAAATGCATGTACAAATGTAATCAGTGGCGGAGCCAGGAATGTAAGTCAGCGGGGGCGAAACGGCAATATTATAAGGGGCCTCAAAAAAATTCGAAAATTTTAAATAAAAGTTTCGAAATTTTCAAACGCCGGCGGGAGCGACCGCCTTTGCTAGCCCCTCCCTGACTCCACCACTGAATGTAATTTACAAGAAAAACATTAATGTATTTACTTATATAAAACTAGTAATCATCACAACACATTATTTTAAAACCTTAAATGATAAATCGAGCCTCTAAATATGAATAATGAATCAATAAATTCTTAACAAATGGAGTCTAATCCAAAAATCTAATTTATCTTCTCAAAAAAATTAAGTTCTTATCAATGTGTGACATTTCCCTTTAATAATCTCTCATCAACCTTAATTTTGTCAATTAGGTATTTTTAATCCTACATTTTTTTTGTACATTTATTGCTTTGATACCCTCTCCGTCCGACCATTTGTTCAGCTTCGGTTTCCGCATAAAAATCAAGGAAAGAGGAGAAAACTATTTGTAGATATAATTATTGGACGACAAGTGGATCAAGATGAGATGGATGATCAAATAACTTATAGAAAATATTCCCAAATTAGAAAGGTAAACAACTGAAAATATTCCCAAATTAGAAAGATAAATATTACTCATATTCCATTCATTTGGGTTAAAATGTTTTAAATAACCAAATGATGGAGTTGTTACAATTTGCTCCTAAATTCAAGGTTAGCTGGGTGGGCGACGAAACGTCTCTCTTTGGCTGGACGGGATACACTAGTCAAGTCTACTTTGACCACTATAGCTAATTATAGTATGCAGACAGCGAAGATTCCTAAAACAGTTTGTGACTCGATTGATAGAAAAGCTCGTCGTTTCTTATGGGGTGGTGACGAAAATAAGAAGTCTATTCATCTTATTAATTGGGAAACAGTTCAAAAGCCAAAGTCCTGTGGGGGATTAGGTATTATTTCTGCAAGACAAGCTAATGCTGCCTTTCTTACCAAGCTGGGGTGGAGAGTTCTTTCTGAACCCACAAGTCTATGGTCGCGAGTTTTACGAGCTAAGTATTGCAACAACAGGTGCGATATTGATATCTTTCAATCTAAACAGAATTCCTCTAATATATGGTCTGGTATTTCGGCACAAGCCAAAACTATTGTGAGAGGCACAGCCACCGCGGTAGGTAATGGCAGAAGAACCCTTTTCTGGGATCATTCCTGGGTTGATGGTATTTGCTTATCTGACCATAATATAGCTCCTATTCCCGAAGTCTCTTTGGGTGCAACAGTTAGCGATATGTGGTGTGAACAAAATGGATGGAAATGGGATTTATTTGCAGACCTTTTACCACAGAATATTCTTCAAAGAATTTCGTCTATCTCTTTAGCTAACGACCCGGACTTGGAAGATTCTCTTTATTGGCAGGGAACGTCATCAGGTAAATTTACTTTAAAATCCGCTCTAGGTTACTTGAAAGGGTTTGATTATGGCGATAATCCTGAATCTCCTGTCTGGCGTACTATTTGGAGATTACCAGTTCAGCAAAGAATCCGTATGTTTATTTGGCTTGCGGCACATGGTCGCTTGATGGTAAATGTTAACAGGGTAAGAAGAAATATGGGATCTGACCCCCTTTGTCCCCGTTGTAATGGGGGTGAAGAAACCGTTGAGCATCTTCTCCGTTCGTGCCCCGTCTCAAAACAAATTTGGCAGTTAATTGGCATTAACTCGGCCAACTCTTTCTTCTTTAATTCGTCCTTCCCTGCTTGGCTAGCTAAGAATGCTAGTAACGATGTGGAGACATCTGTTGCGGATTGGCCTATTTATTTTGCAGTTACTTGCTGGTGGATTTGGAGATGGCGAAATAATGTAGTCTTTGGTAGAGATGGAGAGAACCCTATTGACCCTCGAGCTTTTCTTTATCAACAATTCGAGGCTACAAAACATGCTTTTGACCATCATAATATTTTTATTCCATCGCCACGGCATCAGGACACGGAAATCTTTATACGTTGGCTACCTCCACCCCACGGGTGGACTTTATTAAACACGGATGGAGCTTCTAAAGGTAATCCAGGCCCAGCAGGTGGAGGAGGAATTTTTCGTGACGAGACCGGTAATTTTATTACAGCTTATTATTTTTCCTGTGGAGTCTGCTCTTCAATGAAAGCCGAACTCCTAGCCTTACTAGCCGGGTTGGAGAGAGCAAAGCTTCTCCACATCTCTAGGCTTCTCATTCATATGGATAACTCCCCCTGTGTCGATCTCATCAATGAAGAGCAACTAGTGAGCAACAGTCTAAAATTCATAGTTAAAAGATGCAAAGATTTAATAGCTGAGAGCCATTGGAGGATCAAGCTGGAGCATTCATATAGGGAAGCAAACAGAGCTGCAGATTTCCTTGCTAATAAGGGAGTTAATTCTAGTACTTTAATTACGCATTTAGATTCTCCTTCTAGTGAGTTAAGCCCTATTCTTAGGGAGGACATTTTTGGGGTGGCTATTCCCCGTGTAATAGCTCGTAGTTAATTTCGGGGCTTTGCCCCTCTTACGCACCAAAAAAAAAAAAAAAAAAAAAAAAAAAAAAAAAAACAATTTGCTCCTAAAACAATTTCTATATTATGCATACAATAAACTATCTATATCACCAATTATACCTTGAGCTTAGTGGTTAAGAGTCACACACTCTAACACTAATGTCTAAGGTTCAAATATTGGTACCCTCCATTAATCCTTAAACCCTAAACAAAACCCTAAAAACTGAGGTATTCTAAAATACCTCTTTTCATTGATTGCTACTCTTCAGATTTTTTTATTTGTTAATTTATTGTATTTTTAGGACAAATTTGGGGGTAGATTACCCTTGACATCCCTTAAATCAGTTTCTTAATGATGGTAAAATGTCCAAGGAAAGGCTCTCAGTCGCGTCATAACTCGCTACTGTATTTCAATATTTCACTTTTGTTGCAGAAAAGCCTTTCACTGGCTTGCAGACCAACAACAGGACCGGTTCACTCTGTGTAGATTGACGGAACACAGAAAACCTTCCACTGGCACGCGATCGTATTACTATATATGTACACAGTACACCCTATGCAGCTATATTGCAGGGGACATTTTGCTATTCACCTGTTTCCCAGTATGTGTTAATCTCAATATGAGATGATTAAATTTAACTTCGACGTGAAAATCAGTACATAAGTTAAGTCCTTCGCGTGGTTACACGCAAATATCTCTACCATCTTTCATCGCCATACCAGTTGTTCTTCTCCTTTGGCCCGGTTGGACCTTCCTCCCCAGAAAGTTCTGCCGGGAACTTGTTAAAGAAGTTCCTAACAGAACCTCGGATCATAATTGGAAGCTTTTTTATCACCTTATCTAACTCTTTCCTCGACTTATAAACAACTTTTGGTCCCCATTCTCTCATAAACTGCAACCAACAAGGCTCGGTAACACTGGAGCCAAGGTACTCGGCTGCAATAATTTGATATTTATTGCTTGAATCTACATGTTGATAGCTTCTAGCACAGTCATTTCTGATTCCAATACCGAGTTTTGATGACCCTTGAAGATATGTCCCGGGATGAGGGTAACTTGCATGGCCGCTTTTAGACGAGTAGACAATTGCTCGGTTTCCTTCGATGAATTCCAGATTGGAAGCATCTACCCAGACACCACCACTATGCTGAGAGAAATATATACTGTCAAGTCTACCGGCAAAATTGCTTATACGAAGAGTGAAATGCTCCCAATCACCGACATGTTCACCAGTCCGTCCCAAAGCGATGGTAGTAGGCCCAATCTTGAAAGTTGCAGGTCCATTGAAAGGGAAGAAAATCCACATTACCATATCGGTGAAAGTACCACCTAAAGCTGGTTTCACATGAACATAAAGTTCGGCACTTTCTAGATTACCGTGCTTGACAATATCCTTTTGGTCATCACTCGGGAAATCCAACCAGAACTCTCCGTCATTACTTCCACCTCCAGGCAAATTAGAGCCATCGGGATCGACTGGGTCACCCTTACGGTGTCCAACTTTACAAAGACGGGCTCCATTTCTAAAGAACCATGATACAGAAGATGGGAAGAACACTTCTTTTGGATGAAAGAACACGGTAGGACCATAATGATGAATTAAGTTATGAATTTGATCAAGATTTGGCATCGCCCGCAAATCGGTATCAGAGTTCTTTAGACATGAAATAGGCATTTCATCTCCTGCATTCCACAGGGTAGTACACGAAAATGTCCCTGTCGAAACCCCTTTTCCGAGCATACCACGGTCACAGGGCCGCGTTTTCCAAACTTTGAAAGGGATTTTCTGAAATTTTGAATATGTTTCAAGTAACAAACCACAAGACTGACAATCGTCAACTAGATCCTCTCTGATGCACCGTATATCAGCCCAACTAGGTTTGTCGGGATTATTTGTTACAACAAAACCCATTGCCTTATAGCGTGGAGGAGACTCAGGTAACCAAAAGTAACCAGGTGGATCATAAATTCCCATACCATCATCTGATTTCCACACAAGAGAATAGTCACACGGTGGAAGAAGAGCTGGAGAGCGAGCGCGTTCAGAATCATTGGACGTCACCAAATCCCTAGCCACAAGAACAAAGCCACACATAGGCTTTTTGTTGGGTTGACAGTAATGGCCAAGGCTGAAGAATCCTTCAGGTATATCAATAGGCTTGTAAAATGAGACACATTTTCTCTTATCATGTGATAAATGAGAGCCCCATATAAATTCAAAACTGTTTATTTCCGCTACTTCTATTTCTCCCAAATTAATCTTTCCAGTGCCAAATCCTTGCCCTGGTTGAAAATAAAAAAGCAATCATTTACTACAGTATGTCAAAAAACTGAATATGCAATTGTTTGATGTTTCTAAGATGGACACCACCCTCGGGCATGTTGGTCAAGTGTGCTAATTACTGCTATTATTATGCTCACCTATCAGAATACTTGATAAGACCACCATGAGATCGTCTCAAGGTAAATCACAAAAAGCAACCAAGGTCTGCTGGTCCTGTAGTGCTGTGTTCGATTAGGTTAGGGGACCGGGTTCATATTAAAAGGTTTCTAGTTTCAAAACCTACTTTCAAAGGTACGGCCGTTCATGTATAATTGTATAAACGATTTGGTTTGAGGATCGGCTAACCTAACCAAGGCCGCTTTACCTGCGGCTGGTCAGTCTGAAAATTCAACCATAAAATAAGGCTGAAGATGTAGAATGCAGAATATCCTTGATGAATGCAAATTAGCCTGGGACTTCGAATTGACACAACTAATTTGTCAATTTTCCGATGGAATCAACAACTCCCTATTCCTTGGTCATAGATTATGATGGAATATAACAAATGACTCATTAAACTAATTGCACATTTAGATTGTGAAGTAACAACCATAGTATCTGATACTTGACACAATTTTCAATTTGAGTCATCCAGAAAGAGCCTCTAAGTGCTCTTAAGAGTCTTAACACATGAATAAAGCTCCTGACATTCGATCCCTTTTTCCCTGCTTTTTGCAGCAACTCTCGAGGGACTAGGGTAATGCTGCTGTACTAATTCTAAGCAGTTTTGATCAGCTAGTCACTTAAAGTTGTATTGATGGAATCACATAATATAATGTTTAGTAGACACAGATGGTACATTCGGCTGGTCATAAGAAAAGTATTATAAAAACATGTGTCGACACGAGGCTAACACTCCTCAAAATCTTTCACTCCAAAATCACATGCTACCTAACAGGCTAACACTCCTCAAAATCAGCAGTAGAATGCATTCATCTTGCAGCAGCCGCAACAGCAGCAGCAGAATTCTTATAGAACTAAGAACATTAACAGTATAATACAAAAACAACATATTCTAAGCTGAAACTTACAAAAAAGCATAACACAAAATCTTATTTAAGACGGTTGTAAGCGTGAAATGGATCTAAAACGACCCATATATTAAGTATTAGAGATATGTTCTTGAACCAGGCTCACAGTTAAAAGACGGTCTTAAGAAAGACTTACGGATTTAACAAAAACCCGGCTACCCCACATGATCATTCACACAAACATTCAAAAGATATGAACTTTATATAATTCAAACAAAAGAAAACACCATAACAGCATTACCTTGAGACCAATTAGGCAAAGGAGCAGGCAATGAGAAAGTATTAGTACAAGGAGAATTATCTGATGAATCATCCTTAGACAAAAACTTACATCCAACCATATTCTTCAACATCATATTTATTTTAAATTAAAACACTATTAATTTTTTGTTATATGAGTATGATTATATTGTGATTATGTTGATCAAATTCATATTGGTATCTATAAATTTCAGTATTGAAAAAATCTGGGTTTTGGTTTAAATGATGAATCATGAATGAATTGATGATCAAAATTAGGATTATGTGTAGTATTGGTTATGATGGGAAAGAGGAAATACAGGAAGAGGGATGATTCATTACGTATTCCCATTTTGTTGGATCCCAATTTGGAGAAGATGGCGCAAAGTAAAGAATGTAATTCGTTGTTTCTTTAATCCCTTGGTCCTGGTCGCACTTATCTTTTTTGATGTTTCATCAATGATTTACGTTTTGTTTAATTTTTGGGTTATTTTATGGCAATAAGCCAATAATCCATTCTATGCCTAAAATTGGACCGTGGGCTGTTTTGGCACGGATCGGGTTGGGCAAGTATCGGGCCGGTTTGGGGAGTGGAGAGCCCGAACCCACAATGCGGGATTTAGGGTGCGGGCTTAGAGCGGGTCGGACTAGGAATTGGTGGCCCTGAACTGGCCCAATTGGGAAAAATGGGCAGAAAAGGGGCGAGCCAGGCGGGCTGGGCGGGTTTGGGCAGTGTGGGTTGGGGTAGAGGGAGCCCGAGACCGGCCCGGGTATAGGGCGGGTTGGGCGGGCCTATGGATTGTTGGCCCAATTGGGCTGGGTGGGTTAGTGTGGGCCGATGGGCTGGGCCAAACTGCACTCTTGTCTAGGTCTACATATGCCTCTTCTTCTTAGATTAATCTATCCTCATATTTAACTCAGAATAATCTCAATTTTGACGCCATTTAACTTGTATTAATCTCTTAGAAGAGATACCTTGTAATACTGTAAAACCGGTTACCTTTCCTAGCACTTCTTCATGCTTCATCACATTTCCTCACCACTTCTTCATCTTCCATTAACACCAACACTTCCTCACAATCTGGGTTCACCAAACCCCCCAAAAAAATCTAGGTTCTCTCATAATCGATTTGGGTTGTTGTTAATTAAATCCCCCAAAAAATTTGGGTTCATGGGCTTAAAGTTAGGTTTCCAATCGATTTGGGTTCGTTGATAAACCCCCAAAAAATCTAGGTTCACTCAAACAATTTATGGGTTTGCCCCTCCAAAAAATCGATCGACTTTGTTGAAATTAAAATCGATTGGAATCTGATTATTTGAGGTTGTTTGTGATTAAATCGATTTTACTCGAGTAAACTGCTTAATCCTACTATTGTATTGTATTGGATTTGATCCAAATCTCAGAGGTGAGGGTCGACCCAGGATGAGGACCTGTTATTACATAAAGTAATTAAGGTTGTATTTGGGTTATATTATAATAGGAGATAAGGATGTTTTGAAGTATTGGTTTGTACTGATTGCACTGAATTCCTTTAGTAACCAGCTTCTCCGGACTACATTACCTAGCTAACCTATCTATGTTTCTAGATTTATAGTACTCTAAGAATAGAAAGATCATAATGTTCTAAAGTATTAATTTGGATGGCTCCCCTTTGACTTTGACTTTACGTCTTTGCTACGGTATGATGATGATGATGATGATGAATCCCCTTTGACTTTGACTTTACTTCTTTGCTACGGTATGATGATGATGATGATGATGATGATGAATCCCCTTTGACGAAGCCTATGCTCACTCACTTTGCTCCTTCGTCATGAAAAGAGAGAAGGCATCTTCTGCCATTAATCCTGAATTGGATGCAATGGAAACGGAGTTTTATCTGCTACCTTCTAGTTTGTACGTTTTTTTGGAGGGATTTTTTGGATTTTTTTGAAATTATTCGATTTGGGTTTTTTAATTGTTTTGTCTGCTACCTGCTTTGGGTTTCTTAATCGATTTGGGTTTCTTTTGGGGTGGATTATTTGGGTTTGTTGTTAATCAAAGTAATAGGATGATTATTCTAGAGATTGATAGCAATGAAGATGATGACTATTATGAATGTCTATAAGATTGGTTATGAAGGTCTATAAGATTGGTTATTTCATGAGAATGAAAATGAAGAGAGTATAAAGAAGGAACCAGAAACAAGAAAAAAGAAAAAAAAAATGACTTGTTGGGAAATTGGCCGTATTAACTGATCATTTATGGGCTCAGTTCACTACAAGTTAAATGACGTCAAAGATGAGATTATTCCTAGTTAAACACGAGGATAGATTAATCTGAGAAGATGGGGCATATGATGGATTATTCCCATGAAATAACCCTTAAATTTTTTTTTATTTGGTTTGTTTATAAAACATACCCTAAAACATATGTAAATATTTAATTGAAACAAAGGGAACACAGCTTTTATATTTCTGGGTGTGTGGAAGGTGAACTGGTCAACTTTGTATACATGGTTTGCAGGATATAACGTATACCTGATTAGTCGGGGTTTATCTAAATTAGCGTTGCAGGTTCTTTCATCATCCAAAAAGAAAAGTTATGTGTATATATATCAGCTTGAGACAAGTTGTTTCAAATTTTGGTGCTTGAGACAAGTTGTTTCAAATTTTGGTTTACCTTTTCAATTGGTCTCCCTTGTGACGAGTTACCATTTGTGACGGATATTTTGTGAGATAAAATGGTAACAAAATGGGTTAGTGGAGAAAGGGGATCACATGAATAGTGTTGCAGAGAGAGAAAAAGTGGGTACATTGTGAGGTAAAATGGTATCCGTCTTCAGCTTGTGACGGATATGTCATGTCTTCAATGAGAATTTGGGTTATCTTTTAGGCCCTGCCTGGATTGCCAGGAATGAGGCTCAATAAGTCGGGGGGAATAATTATGGGCTTATTTTACAAGTTTGGATATAGGGTAAATATTCAGGAGGAGTAATTATTTCCCTCAAGAGAGGGTAATACATTACCCTCCCGGTAAACATTACTAGGGTAAAAAAAAAAAAAAAAAACGACGCTAGAAACCTCCTGCTTTATCATCAGGTTTGACATCTCCTTCCTGTTTCTTCTCATCTCATCTGTTTTCACTTCCGTAATTGATGATTTCTCACATATTTTGGTCGAATAATTGACTAAATACTTTATCTTTGCTGATTTTCGTTTTTCATCAATCAAATTTGATTCATCAAAGTTTGGTGGGTAATTATTTGATTAGAAAAATGAATATTGTTTGTTTGTTGGTGAATGGTTCTAATGAACATGATTATCATAGTAGTTGTCATGTTCATAGCAATTGGTTTGCATCTCTGTTTGATGATGCGTGTAATTTTTTTATTTTTTTTGCTTTTATCCACTTAATTTCTAGTAACCTGATGAACTAATGAAGTTGTTTCTATTATTATTGTATATATAATTCGTTGTTCACCAATATAATGCTTGATTATTAGTTGATGTGTACAACTTGCTTGTATGATTTTCGTAAATTATCAATAATGTCGTGTTGAGTTTGTTTACTCGATCTTGTATGCAGTTATGACGCGTAGATTATTGTCCCGAAAGGAAAAAAAAACTATTGTTGGGCTTATTTGGTACATTAGGATGAGGGACATGATATTCATATGTTTTTGCTATTATATGATATCTATATTAGAAAACATGAAAGTACCTCGCAAAAAAAAACGTTCACTCAGCCAAGCGAACATTGATACAACATTGATACAAGGAATTGCAAACTTGAATGGTTCCTTACTTCTGTAGATCGACTAAGAATGGATAAATTTACTTTTGATGTATTATGTGGACTTATTCGTTCACATGGTCTCTTAAACGAGTCAAAAAATATGTTCCTCGAAGAGAGAGTCGCTATATTTTTAAATATATTAGCACATGTGTTGTAAAAGAAGCAAGAAAGAACAAAAATAAACAATAAAGACAAAACGCACAGATTTACGTGGTTCACTAACGGTGTGTTAGCTACGTCCACAGGGCAGAAGGGAGAGAGTTTTATTGATATGTGAGGGGTTTTCAGATTACAGATTCAGACGGTATGACTGCTAGGTAGAGGCTTAGAGAGTTTATATAATAATTTCTAAGACCTAATACAGAATGACCTAATAAAGGCCCAAGACAGACCCCCGCATAGTCGTTCGAACAACGACTAACAGAATCAAGGCACAAACCCAACAACATGATCAGAAGCAAAGGATGCTTCTTAGACGCTTGAAAAGGTCGAAAGAAACTGTAAGTAAAAACTTTCATCAAATTTTGAGAGCAGTTTTATGTCTATATCAATATTTGATAAAGACTTCACAACCTGTTCAAGAGGATTGCAATGACGCAAGATGGAAATGGTTTAAGGTATAATTTAGTTTAATGTAAGTGAGTTTTGAAAATTTTGATATAGTAGATCTTTACTAAAAAAAATGTTTTATAATAGAATTGCTTAGGAGCCTTAGACGGGACTCATATCATGCTAAAAGTTCTGGTTCATGAAAAACCAAAGTATCGTACAAGAAAGGGATTTGTAGCTACAAATGTTCTAGCAGCTTGTACCAAAGATATGCAATTTACTTATATTTTACCGGGGTAGGAAGGTTCAGCTGCTGATGGTAGAGTTCTCCAAGATACGGTTAGTAGAAGACATCCATTTAAAGTTCCTCGAGGTGAGGATTTTTCCTATTTTTACTTTCTTAGCCTTTAATTGTATGAGATAGACAAAATTATTAAATATTTGCTTAATTTATATATTGGTAGGATACTATTATCTTATCGATGCTGGCCTGCTGGGTTTACAAATGGTGAAGGTTTTCTTGCTCCATATAGAGGACACATATATCATCTCAATGAATGGAAAGATGGTCGTCAGCCAAACAACCATATGGAGTTTTTTTAGACTGAAGCATTCATCGACAAGAAATATAATTGAGAGGTATTTTGGGTTACTGAAAATGCGTTGGGCAATACTTAGGAACAATAGTTTTTATGCTGCTGATACATACACTGATATAATAAGCGCGTGTGCTCTTCTTCATAATCTCATTCGTCGAGAAATGAGTTTTGATCCAATTGAACCTCTCTTAGATACGGAATTTGGTAGACAATTTATGGATAATCTCAAAACTATATCAATATTATTGATACATCTGGATCTTGGACGAAATGGCGAGACAAAATAGGTCGTGAAATGTTTGATAGAGTTGATCAAGAGACTAATAATGAGACAAGTAACGCTGAAACACAAAGTGCTATTGAGGTGCCAAATGAAGAATCAGGAATCAGTAAGAGAACCTTAGATGAGACTTCAAATCGATCAACTAAGAAGAAGGCGCGTAAGAACAAAGAAATTCAAAATATGCAGAAGAGTTTCGAAAAACTTATGGGAACCATGTTAGAAAATAGCAATTCGCAAATAGCTCAGCTAATGGCGATACTTGAAGGTCCTAAAATTTTCAAAACAGGCTTGCTGAAGAATTAGGGAAGGTTAACGGGATATCAAGGAATAATATTTTGACTTTGTTAATGACGATGACTGAGAGTGATGTTGCTATCTTTTGAGATTTAACGGACGAGGATAAAAAATATGATTTATTGGGTATGATTTTAGCTAGGGATAAAGTTGTGTTGGAGGTAACGAATATTATTTGAATGTTAGATGGTAGAATGAAGCATGATGACATTTTTTTTTTAGTTTGTTGATGGCTTTAAGGTATTTTGGTGGAAAACATTGTTCTCCGTATGACAATTTCCTAAGAACTTATATTATTATGTCTTTTGCTAAAATTAGTTTTTGATTCAATATATTGCATAAAGTTTCATTTAGTTACTCTTATACCAAACTTGGGGAATGATTACCCCAGTAATCATCTCCCTTATATGCCAAACCTAAAAATTGAGACATTTCCCCCCTTTATTAAACTCCATGGTAATGATTTCACTAGAATATTTACCCCCGGAAATATTACAAGGATTCCAGGCAAGCCGCCCTTAAGGGCTTGCTTGGATTGAGGGTAAACGGGGGTAATGAATAGAGGAGTGATATGTAAGGTACGTTTTGCATGTTTGATATAAGAGTAATTATTCATTTCCCGAATCTATTACCCTCAAGTAATACATTACACACCATTCCCACTGGGTAATGATTAAGGGAGTAAAACATCTCCTTTGTAATCATTATTTCTATCTGTCAAACCTATCTTCAAAGAACTCATTACCCAAGTAATTAACTTCTCCAGTAATTATCACTCAATTAAAATTTACCCATAATTATTCCATGAATTCCAGACAAGCCTTAAGTATATTTATCTCATCGTCTCTGAAAATGGCTATAAATTAATGACACAATTAATGAACTATTACCGAGGTTATAACTTATAAGTAACCAAAATGGTGGACCAGTCAGACTTTGTCGGACAATAGGGTTCCCCTTTCTCCAACCCGGTCAAACTGGTTCCCAAACGAGCTCTTCCCACCTGCATTCCAAGCGAAGTCAGAGTTTATCTTCCTTGAGCCGACTTGGACACCAAATTATCCATAACCCACCCACATCTCGGTTTAGATGTCCAAAATGACATAGTTTAATTCAATTCTGCAAATTAAATGTTGTAGTGAAAAATTAATTCAAAGTTGCCAATTTCATTTAATTTGTTATGAGCTTATGACCTAGGTCGCAAGTTTGAGAAATTTCAAATAGCAAGACCCTAAATTTAGAAACCCATGTTAAAAACAAACTATAATTAACACTAGATCATTAAATTCATCTAGAAGTCACAAAATTAGAAACAATAATAAATCATTTTTCCTTTAAAAAAACTCATTTTCAGAAAAAAAAAAAAAAAAAAAGTAGACCCATAATTCCACAGTCCACCCTCTCTCCAAGGCGGCCAGTCTAAGAGAAAATACCAAACTTGTGATCCAAAAAGTTGAGTCAAACTTCATAAAGATGCCTTTCATTCCTTTCTCCAACTCCATTGTTTCCTAAAAAGCTTAAACTCCCAACAATTTACTCTTTTTGTACTTCATTTTCAGTAATTTTACAGTAATAATGAACAAAAAGATTCAAACTTTAGCTGTACCCATCATGTTTCTCCTTCTTCTGTTCATCATTTTCCCTCTTTCAACTGCTAGTGAAGATGATATAAAGTGTTTGAAAGGTGTTAAAAATTCCTTAAAAGACCCACAATTAAAGCTCAATTCTTGGTCTTTTTCCAATACTACTGATGTTGGTTTTATCTGTAAGTTTGTTGGTGCATCCTGTTGGAATGACAGGGAAAATAAGCTGATTAGTCTGCAACTTAGAGATTTCCAGCTTTCTGGGCAAATCCCTGATTCTCTGCAGTTTTGTTCTAGCATTCAGACACTTGATCTTTCTGGTAATGCTTTAATGGGTTCAATTCCTGTGAAATTATGTTCTTGGGTTCCTTTTTTGGTTACTTTAGATTTGTCTAATAATCAATTATCTGGACCAATTCCTCCTGATCTTGGTAACTGTCAGTATTTAAACAAGTTGGTTTTGTCTGGTAATCAATTATCTGGTTTTATTCCTGCTCAACTGTCTAATTTGAACAGACTTACTGTGTTTTCTGTTGCTGATAATCGTCTGTCTGGTCAAATCCCTGCATCTTTAGCACATTTTGATGAGTCTGACTTTGATGGGAATGGTGGGTTATGTGGGAAACCAGTTGGGTCTAAGTGTAATGGATTGAGTAAGAAGAATTTGGCAATTATAATAGCTGCTGGTGTGTTTGGCGCAGCCGCGTCGTTAGGGTTAGGGTTTGTGTTATGGTGGTGGTATTTTTCGAGGGCGGGGAGGAGGAGGAAGGAAGGTTATGGTCTTGGAAGGACTACTGATGGTACTTGGGTTGATAGGTTGGCAGCTTATAAGCTGTCACAGGTATCTTTGTTTCAAAAGCCTCTTGTGAAGGTTAGGGTGGCTGATTTGTTGATTGCTACTAATAATTTTAGTAGGGATAATGTGATGATCTCGACTAGGATGGGGATAACTTATGGAGCCATGTTGCCTGATGGGTCCGCGTTGGCTATCAAGCGGCTTAGTACTTGTAAGCTTAGTGAGAAGCCGTTTAGGACGGAGATGAACAAGTTGGGAAAGCTTAGGCATCCAAATTTGGTTCCTTTGTTGGGATATTGTATCGTGGAGGATGAGAAGCTATTGATTTATAAGCATATGTGTAATGGAACTTTGCATTCTGTGATACATGGGAAGACGATGTTTTTGGATTGGCCCTCTAGGTTTAGAATTGCTTTAGGTGCCGCAAGAGGTCTTGCTTGGCTTCATCATGGAGGGGAATTGTCGTATTTGCACCAAAACATAAGCTCAAATGTGATTCTTCTAGACGATGACTTGGATGCTAGGATAATCGACTTTGGGCTAGCAAGGCTTCTGCCGTCTTCAGAATCTAGCAATGAGAGTAGCTTTGTCAATGGCGAATTGGGAGAATTCGGATATATAGCACCAGAGTATTCTAGCACCTTCATGGCATCACTGAAAGGGGATGTTTATGCCTTTGGTGTGGTTCTTTTAGAATTGCTGACGGGACAAAAACCGTTAGAAGTGGCACTTGCCGAGGAAGGGTTTAAGGGAAACTTGGTCGATTGGGTGAATAAACTGTCGAGCTCTGGCCGATTAATTGAAGCCATTGATGAAGATATATGTGGGAAAGGACATAATGATGATATTCTTGAGGTGTTTACAATTGCATCTAAATGCACAGTTTCTCGACCCAAGGACCGGTATTCAATGTACGAAGTGTATGAATCACTAAATAATATGTCTGAGGACCGTTACTCGGAGCAATACGATGACTTTCCTCTGGCTTTTGGAAGACATGACATGGATCAGCCAGTATAGTCTTTAGGCATTGTCTCTACTTCGTCTGCCGCCATATCAGCCCGAGGACTGAAATACACTCATGTTGATAAGTTGAGTGTGCCATTTGATTTAGCTTCCTTTTCCTATTGTGCTATCTATGTTAGAATCGGTTAGATATACTCAATACAATATGGATATAGATGTGTGCTCAAGCGTTAGACTCAGCTCGTATTTAAAAATTTCGTGTTCTAATGCTGAACACGCTCTTCAATGAAAAATCCACTCTATTTCTTTAATATGATGTGCCCACTGCCCTGTGTTATAGCCATGTTCAAGTGTCATGTGTCGAACACAATTACGCGGGTATGCAAGGTGATACGGTGATATGAAAGGGTTTAGTTTAGCGTCGAGTTCTTAGACTGCATTTGTTTGTAAAGAGTTTAGTTTTACCTTGGAGCTTTTTCATGTATGTAAAATGTATTATCCAAGGCTCATTGTTTGTGGTTTCGCAATTGTAGATTACTACTATTATGCATCGATTATGCTGTTCTTGTTTCTCCGCTTAGTTGAAGGATAATAATGTTAATTTTTCGTTACTTTGTCTACCTTATGAATGGGATGAAAAGAGTAATTTGTTTACCTTTTATATTCTTTTTTAGAGGTATTTTAATGAAAGGTAAATAAATAACTGGAACGGAGAGACTAATTAACATAAACGGACATATTGTTAGCTGTCGCTTGGAGTTCTGGTGCAACAACTCACAGGACAGCCGGACCAAACGCATTTAGATAAAATTTGAAGAACGCAGTAAAAGAAAAAGACAGTTGTGTACCTGAATTGCATTATCAACAGTAGATATGGTTTTAACTTTTAAGTGTAATAACATTCCTAACCTGCGTTTTTCTTAAGACCATTGTTTTTGGTCTGAAATAAGACGGGTAACATGTCATTATTTTACAATAAAATGTTGTTATTTTTTGATAACATGTTACCATTATTGTTCACATCATTTTCAGGGTAAAAAATGACACCTCTAGTCATAACATTTTGTGAATTAATTGGTTACATTTTCTTAAAAAATGGCAACATTTTATCCGTCTGACAAATAAGACCAAAAGTATCCGTCTGAAACAAGAATTTGTGCCAAAGAAATGACCTGACTAGCCTCGATGTTTGTCTATTAGTCTCTTAATGAAAGGTTCTTACTTGCATTACGTATTAGATGTTATGTTACTTCGACATTTTACTATTTGATCATATACTTATCGATTGTTGATTTTTTTTTTTTTTTTGATTAGGTAAGAAAACTAGATTGATCATCTAGGGTAGGACCAACCTATCTCATCCTTTCGAATGAGGGAGGTAAGTTGAAGCCACCGGCTATCAAATCACCTCGAAAGTGTTGGACATGGATGTCCAATAGAAGCCATGAAGTCAGCAACCTTGTTGGCTTCACGAAAGCAATGTTTAATTATCACTTCATCGAAAAAATGAAGGTCTAATTTCACATCCTTGATAATACTAGAAATTTCCCAAGGAATTTGTCAAGTACCTCGAATCGAGTTAATAACACATAAATTATCACCCTCCACAATTAACTTTGAGATTCCTAAGTATTTAGCTGCTAAAATCCCTTCTTTTAAAGCGAGAGCTTCCGCAACAAGGATACTATTGGATCCGCACTTTTTTGCTCCCAACAAAACGACCTTACCACTGTGATCTCTTATAGAATATCCTAAAACAGTTTTATTACCTTCTATTCTCGATCCGTCAAAATTTAGCTTTAAGAAACCGTTTCTAGGTTTTTCCCACCAAATTTCTTCCTTACTAGAGTTGTTTCTAGCTGACTCTTCTATCTCGAGATTGTTGAGATCCTTAAATCTAGTCACATTCCAAGTCTTAGTACTATTATTATATAAAGTAATAAGTTTGCTGATACTTAAATTAACATTATTAAAGATAATATCATTTCTATGAAACCATGCGTTCCACCAAAAAAAAAAATCTTAATGAAATCATCTTTTGGAATCAAATCTTTGAGATAATTAAGTTTCGTTAGAAAACTTTGACTTGTAATATTATCATAATTTGACAAAAACTCGTTGAAATTAATAATGTTCAGGTCTTGGATGACAGACCCAATCAAGGGACATTCGTAAAAGAAATTATCTTCGTTTCCAATAGGATTGCTGCACAGAACACAATGAGGTGAGACATCAATATGACTCTTGAGAAGTCTACTTTTCGTTGGAATGCCGTCAACACATGCTTTCCAAAGAAAAAATTTCAATTTTGGAGGAATATTCAATTTTCAAATCCACTGAAATTCACATTTGTCAAGAGCTTGATCGAAAAAACCTTACGCTAACCAAGTTGCTGTTTTGGTAGAAAAATTTCCATCTGCGGACAACACCAAATCAGGGACGGACCCACTCATAATTGCTACACCAAACTAAAAAATTTGGTTAAGTAAATTCATTTATGCTACACCATTAATTGTTCATAGTCTCGTTCTCTCCTCATTAAACTTGTATGCTCTTTAGTCTTTCCATCACACTAATTCCCATAATACACTATTTCCCATAATAATTTTACGACATAATAATGTACATTTATCAAGATTTTTCATTAATTATGAAATGTGAAGTAGTTCTTTTTAATTGTCTTTTCTAATAAGCTAACAATAATAATACAAATTGTTTTGTAAGACCATTTTACTCATAAGACTACTCCATTAATCAAAAGTCTAAATAGATTACTCAATAAATTTGTATAAAAATATTTTATTTTAATGACCTAAAATTTTAGATTAATAACTTGTATATTTAAATGTGTTAGTTTTCATCTTAAAATACCGAGTTGTTA
The DNA here is from genome assembly GCF_048544455.1 of Silene latifolia. NCBI lineage: Eukaryota > Viridiplantae > Streptophyta > Magnoliopsida > Caryophyllales > Caryophyllaceae > Silene > Silene latifolia. Next base: position 39,400,903 of record NC_133532.1, on the reverse strand, counting down.
AAATAAAATTAAAATATAAATGAAATTAAATTTTATAATTGGACTTCTCTCCTTTTGGACCAGTCATACGTTATAGGACAATTTTATAGGAGAGGAGTTGTAAAGAAAAAATAAAGACGGAATGATAGATTAAAAATCCCTTATTGGGGAAATTAGAAGATATTATCATGGCCTCTTTTGTTATTGTGACACCCTCATACTTCAAGTGCCTTACCAGGACCACTTAAGGTATGGAAACATCACCATCTCGGTTACCCGAGACAATGATAATCATAAGATAATAACGAAACATATTTAAAAATAAAATACGGTTTAAGTGATTACATGTTCAAAACCCAAAACTGTTAACTGAAATACAACCAAACCAAAACTGTCTACTAACAAAACTGAACAACTAAAGGACATCGTCTGACACAACGGAAGACTCTTCTAACTGCCAAGTGATGACTCATCCCAGCTAGCCCATATGCATCAGATCAAACCTGCTCAACAACTGCTCACCATCCCCGAATGGATCACCACAGTTTTTAAAACAATTAAACGGGGTCAGTACTAATTACACGTTACAAACCAACAGAAAACAAATGTCAAACAGCTCAATGAACACATCAATCCCCAGTCATAATGACGATTTTCAAAACACGGTTTTGTATAACCATTTCAACACGCCTTTCTAGGCCGTCATAATGACGATTTTCAAACCCGGTTTTCTACAACCATTTCAAATCACCTTTTTACGCCGTTATAATCGCCGCGTCTAGACACGGATTTTAACCCGTTTCGCGCCGATAATGGCTCTTTCAAAACCCGAGAAAAGCACACACCATTTTTTGAGACACTTTAGAGATCCCGAGGACCATACACCGTCCCCGAGATCTCTTCAAACATTTTCAAACCTGATTTTCAAAACATACGATTTTGAATTTCAAAACCGTCTTGGGAAACGATGCACTGTTTTCCGAGCCGACTCAAACTCAAACCGTCTTTTGAAAATAAACTTAAGACAACCCTTTTAACTGATCGACTTGCGGAGATTTCTATCTTCGGAAGCCGTCCATTTAAGCGACAAATGAATCTTTTTGAAAATTTCTATTTTCGAAAACTCCAGACCACCATTCCAATTCCGCCTCGTGTCTATCGAGTCAAAGCAAACGTACTTATGGGTCTTTACTTATGAGTCGTCTCACCATGAGACCCGTCCAACGGCGTCACGCCGTCATGTTGGACTCGTGTCAAAAGTTCGGTCAACACCATCACGTCATAAGTCGAGTCAGCACCGAGGGACCACACACGGTCACCCCGTCTTGTTGAGTCTGGTCTTGTCTCGTCCTTTATGTTGTCTGCGTTCAGCCTTGGAACCGTGTCAGATTGAGTTGTAATGTGAGGCATTTTTCTGCCTCAGAGCCATGGCCCTATCTTCAGCTTCGTCCAACAACAACAATGACAACAACAGAGATGTCACAACTGATCAACTAGCCAGCCTGCTTACCGCTCTTAAGGTCACCCTGGATTGCGTCGAGACCCGTATCGACGCCCGAGAACAAGGAAACTGGGAACACAATACCCACCTCGATCGAAACGAGAAGAGGCTGAAACTCTTAGAAGAACAGCTCTCCTAGCCCGGTAACAATATCCATCTTGAGAACAACCGAAGGTTCGAACTGTTGGGACCGGACCATTACGACAACTTCACCCTGACCGATGTGCCTAAGTTCAAGGGAGTGGAGGACCCACTCAACCATATCCGTGCTTTCAAGAACTACATGGCCATTAAAGGGGTCAAACAGAAAGTTTTTACCCGGATCTTCCCATCCTCTTTGGAACCGATCCCTCGCCAATGGTACTACTCCCTTGATCCGAAAAACCTTACTACTTGGGATGAGATCGCAGTTGAGTTCGCCAAACAGTATGCCGACAATGTCGAGATCCAGGCCAATACCCGTACTCTCGAAGTGCTAACCCAGAACGACAAGGAAGGGTTCACTGAGTTCCTAACCCGTTGGAGGAGGGTGAGTATTCAATTGGTCGATGGCGAGTGAATCAACTCTGGTGGAAAAGTTTGTCAACAATCTCCGCCCGGTTTATGCCAACCTACCGAGGTATCGAATATCAAGACCTTCCAAGATCTCGCAGATTCTTGGGACGCGCGATGGGGCGACCTCCGAAAGGGTGTCTTAGCCAAGACCACTGGCAGAGATTACCAGGGATCCACCTCAACTGGATCTCGCCCTTACGGCCAGACGAACAAGATTGATGAGGTCAACCTCGTCGAACCATCTGCTAAGAAAACTGAGTGCCCCCAGAGAGTGTTTACCAATATAGGGTCGACTTACGCAAGTGACCTGAAAAGGTTCATGGACCAGGGGAAGTTACAACCGATCGGACCCACCCCGGATCCGACCGATGCCAAGAAGTCCCGGTTCTGGAACCCTAACGCCTACTGTCAGTATCATCGAGGGAAAGGGCACGATACCGAAACCTGCTTCAAACTCAAGCACCTCATTCAAGACATGATTGAGAAAGGAGATTTGCCTATACCCCCACCAACTAAGCCGAACAACAAGACGAATCCTCTGGGAATCCACGCCATCTCTGACGATGATCCGACCCTAGGCTCCTCTCACCTCATCCTGCCGATTGACGACGAGGTGAATGCTTTGGGAAAAGATTCTTCGGACGGAGTGTTTGTGTTTAGCGCTGCCACTATGCTCACTATGTTTCAACAAGTTGAAGAGGCCATAGCCAGCTTCTCTGAGAGAATCACCCGACTCGACGACGCCTACCGTCGACTCATCTTCAATCCTCCAGCACCGCGCCCAAGGGAGAATTCCCCAAGCATTCAAAACTACCCACCCCAGGATGGATTGCTCCCGCGACCATTCTGGCATAGACCTCACGAAAACTACCCTCAAAATTACTACCCCCCATAAAAATCACCCTCACAAAAACCATCCTCACAAAAATATCCCTCACAAGAACTACCCACCGAGGAATACCCCTCCAAGGTATCCTCGATACTCCGAAATTAACGGCATATGGAGAGATGATGTTGAGGATGTCTATATCATCCCAGGGAAGGAGAAACGGGCGAAAAAATCGGACATCTCACCCGGTCCGGACGTCCTTATCAGAATCCGAACAATCCAACGGTCGTTCCAACAACCAATGACCAAATCGTCCCAGAGGCGGACACTCAACCAAAGGCCCTCGAGAACTCAATCCTGAAACAGCTCCAGAAAGCAAAGGCCGAAATCTCAATTTGGCAGCTGATCGCAACGTCTTTTGAGTATCGACAGGCCTTGTTGCAGGCCTTGGGAAAATTAACCGTGCCCTCCACCTCTTCCCCAGAAGAAATAGTGGCGCACATGACAAGGGACGCCCCTGATCTAAACAACCCGGTCGTCTTCTCCGACGAGGATATCCCTCCGTTCGGAGCCAATCATAACCTGGCCCTGTATTTCACCGTACAATGCCTCCAGAAAAATATACTCATGGTCCTCGTGGATGACGGTTCCGCGGTAAATGTCATTCCTCTCAAGACTGCCCACAAGCTGGGTATCAAGGAAGCTGACTTGGTCCCAACGAATCAAGGAGTACGCGCCTACGACGGCACTCGTCGCAAGGTCGTTGGGCTTATCACTCTGGCTGTCGCGACCGAACCACTGGAAAGACAAACCATTTTTCAAGTGGTCGACATCGACGCTTCTTTTAACATGCTCCTGGGACGTCCCTGGATTCACGCCGTCAAGGTGGTCACCTCAACTCTCCACCAGAAGATCAGGGTCCCCTTCAACGGGAAAACGATCACAATTCCCGCTTCCCCGATCAAAGCTGTCATGATAAGGGGAGTAGCCTCCCAGGCCATTGAGGAGGACGACAACGAAATGTGGGGTTTCCGAGTCGTGAACGCCATAACTGATGAATTGACGCCCTCTGATGGTGACCCGTTCACCAACCTCACGGTCAACCGTATTATGATGCGTCAGGGTTATTTCCCGGGTTTGCCGCTCAATCCACTAAAGGACCCATTGCCTCCCTTGAAACAGGCTAAGATCCTCAACATTCCCATTGGGCTGGGATACGAACCTACCGACGAAGTTATCCAGGAGATGAACCTCCTAGTCCAAAAACGCAAGAAGCACGGGGTTATCCTCCGTCCCTACCATCTGACTCTCAACGGATACTGTGTCCCCGAGGGAGAGTCCGAGCTCTACCACGGCTTTCCGGAGCCAGTCTATGACTCTGTGGCCAGGGCTAGATTCCCGGGAGTGGAAGTCTTCCAAGACTGCTACTTTATCCCCAACAACATCGAAGCTGCATCAACTGAGTCCAAGCCATCACCATGCCTTGACGGACAAGCTGTCACACTCCTCTTTGGGGAAGATAACGTCAAACACCTCGACTATGAGGACATCATCAACATCGCCCTGAAGGACAATCAATTTGATCCAACCGCCTTGATCTCCGATACTGACCCGGAGAAAGCTACCCAAGGCTGGAGGAAGACCGTTAAGTGGACCGATCGCCAAGGCCGCATTCTCAAGATAACAACTGGAGAATGCCCTATGTTCAAGGAGGGAAGTGAGGAAGAGCCCGAGTCTGAGTCAGAGTCAGAGTCTGGCATAGCTCCTAACGCTCCCGATGTCTCAGTCAAGGTCCCCTTCCCACTGTTTTATCACAAAGTCATGGCTGATTCAGAGGCTGGGTCTACTAGGGTCTCCCCCACTCCTATGAAAGGTGACAACCTGGAGCCTGTTCCAGAGGCCACTTTCTCTGTTGCGTCGCCTCTGACCGACCACGAGATGTCAGTCCTTTCCGAGCTTTTCGCTCGTGTCAACTTAATGAATGCTAAGTTTGCTTATGACTCGTCTCATTTTAACTGCAATGCAATTCTGAATGACTACGAGGAATTTGACTTGAATGACTACCCACCTCACCTAGCCAAAGAACTTGACAAAAGGGAAACCAGAACCCCCATCATTGAGGAGACCGAACCTATTAACGTAGGAGCCGACAATACACCTCAAGAACTTAGGATAGGGACAACCCTGGACCCCACGGAAAGACAATAGTTCATTAACCTCCTCCACGAATACAAGGACGTGTTCGCCTAGTCTTACAGAGACATGCCTGGGATTGACATAGAAATTGCATAGCACCGGATACCCATTAAACCCGGGGCTAAACCTGTGAAGCAGAAGCTACGCCGGATGCGTCCTGAGGGGGCCCTAAAAATCAAGGAAGAGGTGGATAAACAGTTTAAGGCTGGTTTCATCAAAGTGTCTGAATACTCGGATTAGGTGGCCAACATTGTGCCCGTACCAAAGAAAGACGGAAGAATTCGGGTTTGCGTCGACTTCAGGGATCTGAACAAGGTGAGTCCAAGGGACGACTTCCCTTTGCCACATGTTGATATTCTGGTGGACAACACTTCTGAGCATGCTCTCCTATCATTCATGGACGGGTATGATGGGTACAACCAGATTAAAATGGCTGAGGAAGACATGCACAAGACAGCGTTCACTACATAGTGGGGTACATATTGCTACAAGGTCATGCCTTTCGGCCTCATCAACGCCGGGGCAACCTATCAAAGAACCGCTACTACTCTCCTACATGACATGATGCACAAGGAGGTAGAGGTATATGTCGATGACATGATTGTCAAATCAAAAGAACGGGACGACCACATCAATGCCCTCCGGAAATTCTTCGCTCGTCTGCGGAAATATAACATGAGACTAAATCCTCAAAAGTGTGCATTCGGGGTCACCTCCGGAAAACTCTTGGGACATGTCGTCAGCAAAAGAGGCATTGAGATTGATCCAACCAAAATCAAAGCCCTTCAACAAATGCCTCGGCCTAGGAACGAGAAGGAGATTCGGGGATTTCTCGGTCAGGTTCAATACATCAGTCGCTTCATTGCCAAGCTCACTATGATTTGTGAACCAATATTCAAAAAGCTTCGTGCCTCCGATCACACCGATTGGGACGACGACTGTCAGAAGGCCTTCGACAGGATAAAGGAAATCCTATCCAAACTGTTGGAGTAGTGTCCTCCACAATGAGTGCGTTTACATATTAAATCTCGTAAAAGGAATATCGGGGATTTATCTTATTTATTTTTCAGCTGGTCATCGTTAATCGGTAATGATTGGCTGACTAGAGTTTGACATTATTGTCGTGTGACGGCGGTGATCAGCTGATCCCTTTAGGTCACACCTATATGATGACGCCCAAATAGAATAAATTAATTGTTTGTATGAGATACGAGATAATTAATTCCTTGTATTATTTGACTCTTAGTTAGTCACATAAATGTATTATTTGATGATGGGTTACGAACTCGGGACAAAGAGATTTATTATTTAATTATGAGATATTTAAATAATAAATGATTAGAATATATATTAATTGTTAATTAATTAGTTTTATGTGATATGTGTTTTTTGTTTTGAGATGGAATTAATTAGCTATTTAATTTTTACAAGAGGTTGTAAAATTAGCTAAGTGGGATAATATCGACACATTGTATGTTGATAAAATGGTCTTATGATTACTTAATGGTTAAGTAGTCATTGGTAGTTAATTTGTATTATTTAAGTGTTAAATAATTAAATTAATATTTAATCATGTAAGATAATTAAATATAAGACTTATAAGCATTTGTGGGGCAAATGTCGAAAACCGAAATGGACTCAAATATGTCCACTTGTACCGGTTTTATGAGGACATCACAAGTGTCCATTAAGTGGCATTTTTCCACTTAATATTGTCTCCACATTTGCCTATAAATACCCATGCAATTAAACCATTTATTATGTTGGAAAAATTTGAAGAATTTTTTGGTCTTTAAGGGTGCTTTGGCCGGTTTCTCTTCATCACCAAGAGACCAAATTTTCTTCTTATTTTGTTCATCATTTTCATCATAAAACACATATAAAAACTAACTAATAATATTATCAAAGTAATAATATTAATTAGTACATCAAATATACAATTACATGGTTACTACTACTATTAACTAGTTATTAATTTTAGTAGTATTTTGGGTTAATATTGGGTGCCACCAAAGGATATTACCTATATTGGTAATTGGTGTTCTTGGAGGATCATCCATAGTTGAATAGCTCAAGAACTATAAAGGTAGGAGACCTTTGTAGTGCCCATATTTGCCTTATAACAATGTAAGGAATTTTTGTCTTAAGATGGTTTAAAACCATCTTTTATAATTTTTATTTGCATGCATGTAGATTTAGACCATTTTAAATTAATTTGTAATTTTAATATCATAAGATGAGTATTAATTTGGTCTAAATAACTAACAAGTGGTATAAGAGCATTGTTAAATACATGCATGTTGTCTTAAGACGATTTTAGTAATTTATAAGATAAATTAATAAAATTGATATTATGTTACTAAAATTCGTTTTATCACATAATATAGTCTTGCATGTAAATAATCTGGTCTTAGAATGATATGGGACGAAAATTTGGTTTTTGTTAAATTTTTCCACTTTTTATAAATTAAATTGGCATAAAATTGAGTAAAAATGCATTAAAATTAATTAAGAGTTAAATAAAATTGATTGCATGTTAATTTTATGCATATTTATTTATAAATAACCACATGCATGTTCTATTTATGAGATAAGTAGATACTTTAGGTTAATGTGATTAATTTAGGTAGTTTATTGATTTTTATTTGATAAAAATGGGTAAATAATGGTTATTTTGTAAATAAATATTGATTTAACTTTAGGGCTCGAAATTTATGAATTTTTAGCTCCTGGAAATTTTTCCAAAATGTACAAAATTTTATTTTAAGCCATTTCAATTTTTATGGTTTGATTTAGAATTAAATCGTAAAAATTGTCGCTTTACCGATTAAATTGTGAAATCGTTTTAAAAACAAAAATTTTCACTTGCATGGCATTTTTGTTGTAAGACCAGAATGTTCATGGTTTTAAAATTTATTTTTCCATAAATTTTTATATCAAATGGAATTTTTGTATGATAATTGTGAATTATTATATCATTTTTTGTCATAATTGTGTTTTAATTCCCATATAAATTCAAGATAATTGTTGAGAATAATTATTTTGATATTAGACCAGATTAGTATGATAAGTAAGTCTTAAAAGTGTTTTAAGAATTGATTATGAATTTTTATTGGTAAAAATTCCGTCAAGGCAAGTTCAAATGATCGTTGTTGGTAAGTTAGACGATTTGGCATGTCATTTTCCATAATGCATTTTTATTATTCATTTAGATGAATGGTTTTTTAGAATTATAATTATGTAATTTTTCCTAATATGGCCATAGGCAGAAGTTGGTATTTCCCGAAATATAAGGGAATATTGACTTGTTTTGTAATTAATTGCGATTTCGCATCGCCTAATTTGTAATTAATTAATAGTTTTATTTTAACTTTATTACAAATTGTATAATAGGGTATTGTTATGTAATTTAATTATTAGTAATTAGATGAAGCTACTAAAGACGGAGTTTTCATGAAGACGGTGTTTTCGGAAAGGCGTTCCGAAATCCTAAAGAAGGAGGCCAATTTATGAAGACTCAAGAGACCAAGGAGTTGGTTTCCGAATTGTAATAATTTTAGTTAATTAGATTAACTAGGTGGCCATATTAGGACTTGTTTGTTTTAATTCTTTAATGCATTCATGCCAAATCGTCACTACATGTTTTATTTTTGTTGTTATCAATTTAATTGTCTAGCATTCACCAATTTAGTTCACTTAAAAGTGATAGACAATTAAATTGATAAGATCTCTCACATTTGTTTAAAATTGAGATTAAGCTTTACCAAATAATAGCACCTATGAATCTCTTCTTCATTAGAGGTAGGTTCGGATCACCGAGGTACACTCTTTTTACGTTGGGTAAGAAGGGTAATAAAAGTTATTACGCGTGAAAATTGGTTGGACTCAACGGGATAAATATCGGTTGAATCGGTCCACCGTGCCCATATTTATTCAGGGGCTAAAAGATAGATTTTAAGAAAATCCGTCAACCAAGAGTTCTAGTAGTAGAATCAGTCAAAATGTTGACTCACCAAATTTATATAAATATGGGTTGAATCGGTCCACCGTGCCCGTGTTTATATAAAATTGGATCTTGGAATCATTTATATAATTCAGTGGGAGATCATTATATAAATGGGAACTTGTTAAATAGTTTTACAAGTTAAATATTTCTAGACGATAAATGTTAATTTTTCCTTTATTTCCTTTGTAGTAATCACGATGGCTTCTACTAGTGAAACCGCCACCATAGCTAGAGATTCATGGCTACGTTCTTTTATGGACAAATATGTATTAAAAGCCGACGGTAGTAATTTTAAAGATTGGGAAGAACAACTTCGATTAGGCGCAAGTGATGGCAAATTACGCTACCTTGTCGATCCCTCTCCCCCTTCGCCTAGTACTAGGGCCACTGCCGATGTAAGGGAGGCTTTTTCAAATTATCAAAAGGAATCCGCTGCAATAAAAAATGTTTTGATTTTTTCAATGGATCCTGCTTTACAAAGGCAATGTGTCAAGTTTCGTGATGCACATGAAGTATTCTCGAGGCTTTCCACTATGTTTTCTCAAGCCCCGAGTATAATTCAATATGACACCGCTGTTCATTTCTTTGAGGCTAACCTCAAAGATGGTCAACCTGTAAGTTCACACGTACTTAAAATGATTGAGTACGTGGAAACTTTAGAGGGGTTGGGATGCAAGATCCCCGACGAACTTGTGTTGGACCGAGTGCTCCACTCTCTCTCGCACGTCAAGGGATTTACCCAATTTAGGGTAAATTACAATATGACAAACATGAGAAAGAGTTTACATGAGCTCCATTCTCTGCTTGTGCAAGTAGAGAAGGACATGGGATTGAGTGGGAGTACGAGGAAAGATGTGCTTGCGATTAACGTGAAGAGGAAGAACCAGTTTAAGAAGAACGCAGGTAAGAAGCCCATTCAGGTGGAGGGCAAAGGTAAAGCAATTGTGAATTGCTCTACCAACCAAAAACCTATAAAGGGTAATCCTCTTAAAGATACTTGTAATTATTGTAATAACAAGGGACATTGGAGACGTAATTGTACAAAGTACCTGGATGACATAAAAGCTGGCATTGTGAAGCCGACATGTAATTTCTCAACTGAATCTTTTATGATAAACATAAATTATGCTTCAAATACAACTTGGGTATTAGATACTGGTTGTGGTTCTCACTTGTGTAATCATTTGCAGGGCCTAAAAAGCATAAGAAAGCTAAACACCGTCTCAGTAGGAACTTATGTACTTAGTTTAGCTTCGGGGTTGGAGTTACATCTTAATAATTGTTATTTTGTACCAACGCTATCTAGAAATACAATATCCGTATCTGTGTTAGACACAGAAGGGTTTTTCTTTGTAATTAAAGACAAGTGTTGTACTTTTTCCCTTAATGGGATTGTATATAGTCAAGCTATTTCCATCAATGGTATTTATATTCTAGATACTTGCAATGATGTTTATCATTTAGATAATAAAAGACTCAAAACAGGTGATCCCGATCAATCTTATTTATGGCATTGTCGATTAGGACACATTAACGAGAAGCGCATTAAAAGACTAGTGTCGACTGGTGTAATTAAACCTTTTGATTTCGAATCATTTGGTACATGTGAATCTTGTCTTCTTGGCAAGATGACTCGTTCACCTTTTCTAGGAAAAGGATCTCGAGCTAGTGAGTTATTGGGTTTAATACATACCGATGTTTGTGGCCCAATGACAGATCCTTTGCTAGAGGTAATTATGACTATTTCATTACTTTTACCGATGACATGAGTAGATATGGGTATATCTACTTAATGAGGTATAAAAGTGAAGCTTTTGATAAGTTCAAAGAGTTTCGAAATGAAGTAGAAAACCAATTAAATAAGAAGATTAAAGCATTACGATCGGATCGTGGTGGGGAATATTTAAGCAATGACTTTAAAGATCACCTTATAAATCGTGGTATTGTATCTCGATTAACTCCTCCTGCACACCACAATTAAATGGTGTGGGTGAAAAAAGTGGAATCGAACTTTATTAGATATGGTTCGATCGATGATGAGTCAAACAGTTACCTAAGTCATTCTGGGGTTTTGCCATTTTATCTCTCATGTACAATCACTTAATAAAAGTCCCGCTAAAGCAATCGATAAAACTCCATATGAGATATGGAAAGGGAAAGTCCCGAATCTGCGATACATGAAAGTATGGGGTTGTGATGCTTATGTCAAGAGTAAGTCTGACGATAAGCTTGCACCTCGTTCTAAAAAGTGTATTTTTGTAGGCTACCCTAAGGAAACTTGTGGATATTACTTCTACAATAGTAACGAGAACAAAGTGTTTGTGGCTCGTGAAGTGTCTTTCTAGAAAAAGAATTTATTTCTAGGAGACAGTGGGAGAAAATTTGAACTTGACGAAGTTCAAGAGCCACAAACGATATGACAATACGGAAGATGTTCCTTCTACGTCACGAATCGGTTATTGTTCCTTTTGAACCTAGGAGGTCGAAAAGGGTTAGTCGCCGACTGATAGATACCTTGGTATTATCGAGGAAGATGGTGACTATGAGGTTTTACTTTTATAAAGTGATGAACCCAAGACCTATAAAGCAGCTATTATGAGTTCTGACTCTAAGCTATGGCTCGAGGCCATGCAATCCGAAATGGATTCCATGTACGATAATCAGGTATGAGACCTGGTTGACTTACCTAAAGATGTTCGACCTCTTCAGTGTAAGTGGATATTCAAGATTAAAATCGGCATGGATGGACATAAAGATGTCTACAAAGCTAGATTGGTTGCAACAGGTTTCACTCGGGTTCATGGTTTACACTATGATGAAACTTTTGCACCATTTGCTATGCTTAGATCTGTTCGGATAATGTTAGGGATTGCTGCATTTCATGATTATGAGATATGGTAAATGGATGTCAAAACCGCTTTCCTGAACGAGTTTCTGGAAGTGGAAGTGTTCATGACACAACTTGAGGGTTTTGTGGATCCTAAAAATCCTAACAAAGTATGCAAACTTAAGAGATCCATTTATGGTCTTAAGCAAGCGTCAAGGAGTTGGAATCATCGTTTTGATCATGTTATTAAACAGAATGGTTTTTCTCGAAGTGTTGAGGAACCATGTTTATACATGAAGTTTAGTGGGAGTAAAGTTGTTTTCTTACTTCTTTATGTGGACGACATATTACTCATTGGGAATGATGTAGATATGCTTGCTTCTGTTAAGAAGTGGTTGGGAAATCACTTCCAAATGAAAGATTTGGGAGAAGCTCAGCGCATCTTGGGTATCCGGATCTATAGAGATAGACCCAAAAGGATATTAGCATTGAGTCAAGAAGCATATATCGATAAGATTCTTGACCGATTCAATATGAAAAACTCCAAGAGAGGTTTTCTACCTATGGGTAGTGGGATCACTTTGAGTAAGTCACAGTGTCCTACTGAGCCTAAGGATATTGAATGCATGAAATCGATTCCCTATGCTTCCGCTGTTGGATCGATCATGTATACTATGATGTGTTCTCGTCCTGATTTCTCGTATGCTTTGAGTATGACGAGTCGTTTTCAGAAAACTCCAGGTGAGAGTCACTGGATAGCCGTCAAGAATATTCTGAAGTACTTGAGAAGGACTAAAGATTCATTCTTAGTGTTTGGAGGAGAATCTGAATTACGTATAAGAGGTTATACGGATGCCAGTTTCCAAACCGATAGGGATGATTTGAAATCCCAGGCTGGTTTTGTCTTTTTGTTGAACGAAGGGGCGGTTTGCCGGAGAAGTTTCAAAGAGTCTGTGACTGCTGATTCTATAACGGAAGCTGAGTACATTGCAGCCTCTGAAGGTGCAAAGGAAGCTTTTTGGATTTGGCAATTTTTAGAGGGACTGAAAGTAGTTCCGACCGCCGAGGATCCTATCACTTTGTATTGTGATAACAGTGGGGCAATTTTTCAAGCAAAAGAGCCCAAGTCTAGTAACAAGTCTAGGCATGTACTTAGGAAATTTCATGTAATTAGAGATTTAATCGAAAGGAAAGAAATTACAGTTTGTAAGGTTGGGACAGCTGACAACATCGCTGATCCTTTAACCAAGCCATTGTCTCAAACTAAACATGATAGTCATGTAGTTTCGATGGGGTTGAGACGAATGCCAGAACTGTTGTAAATTATATGATATGTAATAATCAAAATATTGTATTTATTATTTCATATATGATAAGTTGCATTTATCATTATATTCAGTTTTATGTCTGAATTTATATACTTTGTTTTCTCCAAATAGGTTGTAAAGACAATGTCGAACCCTATTAAGTGAACTGGATTAACATTGTATTTTGTCCCTAGTTACTTAATGAGGTGACGTCTCGGAGTGACTAGATTGTAAGGCGATAGATGACAGGTTCGACTGTCATATGGTCATAGTGATGACTGGTCGATTACATAGGCATATTGTGAGACAATTTGTCGAACAGTGACCGTTTATAGAGTCTTTTTGTTGCTAGGTCGTGGCGAGGACTTCTATTTATTCCTTCGAGTCAATTCTTTAGACTGGTGACTATTTGTCTGAGTTGTTACGGTTTTCCAGTGGCTTTGGTTTTTGTTCTAGGTCGCACCGTAAAAGGAGGCCGATGAGCATTTACTGGGTCATTGTGATCTGTATCGAACGAAGAAAATAGGTCAACAGGATTGTCCTTTAAAGTCATATTTTATCTCAAGGCCACTCGAGGAGAGATGACTGTGAATGCGTGGCCACGCTCGGATGCGATCTATAGTAGATTATCCGGTCAGACAGTCATTCTCCTGATCGAGGAAACCACTTTATGATATGATCACGTGCAAGAACGACCTGAAAGACATCTTGCATTGAGTGGGAGATATTATTGGACAAGAGAATTGGTAACGCACACTTGTGTCAGACAAGTGGGAAATTGTTGGAGTAGTGTCCTCCACAATGAGTGCGTTTACACATTAAATCTCGTAAAAGGAATAACGGGGATTTATTTTATTTATTTGTCAGCTGGTCATCGTTAATCGGTAATGATTGGCTGACTAGAGTTTGACATTACTGTCGTGTGACGGCGGTGATCAGCTGATCCCTTTAGGTCACACCTATAGGATGACGCCCAAATAGAATAAATTAATTGTTTGTATGAGATACGAGATAATTAATTCCTTGTATTATTTGACTCTTAGTTAGTCACATAAATGTATTATTTGATGACGGGTTACGAACTCGGGACAAAGATATTTATTATTTAATTATGAGATATTTAAATAATAAATGATTAGAATTTATTAATTAATTGTTAATTAATTAGTTTTATGCGATATGTGTTTTTTGTTTTGAGATGAAATTAATTAGCTATTTAATTTTTACAAGAGGTTGTAAAATTAGCTAAGTGGGATAATATCGACACATTGTATGTTGATAAAATGGTCTTATGATTACTTAATGGTTAAGTAGTCATTGGTAGTTAATTTGTATTATTTAAGTGTTAAATAATTAAATTAATATTTAATTATGTAAGATAATTAAATATAAGACTTATAAGTATTTGTGGGGGCAAATGTCGAAAACCGAAATGGACTCAATATGTCCACTTGTACCGGTTTTATGAGGACATCACAAGTGTCCATTAAGTGGCATTTTTCCACTTAATATTGTCTCCACATTTGCCTATAAATACCCATGCAATTACACCCTTTATTATGTTGGAAAAATTTGAAGAAATTTTTGGTCTTTAAGGGTGCTTTGACCGGTTTCTCTTCATCACCAAGAGACCAAATTTTCTTCTTATTTTGTTCATCATTTTCATCATAAAACACATATAAAAACTAACTAATAATATTATCAAAGTAATAATATTAATTAGTACATCAAATATACAATTACATGGTTACTACTACTATTAACTAGTTATTAATTTTAGTAGTATTTTGGGTTAATCTTGGGTGCCACCAAAGGAGATTACCTATATTGGTAATTGGTGTTCTTGGAGGATCATCCATAGTTGAATAGCTCAAGAACTATAAAGGTAGGAGACCTTTGTAGTGCCCATATTTGCCTTATAGCAATGTAAGGAATTTTTGTCTTAAGATGGTTTAAAACCATCTTTTATACTTTTTATTTGCATGCATGTAGATTTAGACCACTTTAAATTAATTTGTAATTTTAATATCATAAGATGAGTATTAATTTGGTCTAAATAACTAACACAAACCTCCTGTCCTCATGCCACCTCAACCGGGGATTCCTCTATCCCTATACCTGACTGTTACCAACACGGCCATGGGAGCAATGTTAGCACAAACAGTTGGCAACGAAGAACGAGCCATCTACTACATCAGCAAAAAGTTCATTGAGTACGAGACGAGGTATACCCAACTGGAAAAGACATGCCTTGCCCTAGTATGGTCATCAAAAAAGTTGTGGCATTACATGCTCAGCTACACGGTCCACATCTACTCCAAGATGGACCCGGTTAAATACATCTTCGAAAAACCCGTACTAAACGGAAGGCTGTCTAGATGGACACTCATGCTGTCCGAATTTGACCTCAAGTTTGTACCCCTCAAGGTTATCAAGGGAAGAGCAGTTGCCGATTTCCTAGCAGAAAATCCCGTCAACGAGGATCCTACGACCGACACATGGTCACTTCCTGACGAGGACATCCTTTGTGCCGACTCCGACGCATGGGACCTATACTTCGATGGTGCATCTAATCTGAGAGGCTTCGGGGTAGGAATCCTTCTAATATCACCAGAGGGAGAACATGTTCCGATCTCGGTCAAGCTAGACTTCGCCGTCACCAACAATGTCGCTGAATATGAAGCATGTCTCATCGGCCTACAAGCAGCCATCACACTTGGCATCAAGAGATTGAGGGTCCATGGCGATTCCTCACTCATCATCAATCAGGTGTCCGGATCATGGAAAATCCGATCTGATAGCTTAGCTCCCTACCTAGCAAAGATCAATCAAGAGGCCGAATTCTTCGACCAAGTCGACTACTTCCACCTGCCACGAGAGGAATCAATTTGCTGATGCCCTGGCAAAACTTGCCGCGCTCGTCAACATTCCTGACAATATGGCATCAATGCCCCTATGTGTCGAGAGAAGGAGAGAGCCAGCCCACATTTATGCTATTATCAACGACGAGGAAAACCATGATGAACCTTGATACCAAGCCATTCTCAATTACAAAACCAAAAATGAATTCCCTCCCAACTCTGATCAAAGAAGACAAAGAGCCATTCGTTTACTTGCATCACAATTCGTGATAAACCAAAATCAACTCTACAAAAGAACACCCCAAGGAATTCTCCTCCTTTGCATTGACCATCACAAAGCCAAAAAAGTCATGGGAGAGGTTCACGACGGAGAATGTGGCCCTCACATGAGTGCAATGATGCTTTTTCTCAAATCACACGGCTAGGTTACTACTGGACCACCATGGAAGCCGATTGCCGTAATTACGTCAAACATTGCCACAATTGCCAAATCTTCGCCAACATACAACACATACCACCATCCCTTTTATACACCATGACATCACCCTGGCCTTTTTCAACCTGGGGCATTGACATCATCGGGAAAGTCAACCCGATAGGCACCAAGGGGCATTGCTTCGTCCTTGTCACCATCGACTACATCACCAAATGGGTGGAAGCGCAGTCATATGCAGTCTTGACCGCCAAACAAGTGGCCAAGTTCATTCAAAACAACATCATCTGCCGATATGGAGTACCCCATGAAATCATCAGCGATCAAGGCTCTCACTTCCGGGCGGAAACTCAAGCTTTGATGGACAAGTACAAAATCAAACGACATCGATCATCCCCCTACCGTCCCCAAACCAACGGAGCGGTGGAGGCAGCGAACAAAACTCTTGTCACCATTATCAAGAAAATGCAAGACAACTACCGCGATTGGCCGAGCAAACTCCCATTCGCATTCTGGGGATACCGAACCTCCATTCGAACACCGACAGGCACCACACCTTTCTACCTAGCATACGGTATGGAGGCGGTTCAACCGGTAGAGTTAGAGGTCCCATCTCTACGCATCCTACTGGAAAGTCAAGTCCCTGAAGCGGAATGGACCCGTCGAAGGTACGAACAACTCACTCTTCTAGACGAACGACGACTCAACGCCTTGTACAACGTCCAGCTATACCAACGACGTATATAACGGGCATTCAATAAGAAGGTTAAACCCAAAAACATCCAGGAGGGTGACTTGGTCCTCAAGTCAGTTCGAGCACCGCTACCCGACGATCCGAGGGGGAAATTCAAACCCAACTGGGCCGGGCCATACCTGGTCAAGAAAATACTTTCGGGGGGCGTAGTGAGACTGAGTGACCTAGATGGGGAGGACTTTACAAACCCGACCAACCTAGACCAACTCAAGAAATACTACCCTTAAACCATAGCAACCAACGACCTAGCCTAGTTTTACAACTGGCAACGACCTCAACCCTTTTCAAGTCATGTTCCTCAACGTGTTCTGATTTGAAATTGCATGTTTTATCGAGTCTAAGCTACGGCACCTTGCCCGTTTCGAATGTCCTTTGATCTGTCAATGGTAACGTCCATTTGCACTAAAACAAAACAACCCCCTGAACTACGAGCATGGTTTGATTTCACCTCTTCAGGTGGATACGTAGGCAGTCCCTCTTATGCATGAGGGATACAACCACAAAACCCAATTCAAATTCACAAAACGTTTCGAACTAAGATCATGATTTGATTTCACCTCTCCAGGTGAATACGTAGGCAGTCCCTTCTTACAAAAGAAGGATTCAACCAACCCCACATATAAAAACATCCAAAAAAAAAAAGAGAAAAAGGAAAACCATTCCCTTTTTCCCACAAAAATACAAAAAATGAGCCTTCCTCCCTTCCCACAAAACTCCACTTTCCCAAGTGCAATTGTTTAGGACGATTTAAATAGAATTGCCTTCACCAAATGGATGGAAGAAACAAGCGTTCACAATATTCGACACGAGCAATCCTCTTATTTAATTAATAATGGGAGGGATTACAATTTCAACAATAAATAAAGCTCGACGAGTCTACAACTTTTCAAAGCTAAGGTGTCGACTAACACACCTCACATAATAAAACTAGCACAAAACACACAATAACTAGCTAGTACAACATAATAAAAACTCACAACAATAATACAACATAATAATAAAGCCGGTAATGGAGGTCTTCACTCTTCCATTCTACCCTTGCCTTTTCCCTCGGGGTACATCTTCCCCTTGTTCTTCTTTTTGGCCCGCCTAGCATGGATTTCTTCCTCGGAACGGATCCTAAACGGATCTAAGATGGCGACGGCCTCCGTTCTAGCACAAGACCCCATATTCGACCCGAAAAGAGCCAGAGCACGGCCCACCATATTCTTGGGGCCGGAACTCCTCCTCTTCGGTGGTCTCATCACATCGGGGGTAGCTCCATCAACATACTCCTCAAAAAAGGCACGGTTGGCCTTACCAACCTCTCGATACTTCAAGTCGACAACCTCGTCCTTACGAAATTTGGATCTCTCTTCCAAGGACGGAGCACGTGACCACTTGACATAAGCGGGAGTCACCAATGTCGTGGCAGCGGGGTTTGGTACCTCCCAAAGCGGCCGAGTGGCCCCCCATCTTTCGAAGAACTCCACAAGCTCGGAATTCCGGAAAACATTCTCTTGGACAAGAGTATCTTGAACGGGCACCTTTTGTTGACGCCCCATTTGCCTCATGAGCCTTTCGGGATATATGAAGGAAACAACCTTCAAACCCACCACCATCAAAGAACGAGGACTAGCACCCGAAGCGGGAAACCCCGTTAAGGACCTCAAGTGGAAGCGAAACTATCCGGGTACAACTTCTTCCTCATGGTAAGGTGACGGAAGGAATAAGAAGAATAATCAACCAGAGGCTCTACATACCTTAGCCTCTCCAATAGCCACACTTGGAGGATCCTTGGGGATCCGAAAGAGGGAGCTTCTTCAAAAGAGCCTTCCTTGTCCAAAGCTTGGATAATCTCTCCAAGCACCAACCATGATGGATCTCTACCATGCTCCATTTGCTCAATCACATGGATAAGGGTCATGCTACCATGGCATCTTGGCCCCTCCTTCTTCAAGACATCAATAAAGAGGTACAAATGGACAAGGCAAAATGCAAGAGCCCTTCTCCTAGCCACCTCCGAGACACTAACATCTAATAGGTTTGAAAAGATTTTGATAAGAGCCAACATATCCACACCACGTGGAGCAAGAAGAAAGTTGATTTGGCTTGTTGATAAGCCCAACATAGAACAGAATTTCTCCTTGTAGCACAACCGAGTCGGAGGAAGCACCGGAACACAACCTGGTCACCCACCAATGGCTCCAACTTCTTCGGCAAGAGGACAAAGCTCACCTTTTGGGAAAACGAAAACATGATGTTTCGAATCCCAAAACCAAGAACACGTTTCAAGAAACGAAGGTTGCACCTTGACTTGATGAAGCACCAACAATTGACCAACTCCCATTCAAACGAGTTGATACTTTTCGGGAGGCGACAAATCCCGGCACCATTGTCGCAATGCGTTCTCAAAAGCATCCATGAAATATTTTTGTGGAAGAAGAAAAAGAGGTTTTGTAGAGATGATTTTGTGTTTCGGATGATGAAACAATGAAGCGCAAACATCCCTATTTATACAAAATGATCAGTGCATTTTTCAGAAAAAGGGGAGAGCCGACTTCCATCGCCAGGCTGCTCGCGCCTCTTTGGACCTTCCCCAGGATTCCCGCTGTTGAGTTGTCTCTTTCAACTTGTGTTTTCTCCTGACACCTCAAACCTCCCGCCAGGAAGCTCGCGCCTCTTCGGGATGATTCAGGACCTTTTGTGTTTCCTCACACTCACATTTCCTTGTTTTCGCGTTTTACGAAATCCAACACGGTTTTCATGACGCAGCTTAAACATACGAATTTTTCTTTCATTTTTTTAAAGGGGGGAAGGGCTAGTCGCCCCGATTCGTGATTGATCGTTTCCATGTCAGTCGAAATTCCGAAATTTTTTAGCTTTTTCGCAATTCTCCGGCAAAAATCAAAATCGAAAATTGATAACACGACGTCAATTTTCCTCCAAAATTCAAGCACTCACAAACTCGAGTTTTGACATCAAAAATCAAATATACTCGCAAAAATCCTTTTCTAAAAAATTCTTTCCTGACGGTTTGAGTTTGAATTTTTCGAGTCAATTTCAATGATTTCGATGCAATTTAATTCACGACACGAGTTAATTGCTCAAATTTTCAAATCATTTCCTTTTGAATTCCGAACGTGACGATTTGTCACGGAATTTTCAAAATTCATTTCAAAATTTCAATTTTAACTTCAAGTCATCTTGGTTAAATTTTGGTTTTCAATCAAATGCTTTTACGTGTTTAAGTTTATGCGTATGTGCTATCTGTTGCTTGTTTTCTACACTAACGACGCAGGAACTGGTGCGAAGCAAAAGGAGAATCAGCAGCCGACAGCGCTCCTCCGAAACACAACACAAAAAGCCAAAAATCACAAAATGAGCTACAATCCAAAAACACATATATACAAACTGCCTCACGCAAAATGTAAATATGTACAGACAAGAGTCCAAGACACGGACAAACTACGACAACTGCTCAACGTCTCCTGTCGGACCAGTCCTGGTCTCACTAGGAGTCGCCGCCAACGCAGACACCACCACCTGCTCAGACTCCCTCTCCGGAGAACTCTCCAGCGTCTCCTGCTCCATCACAACGCGAAGCTAATCCGCCGCAGCCAACTGGGCCTTGAGAGAAGCAATCTCCGCGTCTCGGCTCCGCAGCTCGTCCTCACAACGCCTCAACTTCTGGTTCCGACGAGTGATCCCAACCCCTGGGCCTCGATCATCGACCTAGCCGCCTCCAACTCAGCACGGACCCGAGCAAGCTCCACCGGATCCGCAGTGCCCTACAAAACACAATAACAGATCCTCAAGTTCTAAAAAATACAACACAAAACACACAAAAACAGCACACAAAACGTACCTGAGAAAGCCGAGCCTCCCTCACAGCCAGGTCACCCGCAAGCGCCCTCCAGCGGTTAGCCATCCGCCACTAGTCCTGGTGACTAACAGTCGTCACCTACAAAACAAAATGTCCTTCAATACAATGTAAGGCAAAGTATAATTGAGGAAAGCGTTCTAGTCAGAAACTCACCCTCATAACGATCAACCTCCACTCCATGCCAGCATCGGTCACCTCGGCCGCCGCGGGCTCCGGTAAGCGCAACTGAAGCTCCTCGCCACCCGACCCCTAAAAAGTGGTCTCCGTCGGGAAAGCTGGGGGCTGAGTCCTCATCAGCAGGTCGACTCCCTACCATTTGGATCCACATCAAAGATGACAAACCCTCCTGTTAAGAGAGGCAATGAAAACAAAAAAGAGGAAAACATACCTCGATCAGGTACCAAGCAAGCCTCGACAACCGGAAGGTGTCGTACTCGACGTCCCGCAGCAACAACTCCTCACCTCCCTGACCGTGAAGGTGCTCCTCAACCTCATCAGGGGTCGACTCCTGGAACAACACCCTAGGCGGGTCAACCGGCACGACGAAAGTCTCGGTAAAGCAATGGCGAACTAAACGCTCGCCCAGGTACCAAACCGGCTCAATCGCCGTCTCCAAGTACAGACGCAGAGAGCTGCAAGGCCACAAACGCTCCCTGATGGCAGCCGGTACACCCGTGTAGTGCTCCCAAGGCCGCCCAACAAACTACATTCAAAACAAAGCTACTTAGCTAATTGGGGGCTTCATAAGCTACCTAATCATCCTATATTTATCTAATTCTATAAAGGAGAAGGGGAAGAGAGCAAGAACTTACATCAGCAACCCGAAGCTTGTTCACGCGACGCCTACAGTCCTCGTAAGTTGACTTAATCCACTTCTTCCGAGCCACCGTCCAACCCCTCATAGCAGGGTAAGTCGAGGGAACATCGTCTGTAGTCCCCGGACGCAGAGGAGTGAAGTAAGCATACAACCAAACCTGTAATCAAACACAGCAAACACAAATTAGCCAATTTCTCAAAAATTGCCAAAACCAAAATCAAAATCAAAATCAAACTCAAAAAAAAAAACTACCACAGAAAACTCGTACCTCAAAGATGAGGCCGGGACCAACCAAAGCAGGAGCACTACCCGCTCCCACTGTCTCCGGACGCACCGCCGCGTGCAAGTACCGGGTGAAACTCGCCAAAGCCGGCGTAACCCAGTCATACCGACCCAAAGTGTCAAGGTCCGTAAGGAGAGGAAGCGCCTTGGTTGACAAGCGCTCAACCTTGTCACCAAAGTACGTGGCACCCAAGAAGTACCACAACCACAGCCGCGCCTCCTTCGTGTCGGCCTCAACCTCTGCCTCCAGACTCTCCAACGGCGCCGGAGTAACACCTGCCACCCTCCCAGTGAAGTGGTCCTTCACGTACGAACTCGCGATCAAGTACGGAGTGACGTCGGAAGGCTCCGGCAAAGCAGTACCGATCAAAGCAGTGACCGCAGGAGAGGACACTCTCTCCGGCGTCTCGGTAAACTAAATGGGCAACTCGCCACAAGGAAGGCCGGATACCAATGCAAAGTCCTCTAAGGTCACGCCGACCTCCCAAAACTCCATGTGGAACGACGACGTCGTATCCCAGTACCGATCCAACATGGCACGGATCAGACACAGGTTCGCCCTACTCGAAGACCTGTGAATGTCCCGCCAGGCGGCCACCAACGACACGAAAGCCGGCCTCTGTATCAACGCCCTCGTCCCGGCTAGGAGAACGTCGTAGAAACCCAAGCAGGTAGAGAAGCCCGAGAAAGTCCTCATGGTGCCAATCTCCTGAAATCAAAAACAAGCAACGTCAGAATGCCTATTCAGGCCCGACACTTCAAATGTGATAAAATTCAATCGAGGAACACGACTCACCAAGCCCTCGTGAGCACGGTAGGAGAGGTGTCTGTCCAGTCGAAGCAACAACTGGCTGCCAACAAAACCCTCTGCCCAGGCAGGCGCCGCCCGTAAAAGCAACCCTCGCGAGGCTGTGGCCCGTCTGGCTCTCCAACTCGCAACGCTGACGTCGTCCTCAACTGTCTCCGCTCTCCGTCTCTTATGGCCGCGGGACTCAACGTGGTGGGCAGGGCCCAGCTCAACGACTCTGGTGACGTCCTGCAACGACCGTCTGGTCGCCCGAGGATGACGCTCCCTCGAAGAAACCCTCCTCCCGGAGGGTACCACCGGCCTCGGACCCGTCCCGAGCTCTCCCGGATGAGCCCCAACAGCGGGAACTTCACGCTCCTCGACGGCCCCTGTGACCCCAGCAGTCTGCTCAGGAGGTCTCTCCTCCTCAGTAACGTCCTCCACAACCACAGCGGGTGTACTAGCCGGGGTCCTAACCGGCCCCTCCCCGAAAACTCCTCTAGAGTCGCAGCAACGGACCCGGTCTGTCCCGAACACTCTCCTGTAAACAAAAAACGTCAGCCGAAATTTCAACATTACGACGGCATAAAATGGATAAATCCAAACAAAAACAACAACAACCTGCAATGCAAAACAAGGGCAATCCCGCCCAAAATCCAACCAAACAAAACCATTCACAACAAACAAAAACGACTCGCCCCTCTTTTCAAGCAAAAGACGAGTCAAAACCAAAAAAAAAACGGCATTTCAAGACCCATACAAGGAACCCCGACAAACCAAAATACATTCCCGACACAATGGGGTATTTTTCTACGGCTCAAAAAGGCAATTCATACGCTAATTTGAGCCCAAACCGGTCAAAAATTCAAAAACGACCGCAAAAAGGCAAATGTGATTTTATCACGCCTCAAGGAGACCTAAATTACCAATAAGGTCCATTTCAAGGTAAACTAACTCAATTCAAGCCCAAACAGACGCTTATTTTGTCAGATATAAGACCGTCGCAAAAGGCAAAAATCCAATTTTGCCCACAATATCTAACGAAGGTCCATAAATGGCGAATACGGGTTTTCCCAACTATAATGTAACCTAGTGGGACCCACTATCCAAGCAAATAAACTTGGCATTACGAAGTGAGACGGTCTCTCACCTCACTCGCGTTTTTCGAGCATAGGGAGCGGAAACGGGGACCAAAATGCAAACTAAAAGCACCCCTATACTCCTAAACAGGTTTCTAACCTAATGCAGGCATCAATTTCACTCGAAATGGGCTCAATCAAAAACGCCCAATTCGATTTTTCAGGGTAAAATTCGCCCTAATTCAATCAAGCTAAAGATCAACAAATTTAAATGGATTCAAGAGGAAATACATACCTTGAGATGACATTGTTGATGATGGCACGATTTCGAGCAAGCTAGAAGGTCCAACAATGGCGACTTTGTTTTGTTTGTGTCGAAAAATGAAGAGGACGAAATGGGAATGGTATGCAGCCTGAGCTCGCGTCTTTTACAGAAAAAAAGGGAAGCCCCTTTAGTTCGCCAGGTGGCTCGCGCCTCAATCAGGTGTCCACTTGCTTTTTCAGCGAATTTTGGGCTTTGGCCCAATTTCCACATAACAAAATTCGAATTTTCATTGACGATATTGAAAATCGTCATTTCCTCAAAGAAAAAGAAAAGCAAATAGTGAAAATTTAAATTCGCTATTTTCAAAAATTTCAAGCAAACGGCGATCAAAACCGCCAATTTCAAAAATAATAGTGAAATCAAATTCACTATTTTCCTTCAATTTCAAAAATAATAGCGAAAATTCAGAAACCGCTATTTCTTCAAATTTTAAGCGACGGCAATTAAAACCGTCATGCTCAAAATAATAGTTGGAAATTGAATTCCACTATTCTCACCACGCATGTCAACGGCGGCACATAAACCGTCACTTCAATTAATAGTGAAGATTCCAAATTCACTACTTCCATCAAATGTCAACGGCGGCATATAAACCGTCACTTCAAACGCAATAGCAAAATTTAAATTTTTCTATTTCCTTCAAAATTCAAATTCAACGGCGATCGAAACCGCCACTTCAAATTCAAAGAAGAACGACGAATGGTGAAGATTCCAAATTCAGTATTCCTTCCAATACCAGCAGGGGGCTTCCCCGCGGAGCCCGCTCATTTCAAAAAGCAGTGATAGTGAAAAGTCCAAATTCACTATTTCCACGGCGGCATCATGAGTTCGCTACTTTCAAGACAAGCCCTTTTGACGCAGCTATTCTCATTCAAGTTCACTGGCGGCATCACGAGTTCGCTACGTTCAAACAAGCCAATTTGACGAGGCTATTCTCATGGTCCATTAACCGACCGCCCCGTGGCTGGCGAGCGTTTGTCCGTAAACATTCAAGGACAGATCCCGAAGATGCCTCGGGTACATTTCCTTACCATTGGCTGGCGAGCCTTTGTCCGCAAACATTCAAGGGCAGATCCCAAAGATGCCTCGGGTACATTTCCTTACCATTGGCTGGCAAGCCTTTGTCCGCAAACATTCAAGGACAGATCCCGAAGATGCCTCGGGTACATTTCCTTACCATTGGCTGGCGAGCCTTTGTCCGCAAACATTCAAGGACAGATCCCGAAGATGCCTCGGGTACATTTCCTTACCATTGGCTGGCGAGCCTTTGTCCGCAAACATTCAAGGACAGATCCCGACGATGTCTCGGGTACATTTCCTTACCATGGTTGGCGAACCTTTGTCCGCAACCTTTCAAGGACAGACCCCGAAGATGCCTCGGGTACATTTTTTTACCATGGCTGGCGAGCCTTTATCCGCAAACCTTTCAAGGACAGATCCCGAAAATGCCTCGGTTACATTTCCTTGTAACAGCTGGCAAGCCTTTGCCCGCAAACATGCGAAGACATATCCGAAGATGCCTCAGGTATGACTCCTTCTTATGGCTGGCGAGCCTTTATACGTAGTCTAATGGACGTTAAACGACCCGCACGAACAGTCGACAGACTCTAAACTGTTCCCGACAACAAGTTCTTGGCTCGTACCCTTGAGTCGCCTTGGCGTCGCCCTTCCCGACGGCAGGTCCTTGGCCCGAATCCTTTATAGCCGCCTCGACGTCGCTTGGGTCTCCAGGTTATAATCTTCGATTGACCTGGGGGCTCTACTTTGACTTTCGCCCTGTCCAAGCCTCAGTTAAAGTTGGGGCTCTGTAGATACCCGGTAACTGCTGAGACTCCAACAAACACCCGATGATTATCGGACTACAACATGTTTTGGAATCGCGGCGTTTCATCGACAGTTTGTGTACAACTTTACGTCGGAAAACTTAAAACGATTTCAAAAATAAAACATCTCAAAACATTTCAAAAATACCTGGAGTGTTTAATGCACGACGACGGGGTCGCAATGACACTAACTAGAGTCAAATCCGACACCGGACCAAAAACCGACTCAAAAATTCAAATCCCGACTCCAACAACGAGTTAAACCGAGTCAACCACCAAAAACAAAACATTTCAAACCTTCTACCGTAAGTTTTCCCGGATTCATGTTGGTCAAGTACCAAACATGTGATTACAAAACCTAGGATAGAACAAATCATGATTGCGTTTGTTGTGAAAGTGACAACACAACTCGAAGAACCGCGACGTGGCTCGCGCCTCTTTGAGCAGCCCAAGTGGCCACGTCGCCCAAAACTCACAAAACCACTCATTCTCCTATAAATACCCCTCAAATGCCACCCATTTGAGACTTACGCGAGTGTCCGCCCCCTCTTTTCTCCCTTAAAATTCTCGACTCGACTTCTTAAGTCACAACCCGACGCGTATTTACGACCTACCGATCGTAAACACGAGCCTTACACATTGTTTGGTACCGTCATCATGCATTAAATCACTTGACCGACCATTTCGACCACTACACCATCACTAAACATTTAAAACACTCTTTTTTACTTACCAAAACGGTTTTAAACCGAGTTTTTTCGATCAAACGAGTTGTTACACTTACGTCGGTCACTCGCCATAACCAAACATGTAAGTATGAGGGTGTAAAAATCCTCTTTATTATGTTTTCATTTGTTTCATGACTATAACATGCTAAAACGTGCATAACATGAACCAAAACATGGAATAAACGAGCCAAAACTGATTTTTGGTCTGAGGCAGAAGGCCCTTAGGTCGCCGGTTTACCCGCGCCTAAATGGGGTGTTCAGACCAGAGATCAACCGTGTTTGTTCTCTTCATTTCCCTTTAATCCACTTTCATATTTGTAATCGGTTTTTTCCATTCCAAATATTTTTGAACCTTTTTTTATTTCATTTGTTTTAACCATAAAACATTTTTCACCCTTGGTTCCTCATACCATGACGGTTAAATCCGTGTTTCGGTGATAATATTTGCTTAATGACATTTAAAAGGTATTTTAAAGCCTTTTATTTCATTTCTTTACATTTTCAAACAAACATATTGGTCACCAACACAAAGTCATCCTTGGTTCTACATACCATGCCGGATTTTAACCCGGGTACGATGATGAGTATCGACTAATTACATTCAAATGGACTTAAAACAATTAGTCCATAATCACTTTCAAAATTATTAATGTCAAGTTTGTCAAATCGAACCCGACACCAAATATTATCAAAATAATGATGATTATTCGAGTTTAGTTCTTCAAATCAACAAATGCGGTCTAAACGACCCCTTCAAGTCAAACCGGGTTCAAACACCCATTTTCAATACGTTTTATAACGTTTTCTAAAAGGTCAGAACACGGCACATAAACCGTGGGCTAACCCGCGAACAGGCTCTCCATTTCTCATTTTCGAAACCAGAGGGAGGCCCCTTACACCGCCGGCTGGCTCGCGCCTCATATAGCCATCTGGTACAGGGCCTGTTTCTTTCCAGCATTAGTCTAGGACGATCCCGACTCCGGTTAGCCCGGATATACGACGGATCAGATGACTATTTGATTATTCAAAAATCATATTTGCAAAATGGCTTACTAAGACAAATGGATCACGTTATGCACCCTAAACCTAATACGGTAAATGGATGTTTAATTTCCGTCTTGCATGTAAATCAATCGTTAATCTAACTCGACATCTTATACTTGATACTTGGATTAAATCAACCGACTTAGAAAGCTCTCACATGTTAGGTTTAAATTATTGGATGCGCATTCATGCATTTTAACCGTTTTATCAACTTTTGTATTCAACCAACCAAGATCGATCAGTAGAGGCCGCTAACGCGGGCGGGATTGGGTGTCTGATTAAAGGGCTTCCCAATACGTACCTTCACCTCTTACTCAGAAACGTTGGATAGTAGACGAGCTTATCCAGGGCGTACGAGAGTCATTCTAGAGATAGGATGCTAAAGAGGGACGATTTCCTTATCTTTAGTACCTATGTCAAACGCTGCTTTGTGATTCGATTTGACCGAGGTATAAAGTGGATTTCGAACGGGTTCCAGGCATCCCACAAATTCTTGGTGGCAACTCCGAACATCTCTAATCGTTTCGAGACCCTTACCGAGACGAAACCGACCGATCTAAAACGATCCGATCGAAAGCATTTTTACGCCGCCGAGCGTGGGTTTCAAAAGACTGTTGTATGTCCACAGATCGGCTGGGCTTGCAGGTGGGCCATGTCCACAGAGTCCACATGAGTTCAAAACGAAAAGGAGGTGCTTTTTTATGAGCTTGCTCATGAAATTTCACGGAGATAGAACAATGGTCGGAGCTAGTGAAAGCATGGTGCACAAATAGTAAGTTTGGATAACTACTAATCCCATTTGGAGAGGCTAAGGCTCTATCTAGAATTTCAAAGACATTTTCAGAGCCATTTTTCTTTTTTTCTCCAAGTAAAAAAATTACCGGAAAATGGGAGGTCTACACAATTTGTGTTGTTTAGGAACTTATTTAGTCTCACACAACGCGCATTGGTAACTTTTGCACCACCTTCTTTTGTACTAGGACTCTTAATCTCGTTGAGATCTCCTAGTAATAAAAAAGGCAAATCAAGATTAAGGACAAAATTCTGCAATTCATTCCAAAATTCTGACTTTTCAGTCGGTTGAGCTGGAGCGTAAACAAAAATAAGGCAAAAAACAAGATTCTTCGTTAAGTTGCACACTTCACAAGCAATGAATCTTTTCGACTTAAAAATGACATTTATTGAAAAAGTCATGGAAATAGACTCTTTTCAAAATAACCAAATACCACCTGATAATTCGACACTAGGAATAAAATCGCAATTGTTAAACCCAAAATTAGCTGTAAGAAAAGGTTCGGGCTTAGAACTTGATTTAGTGTCACATATCGCTAGGATTTTAATTCCATTTGATGAGTAAAAGAAATTAAGTTCTTCGACAAAATTCTTTCTTTTGGTACCCCTAACATTCCAAAAGGCAATATTCATGGAAAATACTTTGAGGCGAAACGACGCATAAGTGGCTTAATAACATCGCAGTAAGCTAAACGCAACCATAACCAGCGCAGCTGATGTGCTATGTTACATGTACGATGAATTGTAAGAACAGTCATACAAGATCCGAAACTATATTTGGTTCTAACAAAGACAACAATATCCCAATCAAGCTTAAGAAAGCCAGAGAATTGGAATTCAACTCTGCACAATTTCTGAAGGTAGAATCTAAACCAACAAATAGAGTATATCTCACGGTCACATAACTCAACAAACATGTTCAACGTTGCTAAAGATGGCTTATTAAAAAACCGATGGAATGAAAACGTAAGAAACGTTACTGGTAAAGTGGCAAAAGCCCAGGGGTAACACTTGGAGAAGCTAACCCAAAAATTCATACAACGTATCAAAAATAATCCTGATACAAATTTTTTGTACAGCAAAGCCAAATCTGGATTACAATATAGTTCTATAATTAGCCTGGACAGGTATTTAACATAAGTACTCTTAAGAACATCTGAATAGCTTGTGACTGAAAGGGCGTCTTGATCGACACTTTCATCAAAGTAGACACAAAACTGGGTAAAGCTCTCCCGGGCTAAATAGGAGAACAACCAAATGTCCACTAAGAACAAAAGGGATAGATCAAAACAAAGGACTGAAAAAAAGATAAAATTAATCACACCCGAGGGTAAAATGGGAGAAAAATGATTTACCCCAAAAGAGTAACCCGGAGGAAAGTAAACTCAAGTCGTCGTAGTTTTGCTATACTGGATGAAGCTCCAGAAAAGTGCGAGATCAAAGCCATGGCAAAGCGGAAATCTGCAAGAAGATCAAGGAGCTAACCCATCCTTGTTCCAAAAAGAGATACACGAAGACATCTTTGTCTTTTCGGAGCGGTATCTCGCCAAGCCGCCATCTCTGCCAACCTTTGTACTCCAGGACCACAACAAGAGCAGCGAAAGAAGCGAGTGAAGAAATTCGCCATCGACACATTCGACAGAAACACCAACAACCCACGATCCAACAAAAGGAAAGGCATGTGAAAGAGAAGGAGAGCACCAATCCCATGGTGAAACACCAAAAGAGGTATTCAGACAAGAGAGACTCAAGATCTCACTATGAATTTCTTCAATTGAGAGAAAAAAATAAGATCTGAAAGGTTTAACAATGATACTAATCAAATAGAGGATGAGGAGTCTATTGATCGAATACGAAAGAGGGGGGGCTGAATTGAATATTAAAAACGATGCCCACTTTTTCGAAATATATGATGTAAAATTAATTATTTGATTTTATTGATTAAAATCAACTAATTAATTTACGAATAAGCGCAAAATCGAAATAACAAAAATAAAGAAAGAGAGAAAGAAAGACACACAGGATTTTTGAAGTGGTTCAGTTTCACAAGTTGAAACCTACGTTCACTATTCTCGATTAATAATTTTTAGTACCTTTCTACGGATTACAAAAATTATCAATCCACTCGTATAATCAACTATATGATTATAACTCAGATTGAGTATCGCTAAATACTCTAGATTGCTCTTACGTTAATAAGAAAAGCACAACGATAAATACTAATCTCACGTTATGTGAGTGAGTATAATATCTTTGTGTACTTAGTATCCTATAACGATTTCTCTTTAAGTGATTGACAAATATGATGTGCAACTTTTGTATAAGCAATTTGTAAAATAAGAATTAAAGCTCAAATAATTTTTGCTTAAATATTTTTTCTCTTAAAAGTGTAGATGTGTGTCACTGTTTAAATGTTGAATGAAGAGAGATATTTATAGTTGTAGGGAATTAGGGTTTTAGAATATTCTGGAAGGTGTGAAACCCTAAATGACTTGACGAACAAGTAGGAGGCTAGGGTTTGGGAGTGGCTCGGCCTCTAGGGTTTCGGCCAGCCCCTAGGGCTTCCTTCGGTCCATTTCGGCCTCCATAGCCCGCAACAAATCGAGATAGAATTTTAATTGAAACCCTAGGTTGCATGACGACATAAATATCGTGTTACAAACCAATAGTACATCCAACTTAAATTCTAATTAAATAATTCCAATTATATAAATACTCTCTTATTTTTATAAAACATTAAAAATATATTTTCCAAAAATTAATGCATCATTTTTGTCTAGCAGTGAAGTTATGGCGACCATTACCGGATGACGACCTATACTATCTAATCTTCAGTAGATCTTCAGTAAACGAATCGTCTCTTCATAAGTCTCTCATCTTGAGTCTCGTGGTTGTTATTTGATCTTGATCTTGAATATTACGATCAAATGTCTTTGAAGTTGTACCTCCTTGGTCCAAACTTCAAGATTGCGTCATTGTAATTGTTCCTTTCTAAATTAAGACTTGAGCACACAATTACACGCATATGTTTATAATATTAAGTCCACATACAAATAATTACTGTCATTATCAAAACGACTAATTAGGACTAAAGGTCCAACAAATTCCCACTTTTTGATGATGCCAAGTCTCCTATGATTTGTGTCTAAGTCTAGTTCCCCCTCGACATAATACTTCCCAAATTATAGAACAATTGAGCGCAGAAACTAATAATCTTTTCAAAGTTATAACTATTGAACGCCTTGAGAGAATTAACTTGAGACGGTCGCAAATCATAAAAACAATTCCCCCTTTTGGCATCATTGAAAAGATGAGAACAAACATAAAACAACTAGAATAATATATTATGAGACAAGAATTAATCATGAAAAACATATTATATTAAACGAAATCTAGTTCTTAATTAGCATAATAATATTATAAACCTGCAATTACACAAGGAATAAAATGCGGAATTGAAAAAGCTAATATCCATAAGAATGGACTTTTATTGTGAGCAAAGGAATTAAAAAGATAAGGCTAGGTTGGAAATTTGGATGGGTAGGGCGAGATGGTCACGGGTGGTAGGGGCTCGGTGGTCGTGACCTCGGACGGGTCCGGAACTCCAAATCCTCGAGTCGTGCGTGACAATGGTCTAGGAGCGCAGCTTGAGCAGCTAATCGAGCATCGAAATTAACAATCCTCAAAGTCATAGCTTTAACTGCTTCATATATCGTATGCATCTCAGACCTAATTTCCTTTCCCGATTGCCAAAGCTCATCACTAAACTTAACCAAACTATCCATATCTTCCCTCATATGAGTAGATTCGGAGTGTGTTCACACGGCTGCCTTTAGAGCGGTGTCGACTTGCGTGTCCAATTGTGACAACATGGTGTATACACGCGCCGGGCTAACACTACTCGGTCCACTAGTATCAACTCTCCTTTCCTTTGTAATGAGATCAAACAACTCATATAATTTCTTGTCTTGCTCATTAATCCTTCCAAGAATAGAAGTAAAATTTGATTCCATCTTAGAATCCAACATCTCAAAACTCACATTGCTTTTCCCTCCTTTTTCTCCTTTCGTTTCAAAACACAATTCCGGGCCATTAATAACGAGCTTCATATAAGATAAATAAAGATCGTTCATCTCATCACTTGTTATAACTCCATAACTATGCATCCCAATAACTCCTTTCTTCTCTAAAATTCGAGAGATCCAATTTCCATAAGGCAAACTTAAAGTAGAAGCTAAATCGTCCATCTTAGCTGTTACACTAGCTTGTATAATTTTATGAAACACAAGCATAGGTAGACTAACCTTTTCTCCTTCAAGCCAAGCCTTCATAATAATCATCTCGTGAACCCCAAATTTATCTCTACCTTCTTTGCGAGGAACAATAGTAGTCCAAAGAAAGTTCAAAAAGAACCTCAAAGATGGCGACAACTTGGTTGTTAAAATAGTTTCAGACGAAGTCGCATCTTGTTTGAAATACCGTTTCACTACTAACCTCTCATCAGGCGACATACTTCCCCATTCTACGCTTGGATTAATTTCGATTCCTCCTCTAGGAACTCGAGCCAAGTCGCAGAAATCACCAGGTGAGACACGTATAGATGTCTCATTAACCACAGCAAGTAAATTTCCTTCCTTAAATTGAACAGTAGCATAAAATTGATATACCTTAATAGGAAAGACTGGACCACTTACAGCAACAATATTTTCCCAACCTTGATCTTTGAGAAAATTCCTGAAGAACCCAAGTGCTTTATATTGCTTTAACCAATTAACCGAATATACTCGTCTTGCGTGAATGTGGTATTGAGCAACTTGATTGATATTCCTTCGTTTTACTTGAATTAATCGAAGATTATTCAGTCCATTGTTAGTGTAATCATCCATATGCTCAGTTTTCGAAACCAATTTTCCCTTAACCAATTTTCTTCGCTTCTTGTGGGTGTCGGGTAGGTCGGCGGCGGACCGGGGTGACCGTGGGGTCTCAGGCTGCGTGACGGAGCAGGAGGTTCTCGGGGGGTGATCGGGTTACCTTCTTTCCAACAACAACGGGTTTCTTAGATTGAAAACGGGTTGTAGGATGATTTGCCATTATTAATCTTGAAGGTTTTGAAAAAGTATTAAGGAAGAAGATGATTAAATTGATGAGAATTATGGAGAGGTTAAAAGGGTTTAAATAGTATGAAGGAGTTTGTGTTTTGGTAACCATAGAATTCTTAAGGAAAGAAAATAATACCAATTTCCTTATTTTTTTTTCGGTGCCCCTTTTTTTTCGGCAACTTCCTTTTTTTTCGTGCTTTTTTTTTCGCACAATTTTTTTTTTCGCATTTTCAATTTTTTTTATTTTTTTTGCCATTATCTCCTTTTTCTTATATGATAAAAATAAGAAAAGAATCCTATTTGATGTGAGATAAGGAAAGAATCTTTTGTGTTGGTGTTTTGGCAGGATTTGTGTAGGAATATAATAAGATAGAAATATCTTTATTATATTTAGGCATTTTATTGTAGATTTTGTCGAATGTTTTGTAAGAATATGTGATTATACAGAATATTAAATATTACCATACACATAAGCAAGATATAACTCGTAAAATAAACATTATTTAACATAGTTAAACTTGCAACAAAATATACGAACACGTCGTACAATCTCATCTTCCTAGCCAGTCATTCAGGTTCCCAGACATAATTATGACGGATATAATTATCGCTAATTAAACCAATCTCTAGTCTCAATAACTCAAAGCGTTTTATAGCTAACGGCTTAGTCAAGATATCAGCCCATTGCCTTTTGGTACTACAAAATTCAAGTGAAATGTTGCCCTTCTCTACGTGATCTCGTAGAAAATGGTGTCTAATATCTATATGTTTGGTCCTCGAGTGCTGAGCAGGGTTCTTAGAAGTTACTACAGCACTCGTATTGTCACACATAATAGGCATACGACCTACATTTATACCATAATCACATAGTTGTTGCTTTAACCAAAGTAATTGAGAACATACCATTCAAATAGATATTCATATTCGGCTTCAGCAGTAGACATTGCAACTGAATTTTGTTTCTTTGATCCCCATGTGATGATACAAGGTCCACAAACGTTGCATACCCAGAAGTGCTTTTCCTATCTAAAGAGCATCATGCATAATCTGCATCTGAATACCCTACTAGATCGAAATTACACTCAAGTGGATACCATAAGTACAAATTTGATGTACCAATTAAATATCTCAAGATACGTTTAACTGCAATCATATGTGACTCTTTAGGACACGATTGATATCGCGCACAGACACATACACTATACATTATATCAGGACAACTTGCAGTTAAATATAAAAGTGAACCAATCATACCTCGATATGTAGTCTCATCGACACACTTACCATGTTCATTTATAGTTATCTTCTTACCAGGTACCATAGGTGTATCGTAAGATTTTGCATTTTCCATACCGAATTTTCGAATTAGTTCCTTGATATATTTCTGTTGGTGAATCTTTATACCATCCTTTGTTTGTTGAATTTGTAAACCTAGAAAGTACTTCAATTCTCCCATCATGCTCATTTCAAACTCAGAAGTCATTAGATCTGAAAAATACTTGCATAATTTTTTATTAGTAGAACCGAATATAATATCGTCTACATAAATTTGCACAACAAGTAAATTAGAACCCTCGGATTTTAGGAACAAGGTTTTATCGACAGATCCTCTTTTAAAATTATTTTGTAATAAAAACTTGGATAATCTGTCATACCATGCCCTTGGACCTTGTTTCAAACCATATAAAGCTTTGTCTAATTTATAAACGTGGTTTTGAAACTTGCTATCTAAAAATCCGGGAGGTTGTTCTACATAAACTTCTTCTTCCAAATAGCCATTAAGAAATGCAGTCTTAACATCCATTTGGAATAATTTCATTCCTTTATGAGCAGCAAAGGCAATAATGAGACGAATAGCCTCAAGTCTTGCTACGGGTGCAAAGGTCTCGTCATAATCGATTCCTTCTTGTTGATTGTAGCCTTGGACAACTAGTCGTGCCTTGTTTCTTGTAATAAGTCCTGCATCGTCCAGTTTATTTCTGAACACCCATCTTGTACCAATAACAGTTCGATCACTAGGTCGTGGCACTAAGTGCCATACCTTATTGCGTTCGAATTGTTGAAGCTCATCTTGCATAGTAGTTATCCAATCAGGTTCAGCAAGAGCTTCTTTGATATTGGTAGGTTCAATGGTTGACAGAAAAGAGAAGAACGAACAAAAATTATTCAAGGACCTTCTAGTTTTAATCCCTTGTTCTAGATCCCCTAGGATTTTGTCTAAAGGATGGGAGCTTTGATGTTTCCACTTTTTGAGAACTCTAGGCTCATTATCATTTGGTGGACTAGCATCATCTCCAGATGAAGAATCATGACTTGTTCCCCCTGAGTTAGACTCGGGATTTTCTTCAGAAGTATCACTAACTTCATTAGAAATATCATGATTTGGATCGGAAGTTGCAACATCATTAGGTATAACTTCAAGATCTTTTTATTTATCTAAGGAAGGGTCAATAGTATCACTAACTACAGACTCATCACTTCTCTTAGGATCGTTTGCAGGATTATCTAGTTCATCATTGATACCTTGAATATCTTCATCTTCAGGCTCATTTCTTGCTAAGAAGAAATCGGGCTCATCTGGATCATCTTCTTCCTATTCAACTTTATCAAACACATTATATTCGTCAAAGCGAACATGAACACTTTTTTCTATGCGCAAGGTTCTTTTATTGAACACTTTGTAAGCTTTACTATGCTCCGAATATCCCAGAAAAACAGCTTCGTCACTTCGGGGGTCAAATTTTCCTAAATCGTCTTTTCCATTATTGTGAACAAAGCATTTGCTTCCGAAGCAACGGAGATGTGATATATTGGGTTTTCTCCCTCTTAAGAGTTCATAGGGAGTCTTTTTCAAAATAGGTCGGATCATAGCTCTATTATGCACATAGCATGCGGTACTAACAGCTTCTGCCCAAAAACTTCTAGGGAGGCCACTACACAAAAACATAGTACGGGCCATATCCTCTAGGGTTCGATTCATACGTTCCACGACACCATTTTGTTGTGGGGTTCGTGGTGCGGAGAAGTTACGCCCTGCACCATTTTCCCTACAAAATTCTATAAACAATTGATTATCAAATTCCGTGCCATGATCCGTCCGAATCGAAATAAGCTTTTTATCATATCTATTTTGGGCAAGTTTCATTAATGCCACAAATTCATCGAAAGTTTCATCTTTAGAGGAAAGAAAGATTGGCCAGACATACCTCGAGTAATCGTCGACTAGAAGAAATATATACTTTGATCCATCTCGGCTTCTAACTTTCATAGGTCCACATAAATCCGTGTGTACCAACTCAATTGGTCGTTTAGTGCTAACTACTCTTTTAGGTTTAAATGAGGATCTAACATGTTTGCAGCGGGCACATGAGTCACACATTGTCTCTTGCTCGAATTTAATTGAGGGCAAGCCTTCAACTAAATCCATGGACTTAAGTTTCTTTAAAATAGTTGGACTTATGTGTGCAAACCTCTTGTGCCACAAGCTAGAATCATCTGAGGTTGCTTTCATACACGAGAAGGAATTTGTATTGACAACTTTTAAGTCAATCATATACACATTCCTCATACGGTGACCCCCAAGTAAAACATTACTAGTACCTTCAATTATGATACGACAAACATTGGCATGAAAAACAACTATGTTACCTTTGTCACATAATTGAGAAATACTAAGTAAGTTATGTTTAAGACCACTTACCAGATATACGTTATCGATTGAATGAGAGGTTTAAATTCCAATTTTTCCTACTCCAATAATCCTACCCTTCTTGTTGTCTCCAAAAGTAACTTTGCCACCAAAGAAGGGCTCTAGTGAAATAAAAAGATTTCTGTCTCCTGTCATGTGTCTCGAGCATCCACTGTCGAGATACCATAGATTATTTTCTTTCACTACTACTTGCAAATAAATCAAATACAACTTTTAGGTAACCAAGCTAAGTTGGGTCCTTTATGGTTAGTGACTCTGTAGATTTGATCCTTTCTAACCCATACTTGTCTTATTATTCTTTTGGCTTTCACATTGGGTTGTCTTGGTCTTTGTCTAACAATTGGAACATAAGGTACTCTAGGTTTTGTTCTAACAGAAGTAGCTCTGGGTCTAGTACCTTCATGAGACGCTCTAGGTTTAGTATTATGAACTTTAGACTTGAATGTATGCTTTTGATTCTCATTTATTTTGTTTGATTTTGGAGGAACAAATGAGTAATCAAAAGCCATATCATAAGTCCATCTAAACTCATTATTACATTCTTCTTTGTTGTTAGAATCATCTATAGTTGAGACATCATCTTCCACTATGAAATCACAAGTCTTAACAGATTCGACATTCTTTTGCTTATCCGAAGCAAGTTTGACACAATTGACTTGAATATGTCCAGTAGAGCCACAGTAATAGCAAATCAAGTATTCTGGAAGATTAACATATTTTCTTTTTCTGAAATCGTGATAAGAAGGATTAGATTTGCATTTATCATGGTCTCTACGGCTATAGCATTCATGACCAAGTCCCATCTTCATGTTATTATCAGATTGTTCAGTAAGGAAGTTTAAAACCTTTGTGCTTCCTTCCCACTTATCATGAACTTTTCGTGCATGTAAGAGTAATTCTTTCAAAGACTCAATTTCTTTTTCACATTTTGAATGATCTACACTTGAATCCTTGGAAGAGTTACCTTTTTCAAAATCTTCACGAAATTTATCAAAACGTTCATTCAAGACACGTTTCTCATTATCATGTTGTTTCTTAAGTTCAGACATACTATCACTAGCTTCTTTCAATTGCTTAGAGAGAAATGTAATTTCTCTCTTATGTTCGGAAACCACACTATCTTTGCCATTAAGTTCATCTTGTAAAATCTCATTGACTTTCTTAAACTCAGAAGTTATAGCATCACTAGCTGTAACTTTGGCTTGAAGATGCTTAATGTTGAGTTTGAGCTCTGAAGTTATGGCATCACT
Organism: Silene latifolia; assembly: GCF_048544455.1. Taxonomy (NCBI): domain Eukaryota; kingdom Viridiplantae; phylum Streptophyta; class Magnoliopsida; order Caryophyllales; family Caryophyllaceae; genus Silene; species Silene latifolia. The sequence goes on along the minus strand of NC_133532.1, from coordinate 39,362,055 downwards.
AGCCTTAACTTTTGATTCAAGAGCGTTGTTCTCAGCATTTGTCATGTCTGAAGTTATAGCTGGGGTAGCCATAACTTTAGATTTGTGCTTTTTGGCTTTGGCTTTTAGAAGTTGGTTTTCCTCAGCAATGTCTAGAATTTGTTCCTTAAGGTCTCTTAACTCTAACTTCTGTTCATGACAACAATCAAGGGTTTCTTCAAGAGTATTAATTAAGGCATTCTTAGGAAGTTTCTTAATTTGCTTTTTAAGTTCAAGAAAACTTACCTCTTCATCATCTGAATCTGAATCTAAATTTCCAACAAGACACATCTCAGCATCTGAAGCATTACTTTCATTGTCGCTGTTGGAGAATAGGTCAAGACTGACGTTGCTTAGGCAAAGATTTGCCGTTTCTTCTTCATCTTCGGATTCGCCATCTTCATATTCTAAGTATCCCCAATAATATGCCATCAAAACTTGCTTAAATTCCTTCTTTGTCTTATTACGTTGATCTTTGTCTTTTATTTTCTTCCATGTGAGGCAATCTTTGATCATATGATCATTATCGCCACACTTGAAGCATCCACGATTAGAGAAGGACCCTTTTGACTCAAAAGTTTTCTTGGGAGTTTGATTTGATTTGTTATTTGTTTTATTTCGATTTTCAAAGAAAGACTTTTTCCTAAGACGTTTAACAAGCAACACAGTTTCATTTTCAATATCTGAAGAATCATCAATCTTGCTAGACTCAGCTTGTAAGGCCATCTTCTTGCTTGTACCAGCGTCCTCCTCATCCTGATTCAGAGTAATCTCGTGAGCCATTAAGGTTCCGAGTAGCTCCTGATAGGATAACGAAGTTAGGTCCTTACATTCCTCTATGACAGACACTTTATGTCTCCATCTGCGAGACATACTTCTAAGAATTTTCCTAGCAATTTCCTCGGAGTCAAATGTTCTTCCTAAATTCTTTAGCTCATTAATGATACTAGAAAAGCGAGAGGACATGCTGTCAACTGACTCGTTTTGCTCCATGGCAAACAACTCGTATTTTCGCATTAGTAATGCCATACGTTGCTTTTTGACAACAGCGGTTCCCTCATAGGCTAATTCTAGACCATCCCATATTTCCTTGGCAGATGAACTGGTTAAGAAACGATCGAATTCAGTTGAAATCATACCGTTTTGCAATAAGCTTATTGCTTTTGAATTCTTCTCAGCCTTTTTATAATCCGCCTCAATATAATCCTCTTCATTCTTTTCGACGGTAGTGCCATTAGTGGTTGCAAGTAAGATCTTATTCAGACCATTCTTGATAATCAACCAGCACTCCCAATCGTTACGTTTAATGAAATGGGTCATCATATTCTTCCATAAAACATAGTTCTTCCTATTGAATATAGGACACTTAAGGTGTTTGGAATCCATTTGATAAAAAATAAATGCAGCGGAAAAACAATAAATAGACTCAAAATAAAAAGATCAGACTCTAGCTGTTAGGCTATCAAGAGCACGAGGCTCTGATACCAATTGAGGAGTCTATTGATCGAATACGAACGAGGGGGGGGGGGAGGTGAATTGAGTATTAAAAACGTGCCCACTTTTTCGAAATATATGATGTAAAATTAATTATTTGATTTTATTGATTAAAATCAACTAATTAATTTACTAATAAGCGCAAAATCGAAATAACAAAAATAAAGAAAGAGAGAAAGAGAGACACACAGGATTTTTGAAGTGGTTCAGTTTCACAAGTCGAAACCTACGTCCACTATTCTCAATTAATAATTTTTAGTACCTTTCTACGGATTACAAAAATTATCAATCCACTCGTATAATCAACTATATGATTATAACTCAAATTATCGCTAAATACTCTAGATTGCTCTTCCGTTAATAAGAAAAGCACAACGATAAATACTAATCTCACGTTATGCGAGTGAGTATAATATCTTTGTGTACTTAGTATCCTATAACGATTTATCTTTGAGTGATTGACAAATATGATGCGCAACTTTTGTATAACCAATTTGTAAAATAAGAATTAAAGCTCAAATAATTTTTGCTTAAATATTTTTTCTCTTACAAGTGTAGATGTGTGTCACTGTTTAAATGTTGAATGAAGAGAGATATTTATAGTTGTAGGGAATTAGGGTTTTAGAATATTCTGGAAGGTGTAAAACCCTAAATGACTTGACGAACAAGTAGGAGGCTAGGGTTTGGGAGTGGCTCGACCTCTAGGGTTTCGGCCGGTCCCTAGGGTTTCGGCCGGCCCCTAGGGCTTCCTTCGGTCCATTTCGGCCTCCATAGCCCACAACAAATCGAGATAGAATTTTAATTGAAACCCTAGGTTGCATGACGACATAAATATCGTGTTACAAACCAATAGTACATCCAACTTAAATTCTAATTAAATAATTCCAATTATATAAATACTCTCTTATTTTTATAAAACATTAAAAATATATTTTCCAAAAATTAACGCATCATTTTTGTCTAGCAGTGAAGTTATGGCTATGAGGTCATAACTTCACTAACCTTTAAATCAAACAAAGTAAAACCACTACCGGATGACGACCTATATTATCTAATCTTCAGTAGATCTTCAGTAAACGAATCGTCTCTTCACAAGTCTCTCATCTTGAGTCTCGTGGTTGTTATTTGATCTTGATCTTGAATATTACGATCAAATGTCTTTGAAGTTGTACCTCCTTGGTCCAAACTTCAAGCTTGCGTTATTGTAATTGTTCCTTTCTAAATTAAGACTTAAGCACACAATTATACGCATATGTTTATAATATTAAGTCCACATACAAATCATTACTGTCATTATCAAAACGACTGATTAGGACTAAAGGTCCAACAGAGGAAATTCGGCAGAGGAGGAAAAAGTGCATCATTTATTGCGGACGATTTTTGTGCTAATGGCAGAAGGCTAGGAGACGATTGGAATAGAGCAAGCTTGAGATTTGATTGTTGCATCCAATCTTTTTGTTTTCTCTTTTCCATATCTCTCATAATTTGAGAGAGAGTTCTCTCACTACTTTCTCTCCCAACTTTATTTTTTTTTATTTTTTTCAAAGAAATGATCAATTCATTAATAAATAGTCATACGACATCTACAACATGTGTCAAATTTGACCGGATACAACTTGACTAGAACCAAATAAAATAAAATCTCATTCAAAGAAAGATCTGTAAACTTGAATTGCTCCAAAGCACACCCTCTATCATATCGCCGCAAACAGCTTTTCACAAGAGGATTATAGAATCTTCAGCCTTGACGATAGCTATTTCATCTGACCAAATTGAGTGAAACCAACAAATCAACAACATATGTAATACCATATAACGATCCATTACGAAACTGATCTTCCGCATCTTCACCATATGAGGAACGGCCAAGACGCTCTTATCAATATTTCCAATAGAACTAAAACTTAGAAAGACAAGAACTGAAAGAACTCTGAAAATAGAGACGGACAAACGGATCTCACCAAAAGGGAGACTTTTATTGGAGTTAAATACATTCATTGCCATCATAGAACTTTTTTTTTCTAATATTGCCATTATAGAATTTTTTTTATTAATGCCACTCTAGAATATGCATAGTCTTCTTAATTGCCAATATCTAATTTACTTTACCTGTGATAGCAGGTTACCTACTGTGGACATGGGCCACGGGGGCGCTTGGGAAACAAGCGTTTACATTTTGTGGAGTCGCCACCAATTTTTATGGGAAAATTGGAACCGTTCGAATACCTCGTGTCATGTCAAGACACAAAGTAGAGACATGAACACTAAGCAATCATTACCCTTAGCATTCTATGTCTAGAATGACTCTCGTGGATGCCAATGAACACGGGTGTTCACGGAGATCTGGAGTAAGGGGTGAGGGTACGTATTAGGAAGCTCTTTTGATCGAACACCTAATCCCGCCTGCCTCGATAGCGGCATCTACTAATGATTAGGGAAGTTATTCGTACTCGATAAATCGTCGATTGTATGCATGCAATGCAACATTCATGTTTTAATCCTAGCATGTGAAAATTAGGCTAAGTCGGTGGACAATTAGTTTAGCAAACAATTAGGTCGAATTAGGGATTTAATGCTCAATTACATGTGAAAACATTCAAGCAATAAAGGAAATACAATAACTATAAATTACAATAATGGAAATTACAATAATTACATTGGATTAGGCGATTTATGTCGAAAATACCTTTAAAACGGAAAATTTGAGAAAAAGAATAAAAGAAAGAATTACGAACCGATCAGTAGGTGATAATACGAATAATAGTTAGTTATACGTAAACTAAATAACTAAGTCAAGGTGAAAACGGAGTTCAGGGACAGAATTCAACCCGGAACAAGCGCATCAGAGCTGCGTCCTTTGGAATAGGCGCAGCAGACGCTGCGTCTGTTCCTGACCTGAATTCTGGCTGTGAAGCCGGAATTGCGTATTGTTAATACTCGTCGGTAAATATAATGATTGATTAAATTATCTACTCGGATGAAAGTGATTACTAGGTTATTTACATGTGATTAATGGGTCATAAAGCAATAAAACATGGATAAGGCAGAATTAAACCAATTATTTACATGAAAGAACGATTGATTAGTGACATGGGTGAATTAAATAGGTTAAACATGATGAATTAATAACGAATTAATGATGAACATGCGATATATATGACAAAAGACAGATGAAAATATGTCAAAGGATCGAATTCCAGAAACTCAATATGAACAAATCAAACTTCTACAACCCGGATTGAATTTAATGACGAAAACCCGCAAATATTGGTTATAAGGGATTTAAGTCGAATTTAATGACGAATTAAATATGTTAATGATAATGAATAATATACATGTGAAATATATGCTATTATGACGAAGAATTAAAGAAAACAAACGAAACAAATAAACTTTGACGAATTACAGAGGACGAAGGAAGAAGAAAGGAAGCAGGAACTGCGGCAGCCTCACGAAGAGGCGCAGCAGGTACTGCGCTCCTTCGAAGAGGCGCAGCAGTTGCTGCGTCCTTTCTCGACGGTTAGTCTTCTGGAAATCCGTAAAAAGAGGTTTTTAAAGCATGGTTTAGAAATCGTTTTTTAAGAGGTATTTTCGACATAAATCTTACATTGATACAAAAAGGTAAATAACAATAAATAAAAGAGAGAATTTACACCCTCAGACTTACATGTTTGACAAAACGAGAAGGACTAAGATATCGATTAGTGATGCTCGACGCGAATGTAAAGAAAGTGCCCTCGTAAGAGGAAAACAATTAAATTAATTAAGTTGATTGATGTGGAGTTGGTCAAATTGGTCGGTCATGCAAACGAGGCTGGTACTCAAAAGGATCCGAGCTTACGTGGTCGAATGTTCAAGCACGTAGACGCCAAAAAGTAAGAACAAAGGTCTAGAATGCAAAGGGAGAAGAGAAGGGCGGACACTCGCGTGAAAAATATGTGAGACCGAAGGTCTCTATTTATACTAATCACACGACGGAATTATGGTAAGACTAGGATACGGAAGGAAAGATCCGGAAATAACCGACTTAGGTTAAACGCGGAAACTTGGACAAAAAGAAAACCTTGAGGAAAAGGCGCAGCAGAGCTGCGTCCCTTAGAAGAGGCGCAGCACCTGCTGCGTCCCTTCCTCAGCGGGTTCCTCCTACGTAAGAAAGCGCGTTTGACAGCCTGTCGTATTTTAGGCATAACTTTCTCTACAAGACTCGGAATAAGGTGATTTCGGTGGCGTTGGAAATCTAAGAAAGAGATCTAGAACTTTCTGTGAAATAGGCCCGACCCAACAAAGTGGTTATCACCTCGTAAAATGGGCCTAAAGGTCGGGTTGTCATTTTAGCTAAATGAAATGCACATTTTGTAATGTAAACTTTTAGTTTAGCCTAAAGAAGTGACATGAGACTCAAAATGAGATATAATCTCAACATTTTATGACATCCTAACCTTAGGTAGACAAGAACATTGCTTTGACTCGGGATTTGACGGTTTTAGGAAATGAAGACGGTTTTTGACCCGGACTCCAAATGTACTCTAATTACCGTCAAAACGACCGTATCGGCACGTAGATGACAATTAAGAGGTAGACATAAATGTTTGAGCGATCACTTGATGATAAACTTACGAACTGTCACAAATCGTTCCGCGTACCAAACATGCGGCCCAATCATCACCGGGTGGTTTGCGGGAGGTGCAGAAATGAGGTGTCTACTGAGCCCCCACTTTGACTAAGGCTTGGACAAGGCGAAAGTCAAAGTATAGATATCGGGTCAATCGAAGAATACAACCTGACGACTATGGCGACGCGAGGCGGTTCAAGGGGTCTGAACCAAAGACCTGTCGTCGGGAACATTTTAGAGTCTGTCGACTATCGGGGAGGGTCGTTTAAAGTTCATTAGACTACGTAAGGAAGCTCGCCAGCCATAAGAAGAGACCATACCGAGATACCCCTGGTAAACGGAATCAAGACGCTTCGGCAAAACTCTTTGTCCGAAGATAACTTGGTGTCCGAAGGCATTAGGGTCACGGGATTATGAAGAAAATTCTTAATACTTCAAGGCTAACTCGAAGGCTATCTATCACTAAAGGAAAGGTGAAGGACAACTCTCCCTAAAGGACCGAAAGGGGACTCAACGAAAAGGAGTTATCTCAAGGTTACGAAAGGATTTATCCTGAGTGTCTGAAGAAATAAAGGATTATCTGAAGGGAGGAAGGCTCAAGGAAGGATTATCCCAAAGGTTATCTAAAGGGTTGTCTGAAGGATATGAAGGTAAGGTTTTGAAAGATCTGAAGGGTTTATCCTAAAAAAGGGTTACCTGAAAGATATGAGGGTTTATCCTGAAAAAGGTTACCTAAAGATATGAAGGATCACCTGGGGGTATCTGCCTCTCTCTGTCCTCAAGCAGACTCTCACTGGGGAATAAAACGATGATTTTGTCGTTTGTAATGCATTATGCATATTCAATGGGCTTTAGACACGTGACTGACGCGGCGTAGACCTTATGCAGACGTGAAAATATAGACTTAGCTTGGACTGACGCGACGCAGGGATGACTCTGACAGACTTTGTTTAAGTATGCGCAACCCCTAGCCAAATGTGGGTGATAACGCGTATCAATTCCAAAGGTAGAAGAATTGCAAGAATGATGAAGGCATATAAAGGTAAGGCATGAGCCATAGATCATCTGTCTACTAGGACTTCTTTCACCACCGTTTGCTGTAAAAGAGACCCCTCTTGAGGCACGATGACTTGGAGAATTGATCTAAGATCTTTGTCATTGTCCGGACCGAGTACTAGCTAGACTTAGAATAAGATAGGAATAAAGGAAGGGTGGCATCTTGGAAGAGAAGCCCCCAGGATGAGAAGATGACTCTGGAGTTTTGGTAAAAAAAGGAGACTGAGCGACCATAAGGAGCCCCCAGTATAGAGGTGCTGGTTGTAGAAGGGATGTTAATTGAGGCTTGGAAAGTTGAAATAGAGGTTGAAAGTTGGGATGGTTGATTGAGGTTGAAAGTTGGGATAGTTGTGTCCTTAAGGACTGCCTACGTATTCACGTGAAGTGAAATCAAACCAGATCGTAGTTCTGAGGTTTGGTTAATTTTATTTGGGTATTGTGGTTGTATCCTTCTTGTGTAAGAAAGGACTGCCTACGTATCCACCTGAGTAGGTGAAATCAAACCAGATCGTAGTTCTGATGTGTGCCTAAGCTATGTTGTTAGGGCCTTAAAGTGCAGGGTCACAAGGGTGTATTCCTTTGGTGACTCGAAGAACTAATTTGAGATAACTCCCTTTGATCATAGACCAAAGAGGTGTAACTAATTTTGTAAAAATTTCCTTGTCATGTGAGCACACTTAGTGGACCCTAAGGATGAATATGGGTATGTCCCGTTCTGGTAGCAAAGTATTTGAAGACTCCGTGTATAGGTCAAGGTGAAACTGGATTGGATATTTGGAATGTGGAGCTCGGTAATAAGAGGCTTTGATGAACAAATCTCTGGAGCTTGATTTTGTGGAGTTAAGGCTTAATGGGATTATGGCTTGTAATGTGGCTTGGAAATGGAGTCTCTTGGCTTGATGTAGCCTGAGCACATAAAGGTAGGTTAAAATGACGTGGGATCAAGTTCCATGTCTTGGCCCTAAAGGATAGGTATACTTGACGAGCTCGAGAGGATTCTCAAAATTCCTAACTATCTCCCCATAACGGTCTCGAGAAGGACTTAGGGTGTGTGATGTGTGAAAGGCTAAGTGAGGGTGCTAGCTGACCATCTTCATTGATGTCTTGATTCTATATAGACTTCAGTAGTATTTCGTATTTGATATTGTTCTTGATTCAGACACAGATTCTTGGTCTGGAATATATTTTGGATTTTTGCTCGGATTCTTGATTCAGGTTTTTGAGGATAATTTTGACTTTGGATATTGACTTGACTTGCTTGATTGAGCCTTCTTCTTTTGTCTCTTTTGTCTTGGGCTATAGGCATAACTACGGCTTCGGATATTGAACTTGGGTATTTCTCTTGATTGAGCCTTTGTCTTTGATCGTGGCTCGTATCATCTTGGATTTGATTGTTACCATGGATTTGGGTTAGACTAGAGCCTTTGGTGTGAAATGGGTTGGTTTTTAGTAACACGGGTTGTTTATTGTGGGGAATGGGTTTGCCTTCCGTCGTGGATTGTTAACAAGGGAGACGGTCTGGATTCGTCCTAGAATCTCTTCAGATAGGCTCGTCCTAAACTGGGGTATATTGTGGTTTCTATTGCCAGACATGGAATAGGTAAGAAAATAACACGGAGTTTCAGGTCCTCTACAACTTTGAACGGAACATCATATAAGTGCACTCACATTGACTGTCATGTGTTGTTGTTGTCATTTTAAAAAATGTCTCAAACCAATTCTTGTTGTCACAGGAAAAGGGTAGAGGAAGAGATATGATAGAATATGTGGATTGAAAAGTGTGTTTTTATTGAAATGGATAATAAATGTATTTAACATAGATATGAGAAGACACGTGACTCATGGGACAACCCCCAGGTTGTCACTAGGAATGGAAATGGACACAAAGAAAGACACTAGAAAAATTATGGGATATAAAGCCTAAGACTCGGATTCGGACCCGGACTTTGACGCGATCTAAGATCTAGACTCGTAATCATCGGCCCACGCTTGAACACTCTCTTTTCCAGCAACTGGCTTCGGCATCTGACTTTGAGCATTCACCCATTTGAGCACCTCATCTTCGTCATTGGGAACACTGAAAGGGTAATAGTCAAGAAAAGTTTATTGATAAGTGGTATATCCATGAGGATTGCCTAAGCTACCTTGTGGGTTAAAGGTTGAGAGGGACAACCTCCCGCTTTCGATCATATCTTGAATGTCGTTTTTTAATTTGTAACATTTCTCTGTATCATGCCCTTTGCCTCTATGGTATTTGCAGTAGGCATTCTCATCCCAAAACTTGGATTTCCTTTCTGGTTCGGGTGTAGGTCCTATAGGCTTCAACATTCGTTGTTCCATGAGTCTCTGAAAGGCATCGGCGTATCTAATACCAATGTTGGTAAATTTCCTAGGAGGTGTGCCCTTATTTTCGGAAGGCTTTTTAAATGACCCCGAAGGCTCCATGAGGTTGCCTTTGTTGATTTTGATTCTTGGATGGAAAAAACTAAGAATAGGTTGTCCATTTGTTGCTTTCTCCTTAGGACTGTCAAGTTGAGGGTTTGTCTGGACACTTTTCATTTTGAGAAGTTGGGCATCAAGCTTCTTACCCATTTTGGCGAACAGGTTTTCTATGTTGGAAAGCCGAGAGTTTAGGCTATCAATAGCTCCCTCTATTTTGGAAAATTTGTTGTTGAAGGCAATGGAAAGCATGAGCATTCCACTTTGGATATCGTCGTATTCGAGCACGTTGATCTCTCTGTCATCATAAGGATCGAGGAGATGAGAAAAGTCTAGAGATGATTCTTCGTCATGTTTGATGATATTAGACCCAAGAGGGTCGATTTTCTTGGATTTCCCGACAGAAGGTGGCTTAGGAAGCTTGCCTCCTTCGATCATATCTTGGATGGTGTGTTTCAAGAGAAAACACTCTTCAATATCATGGCCTCTACCTTGGTGATATAAGCAGTATTTATTGCCCTTCCAGAGGTTCATCTGTTTCTCTAAAGGTGGATCCAGAGTCGGTCTTATTGGATGTAGTTTACCTTGAGCAGAAAGTCTCTTCAAAGCATCGGCATAAGACATGCCTAAATTGGTAAGCACCCTTTGATGCCTCCCAGGTTTCCTTTCAGCTGTTTTCGGCTTTCTAGGACGATAGCTATTGCAAGAGGTAAGCTTTGGACGACCTAGACTAGAGGTTTCTCTAGGTGGTGTGTTCTTTTCCACCATTCTATTCTCGAGGGTGAGGACGCGAATGCTAAAATTTTCCACTGTAGCTTGAACTCCTAGGACCATGACATAAACGTCTTGGAGAGACACGGTGATTGTGGCTTGATCTGCTTCGTGACTTTGCTGACTAACAGAACTTGCTGGATTCCTACTCGACAGAAATGACATGCATTACAACTCGATTTGACATGGGATCACGCATACTAAGGCAAAAAAAACAAAGGGACGAGATGACAAATCTAGACTTGACTTATGAATTCGTGAAATGTCGTGAACGACTTCTCGTGTTTGAATTCATGGTGTTTGACTTTGATCTTAGGCTCGAGTATTGATTTTGACAGAGTGACATTTATGTGGTTGACCTTATTGACGGGATTGATGACACGTGTTGATTCTGGACTCGAGGTTTGCTTATAGGTGTTAAGAAGACTTGTTGTAGTTTAGACTCAAATATGAGGCCCATTGAGACTCGTGTGTTGAGCCTCGAAACGTGTGACTCGATGTGTCGAAAATGCTTAGATCCTAACTGAATTGGGGTAGGGAGTCCAAAATAATGGCGTGACGCCTTAGGACTTGACTTGAACGTTGAAAAGACCCAAAATGTAAAGGAAGACGGGTTCATGACTCGACGGAGTTCCGACTAGGACATAGTCGGTTTGAACTTTGACTCTAACTTAGCCCAATTGAATTTACATATTTACATTTACATGTTGGAAAATATTTTGAATAAAACGTTTTTGTTTTTTTTTTTTTTTTTTTTAAAACGTTTTTGTTTTTTTTTTTTTTGAAAATGGGTTTGAGGCCCGAAATTTGACTCGATAAACGGACAGAATTTTGACTGGGTTTTGCGCTAATCAAAGGCCTTTTCGAAATTTTCATTTAAAAGGGATTTTAAATTTTACAAAAATTGTCATGGTTTCGTTTAGAAATGGTGATCACGTAAGGTACAAACATATATACAGGCGTTATAACGGGATGCTGAGTGCATTTAAAAGGGTTTTGGTTTAAAGGGTGGGTTGCCATACCGAACCATCAAACCCGAAGTCTGTGGAGAGGCTCGTACCAAACAAGAGTAAGGCCGATTCCTAGTCCATTTCCTCAAATAGTGAAGGCCCTTGATACAAACAAGAGTAAGCATCATGGTATGGATGACGTCAATCGCTATCCATCCTTAGGCCCAAATAAGAATTAGGACCGTTTAGACGGGACGATTGGTCGAATTGGTTGGGTTGGGCCTAGGAAGGCCGAGTTATGAAAACCGACAATTGTCTTGTACAAACTATTCCCTAACCTTGTTCAAGTTTCACCCTTTTGGCTACACGTAAGTGTATTATCCCCAGCAGAGTCGCCAAACTGTGGACATGGGCCACGGGGGCGCTTGGGAAACAAGCGTTTGCATTTTGTGGAGTCGCCACCAATTTTTATGGGAAATTGGAACCGTTCGAATACCTCGTGTCATGTCAAGACACAAAGTAGAGACATGAACACTAAGCAATCGTTACCCTTAGTATTCTATGTCTAGAATGACTCTCGTGGATGCCAATGAACACGGGTGTTCACGGAGATCTGGAGTAAGGGGTGAGGGTACGTATTAGGAAGCTCTTTTGATCGAACACCTAATCCCGCCCGCCTCGATAGCGACCTCTACTAATGATTAGGGAAGTTATTCGTACTCGATATATCGTTGATTGTATGCATGCAATGCAACATTCATGTTTTAATCCTAGCATGTGAAAATTAGGCTAAGTCGGTGGACAATTAGTTTAGCAAACAATTAGGTCGAATTAGGGATTTAATGCTCAATTACATGTGAAAACATTCAAGCAATAAAGGAAATACAATAACTATAAATTACAATAATGGAAATTACAATAATTACAATGGATTAGGCGATTTATGTCGAAAATACCTTTAAAACGGAAAATTTGAGAAAAACAATAAAAGAAAGAATTACGAACCGATCAGTAGGTGATAATACGAATAATAGTTAGTTATACGTAAACTAAATAACTAAGTCAAGGCGAAAATGGAGTTCAGGGATAGAATTCAACCCAGAACAGGCGCAGCGAAGTGCGTCCTTTGAATAAAGCGCAGACAGCGTCTGTTCTGACTTTCGACTACATTTGGGCCGTGAAGCGGAATTGCGTATTGTTAATACTCGTCGGTAAATTTAATGATTGATTAAATTATCTACTCGGATGAAAGTGATTACTAGGTTATTTACATGTGATTAATGGGTCATAAAGCAATAAAACATGGATAAGGCAGAATTAAACGAATTATTTACATGAAACAACGATTGATTAGTGACATGGGTGAATTAAATAGGTTAAACATGATGAATTAATAACGAATTAATGATGAACATGCGATATATATGACAAAAGACAGATGAAAATATGTCAAAGGATCGAATTCCAGAAACTCAATATGAACAAATCGAACTTCTACAACCCGGATTGAATTTAATGACGAAAACCCGCAAGTATTGGTTATAAGGGATTTAAGTCGAATTTAATGACGAATTAAATATGTTAATGATAATGAATAATATACATGTGAAATATATGCTATTATGACGAAGAATTAAAGAAAACAAACGAAACAAATAAACTTTGACGAATTACAGAGGACGAAGGAAGAAGAAAGGAAGCAGGAACTGCGGCAGCCTGTAATACTCCGTATTTATAAGTCTTGGGGTACTCTATCGAGTAGGCCTTACTCTGTCGAGTAAGGGTGAGTTGCGTTTTAGAAAGTTTCTGACCTGTTGGGTACTCGATCGAGCAGCTAGGGTACTCGATCGAGTAAGGGGGTACTCGATCGAGTACCTCGGGTACTCGATCGAGTGTCCGGTTTTACGGGGAGTTTTCTCGGGTTTTGTTAATTATGCGATTAAGGTATATAAGCTTTGTCGTCATTATTCTAAATCACTTTTGCAAAACCTAAATTACTGTTTAAGAGAGAAAGCAAGCAAGTTCTTCATCCTAATCGCATTATTAGCAATCCCCGGAGTTTGGAAGGTCAGTTCTTAGCGTTGGTTATACCGTTGAGTTCCTTGCGTCAAGGGTAAGATCTGTGTACCCTTTTTATTGTCTTTCCTTTGATTTGGTTAAACCCTAATTTAGAGATTTGGGGGTTTATGTGTAGTATATGATTTGGTAGCCTTTATATGTTGTATTATAGGAGGAGGGTTCTTAGAGGAAGCTTTTTGATTCAGCAGTAGAGACCGTCTGATTGTGTGCTTACCAGGTAGGATTTCCTACTCAGTATTAATCCCATAATGGGATATTGGTTGATGTGTTGTGTTTGGTTTTTTGATATAGTAATTGTATTGTGATTGTGGTTGTGATCGTTGTCTATGGTTCGCGAGGCGTGGCCTCGGCTGAGTGGGGTCACTTGCGGGAGTGGCTTCACGCCCTAATTTCGCCTTCTGTGGAACCCGCCACAGAAGGGATGTGCACATTAATGGACAGGGTTATCGCTCACTATGTGGAGCGGGGATTTGGTGGGTACGGCTGCGGTCCCCCACTGGCAGGGCTGGTCTAGTGGACAGTCAGTGATTGAGATGATTGGATTTGGCGTGATTGTGTGTGTGTGACGATTAAAGTTTGTCTGTTTATCTTATTGTTAATATATATTGAATTGTGTGATTAGTCTGACCCGGTGTTGTTTTGTAAACTGCGGTGATCCATTCGGGGATGGTGAGCGGATATTGAGCAGTCTTGAGATGAGTCTTGGGATAGCTGGGATTGCCACGACATGATGATAGGAGTCTTCCGCTGTAGCTTATTAGTTATTTATATTTCAGTTAGAACAGTCAGTTTGAGGACATGTATTACACATTTGGTTTGGTTTTGAGAATTGTAACTCTTCGCTAAGTATTTATATTTAAACGTTGTTTCTTCAGTGTTTATTTGATTATCATTGCCTCGGGTAACCGAGATGGTAATGTCTTCATACCTGAGTGGTCCTGGTAAGGCACTTGGAGTATGGGGTGTTACAAATGGTATCGGAGCGACGATCCAAAAACACCGTAACCAATGAACCTAATGAACATAGGGAGTCAATTAAAATGAACCCGGGGTAAAAGTTGTAGGAGCTAATGCAAAGGCTTGGGAGACGTCCTAAAGTCGCGAACTTGCCCTACAATTTTGAACCGGTCACATGGGGGGTGTATGTCAAGGTCGTATGTGTTGCTTGGTCAGCTTGTGTAAGAATGTGATGAAGTGTGTTAATTGTTGGATGTTTGAAGTAGAAGTTGAGAATGTGAAAGAAAGGTTAATGAAATATGTAGACTTGTTGTTGGAGTGATAACATGTTGGATGTTTATAAGGTGGCATTAAATAACATGATATAGTGATCTCGTAGATCGTACGAAAGGATGCGTAGCATTATATGCTTAGTTATGATATAATATGTGGTTTTATAAAGTTTTTAGCATGTTAGCATATGACATAGCATGCGGGTAGCGTTTATGAATTAGCATGACTCGATCGAGTGGGACTGACTCGATTGGGTGGGTTTTTGACGATTTTGAGTCCAGAATCGTGTTTTTGGGTACTCGATCGAGTAACTAGGGGTACTCGATCGAGTAGGGGGTCACTCGATCGAGTAGCCTAGCTACTCGATCGAGTATGTTAGAGATCAGAAGGTCTGTTTGGGGTCTGATGTTTGGGTACTCGATCGAGTAGCCCGTTACTCGTTCGAGTGTGTTTGGGAACTCGATCGAGTAGGTTCTGGGCAGCGTGTTTTCGTGTTTTGAGGTTTAGTACGTGTGTTTATGTCTACCCTTTCTTATATATAGTTTCAAGATGCCGCCCAAGAAGACCGCTTTGTATGCGAGAGCTGAGCTTATGAACATCGATGACATCGTTAAGATGTTGGAGCATCAGGATGCTCTCACTGAGGCTTTAAAGACTGTGGGGAAAGATAAGGATAAGGATAAGGAGAAGGAGGTTGATCATTCTAAAATCAGCCTTTATATAGCGAGGTTTAACCCGAAAGAGTATAAGGGAGTTGGGGAGCCTAACCTTCTCTATAGTTGGCTTAGAGAGATAGAGAACATATTAGATTTGGTTCACTGTCCTGATGAGATGAGAGTGGAACAGGCTGCGTTCTATCCGAGGGAGGCACGGTGTGAAGTGGTGGGATACGGTGAAAGTGAGTGCTAAGGAGATATATACAAACCAAGGTTTGCCTGCTATACCTTGGGAGGAGTTTCGTAGGGCTGTGAGAAAGGAGTTTGTACCGGAGCATGTGAGGAGTAAGTTGAGAGAAGAGTTTGACAGTTTTAAGATGACCGCCGAGATGTCTATGGCCGAGTACTACGAGCGGTTCAATGATAAGTCTAGGTATCTTGAGGATATGGGTTTGAGTGAAGAGAATTTGGCACTGAGGTTTGAGAGAGGGTTGACCCCTAAGATTATAGATAAGTTACCCGTGGGAGTCCTTACGATGTTAAGGAAGCTTATGAGAGGGTGGGAGAGCTGAGAGGTTGGTGGAGATGGCTCAGGAGAGGTCGGGTGGTGAGAAGAGGAAGTCCGAGAGCGAGGGTGGTGGCCAATCTAATCACAAGAAAGGCAACCCACAATCGATCTAAGGGGTTTTCTTAAGGGTCGGGGTTCGATCTTTGGGCTTCCTTTGGGCGTGGCCGTGGAAGTGTTAGTGGTAGTTGGGGTGTGACTGCTATAGGCGTGGTGGTGTGGGCCACAAGAGGCATGAGTGCACAAGTGCACCGGATCTTTCCGAGAGACTGCGCAGAGCTATGCGAGCAACAGACCAGGCTGGATCATGGCCAAACCGGGGAAGTCGAGTTACCGTGGAGGCAACCGCAACGGCGGTAATTCTTATCAGAAACCACCGACGAACAACAACAACAATCAAGGGTCGGGTGCTAAGCCGACCACCTCGGCCCAAGATCTTGTCCGGGGAGGTGGACGGAAGACCGATGGAAAGTTATTCATGATGGAGAAGAAAGCGGTGAGGAGGATGCTCACGTTATCACCGGTACTTTTCTTGTTAATGGTGTTCATACCTTTGTTTTGTTTAATTCGGGGGCTTCTCAGTCATTTGTATCTTCGAGTCATGTTAAGCGGTTGGGTTTGAGGGTATATGAGTCTGTTAGTGAGCAAGTTTTTATACCTTCGGGTGAGTCTGTATCATGTGGGAGGTTGTTTAGAGATGTATCTATGATAGTTGGGCAAGTTGATCTACCTGTAGACTTGCTAGAGTTTCCTTTTGACGGGTTTGAGATGATAGTCGGGATGGATTGGTTAGGAAAGTATAAAGCTAAGATAGACTGTCATCAAAAGAAAGTGTCGTTAAGAGGTCCTAAGGGCGTTAGTGTGTCTTATCGTGGGTTTCTAGTCAAACCCAAAGTTAAGTTGATTGCAGCTTTCACCTTGAAGTCTTATCTGAGGAAGGTATGTCCTTTGATCTTGTGCCATGTGAGAGATGACCGGATAGAGAGTCCGGATGGATGAGATACCGGTGGTGGGAGAGTTTGCCGATGTTTTTCCGAGAGAGATTCCGGGGTTGCCGCCGGGAAGAGAGATAGATTTCACAGTAGAGTTGAAACCAGGGACGGGGCCAATCTCTAAGGCACCGTACCGCATGGGTCCTAAGGAGATGGAGGAGCTTAGAAAGCAGTTAGATGATCTGATAGAGAAGGGATACATTAGACCTAGTGTATCGCCGTGGGAGCACCATTCTTTTTGTAAAGAAGAAAGATGGGAGTTTGAGGTTGTGCATAGACTACGAGAGAGAACCGAGTGACCGTGAAGAACAAGTATCCTTTGCCAAGGATAGATGACCTGTTTGATCAGTTGAGTGGCGCATCAGTCTTTTCTAAGATTGATTTGAGGTCGGGGTACCATCAGGTGAAGATTAGAGAGGTGGACATACCAAAGACGGCTTTCACGTCAAGGTATGGTCATTATGAGTATGTGGTGATGCCGTTTGGGTTGTCTAATGCACCGGCAGTGTTTATGGATTTGATGAATAGGATCTTTAGACGGTTTTGGATAAGTTCGTAGTGGTGTTTATCGACGATATCTTAGTCTATTCTAAGACTAAGGAGGAACATGAGGAGCATCTAAGGATCGTGTTGCAAACTTTGAGGGACCATGAGTTGTATGCAAAGCTATCCAAGTGTGAGTTACGTTAGAGAAAGTTGCTTTTCTGGGGCATGTGATCTCTAAAGATGGGGTAGCTGTGGATCCGGCGAAGATAGAAGCAGTGACAAAGTGGGAAGCACCAAAGAATGTTGCTGAGGTTAGGAGTTTCTTGGGTTTAGCTGGATACTACAGACGGTTCGTGAAAGATTTTTCCAAGATAGCTAGACCTATGACAGCGTTGATGAGGAAAGAGAACAGGTTTCGTTGGGATGAGAGTTGTGAGACGGCGTTCCAAACATTAAAGGAGCGTTTGACCACAGCTCCTGTCTTAGCATTGCCTGAAGGGACCGAGAACTTTGAGGTTTATACAGATGCCTCAAAGAATGGGTTGGGATGTGTGTTGATGCAGAACGGTAAAGTGATTGCCTATGCTTCTAGGCAATTGAAGCCTTATGAGGAGAACTACCCTACTCATGATCTGGAGTTGGGTGCGGTAGTGTTTGCTCTCAAGATTTGGAGACATTACCTTTATGGAGCAATCTTTAAGGTATTTTCTGATCACAAGAGTCTCAATTACATTTTCACTCAAAAGGAGTTGAACATGAGACAGAGGAGGTAGATGGAGTTGATTGGCGATTATGACATGGAAATCATCTACCATGAAGGGAAAGCCAATGTTGTTGCTGATGCTTTGAGTAGGAAGAGTGTACATTCTCTACGTGTCGACTCTATCTTTGATGAGGCTGAGAGATGAGGTAGCAAGGTTTGGGATACATATGATGCAGAAAGGAGACGCCATGGGGGATATGACAGTACATCTTGAGTTTTATGATGACATTCGAGGTAAACATGCGTTGGATCCTAAGATAGTGGAGTGGAGAGCTGGAGTAGAGAACGGGACAGTGTCCCGATTTTCTATTCATACAGATGGTAGTTTGAGGTTCGATGGTAGGTGGTGTGTCCTTAATGATGAGGAGTTGAAAAAGAGTATCATGACAGAGGCGCATTGTACACCATACTCAGTACATCCGGTCTTGACAAGTTGTCTGAGGATTTGAAGAAAACGTTTTGGTGGCCTGGGATGAAGAAAGAGATAGCTGAGTTTGTGTCCCATTATTTGACATGCCAGAGAGTTAAAGGGGAACAGCGACGACCACAAGGGAAGATTCAGTCTTTAGAGGTACCTGAGTGGAAGTGGGAATCCATTTCCATGGATTTCATTGTGGGTTTGCCAAAGAGTCAACAAGGTAACAACATGATCGGGTAATAGTGGATCGGCCGACCAAGTCGCTCACTTTGTTCCAATGAAAGATACATGGACTAAGGCATAACTGGCTATGGCCTATCGAAAGAACGTGCTTAAGTTACATGGAGTCCCTAAGGACATAGTGTCTGACAGAGATGCGAGGTTTATATCGAGGTTTTTGAAGGAGTTGCAGGAATCGTTGGGAACAACTTTGAAGATGAGTACAGCATTTCATCCTGCGACAGACGGACAGACTGAGAGAACAATCAAGACTATTGAGGATATGTTGCGAGCTTGTGTGATGGACTTTGGTGGTAGGCGGGAACGAGAGGTTGGACTTGATAGAATTTTCTTATAATAACAACTATCACACTAGTATTGGTATGGCACCGTTTGAGGCTTTATATGGGAGGAGATGTAGGAGTCCAATCTGTTGGGACGATAGTCTTTGAGGCGAAAGTGGTTTTAGGACCGAGTTGGTGCATGAGATGGTGGAGCAGTTAAGATGATCGGGGAACGGATGAGGGCAGCTCAGGATAGGCAAAAGAGTTATGCAGACCTACATCGCAGGGACATAGAGTTTCCAGTGGGGGACAAAGTTCTTTTGAAAGTGTCTCCTATGCGTGAGGTTATGAGATTTGGGAAGAAAGGCAAGTTAAGTCAGAAGTTTATCGGGCTTTATGAGATCTTAGAGCGAGTTGGAGAAGTTGCATATCGTCTGGCTTTACCAGCTGCATTAGAGAGAGTGCATAATGTGTTTCATGTATCGCAGCTACGGAAGTATGTGAGTGATCCGTCACATGTATTAGAGGCCGAGAACTTAGAGCTAGATGAGTCCTTATCATATCTTGAGGTGCCTAAGCAGATTCTAGACCGAAAGGTTAGAAAGACTAGGAGTGGTGAGACAGTTCTGCTCAAGATCCTTTGGTCTAACCACGAGACCGAGGAAGCTACATGGGAGCCAGAGGAGGCTATGAAAGAGTGTTACCCTTTCCTTTTTGATCAGGTATGTATGGTTACGGGGACGTAACCTTGTTTCTTTTAGGGGGGTAAAAGATGATCGCGAACAGTTTTTAAGAGTTATATACCCTTTTTGTATGTTGTGTCGGTATGTGTGTCGGGATGAGTCGGGAATGTTATGGGAGTACCTTTGTTTAGTAGTGGTTTGAACTTCGGGGACGAAGTTCCTTTTAAGGAGGGAAGACTGTAATACTCCGTATTTATAAGTCTTGGGGTACTCTATCGAGTAGGCCTTACTCTGTCGAGTAAGGGTGAGTTGCGTTTTAGAAAGTTTATGACCTGTTGGGTACTCGATCGAGTAGCTAGGGTACTCGATCGAGTAAGGGGGTACTCGATCGAGTACCTCGGGTACTCGATCGAGTGTCCGGTTTTACGGGGAGTTTTCTCGGGTTTTGTTAATTATGCGATTAAGGTATATAAGCTTTGTCGTCATTATTCTAAATCACTTTTGCAAAACCTAAATTACTGTTTAAGAGAGAAAGCAAGCAAGTTCTTCATCCTAATCGCATTATTAGCAATCCCCGGAGTTTGGAAGGTCAGTTCTTAGCGTTGGTTATACCGTTGAGTTCCTTGCGTCAAGGGTAAGATCTGTGTACCCTTTTTATTGTCTTTCCTTTGATTTGGTTAAACCCTAATTTAGAGATTTGGGGGTTTATGTGTAGTATGTGATTTGGTAGCCTTTATATGTTGTATGATAGGAGGAGGGTTCTTAGAGGAAGCTTTTTGATTCGGTGAAGAGAGACCGTCGATTGTGTGCTTACCGGGTAGGATTTCTACTCGGTATTAATCCCATAATGGGATATTGGTTGATGTGTTGTGTTTGGTTGTTTGATATAGTAATTGTATTGTGATTGTGGTTGTGATCGTTGTCTATGGTTTGCGGCGTGGCCTCGGCTGAGTGGGGTCACTTGCGGGGTGGATTCACGCCTAGTTTACTCCATCTGTGGAACCCGCCACAGAAGGGATGTGCACATTAATGGACGGGGTTATCGCTCACTATGTGGAGCGGGGATTTGGTGGGTACGGGCTGCGGTCCCCCACTGGCGGGGCTGGTCCGGTGGACTTTGTCGATGATTGAGATGATTGGATTTGGCGTGATTGTGTGTGTGTGACGATTAAGGCATGTCTGTTTATCTTATTGTTAATATATATTGAATTGTGTGATTAGTCGACCCCGTGTTGTTTTGTAAACTGCGGTGATCCATTCGGGGATGGTGAGCGGATATTGAGCGAGTATTGAGATGAAATCTTGGGATAGTTTGGGATTGCCACGACATGATGATAGGAGTCTTCCGTTTGTAGCTTATTAGTTATTTACATTTCAGTTAGAACAGTCAGTTTGAGGACATGTATTACACATTTGGTTTGGTTTTGAGAATTGTAACTCTTCGATAAGTATTTATATTTAAACGTTGTTTCTTCATTGTTTATTTGATTATCATTGCCTCGGGTAACCGAGATGGTAATGTCTTCATACCTGAGTGGTCCTGTTAAGGCACTTGAAGTATGGGGGTGTTACACAGCCTCACGAAGAGGCGCAGCAGGTACTGCGCTCCTTCGAAGAGGCGCGCAGTTGCTGCGTCCTTTCTCGACGGTTAGTCTTAAAATCCGTAAAAGAGGTTTTTAAAGCATGGTTTAGAAATCGTTTTTTAAGAGGTATTTTCGACATAAATCTTACATTGATACAAAAAGGTAAATAACAATAAATAAAAGAGAGAATTTACACCCTCAGACTTACATGTTTGACGAAACGAGAAGGACTAAGATATCGATTAGTGATGCTCGACGCGAATGTAAAGAAAGTGCCCTCGTAAGAGGAAAACGATTAAATTAATTAAGTTGATTGATGTGGAGTTGGTCAAATTGGTCGGTCATGCAAACGAGGCTGGTACTCAGAAGGATCCGAGCTTACGTGGTCGAATGTTCAAGCACGTAGACGCCAAAAAGTAAGAACAAAGGTCTAGAATGCAAAGGGAGAAGAGAAGGGCGGACACTCGCGTGAAAAATATGTGAGACCGAAAGTCTCTATTTATACTAATCACACGACGGAATTATGGTAAGACTAGGATACGGAAGGAAAGATCCGGAAATAACCGACTTAGGTTAAACGCGGAAACTTGGACAAAAAGAAAACCTTGAGGAAAAGGCGCAGTAGAGCTGCGTCCCTTGGAAGAGGCGCAGCACCTGCTGCGTCCCTTCCTCGGGGTTCCTCTCCGCGCAAGAAAGCGCGTTTGACAGCCTGTCGTATTTTAGGCATAACTTTCACTACAAGACTCGGAATAAGGTGATTTCGGTGGCGTTGGAAAGCTAAGAAAGAGATCTAGAACTTTCTGTGAAATAGGCCCGACCAAACAAAGTGGTTATCACCTCGTAAAATGGGCCTAAAGGTCGGGTTGTCATTTTAGCTAAATGAAATGCACATTTTGTAATGTAAACTTTTAGTTTAGCCTAAAGAAGTGACATGAGACTCAAAATGAGATATAATCTCAACATTTTATGACATCCTAACCTTAGGTAGACAAGCACATTGTTTTGACTCGGGATTTGACGGTTTTAGGAAATGAAGACGGTTTTTGACCCGGACTCCAAATGTACTCTAATTACTGTCAAAACGACCGTATCGGCACGTAGATGACAATTAAGAGGTAGACATAAATGTTTGAGTGATCACTTGATGATAAACTTACGAACTGTCACAAATCGTTCCGCGTACCAAACATACGGCCCAATCATCACCGGGTGGTTTGCGGGAGGTGCAGAAATGAGGTGTCTACAGAGCCCCCACTTTGACTGAGGCTTGGACAAGGCGAAAGTCAAAGTATAGCCATCAGGTCAATCGAAGATTACAACCTGACGACTATGGCGACGCGAGGAGGTTCAAGGGGTCTGAACCAAGGACCTGTCGTCGGGAACATTTTAGAGTCTGTCGACTATCGGGGAGGGTCGTTTAAAGTCCATTAGACTACGTAAGGAAGCTCGTCAGCCATAACAAAAGACCATACCTGAGATACCCCTGGGTGAAACGGAACTGAAGACGCTTCAGCAAAACTCTTTGGTCTGAAGATAACTTGGTGTCTGAAGGCATTAGGGGTCACAGGATTATGAAGAAACTTCTTAATACTTCCGAAGGCTAACTCTGAAGGCTATCTATCACTAAAGGAAAGACTGAAGGACAACTCTCCCTAAAGGACTGAAAGGGGACTCAACTGAAAAGGAGTTATCTGAAGGTTACTGAAAGGATTATCCTGAAGTGTCTAAAGAAATAAAGGATTATCTGAAGGGAGGAAGGCTCAAGGAAGGATTATCCCAAAGGTTATCTAAAGGGTTGTCTGAAGGATATGAAGGTAAGTTTCTGAAAGATCTGAAGGGTTTATCCTAAAAAAGGGTTACCTGAATGATATGAGGGTTTATCCTGAAAAAGGTTACCTAAAGATATGAAGGATCACCTGGGGGTATCTGCCTCTCTCTGTCCTCAAGCAGACTCTCGCTGGGGAATAAAACGATGATTTTGGGGAATCTGCATGTTTCTGTCCTCAAGCAAACTCTCGTTGGGTGATTACTCTAGGGAATCTGCATGTTTCTGTCCTCAAGCAAACTCTCGTTGGGTGATTACTCTAGGGAATCTGCATATTTCTGTCCTCAAGTAAACTCTCGTTGGGGAATAAATCTTGGGAACTGATCTCCATGTCTCGAAAGGGAATGTCTGTCCGTGTACTCTCGTTGGGGGAACAGAATAGAGGTGTGTCGAAACACCTGTTAAAGAATATTCGCTCGTTGTGGCAAGCGAGGTCTTGAAGAAGTACTGATTCTGATACTTACCTGCATGGTTAGTAGCCACACAAGAATGCAATCTAATATATGCACGTAAGCGATTATTACATGGACCTCGAATGAGGAAACACATAGGTTTGCAAAAGTCGTTTCTTTTTAAAAGTCATTTAAAACTTGTTCAAAGAAGTTTGTCGTTTGTAATGCGTTATGCATATTCAATGGGCTTTAGACACGTGACTGACGCGGCGTAGACCTTATGCAGACGTGAAAATATAGACTTAGCTTGGACTGACGCGACACAGGGATGACTCTGACAGACTTTGTTTAAGTATGCGCAACCCCTAGCCAAATGTGGGTGATAACGCGTATCAATTCCAAAGGTAGAAGAATTGCAAGAATGATGAAGGCATATAAAGGTAAGGCATGAGCCATAGATCATCTGTCTACTAGGACTTCTTTCACCACCGTTTGCTGTAAACGAGACCCATCTTGAGGCACAATGACTTGGAGAATTGATCTAAGATCTTTGTCATTGTCCGGACCGAGTACTAGCTAGACTTAGACTAAGATAGGAATAAAGGAAGGGTGGCATCTTGGAAGAGAAGCCCCCAGGATGAGAAGATGACTCTGGAGTTTTGGTAAAAAAGGAGACTGAGCGACCATAAGGAGCCCCCAGTATAGAGGTGCTGGTTGTAGAAGGGATGTTAATTGAGGCTTGGAAAGTTGAAATAGAGGTTGAAAGTTGGGATGGTTGATTGAGGTTGAAAGTTGGGATAGTTGTGGTTGTATCCTTCTTGTGTAAGAAAGGACTGCCTACGTATCCACCTGAGTAGGTGAAATCAAACCAGATCGTAGTTCTGATGTGTGCCTAAGCTATGTTGTTAGGTCCTTAAAGTGCAGGGTCACAAGGGTGTATTCCTTTGGTGACTCGAAGAACTGATTTGAGATAACTCCCTTTGATCATAGACCAAAGAGGTGTAACTAATTTTGTAAAAATTTCCTTGTCATGTGAGCACACTTAGTGGACCCTAAGGATGAATATGGGTATGTCCCGTTCTGGTAGCAAAGTATTTGAAGACTCCGTGTATAGGTCAAGGTGAAACTGGATTGGATATTTGGAATGTGGAGCTCGTTAATAAGAGGCTTTGATGAACAAATCTCTGGAGCTTAATTTTGTGGAGTTAAGGCTTAATGGGATTATGGCTTGTAATGTGGCTTGGAAATGGGGTCTCTTGGCTTGATGTAGCCTGAGCACATAAAGGTAGGTTAAAATGACGTGGAATCAAGTTCCATGTCTTGGCCCTAAAGGATAGGTATACTTGACGAGCTCGAGAGGATTCTCAAAATTCCTAACTATCTCCCCGTAACAGTCTCGAGAAGGACTTAGGGTGTGTGATGTGTGAAAGGCTAAGTGAGGGTGCTAGCTGACCATCTTCATTGATGTCTTGATTCTATATAGACTTCATTAGTATTTCGTATTTGATATTGTTCTTGATTCAGACACAGATTCTTGGTCTGGAATATATTTCGGATTTTTGCTCGGATTCTTGATTTAGGTTTTTGAGGATAATTTTGACTTTGGATATTGACTTGACTTGCTTGATTGAGCCTTCTTCTTTTGTCTCTTTTGTCTTGGGCTATAGGCATAACTACGGCTTCGGATATTGAACTTGGGTATTTCTCTTGATTGAGCCTTTGTCTTTGATCGTGGCTCGTATCATCTTGGATTTGATTGTTACCATGGATTTGGGTTAGACTAGAGCCTTTGGTGTGAAATGGGTTGGTTTTTAGTAACACGGGTTGTTTATTGTGGGGAATGGGCTTGCCTTCCGTCGTGGATTGTTAACAAGGGAGACGGTGCGATTAGATCCTAGAATCTCTTCAGATAGGCTCGTCCTAAACTGGGGTATATTGTGGTTTCTATTGCCAGACATGGAATAGGTAAGAAAAGAACACGGAGTTTCAGGTCCTCTACAACTTTGAACGGAACATCATATAAGTGCACTCACATTGACTGTCATGTGTTGTTGTTGTCATTTTAAAAAATGTCTCAAACCAATTCTTGTTGTCACAATAAAAAGGGTAGAGGAAGAGATATGATAGAATATATGGATTGAAAAGTGTGCTTTTATTGAAATGAATAATAAATGTATTTAACATAGATATGAGAAGACACGTGACTCATGGGACAGCCCCCAGGTTGTCACTAGGAATGGAAATGGACACAAAGAAAGACACTAGAAAAATTATGGGATAGAAAGCCTAAGACTCGGATTCGGACCCGGACTTAGACGCGATCTAAGATCTAGACTCGTAATCATCGGCCCACGCTTGAACATTCTCTTTTCCAGCAACTGGCTTCGGCATCTGACTTTGAGCATTCACCCATTTGAGCACCTCATCTTCGTCATTGGGAACACTGAAAGGGTAATAGTCAAGAAAAGTTTCTTGATAAGTGGTATATCCATGAGGATTGCCTAAGCTACCTTGTGGGTTAAAGGTTGAGAGGGACAACCTCCCGCTTTCAATCATATCTTGAATGTCATTTTTTAATTTGTAACATTTCTCTGTATCATGCCCTTTGCCTCTATGGTATTTGCAGTAGGCATTCTCATCCCAAAACTTGGATTTCCTTTCTGGTTCGGGTGTAGGTCCTATAGGCTTCAACATTCGTTGTTCCATGAGTCTCTGAAAGGCATCGGCGTATCTAATACCAATGTTGGTAAATTTCCTAGGAGGTGTGCCCTTATTTTCGGAAGGCTTTGTAAATGACCCCGAAGGCTCTATGAGGTTGCCTTTGTTGATTTTGATTCTTGGATGGAAAGAACTAAGAATAGGTTGTCCATTTGTTGCTTTCTCCTTAGGACTGTCAAGTTGAGGGTTTGTCTGGACACTTTTCATTTTGAGAAGTTGGGCATCAAGCTTCTTACCCATTTTGGCGAACTGGTTTTCTATGTTGGAAAGCCGAGAGTTTAGGCTATCTCTATTTTGGAAAATTTGTTGTTGAAGGCAATGGAAAGCATGAGCATTCCACTTTGGATATCGTCGTCTTCGAGCACGTTGATCTCTCTGTCATCATAAGGATCGAGGAGATGAGAAAAGTCTAGAGATGATTCTTCGTCATGTTTGATGATATTAGACCCAAGAGGGTCGATTTTCTTGGATTTCCCGACAGAAGGTGGCTTAGGAAGCTTGCCTCCTTCGATCATATCTTGGATGGTGTGTTTCAAGAGAAAACACTCTTCAATATCATGGCCTCTACCTTGGTGATATAAGCAGTATTTGTTGCCCTTCCAAAGGTTCATCTGTTTCTCTAAAGGTGGATCCGGAGTCGGTCCTATTGGATGTAGTTTACCTTGAGCAGAAAGTCTCTTCAAAGCATCGGCATAAGACATGCCTAAATTGGTAAGCACCCTTTGATGCCTCCCAGGTTTCCTTTCAGCTGTTTTCGGCTTTCTAGGACGATAGCTATTGCAAGAGGTAAGCTTTGGACGACCTAGACTAGAGGTTTCTCTAGGTGGTGTGTTCTTTTCCACCATTCTATTCTCGAGGGTGAGGACGCGAATGCTAAAATTTTCCACTGTAGCTTGAACTCCTAGGACCATGACATAAACGTCTTGGAGAGACACGGTGATTGTGGCTTGATCTGCTTCATGACTTTGCTGACTGACAGAACTTGCTGGATTCCTACTCGACAGAAATGACATGCATTACAACTCGATTTGACATGGGATCACGCATACTAAGGCAAAAAAAACAAAGGGACAAGATGACAAATCTAGACTTGACTTGTGAATTCGTGAAATGTCGTGAACGACTTCTCGTGTTTGAATTCATGGTGTTTGACTTTGATCTTAGGCTCGAGTATTGATTTTGACAGAGTGACATTTATGTGGTTGACCTTATTGACGGGATTGATGACACGTGTTGATTCTGGACTCGAGGTTTGCTTATAGGTGTTAAGAAGACTTGTTGTAGTTTAGACTCAAATATGAGGCCCATTGAGACTCGTGTGTTGAGCCTCAAAACGTGTGACTCGATGTGTCGAAAATGCTTAGATCCTAACTGAATTGGGGTAGGGAGTCCAAAATAATGGCGTGACGCCTTAGGACTTGACTTGAACGTTGAAAAGACCCAAAATGTAAAGGAAGACGGGTTCATGACTCGACGGAGTTCCGACTAGGACATAGTCGGTTTGAACTTTGACTCTAACTTAGCCCAATTGAATTTACATATTTACATTTACATGTTGGAAAATATTTTGAATAAAACGTTTTTGTTTTTTTTTTGGAATTTTTTTTTTTTTTAAAACGTTTTTGTTTTTTTTTTGGTTTTTTGAAATGGGTTTGAGGCCCGAAATTTGACTCGATAAACGGACAGAATTTTGACTGGGTTTTGCGCTAATCAAAGGCCTTTTCGAAATTTTCATTTAAAAAGGATTTTAAATTTTACAAAAATTGTCATGGTTTCGTTTAGAAATGGTGATCACGTAAGGTACAAACATATATACAGGCGTTATAACGGGATGCTGAAAGCATTTAAAAGGGTTTTGGTTTAAAGGGTGGGTTGCCATACCGAACCATCAAACCCGAAGTCTGTGGAGAGGCTCGTACCAAACAAGAGTAAGGCCGATTCCTAGTCCATTTCCTCAAATAGTGAAGGCCCTTGATACAAACAAGAGTAAGCATCATGGTATGGATGACGTCAATCGCTATCCATCCTTAGGCCCAAATAAGAATTAGGACCGTTTATACGGGACGATTGGTCGAATTGGTTGGGTTGGGCCTAGGAATGCCGAGTGAAACGATCTAGGAAGACCGAGTTATGAAAACCGACAATTGTCTTGTACAAAATATTCCCTAACCTTGTTCAAGTTTCACCCTTTTGGCTACACGTAAGTGTATTATCCCCAGCAGAGTCGCCAAACTGTGGACATGGGCCACGGGGGCGCTTGGGAAATAAGCGTTTGCATTTTATGGAGTCGCCACCAATTTTTATGGGAAATTGGAACCGTTCGAATACCTCGTGTCATGTCAAGACACAAAGTAGAGACATGAACACTAAGCAATCGTTACCCTTAGTATTCTATGTCTAGAATGACTCTCATGGATGCCAATGAACACGGGTGTTCACGGAGATCTGTAGTAAGGGGTGAGGGTACGTATTAGGAAGCTCTTTTGATCGAACACCTAATCCTGCCCGCCTCGATAGCGGCCTCTACTAATGATTAGGGAAGTTATTCGTACTCGATATATCGTTGATTGTATGCATGCAATGCAACATTCATGTTTTAATCCTAGCATGTGAAAATTAGGCTAAATCGGTGGACAATTAGTTTAGCAAACAATTAGGTCGAATTAGGGATTTAATGCTCAATTACATGTGAAAACATTCAAGCAATAAAGGAAATACAATAACTATAAATTACAATAATGGAAATTACAATAATTACAATGGATTAGGAGATTTATGTCGAAAATACCTTTAAAACGGAAAATTTGAGAAAAAGAATAAAAGAAAGAAATACGAACCGATCAGTAGGTGATAATACGAATAATAGTTAGTTATACGTAAACTAAAAAACTAAGTCAAGGCGAAAACGGAGTTCAGGGACAGAATTCAACCCGGAACAGGCGCATCAGAGCTGCGTCCTTTGGAATAGGCGCAGCAGACGCTGCGTCTGTTCCTGACCTGAATTCTGGTTGTGAAGCCGGAATTGCGTATTGTTAATACTCGTCGGTAAATTTAATGATTGATTAAATTATCTACTCGGATGAAAGTGATTACTAGGTTATTTACATGTGATTAATGGGTCATAAAGCAATAAAACATGGATAAGGCAGAATTAAACGAATTATTTACATGAAACAACGATTGATTAGTGACATGGGTGAATTAAATAGGTTAAACATGATGAATTAATAACGAATTAATGATGAACATGCGATATATATGACAAAAGACAGATGAAAATATGTCAAAGGATCGAATTCCAGAAACTCAATATGAACAAATCGAACTTCTACAACCCGGATTGAATTTAATGACGAAAACCCGCAAATATTGGTTATAAGGGATTTAAGTCGAATTTAATGACGAATTAAATATGTTAATGATAATGAATAATATACATGTGAAATATATGTTATTATGACGAAGAATTAAAGAAAACAAACGAAACAAATAAACTTTGACGAATTACGAGAGGATTTAAGGAAGAAGAAAGGAAGCGAGAAATCTGGCGGCCTCACGAAGAGGCGCAAAGCAGATGCTGCGCTCCTTCAAGAGGCGCAGCGATTGCTGCGTCCTTTCTCGACAGTTAGTCTTAAATCCGTAAAAGAGGTTTTTAAAGCATGGTTTAGAAATCGTTTTTTAAGAGGTATTTTCGACATAAATCTTACATTGATACAAAAAGGTAAATAACAATAAATAAAAGAGAGAATTTACACCCTCAGACTTACATGTTTGACGAAACGAGAAGGACTAAGATATCGATTAGTGATGCTCGACGCGAATGTAAAGAAAGTGCCCTCGTAAGAGGAAAACGATTAAATTAATTAAGTTGATTGATGTGGAGTTGGTCAAATTGGTCGGTCATGCAAACGAGGCTGGTACTCAGAAGGATCCGAGCTTACGTGGTCGAATGTTCAAGCACGTAGACGCCAAAAAGTAAGAACAAAGGTCTAGAATGCAAAGGGAGAAGAGAAGGGCGGACACTCGCGTGAGAAATATGTGAGACCGAAGGTCTCTATTTATACTAATCACACGACGGAATTATGGTAAGACTAGGATACGGAAGGAAAGATCCGGAAATAACCGACTTAGGTTAAACGCGAAAACTTGGACAAAAAGAAAACCTTGAGGAAAAGGCGCAGTAGAGCTGCGTCCCTTGGAAGAGGCGCAGCACCTGCTGCGTCCCTTCCTCAGCGGGTTCCTCCTGCGCAAGAAAGCGCGTTTGACAGCCTGTCGTATTTTAGGCATAACTTTCTCTACAAGACTCGGAATAAGGTGATTTCGGTGGCGTTGGAAAGCTAAGAAAGAGATCTAGAACTTTCTGTGAAATAGGCCCGACCAAACAAAGTGGTTATCACCTCGTAAAATGGGCCTAAAGGTCGGGTTGTCATTTTAGCTAAATGAAATGCACATTTTGTAATGTAAACTTTTAGTTTAGCCTAAAGAAGTGACATGAGACTCAAAATGAGATATAATCTCAACATTTTATGACATCCTAACCTTAGGTAGACAAGCACATTGTTTTGACTCGGGATTTGACGGTTTTAGGAAATGAAGACGGTTTTTGACCCGGACTCCAAATGTACTATAATTACTGTCAAAACGACCGTATCGGCACGTAGATGACAATTAAGAGGTAGACATAAATGTTTGAGCGATCACTGGATGATAAACTTACGAACTGTCACAAATCGTTCTGCGTACCAAACATGCGGCCCAATCATCACCGGGTGGTTTGCGGGAGGTGCAGAAATGAGGTGTCTACAGAGCCCCCACTTTGACTGAGGCTTGGACAAGGCAAAAGTCAAAGTATAGCCATCAGGTCAATCGAAGATTACAACCGACGACTATGGCGACGCGAGGCGGTTCAAGGGGTCGAACCAAAGACCGTCGTCGGAACATTTTAGAGTCTGTCGACTATCGGGAGGGTCGTTTAAAGTCCATTAGACTACGTAAGGAAGCTCGGACCATAAGAAGAGACCATACCTGAGATACCCCTGGGTGAAACGGAATCAAGACGCTTGAAAAACTCTTTGGTCTCGAAGATAACTTGGTGTCTCAAGGCATTAGGGATCACGGGATTATGAAGAAACTTCTTAATACTTAGAAGGCTAACTCAAAGGCTATCTATCACTAAAGGAAAGGTGAAGGAAAACTCTCCTAAAGGACTGAAAGGGGACTCAACTGAAAAGGAGTTATCTGAAGGTTACTGAAAGGATTATCCTGAAGTGTCTGAAAAAATAAAGGATTATCTGAAATGAGGAAGGCTCAAGGAAGGATTATCCCAAAGGTTATCAAAAGGGTTGTCTGAAGGATATGAAGGTAAGTTTCTGAAAGATCTGAAGGGTTTATCCTAAAAAAGGGTTACCTGAAAGA
Source organism: Silene latifolia (assembly GCF_048544455.1). Classification (NCBI taxonomy): domain Eukaryota; kingdom Viridiplantae; phylum Streptophyta; class Magnoliopsida; order Caryophyllales; family Caryophyllaceae; genus Silene; species Silene latifolia. Next base: position 39,330,407 of record NC_133532.1, on the reverse strand, counting down.
TATGAGGGTTTATCCCTGAAAAAGGTTACCTAAAGATATGAAGGATCACACAGGGGTATCGCCTCTCTCTCCCTCAAACGGACTCTCACCGGGAATAAAACGATGATTTTGGGGAATCTGCATGTTTCTGTCCTCAAGCAAACTCTCGTTGGGTGATTACTCTAGGGAATCTGCATGTTTCTGTCCTCAAGTAAACTCTCGTTGGGGAATAAATCTTGGGAACTGATCTCCATGTCTCGAAAGGGAATGTCTGTCCGTGTACTCTCGTTGGGGGAACAGAATAGAGGTGTGTCGAAACACCTGTTAAAGAATATTCGCTCGTTGTGGCAAGCGAGGTCTTGAAGAAGTACTGATTCTGATACTTACCTGCATGGTTAGTAGCCACACAAGAATGCAATCTAATATATGCACGTAAGCGATTATTACATGGACCTCGAATGAGGAAACACATAGGTTTGCAAAAGTCGTTTCTTTTTAAAAGTCATTTAAAACTTGTTCAAAGAAGTTTGTCGTTTGTAATGCGTTATGCATATTCAATGGGCTTTAGACACTTGACTGACGCGACGTAGACCTTATGCGGACGTGAAAATATAGACTTAGCTTGGACTGACGTGACACAGGGATGACTCTGACAGACTTTGTTTAAGTATGCGCAACCCCTAGCCAAATGTGGGTGATAACGCGTATCAATTCCAAAGGTAGAAGAATTGCAAGAATGATGAAGGCATATAAAGGTAAGGCATGAGCCATGGATCATCTGTCTACTACGACTTCTTTCACCACCATTTGCTGTAAAAGAGACCCCTCTTGAGGCACGATGACTTGGAGAATTGATCTAAGATCTTTGTCATTGTCCGGACCGAGTACTAGCTAGACTTAGAATAAGATAGGAATAAAGGAAGGGTGGCATCTTGGAAGAGAAGCCCCCAGGATGAGAAGATGACTCTGGAGTTTTGGTAAAAAAGGAGACTGAGCGACCATAAGGAGCCCCCAGTATAGAGGTGCTGGTTGTACAAGGGATGTTAATTGAGGCTTGGAAAGTTGAAATAGAGGTTGAAAGTTGGTATGGTTGATTGAGGTTGAAAGTTGGGATAGTTGTGTCCTTGAGGACTGCCTACGTATTCACGTGAAGTGAAATCAAACCAGATCGTAGTTCTGAGGTTTGGTTAATTTTATTTGGGTGTTGTGGTTGTATCCTTCTTGTGTAAGAAAGGACTGCCTACGTATCCACCTGAGTAGGTGAAATCAAACCAGATCGTAGTTCTGATGTGTGCCTAAGCTATGTTGTTAGGGCCTTAAAGTGCAGGGTCACAAGGGTGTATTCCTTTGGTGACTCGAAGAACTGATTTGAGATAACTCCCTTTGATCATAGACCAAAGAGGTGTAACTAATTTTGTAAAAATTTCCTTGTCATGTGAGCACACTTAGTGGACCCTAAGGATGAATATGGGTATGTCCCGTTCTGGTAGCAAAGTATTTGAAGACTCCGTGTATAGGTCAAGGTGAAACTGGATTGGATATTTGGAATGTGGAGCTCGTTAATAAGAGGCTTTGATGAACAAATCTCTGGAGCTTGATTTTGTGGAGTTAAGGCTTAATGGGATTATGGCTTGTAATGTGGCTTGGAAATGGAGTCTCTTGGCTTGATGTAGCCTGAGCACATAAAGGTAGGTTAAAATGACGTGGAATCAAGTTCCATGTCTTGGCCCTAAAGGATAGGTATACTTGACGAGCTCGAGAGGATTCTCAAAATTCCTAACTATCTCCCCGTAACAGTCTCGAGAAGGACTTAGGGTGTGTGATGTGTGAAAGGCTAAGTGAGGGTGCTAGCTGACCATCTTCATTGATGTTTTGATTCTATATAGACTTCATTAGTATTTCGTATTTGATATTGTTCTTGATTCTGCATACGATTCTTGTCCGGAATATATTTTGATTTTTGCTCGGATTCTTGATTCAGGTTTTTGAGGATAATTTTGACTTTGGATATTGACTTGACTTGCTTGATTGAGCCTTCTTCTTTTGTCTCTTTTGTCTTGGGCTATAGGCATAACTACGGCTTCGGATATTGAACTTGGGTATTTCTCTTGATTGAGCCTTTGTCTTTGATCGTGGCTCGTATCATCTTGGATTTGATTGTTACCATGGATTTGGGTTAGACTAGAGCCTTTGGTGTGAAATGGGTTGGTTTTTAGTAACACGGGTTGTTTATTGTGGGGAATGGGCTTGCCTTCCGTCGTGGATTGTTAACAAGGGAGACGGTCTGGATTCGTCCTAGAATCTCTTCAGATAGGCTCGTCCTAAACTGAGGTATATTGTGGTTTCTATTGCCAGACATGGAATAGGTAAGAAAAGAACACGGAGTTTCAGGTCCTCTACAACTTTGAACGGAACATCATATAAGTGCACTCACATTGACTGTCATGTGTTGTTGTTGTCATTTTAAAAAATGTCTCAAACCAATTCTTGTTGTCACAGGAAAAGGGTAGAGGAAGAGATATGATAGAATATATGGATTGAAAAGTGTGCTTTTATTGAAATGAATAATAAATGTATTTAACATAGATATGAGAAGACACGTGACTCATGGGACAGCCCCCAGGTTGTCACTAGGAATGGAAATGGACACAAAGAAAGACACTAGAAAAATTATGGGATAGAAAGCCTAAGACTCGGATTCGGACCCGGACTTAGACGCGATCTAAGATCTAGACTCGTAATCATCGGCCCACGCTTGAACATTCTCTTTTCCAGCAACTGGCTTCGGCATCTGACTTTGAGCATTCACCCATTTGAGCACCTCATCTTCGTCATTGGGAACACTGAAAGGGTAATAGTCAAGAAAAGTTTCTTGATAAGTGGTATATCCATGAGGATTGCCTAAGCTACCTTGTGGGTTAAAGGTTGAGAGGGACAACCTCCCGCTTTCAATCATATCTTGAATGTCATTTTTTAATTTGTAACATTTCTCTGTATCATGCCCTTTGCCTCTATGGTATTTGCGGAGGGCATTCTCATCCCAAAACTTGGATTTCCTTTCTGGTTCGGGTGTAGGTCCTATAGGCTTCAACATTCGTTGTTCCATGAGTCTCTGAAAGGCATCGGCGTATCTAATACCAATGTTGGTAAATTTTCTAGGAGGTGTGCCCTTATTTTCGGAAGGCTTTGTAAATGACCCCGAAGGCTCTATGAGGTTGCCTTTGTTGATTTTGATTCTTGGATGGAAAGAACTAAGAATAGGTTGTCCATTTGTTGCTTTCTCCTTAGACCGTCAAGTTGAGGGTTTGTCTGGACACTTTTCATTTTGAGAAGTTGGGCATCAAGCTTCTTACCCATTTTGGCGAACTGGTTTTCTATGTTGGAAAGCCGAGAGTTTAGGCTATCTCTATTTTGGAAAATTTGCTGTTGAAGGCAATGGAAAGCATGAGCATTCCACTTTGGATATCGTCGTCTTCGAGCACGTTGATCTCTCTGTCATCATAAGGATCGAGGAGATGAGAAAAGTCTAGAGATGATTCTTCGTCATGTTTGATGATATTAGACCCAAGAGGGTCGATTTTCTTGGATTTCCCGACAGAAGGTGGCTTAGGAAGCTTGCCTCCTTCGATCATATCTTGATGGTGTGTTTGAAGAGAAAACACTCTTCAATATCATGGCCTCTACCTTGGTGATATAAGCGTGTTTGTTGCCCTTCCAAAGGTTCATCTGTTTCTCTAAAGGTGGATCCTAGAGTCGGTCCTATTGGATGTAGTTTACCTTGAGCAGAAAGTCTCTTCAAAGCATCGGCATAAGACATGCCTAAATTGGTAAGCACCCTTTGATGCCTCCCGGGTTTCCTTTCAAATGTTTTTTAGGCTTTCTAGGACGATAGCTATTGCAAGAGGTAAGCTTTGGACGACCTAGACTAGAGGTTTCTCTAGGTGGTGTGTTCTTTTCCACCATTCTATTCTCGAGGGTGAGGACGCGAATGCTAAAATTTTCCACTGTAGCTTGAACTCCTAGGACCATGACATAAACGTCTTGGAGAGACACGGTGATTGTGGCTTGATCTGCTTCGTGACTTTGCTGACTAACAGAACTTGCTGGATTCCTACTCGACAGAAATGACATGCATTACAACTCGATTTGACATGGGATCACGCATACTAAGGCAAAAAAAACAAAGGGACGAGATGACAAATCTAGACTTGACTTATGAATTCGTGAAATGTCGTGAACGACTTCTCGTGTTTGAATTCATGGTGTTTGACTTTGATCTTAGGCTCGAGTATTGATTTTGACAGAGTGACATTTATGTGGTTGACCTTATTGACGGGATTGATGACACGTGTTGATTCTGGACTCGAGGTTTGCTTATAGGTGTTAAGAAGACTTGTTGTAGTTTAGACTCAAATATGAGGCCCATTGAGACTCGTGTGTTGAGCCTCGAAACGTGTGACTCGATGTGTCGAAAATGCTTAGATCCTAACTGAATTGGGGTAGGGAGTCCAAAATAATGGCGTGACGCCTTAGGACTTGACTTGAACGTTGAAAAGACCCAAAATGTAAAGGAAGACGGGTTCATGACTCGACGGAGTTCCGACTAGGACATAGTCGGTTTGAACTTTGACTCTAACTTAGCCCAATTGAATTTACATATTTACATTTACATGTTGGAAAATATTTTGAATAAAACGTTTTTGTTTTTTTTTTGGATTTGTTTTTTTTTTTTTTTTTTTTTAAAACGTTTTTTTTTTTTGGTTTTTTGAAATGGGTTTGAGGCCCGAAATTTGACTCGATAAACGGACAGAATTTTGACTGGGTTTTGCGCTAATCAAAGGCCTTTTCGAAATTTTCATTTAAAAAGGATTTTAAATTTTACAAAAATTGTCATGGTTTCGTTTAGAAATGGTGATCACGTAAGGTACAAACATATATACAGGCGTTATAACGGGATGCTGAGTGCATTTAAAAGGGTTTTGGTTTAAAGGGTGGGTTGCCATACCGAACCATCAAACCCGAAGTCTGTGGAGAGGCTCGTACCAAACAAGAGTAAGGCCGATTCCTAGTCCATTTCCTCAAATAGTGAAGACCCTTAATACAAACAAGAGTAAGCATCATGGTATGGATGACGTCAATCGCTATCCATCCTTAGGCCCAAATAAGAATTAGGACCGTTTAGACGGGACGATTGGTCGAATTGGTTGGGTTGGGCCTAGGAAGGCCGAGTTATGAAAACCGACAATTGTCTTGTACAAACTATTCCCTAACCTTGTTCAAGTTTCACCCTTTTGGCTACACGTAAGTGTATTATCCCCAGCAGAGTCGCCAAACTGTAGACATGGGCCACGGGGGCGCTTGGGAAACAAGCGTTTGCATTTTGTGGAGTCGCCACCAATTTTTATGGGAAATTGGAACCGTTCGAATACCTCGTGTCATGTCAAGACACAAAGTAGAGATATGAACACTAAGCAATCGTTACCCTTAGTATTCTATGTCTAGAATGACTCTCGTGGATGCCAATGAACACGGGTGTTCACGGAGATCTGGAGTAAGGGGTGAGGGTACGTATTAGGAAACTCTTTTGATCGAACACCTAATCTCGCCCGCCTCGATAGCGGCCTCTACTAATGATTAGGGAAGTTATTAGTACTCGATATATCGTTGATTGTATGCATGCAATGCAACATTCACGTTTTAATCCTAGCATGTGAAAATTAGGCTAAGTCGGTGGACAATTAGTTTAGCAAACAATTAGGTCGAATTAGGGATTTAATGCTCAATTACATGTGAAAACATTCAAGCAATAAAGGAAATACAATAACTATAAATTACAATAATGGAAATTACAATAATTACACTGGATTAGGCGATTTATGTCGAAAATACCTTTAAAACGGAAAATTTGAGAAAAAGAATAAAAGAAAGAATTATGAACCGATCAGTAGGTGATAATACGAATAATAGTTAGTTATACGTAAACTAAATAACTAAGTCAAGGTGAAAACGGAGTTCAGGGACAGAATTCAACCCGGAACAAGCGCATCAGAGCTGCGTCCTTTGGAATAGGCGCAGCAGACGCCGACTGCGTCTGTTCGACTCAAATTCAGTCCGTGAAGCTTGAAGCGAATTGCGTATTGTTAATACTCGTCGGTAAATTTAATGATTGATTAAATTATCTACTCGGATGAAAGTGATTACTAGGTTATTTACATGTGATTAATGGGTCATAAAGCAATAAAACATGGATAAGCGCGAAATTAAACGAATTATTTACATGAAACAACGATTGATTAGTGACATGGGTGAATTAAATAGGTTAAACATGATGAATTAACAACGAATTAATGATGAACATGCGATATATATGACAAAAGACAGATGAAAATATGTCAAAGGATCGAATTCCAGAAACTCAATATGAACAAATCGAACTTCTACAACCCGGATTGAATTTAATGACGAAAACCCGCAAATATTGGTTATAAGGGATTTAAGTCGAATTTAATGACGAATTAAATATGTTAATGATAATGAATAATATACATGTGAAATATATGTTATTATGACGAAGAATTAAAGAAAACAAACGAAACAAATAAACTTTGACGAATTACAGAGGACGAAGGAAGAAGAAAGGAAGCAGGAACTGCGGCAGCCTCACGAAGAGGCGCAGCAGGCTGCGCTCCTTCAAGAGGCGCAGCGATTCTTTGCGTCCTTTCTCGACGTTAGTCTTAAAAAATCCGTAAAAGAGGTTTTAAAGCATGGTTTAGAAATCGTTTTTTAAGAGGTATTTTCGACATAAATCTTACATTGATACAAAAAGGTAAATAACAATAAATAAAAGAGAGAATTTACACCCTCAGACTTACATGTATGATGAAACGAGAAGGACTAAGATATCGATTAGTGATGCTCGACGCGAATGTAAAGAAAGTGCCCTCGTAAGAGGAAAACGATTAAATTAATTAAGTTGATTGATGTGGAGTTGGTCAAGTTGGTCGGTCATGCAAACGAGGCTGGTACTCAGAAGGATCCGAGCTTACGTGGTCGAATGTTCAAGCACGTAGACGCCAAAAAGTAAGAACAAAGGTCTAGAATGCAAAGGGAGAAGAGAAGGGCGGACACTCGCGTGAGAAATATGTGAGACCGAAGGTCTCTATTTATACTAATCACACGACGGAATTATGGTAAGACTAGGATACGGAAGGAAAGATCCGGAAATAACCGACTTAGGTTAAACGCGGAAACTTGGACAAAAAGAAAACCTTGAGGAAAAGGCGCAGCAGAGCTGCGTCCCTTGGAAGAGGCGCAACACCTGATGCGTCCCTTCCTCAGCGGGTTCCTCCTGCGCAAGAAAGCGCGTTTGACAGCCTGTCGTATTTTAAGCATAACTTTCTCTACAAGACTCGGAATAAGGTGATTTTGGTGGCGTTGGAAAGCTAAGAAAGAGATCTAGAACTTTCTGTGAAATAGGCCCGACCCAACAAAGTGGTTATCACCTCGTAAAATGGGCCTAAAGGTCGGGTTGTCATTTTAGCTAAATGAAATGCACATTTTGTAATGTAAACTTTTAGTTTAGCTTAAAGAAGTTACATGAGACTCAAAATGAGATATAATCTCAACATTTTATGACATCCTACCTTAGGTAGACAAGCACATTGCTTTGACTCGGGATTTGACGGTTTTAGGAAATGAAGACAGTTTTTGACCCGGACTCCAAATGTACTCTAATTACTGTCAAAACGACCGTATCGGCACGTAGATGACAATTAAGAGGTAGACATAAATGTTTGAGCGATCACTTGATGATAAACTTACGAACTGTCACAAATCGTTCCGCGTACCAAACATGCGGCCCAATCATCACCGGGTGGTTTGCGGGAGGTGCAGAAATGATGTGTCTACACCTACGATTAATCTTTAGATTTTATTTATTTAGTGGAATATCTAATTAGTACCGTCCAAACATTAAGGCCTGAAAGTTAGACATAAGATTTTTGCACTCAACCCAAACTCCTCTGCAAATTGCATCCAACCAGTACATATCTTCCATCGAATTTGAAAGTTCTAGGACTCCTCTTGGAACTTGTGGTAAATTTGAGCAAGGAATAGTTATCATTGCACGAGACGGTCTCATATCCTAAAACGGTGCTATTATGTAAAAATATACGTAACTCCAAAGCAAAATCCCATGTATAGCCTACACTTTGCCTCTTACCCTTCTTTAAAACAAATTAAAAAAAATTATCACCCTTCTCTCCCTCTCAAAGCAAAATTAATTCATGGCAGTCTTAATTCATTAATAATTCATCAAATATGGATCTTAATCCCCACATATGAGAAGTAATTTCGTTGTTTTACCAAAATTTTTATTAATACATGTATTTTAATCAATTTAGTGACTATTTTTAAAGAAAAATGAATTTTATAATTAGGGTTTTGATTTTTTGTTGTTGGTTGTCGGCGGTGGTCGATTTGGTCGGAGCATGGTGTTCGGCGATGATCGTAGGGTTTATGGTGTACTCCGTTGGCGCGGTGGCCAAACATTGGATGTACGGTGGTGGCCCTTACCTTCACCAATCCAAACTTGTATAGTTGTATTCACCTTTTCAAGTTATCATTTATCGAATGATTAAAGGAGTGTTGAATACTACTAAAGTACTAACAAACAGTTTAATTTTAATTGGAAATTATAAGAGGATGGTAAATCAGGGGAATTCATCAACTTTGGCTCATGCGTTGACCAACCTCACTTCTGACATTTCATCAAAACTTCCGACCGAGGCTCGGTGAAATAGACATGTCTGTGAAGATGCGGGCTGGGGAAAGCTTGAACCCAATTCCTACAGTGATGAATATAAGCGCAATTGCCCATCCTCAAAGGTATTAAAAATTGGAAATCTTGTGAGAAGCGGAAAAACCATCAAAAAACGACGACCTTTTCATTCTTATTATTTTTTCAATATGAAAAAGGGCCAACTTAGAGACCATCTCGCTAGAACCACAAGATTCCAGTTGGTGATGATGGAAACGGAAGAAAGTTCGCCCAACCATTGGAAGAGGATCAGAGACAGCAGATCTTTAAAATCAGGTGCCAGGATCCTGGCCCTGCACCGTCGACTAAATACCGCACAGTCGACCACCTTTCATCGCCGATGTCCCCTTCCCCTATCTCCTAGTCGGTCAGTTTCAAGGTGAGGCGCTGAAATTCAACGGGGTAACTTTTGGGATTTTTTTTTTATTTTCTAGGTTTTTGATTTGTCTCTCTCTTGATGGTGTAAGAAATGAGATAGGTAAATTCGGAACAAGGCGAAAAATTGTGCGGGATATAGTAAAATTGTGTGTGGGATTTAGCATGTCTCTTATTTAATTATGAATGTTAGATTTTTGTTTACATGTTAGGTAGGTAACAGGTTACTTAATGACAAACAATTTGGTTGGCTCTCTTGGAATGGATTTGCTTCATTCCAATGTTTGGTTAGAGTCTTTTGGAATGGAGTTAGATACCCAATGGATTCTAACTCCATTCCAACCCCCTAGAATCTCATACCCAACTTCCCCCCTTGGTATCAAACTCCATTCCTCTCTTCTACAATTTTAAGATGAACCAAACAAGTTTATGAGGGAATGGATTTATAGCCCCATACCATTATGGATTCATATTCCAATCCATTCCATTCTATACTATTGAACCAAACGCCCTCTAAGTTAATTACATTATAGAGGGACAATTATAGGAAATAAATTTTCACAATGGCAGTTTTAGAAAAAAAAAATATTACAATGGCAATAAGAGTTTCAAACTCACTTTTATTGATTAATTCATAAAATTTCATACTAATAATTGATAAATAAAGCTATTCGGGGGGGGGCTTACCATCGGTCAATAGTCGATAGAAGCCCCAGATTTGATTGATTGGAGGCTAGAGTTTTTAGAGAGAAGAAAGGAATAGAGAGAAATTACTATTTGCACCTTTTATTTTAAAATAACAAAAAATTGATAAATAAAGTTATATGAGGGGCTTACCATCGTTCAATAGTCGATGGAAGCCCCAGATTTGATTGATTGGAGGTTAGGGTTTTTAGAGAGAAGAGATAGAAATTATTATTTGACAATATATTACTTTATTTTAGTAGTATATTACTTCTCTATATGGTAATATTTTATTTGTGACTTACGTTTTATTTCTTCGGTTTTATTTCTTTCACAAACACAATCACATCCGTTGATAAGAACCCATGAACACTTAGATCAACTGGAAGAGGTTGTTCTAACAATCTAGCTTAACCAGAGGTCTCGTGTTCGAGCCCTGGTAATGCAGCAGTGTTAAAACTCATGAGGGAAAGCTTTACCGCCATAGTGGTCATACCTGACTCTAATCCGGACTAAACCGAATGGTCTACACCAAAAAAAAAAAATCGTTCATAAGAAATGGAAAAAGAGAAATGAACCTAAATGACTGAAGATTGGAGATCAGAGGACCCCGTTTCCATTGTTTCACCTCTGTTATTCGCAACAATACGATGACTTTCCTCTTACTATTGGAATACATGACAAGATCAACTAGTATAGTCTTTAATTAGGCATTGTTTTATTTTAAAATAACAAAAAATTGATAAATAAAGTTATATGAGGGGCTTACCATCGTTCAATAGTCGATGGAAGCCCCAGATTTGATTGATTGGAGGTTAGGGTTTTTAGAGAGAAGAGATAGAAATTATTATTTGACAATATATTACTTTATTTTAGTAGTATATTACTTCTCTATATGGTAATATTTTATTTGTGACTTACGTTTTATTTCTTCGGTTTTATTTCTTTCACAAACACAATCACATCCGTTGATAAGAACCCATGAACACTTAGATCAATCGGAAGAGGTTGTTCTAACAATCTAGCTTAACCGAGAGGTCTCGTGTTCGAGCCACAGTAATGCGACGATGTTAAAACTCATGAGGGAAAGCTTTACCGCCATAGTGGTCATACCTGACTCTAATCCGGACTAAACCGAATGGTCTACACCAAAAAAAAAAAATCGTTCATAAGAAATGGAAAAAGAGAAATGAACCTAAATGACTGAAGATTGGAGATCAGAGGACCCCGTTTCCATTGTTTCACCTCTGTTATTCGCAACAATACGATGACTTTCCTCTTACTATTGGAATACATGACAAGATCAACTAGTATAGTCTTTAATTAGGCATTGTTAGTGGCTGAAGTCTGTTTTGAGTCTCCTCTACTTAGTCTGCTACCATATGAGCCTGAGAACCGTGATTCACTCATGTTGATGAGTATTTGAGTGTGGCATTGGTATCTCCACAACCTGCTTAAACTGTTTGCGAACATCATGCAAAACTCGGGGTCAAACAACTCGTTCCATCTCCAAACCTCCAACAAATCAACATTGGTGCTTCATCAATCCCAACCAAGTTTCCTAGTTTCACCCATATTCGACGTCTGTTTGCTTTATTTGATCTACCCTTAAGGAGAGACCGTAAACTCAAGTCCAAACTGAGAAGTGATACAACAGAGAATCCGTCATTTTTCCCTTTTTACTAGGTTCGTTGAAGCACCAAACAAACTTACCAATGTGGCACGGTTGCTCCTCAATCACTCGCAGTTTGTCAAGTCACTATTAAAATGAAAGGCAAACGTGTTCTCTTTAGCACCCATGATGTTGCCCTCAATACTTTACCTTTAGGGTTCTATAACTTCACCATCGTATTGATAGCCTCTTTCACATTTATGCCCTCGATGCCATATTTTCCCTACAAGCATACAGTTTAATTTTGCCTCCTCTCCAAATCATTCCCGACTTCCTAGTTTGACACTTTCGCCATGTTAGGGTCACCTTTCCCTACAATTTCATTCCCTCTACGCTTACTAGACCTTTTCATAAACGTTGCTAACAGCCCACACAGTTACCCTATTTCCACCCAATCAACGGAATTCAACCAACAATATATGATTAATCACCAAGAAAATTGTACCAACATATAACAAGAGAAAAAAATGAAACAAATATGAAGAAAGAAAGAGATGTCCACATACCAAAGACGAGGAAATCAAATCTCTTAAACCTAAACTGAAATTCCATAGAAAAGCTCATGAAAGACTTTTATTTTAAAATAACAAAAAAATGATAAATAAAGTTATATGAGGGGCTTACCATCGTTCAATAGTCGATGGAAGCCCCAGATTTGATTGATTGGAGGTTAAGGTTTTTAGAGAGAAGAGAGAGAAATTATTATTTGACAATATATTACTTTATTTTAGTAGTATATTACTTCTCTATATGGTAATATTTTATTTGTGACTTACGTTTTATTTCTTCAGTTTTATTTCTTTCACAAACACAATCACATCCGTTGATAAGAACCCATGAACACTTAGATCAACTGGAAGTGGTTGTTCTAACAAACTAGCTTAACCAGAGGTCTCGTGTTCGAGCTCGTAATGCAGCAGTGTTAAAACTCATGAGGGAAAGCTTTACCGCCATAGTGGTCATACCTGACTCTAATCCGGACTAAACCGAATGGTCTACACCAAAAAAAAATCGTTGATAAGAAATGGAAAAAGAGAAATGAACTTAAATAATGACTGAAGATTGGAGATCAGAGGACCCCGTTTCCATTGTTTCAGCTCTGTTATTCGCAGCAATACGATGACTTTCCTCTTACTATTGGAATACATGACAAGATCAACTAGTATAGTCTTTAGGCATTGTCAGTGGCTGAAGTCTGTTTTGAGTCTCCTCTACTTAGTCTGCTACCATATGAGCCTGAGAACTGTGGTTCACTCATGTTTGCGAACATCATGCAAAAACTCGGGGTCAAACAACTCGTTCCATCTCCAAACCACCAACAAATCAACATTGGTGCTTCATCAATCCTAACCAAGTTTCCTAGTTTCACCCATATTCGACGTTTGTTTGCTTTATTTGATCTACCCTTAAGGAGAGACCGTAAACTCAAGTCCAAACTCAGAAGTGATACAACAGAGAATCCGTCATTTTTCCCTTTTTACTAGGTTCGTTGAAGCACCAAACAAACTTACCAATGTGGCACGGTTGCTCCTCAATCACTCGCAGTTTGTCAAGTCACTGTCAAAATGAAAGGCAAACGTGTTCTCTTTAGCACCCATGATGTTGCCCTCAATACTTTACCTTTAGGGTTCCATAACTTCACCATCGTATTGATAGACTCTTTCACATTTATGCCCTCGATGCCATATTTTCCGTACAAGCATACAGTTTAATTTTGCCTCCTCTCCAAATCATTCCCGACTTCCTAGTTTGACACTTTCGCCATGTTAGGGTCACCCTTCCCTACAATTTCATTCCCTCTACGCTTACTAGACCTTTTCATAAACGTTGCTAACAGCCCACACAATTACCCTATTTCCACCCAATCAACGGAATTCAACCAACAATATATGATTAATCACCAAGAAAATTGTACCAACATATAACAAGAGAAAAATATGAAACAAATATGAAGAAAGAAACAAATGTTCACATACCAAAGATGAGGAAATCAAATCTCTTAAACCTAAACTGAAATTCCATAGAAAACCTCATAAAAGACTTTTCTAATGATATTTATGATATCACTTTTAGGGGTCGTTTGGTTACCCACTAAACAATGCAGGAACTTAAATTCATGTGAATTGCAAAATGGGTATGTTGTTTGGTTACCCCAATTCACATGAATTGGAAGTTCCCATGAATTCCAATTCCTCCACAATGGAGAAAGTTGTTTACCTAGACCCCCCTAGGTAAGTTAGAATGCCTACATGAATTGCACTTCCTCCATGGCAACCAAACATTTTTTTGCAATTCACATGAATTCCAAATTCACGTGTTTTATGACTTCCTAGGCAATACAAATTCCTATATGCAACCAAACGACCCCTTACTTTATATTGATTTCAAAATAAATTTATTGCGACACCCTCTTATAAACGACTCTAAATAATACTTCATCCTTTTAACTCCACTCTACCACTTTCATTTTTGTACACTATTTACAAGTGACAATTCAATTTCAATTTTCTCTCAATACAAAAGTGAAAATATATTAATGTGGGATCTTGTTTGATTCGGCTTTACGATTACGAGTGTATTAAAAATATCAAACTTTTATAATTTTTGCAAATACGTAGTTAACGATATTTACCGTGTAAAATACGGATTGACAAACATAACATAAAAAAGTAAAGTGGTAGAGGCGAGTTGAAGGGATGAAGTACAATAGTACATCATAAAGTGTGTTTAATGAAGGTTTTAGGAGTACTTGAACAACTTGACCACCTCTCAATATATAAACCTCAGAAAAAGAATACCGAAAGAGGCCACCATAGTACTCTCCATAGCACTATAGCTGACAACAACATTTACACACACAAAGACCTCTCTCACTTCCTTCAGATCTAAACTCTTTCATCTCCTTCTCTCCATTTCTTTCAATTTTTCCCTTTTATTTTCAACTCTTTTACTTTCCTTCAAATAAAAATAAAAATAATTATTATCCTGATATATATATATTTTTTTTTTTTGGATATTCATCCAAAATTATTAAAAGGGTTTTTAGATCAAGTAGATTAGATTTCTGGGTCTTGACTGGTTTAGGGTTTTGCTTTACTTATCATCATCAATGGCGGCTTCTAATGTCTCTGCTTTCGAGGTAATCTTTCTTTTAATATTTTATTATTATTTGTGAGGCGTATTTTAATCAAAGGTAAACAAATGATGAGACGGCGGCATATAATTTTAAATTTTTCTGCATTGCTCTGTTTATAGGTTGGTTCGTTCTTTATCAATCAATATTATCAAGTGCTGAGTGAGTCACCAGAGTATTCTCATCGATTTTACAATGAATCAAGCACCATGACTCGAGTTGATGGGGATGTTACCCAGACTGTTTCTACTATGCTGGTAAATTTTTTGTTAATTTTGTGTTTTTTTATTGATTTTTTTTTTATGAAAGATTTGAACTATATTTTAATAGTTGATTGATAGATGAAAAAGTTTGAAACTTTGTGTTTGTAGAACAAAAACATAATGATTTATGGATTAGTTGTTTGGTTGAAATGGGGTTTTGGATTTCTATTTACTATGATTAGTGCTAATAATAGGTTTTGACACTTTTGAGTGATAGAGGTAGTAGCGGCGAGCAAAGTTCGGAATCAATTCATTAAAAGAATGGTGAAAGATTTGGACTTCATGTCAGTAGGGGTTCGATAGTGGAAAAAGTTCGGAATCAATTCATTAAAGGAATGGTGAAAGATTTGAACTTCATGTTAGTAGGGGATAGATAGTGCTAATAATAGGTTTTGACACTTTTGGTGATGTTTTATGGATTAGTTGTTTGGTTCAAGTGGGGGTTTGGATTTCTTTTTACTCTGATTAGTACTAATAATTAGGTTTTGACTGATAGAAGTAGTAGCGGCGAGCATGTTTTGGAATCAATTCATTGATGGAATGGTGTTTTATGGTCTAATGAGGATATAGTCATATAGATATATAGTTATAAAGGGTTCTTATTTGTGAAGAAGTGGAATTATTGGCTTGATTATGAACGATACCTTTCGGATAACTACTTTGTTTACTGGGCGATTGGCTTTAGCTGCGAGTTTGAGAACTTAAAAAGTTAGCACATCATGTGCCCACGGGAAGGATGAGCTCTTCCTCGAGAAAGTATGGGGGGTATATCCAGAAGATCTTTGTAAATCTGTTTACTGGTGGCCCCATTAGAGCACAATTAAGGGGGAAGTCCTCACAAAGTCACAATTACCGCGGATAAGAACATTCCTCTTATCGATTTATCAGCCTCCGAACTTTTGATGAGGGTAGAATTATCTATGTTGTTTGAGCTGCTTCTTGTGCTTATGGACCTAGGCGCCCTTCTGGTTCTTGCTATGTTTATTTATGCCTCCATTCCCTTACCCAAATTCTCAAATAATACAGTAATGTATATAAATGCCTAAATGGGCATATCTCACAGTTTTGATATGTATTATCATCTCTGAAGTCTGAAGAGACTAACTGCTTTCCTTAACTCGCACATTACAACTTAACTTTTTACTATGAATTGAATTGGATATTTATGATATCAGGTATTAGTTTTACACTATGAATTGGATATTCATTTGTCAGTAATTCATGCGTTTTTCCCTTTTGTCCATGAAGTGTTGTTATACCAATGTTTTTCTTTGGGAATAATTCTTTGTATCTTTTTGCTTTGACCTAAGCTGTATTTAACTAATAATTTGTCAGGAAATCCATACCCTTCTTACTTCTCTCAATGTTAGTAAAGTTGAAGTCACGCGGCTGGATGTTCAAAACTCATGGAATGGTGGCATTCTTCTTATTGTGTCTGGCATCGTGAGGTCAAGGAACTTCTATGGAAAAAGGAAGTTCACACAGGTCTTCTTCTTAGCTCCTCAGGATAACGGGTACTTTGTCATGAATGATGTTCTTCAGTTTCAAGATGGGGATGTCATTAACCAGCATCCAGTACCTGAATTACCTGACATTCCGGTTGACTCAGAAGTGCATGCAACTAATTCGCATCTAGAGCAGACAGGTATTGATGAAATCAGTTATTCTTTAAAATTGTTTGTTGATTTGTAAGAGCGATCTTTTTATTCCGCTGGCATTCTACGGCCGCAGGGCCAGTGCAACCACTTGTTAGTGTAGAAATTTCACTTCTGTATATGGTCCTTATGTTTATATTTTATCTACTAGTTTAGATCCCATGCAATTGCATGGTTTTTTTTAAGAGGGAATATGTAACTGAAACATTAAAATAATATCATATATATGTTGAACGCTAAAACATATTATTAGTAGTATACTGTATAAGATAAGATGAAAAGAGAGAAGTACACATTTTTTCATTCATATAGCGATCGATTCTTTTAATCAAACACTTAAGAGTGTTAGGCTCAAAACACTATTTAGATAAAACAGTTACGATTTTTGTTTTTATACTTTTCTATTTTTCAAAGTTTGATTTATATTTAGAATTTGTAACATTTATAATTTATTTATTAAGATATTTTTCTATCGACAAAACTTATTTAAATAGTTACTATTTAATGTTTTTTATTTAATTTTTAAAATTTATTTGTTTCTTTTCGGATTTATTACACCTTTTTACCAACAACTTTCTTATATATTAATACTTGTTCACTTTTAAGGTATTCCGGACCCTTAAGTTTATTTCGGTTTTCAAAATCGTTTTAATCTTTATTCTCGATTTAAATTCTAAGTTTTTATAAAAGAAATCCGGACTTCGATTTTAAAACCTATAAGTTTACTTGGCTTTCGTATTGTGTTTCATTCCCCTTTTGTTTTTCACTTTTTCTTTTCTGTTTTTCGCATTTTTGAGGTGTGCGTTCACCCAGACGGGACGGTTCTAAAGGATGATTCATGTCAGCCGACCCCAAATCATTTTGGGATTAAGGCTTTGATGTTGTTGTTGTTGTCAAAACTTATTTTAAGTATATATCTTGATCTTGATTTATATAGATTGTCACGTGCCAAAGTAAAATAAGCTAAGGGTGCCATGCCACCAATATTATTTGTTTGTGTGTGTGTGTGTGTGTGTGTGTGTGTGTGTGTGTGTGTGTGTGTGTGTGTGTGTGTGTGTGTGTCTAAGGTTATCATATGTATTAATTTTCCTTTGTTTCCTTATTAAAATAGAGAAAATTGTAATAATTCTAAATCAATTTGTTTCCTTATTAAAGTTATGACTTATGAGTGGTTTTGGAGGGAAACCTTTGGATAGACTTATTCTTTTAGTATATTGGGGATGAAATTGCAAGGTACCATATTCCTTTTATATTTTATCTATGAAAGTGCTAGAATTACTGCCTATGATTTCGTACTAATTTGAAGCACCCTTAGTTTCAGTTAGCAATTCTGTAGCCCATAAGGTACACTAGCATGGGAGTCATTTACTCATTTGATGTATTTTGTAAATTGCGTGCAGTGTTCTTGTTCAGGATTAACTAGATTTTGATATAAACTTCTATCATAGTCATTTTTACTTGCTATTGCAAATGACATTTTAGATCATGTTTTGATGATTTCCAGTTAGTCGTAGGACTAGTGGTTGAGAGTGAGACTGCGGTTCTGTAGAGTGTAGACGATCAAATCCCCTTCCAGCTCTGTGGCCTCCACCCACACAATTTTAATTTCTTTTTTTCTGAAATGTTGGGCTTATGTATTTACCATTGCAGTTCCAAATTATGAATATGAGGAGGAGACCAGGGAATATGTGAACTCACTGCATATTGAAGATGATAGTCCCATTGACAAATATAGCCTTCCTGATGAACAGCAGCATGAAGAGTTTCAGCCAGAAACAGTTGTCGAAGAGGCTCCAATGGAAGAGCCATATACCTATGAGAGTGCTGTTAACCATGTAGAAGACCCTGTCCTTGCACCTGCTCCTCTGCCGGCTCCTGAACCTGCACATGAGTCTGCTGTGGAACCCGCTGGAGAACGTGCAAAGTTGTCATATGCATCCATTGTATGCTTCTTCTATTTGCTATTCAATTTTGTTTTTGATGTTTGAGCCACACATTAATTAATGCCATCCTTAGTTTAAAAAAGCACGGCCAAATATCGTATGCATTTGTTGCATGATTTGTCCTTTTATGTTTCTGTTCCAGTTTGTTTTGATGTGTGTCATGCACTCATAATTGCCATTCTTTAACAATGGCATCACGAGTGTGCTCAAACTCAAGGCTCCATATGTTTTTTTTCTTCTCTTATATCTCCTTACTTTCCCCCAATTATACCTAGAATTTGTTTTTTGAACATATTAACCCTCTTCAAAAGGTATACTAATATGAAGTATGAAATATCCCTTTTTTCATTCGTCTTCTTTTATTACGCCCTTCCCTTTGGCCCATTGTACGCAGCCTTTTTTTTACATGTTAACCCTACTTAAAATCCCAAAAAGATGTAATTGCTCAAAAATTCACATTGTAATACAAGTTTGTTTGCAAAAACACCGTGTCTTGTATGCACGATACGACGCATGCGCCTCTTAAACTGAGTTACCACCACATCCCCACCTTGCATTAGTTGCTACTTGTACATCATGATTTTTTGTTGTATGACCATGATTTGATAATTTTCTCAATCCTAAATGTTTCAGTTGCAAGCGTCAAAGGGACAATCTTCACAATCATCTGTTCCCCGTCAAACTGTCGTAAGACAAAGCATGCCTCCTCCACCCGCAATGGAACAGACTGTACAAGCGGGTGCTCAGCAACTAAACCCATCAGCGTCGTCATTTGTACCCGACGCATCTGGTCCTGGGGCAGATGACGGTTTGGCTCAAGAAGGTGTGTAAACTTGTAGTTTTATATTCTACCTCCCACAGCCCAATTGATTTGCCTTTTTTCCCCTTTATTTCTGAAGAATCACCCTTGTCAATCAAGCAGCGTCTTTTTGGCTGTTCCTTACTTCTGAAGGTATTTGTTTTCCAGGCAGTAATTTGGATATCCTGTTACATAAACGGGGTTTGGTAAAAACTATTCCTTAATTTTGGAACTTATTGTACTAAAGCGTTTGATCATGAGGGGGGTTGCTATTGAATTATTACGATTCTACGTATCTTGTATGACATAATGATGTGAAGGTTTCTTTTATCCTCTTCCATCAGTTATACAGTATGTAAATCATGAGCTTAAATTTTGTGGGTATCATAGATTGCCAGTTGCAATTGGAGTTTGGATATTTGTGTACGTCTTTTTGTAATGTATTTTGGCTGGATAGTTTCTTCCCTAATTTTCATTTTTCTACTTGCGCAATTTAGAGGAGCTGGCATCTGTCTACGTGAGGAACTTGCCCTCAAATGTTACAAATGCTGATCTTGAGAGGGAATTCAAGAATTTTGGCAAAATCAAACCTAATGGAGTATTTATCAGGAATAAAAAGGTATGTTCAAACTTCAAACTTCAAGCTATTTCATATTGCGGAGCTTATTAGTTTATTCTTGCTAGAAAGCTGATTATCCTACTCTGGATGTGACTTGCAGGAAATTGGTATTTGCTTTGCCTTTGTTGAGTATGAAGATATGTCTGGTGTTCATACTGCAATTCAGGTACACTACTGTTTTTTCTAAATGCTGTGTTCTTAAAATTTTATCAGAATGTATTCGGTCTGCGTGTCTTATGAGTTGTGTAACTCTGTAACTACCATTTATATTAATTACATTAATTCATACAAGGTTTTTCTTCATAAATAGAGTAAGGTATATGAGTATATATTTCTCTTAAAAAATTATGGACATGGGTCATGGATGAACAATCAGTTCACTAGTAGAAGTACAACAATAGAAACATTACCCCAATCCCTTGAAAGGGCATGCTGAGGTAGGGGTGGCCGGTGGGGTCGACAGTCCCTTCAAAGCTATGACAGGATGTAACCAGGGTGGTTGTCTTACACTTTTTATCTATGTTCCATGTGGTAGAAGTGCCAAGCATAGAGGCTGATGTATAATGAAAGTTATGTTGCGAATTACAGTTGGTCACTACTTCAGTTAACTACCAAGAGTGGGTTACTATAATTTTGGAAGTGGCATTGAAATGTTTTGTTACCTCTTCAAATAGTGCTAACCTTCACGATCAGCTTATTGTCTTTATACACCGTTGTAACAGCGTACTAACTTTTAATGCAAATTGCAAATGCTCCCACCAACTCATTACCCTATTTGGACAATGAGTGTTGGATATGTGTACATTTAGAATGTAGATTAATGGTGGATCATCTGTATTTCTTATATTAATACAGGAAGAATTTTTCCTTAGTTGAAGTAAATAAATGCTGGTAGTTCTTTTGATTTTCAGAAACATTACTATTTCGTTTTATAAGCCTAACCATTTTGAATTCAACTATTGTAGGCTTCACCAATAGAACTGTTGGGTAGGCAAGTCTACATCGAGGGGAGGAGAGCAAGCAGCAATAGTAGTGCTCGAGGTGGAGGTATGCGCTCTTATATATTGTTGCTAAGGTTGTGTTGTAGTCTGTGACTATGTTACTCAGACCTGTTTAGAAGTATCCGACACGGGTACGTGTCCAAGTGCCGGACTCGGCTATTTTTATGAAAAATATGCATATTTTGGTTCAAAATGAGGTGTCCAAGTGTCATACCCATGTCCGAGTGTCGAGTGTCGGACACGGGTACGCGAGGGAATTAGAAGAGTCGGAGTAACATAGGTCTGTGATGCTCGGACTTGGATACGAGGATTGTCGGATCCTTGAAATCTCAAAAACAAGGACTCGGATACGAGGATCCAAATTTAAATTTGGACTCGGCTGATTTTTATTTTCTCTGAAAAAATTGATTATTAGTTACAAAAAATCAAAGAAAAGAAAGGAAAAATAGTTTCTTCATGTTTAACATGAATGAAGACTTTATTAGAAGTACAACATTAAATTCATGTACAAAACAAAGGGTAAGAACAAAACACTCTCACACCGAAGGATCCGATTTCTCATAGAAGGATCCGTCAAGGGATCCGTGTCCGGGTCGTGTCCACCGGATCCACAGGGTCAGGTGAAGAGTCCGAGCACTACTATTGCTTTGAATCTTGACTAATTTATCCTCTGATCGAGTTTAAAACTTAAGTTACAGAAGGTATAAATTCAAATCTAAGTAATTGAGCCAGATATGCAGTAGTTGATCAGAGGGATTCAAATCTAATTTGTAGGCCAGTTCATTTATCAGACCTGGATAATGTCAATCATAGAATTTGGGCTGTTCTTAAGGGTGGTTTTATGCAGTCATATGATTAGCCGATTGCTTACTCTTAAGCTGAATTAGATACACCTTTGCGCGGTTGGTCTTGTGCTAAATGGTACTTCGTATGACATAAGTTGCTGGTTCCCTGTTACATGACTTTATTTCACATAGCCATAGGGCATGGTAAGAAGCAGAGTTCTCGATGTTGTCCTGGTATTAAGCTCAATCCCCAGTGAGGCCCTAGCCAAAACGCTTCACTTAAGCTTAAATGCCTTTCAATACTTGTGCACCTCATTGCTCATGATTGATACCCTTTTGTCTGTCTTGTACAGCCGTAGCAAGAGGCAGAGGTCGAGGTAGAGGCACTTACCAAAATGAAGCCCCAAGGGGGCGTGGCGGTGTTAGGACTTCAGGAAGCGCCTTTGATTCTGTAAGAGGCAACGGCTTCCAGCAACGTTCCTACCAATAAAACCCTTGGAAGAATTTAATCTTCTGGGTGAAAGGGTAGCGGTGTACTCCCCTTTGGCTGGAAAAAAGCAGCAGCATAAATTAGTTAATTTTTTTCCCTTTTTGACGAGGATATATGCTACCTTTGTCCCCATATCTTTCTCATCTTATGGGGAATGTCTTTTTGATTAATTTTTCTTATAAAGTTTGGTTATTTTGACCGTCTTGTCTTGGATTCATGGCATCTGAATTTTGTGTAGTTTCTAATGTGATGTTCTTTGAGTTTGATTTGGAAACATAAAATCGGCTTTGCCTGTAACTTCAAGGGGTGTGAGATTAACTTTGAAACGAATGAACACTGATGATTTTCGGAGACATTGCAAAAGATTTGTAATACCGATTCAATGATGCTAGTCCGATTTAAATAAATCAAGGAATTACACCAGAAGACGGCAAGCTATATGTTTGTTAGTTCTGAGGCATCGTCCGTTGTCTCATCTACGATACTTAACCTGTTTTAACTTTTAAGTCTGAGATGGACATTGTCGTCTTAAACAAGAATTTTGTTCTTGTTGAAGTTGAAATTGAAGTACCAATGATCGTTATCTAGCAGATGAGTTGTTCTCAGTTAAAATTATAACGGGTTAAAAAAACACTTCTCTTGGATAAATGGGGGACAAATTTTTTGCTAGTCTCGAGAATTTCGTCTTGTCTATTTTACTTGATCCGTTTTATGTCTACGATGGATATACTCGTTTTAAACAAGAATTTCGTCACAAAGGGACCTCTTTCAAAGGATAATTCATGGATTCAATGCACCTTTATTTCCTCCGTGAGACAATGCAAAAACATGTGCATAATTCCTCCCCAAAGTTGGTCAAATTGATTGCCAACTTAGTTATCAATTTCTTCTATTTCAATTTTCTACTCCAAAAGGAGGGAAAAGAAAGCTCGAGTAATTCACAGCGAAAATATCGCTGAGAATAATTACAATCAGAAGCAAAGAACCAACTTAGATGTTGATGAAAAAATATGATGCATGATAATCTAAAAAAAATGTGAAACCAAAAGCAATGAGCTGCAGAAAGTACATTTACATAGATGCAAACCTCCAAGGTAAAAAAAAAAAAAAAAATACTCTTTGCAAGCGAATGCAGTTTACGATGACTTTCTATTATACAGGTGTAGCGGAATTCAACATGACACGAATTCTTCATATCACCTTGCGTACCTGTGTTAGACACACTACACACGACAGACAAACATGGTTATGACACTTGAACACGTCATTTTAAGCAAGAACAATGGGTTTTGGTTAAAGAGCGGGTCCAACACTTGACCACATACGGAGTATTTTCAAAGAGAGAAGTATAACACTAGAGCAAGCGAGGTAACAATACCAGTATTTGACCGAGTCTGAGTAAAATTGAATGCACATCGGGGAAAGGATGCTAAATAAAATGGCACCCTCCAATTTTCAACAACATGAGTGAATCTCAGTCCGCAGGCTGATATGGCAGCAGACGAAGTAGAGGTGGTTAAAAACAAACTTCAGCAGGCGACGTTGCCTAAAGACTATACTGGCTGATCCATGTCATGTCTTCCAAAAACCAATGGAAATTCAGCGTATTGCTCTGAGTAACGGTCCTCAGACATGTTATTCAGTGACTCATACACTTGGTACATTGAATATCGGTCCTTGGGTCGAGAAACTGTACATTTAGATGCAATTGTAAACACCTGAAGAATATCATCATCATGTCCTTTTCCACATATATCTTCATCAATGGCTTCAATTAATCGGCCAGAGCTCGACAATGTATTCACCCAATCGACTAAGTTTCCCTTAAACTCCTCCTCAGCAAGGGCCACTTCTAACGGTTTTTGCCCCGTCAGCAATTCTAAAAGAACCACACCAAAAGCATAAACATCCCCCTTCAGTGATGCCGTGAAGGTGCTAGAATATTCAGGTGCTATATATCCGAATTCTCCCAATTCGCCATTGACAAAGCTACTCTCATTACTAGATTCTGAAGACGACAGAAGCCTTGCTAGCCCAAAGTCGATTATCCTAGCATCCAAGTCATCATCTAGAAGAATTACATTTGAGCTTATGTTTTGGTGCAAATACGACAATTCCCCTCCATGATGAAGCCAAGCAAGACCTCTTGCGGCACCTAACCCAATTCTAAACCTCGTAGGCCAATCCAAAAACATCGTCTTCCCATGTATCACAGAATGCAATGTTCCATTAGACATATGCTTATAAATCAATAACTTCTCATCCTCCACGATACAATATCCCAACAGAGGAACCAAATTTGGATGCCTAAGCTTTCCCAACTTGTTCATCTCCGTCCTAAACGGCTTCTCGCTAAGCTTACAAGCACTAAGCCGCTTTATAGCCAATGTCGACCCATCAGGCAACATGGCTCCATAGGTTATTCCCATTCTAGTCGAGATCATCACATTATCCCGACTAAAACTATTAGTAGCAACCAACAAATCAGCCACCCTAACCTTCACAAGAGGTTTTTGAAACAAAGAAACCTGTGACAGCTTATAAGCTGCCAGCCTATCAACCCAAGTACCATCAGTAGTCCTTCCAAGACCATAACCTTCCTTCCTCCTCCTCCCCGCCCTCGAAAAATACCACCACCATAACACAAACCCTAACCCTAACGACGCGGCTGCGCCAAACACACCAGCAGCTATAATAATTGCCAAATTCTTCTTACTCAACCCATTACACTTAGACCCAACAGGTTTCCCACATAACCCATCATTCCCATCAAAGCCAGACTCGTCAAAATGTGCCAAAAATTCAGGAATTTGCCGAGAAAGATGATTATCAGCAACAGAAAACACAGTAAGTCTGTTCAAATTTGACAGTTGAGCAGGAATTAAACCAGATAATTGATTATTAGACAAAACCAACTTGTTCAAATACTGACAGTTACCAAGATCAGGAGGTATTTCACCAGATAATTGATTATCAGACAAATCTAAAGTAACCAAAAAAGGGAGCCATGAACAAATATTAACAGGAATTGAACCCATGAAATCATTACCAGAAAGATCAAGTGTCTGAATGCTAGAACAAAACTGCAGAGAATCTGGGATATTCCCAGAAAGCTGAAAATCTGTAAGTTGCAGACTAATCAGCTTATTTTCCCTGTTATTCCAACAGGATGCACCAGCAAAAGTGCAGATAAAACCAACATCAGAAGAATTGGAAAAAGTCCAAGAATTGAGCTTTAAATTTGGGTCTTTTAAGGAGTTTTTAACACCTTTAAGACATTTTACATCATCTTCAGTAACAGCATTTGAAAGAGGGAAAATGATGAACAAAAGAAGAAGAAGAAACATGATGGGTATATCTAAAGATTGCTTCTTTTTCTTTTTCATCATTGTAAAAATGTATGTATGTACAAATTAGATGTTGAATTTGGAGGTCAATGTTTTAGCATCTTGAAGAATGTTGTTATTAAGTTTACTAGTATAAGATAGAGTAGTTAATTGCAACTATCTGTTCAAAATTTGATGGTTTGGAATTTATTAAGAATGAAGGAAGAGGAGAGGGGGTGTCTGACTATCTGTCTGTCTATTAGTTGGACTGAGCTTTTGAGTTTTGACTTTGTGGGGTGAATCACAAATTTGGTGTTTTGTGTAGGAAGTGTAAATTGCGAATGGGGATAGATGACCAAAGGTAGATTTGTTTGTTTATTGGTTGTTTTATTTACTTATGCGGGGTTTTGGACTAAATTTCAGCTCATTTCAATTCAGTTTAGCTTTATTTAATTCAGTTTATCTAATCTCTTCACAAATTTAATCTCTTCACAAATTAACTTTTACTTCAGTTGGATTCCATTCAGTTTAGTTCAACTCTTCTCAGTCGAAAAGAATAGGGCCTTATGCCTTTTTATTACTGGGTACTCGATAAATTGTATTACGGAGTATATTATATTGTATTATATGAAGTATATTATTTGTATAAGTGTATTATATTATGGTTACTTTGTACGTGCTATCCCTCTTCTGTAATAAAAAAAGATTTTGACGGATAAGAACTCATGTTAGAGAGTTTATAAAATGGCGATCTTTGTTTAAATTGATCGTTTTTACGAGGGTGATTTGAAAAAAAATCGCAGTATTCTGAGCTCAAGCCTAGAAGTTGTGGTCTTACGTTTTTTGAACAAATAAATTTTGGCTGACATCTCTTAGCCATAAAGGCGACACTTTTTGTTTTAATTAATCATAGTTCTCGTAAAGACCGATTCATTTGTGAACCGTAAACACGAGCTAGGGACAATGATCAGTCAGGTTTCTAGGTTAAAAGTAAGGCTACCACGTGCTCTTCTGAAACTCGTAAACCTCCGTGATGTGTACCTCAGTAACACGGACACTCCTCCTAACCAGCCGTCCCATGTCCGACACCGTGTCGGACACCGACACTCACCGGACACATGCCTAAATGTGTCGAAACCTATAAACGAGGAATCAGATGTCGAAAGAATGAAAGAGATTGATTAGAGAAGATGGGTTTGGATGGGCAAGTTTTTATATATAACTATTAAAGAGGAAATTTGTATTTCGCCCTACAAACAGCTAGAAATTGCTTCGTTTGGTTTCTTATGCATATACTCCTACTTTAATGGGAAAGTAAAAATACCCCAGTGGATAGGTACATCTCAACAGTGGAAGTATGACGTGCTACTTAATTTTATACCCGGCGCACTACATTGCGCCGGATAATCTCCAGGCCAAATGGCATGAATGCATGATAAAAGGAAAAAGGTCGCGTGAAAAATGTAGCAACTACTGTGTAATATACAGGTATAGGAAGCCAAGGAAAACAACACAAGCAAGAGACATTTTCTTAAGATCTCACTGACTAATCTAGCCAAGAATAATCGAGGTATTAGTGCATTACCAAAACTGAACATTCATCTATGATTAATTAGTACACAACCGCCTCAACTTTCAAGTTCTACAATCTGAAAAGCTTCCTCTCCAAATACGAAACCCTAATCCTACTCCCCAAAACCACCTCCGTCCTTTTGGAGATCATCACGCCAAAGTACAGTGGCATAGCAAGCTCAAGACGGTGGAAGATAGTGTGCCACAAGGCTGCTTTAATAATAATTACCATAATAACCTTGAGGGGGAGCAGCAGGTTGCTGTGCTGCTGGAGCTGCAGGTGCAGGTGCTGTAGCTGGGGCAACGTATGTTTGTTGGGGGTACGCCTGTGAACAAAACAACAGACGTCAGAAAAATCCATTTCCGAATGTTCGTTTGATGCATGGTAGTATCCAATTGCCAACAGTATCACCGATATTTACAGGAAATAAATGATACTTCCACATACCATCAACTACATTTCCTTCAAAGCAATCAAAATCTCTGCGTAATATCCTTCTAACACTTTAGAGGTCGTTTGGTTCACAAGGGTGAAATCGAATGGATTGGCGCTTGATACGTGAGAGGTACGGATTTAGATACCCGTACCACTCCATAGTTGTTTGGTTTCATAGTCTTTCATACTTAGGGGGGAACGGAGTTGGAAACTTGGGTAGAGAGTAGGGAATGAGATTATAGGGGTTTGGAATGGAGTTAAAATCCATCAAGTATCTAACTCAATCCATTCCGTTCCAAAAGACTCAACCAAACACCCCCTTAGTTCCTTGGATTAGGTATGAAAGCCAGACGTGTCTATGTCAAATTGTCAACTAGTGTCTGGCTCACCATAACCTATGTTAAGTCGACACTTTACATTTAGGCCCAAAATCATATCAGATACAACACCCTAGAATATGAGTATGAGGTCCCTTACCCGACACTCTCCATTACAACAATTCAGAAATAGAATAAAGTAACAAGCCTGTGTATTTCAGAGTTATACAGTCCGACACTTAGATATACAACAATGTCCAAAACCCGTACCCGAGTCTCTTAGCAACATAGACCATGACTGAACTCTTATGACGTGATTATCTTAATATATGGACATGACTACGGAGAGTAGGGTACATAGTACACAAAAGATATCGTTTTTCTGTAGTTCATATACCAAATATAATGATTTAAACTGAAGAGATTTTTTTAGAAGAAGATAGACCTAAGGCTGAAGTTGAAGAGATGACTGAAATCAAGGGTTGAGAATTGAGATGGAGAAATAGCACACTATGCTTCACTCTGGTCTCTTTTTTAGTAGAAATGTCAGGCAATTAGATGGAAGATCAGGTACACAATTACAGATACATGTATGTGTCGTGTGTATGACCTTGTCCAATTCGCCTTGAGCTATGGGCCCTAAACTCCTATAGTAAACAACAGAGTAACTCCAAACTAAGTAACCCTTATACGATAGGAGGTATAGGCATAATGAAAGGACGTTATAAATGGTAGAGAATTTTAGGCAGTGACATTTGACAACAAAAGGCAAAGAAAATAAAAAATTAGAGAACATTTTCAAAAGAACAGAGAGCAAAAGTGCATGGTTTCAAGTTTCCATTTCAAACTTCTATAATTATGCACACATTAAAACCACACCAAAACCTACAATTACAATACCTGTGCTGGATACGTCGAAGGGTAGGCACCATAAGCAGCAGTTTGAGGTACTGGTGCAGCAGCCAATTGTTGAGGAGCATAGTTGTTTCCATAGTATCCCGCATATGTAGGCTGATAGATATTTATAAAACCGTATGAGTCATGATGTACAGACAACCATTGACTTAGAGTAGAAGTAGAGATGAGGGCATACCTGTTGTGGATAGGCCGGGTTATATGGTTGTCCTTGGGCCTGAGCACCTTGTGGCCAAGATTGAGGCTGCGCAGCATAGCCAGATGGCCATTGATTTTGAGTTGCCGGATACGCTCCTCCAGGTGTGGCAGTTGATGGAACTTCTGTGTAGGATTTTCCAAGCTTTGCTTTGTCTGAAGATAAGAAGTCATCAGCTTGACGCTTCCTTGACTCCGAT
Organism: Silene latifolia; assembly: GCF_048544455.1. Taxonomy (NCBI): domain Eukaryota; kingdom Viridiplantae; phylum Streptophyta; class Magnoliopsida; order Caryophyllales; family Caryophyllaceae; genus Silene; species Silene latifolia. The sequence goes on along the minus strand of NC_133532.1, from coordinate 39,301,230 downwards.
GAGCTCCTGTGGCGTGAAAACAGCCTAACATGTCGATCCTTGGCTTTCTTTATGGATTTTATGTCACCAAAAAGATCGAGAAACTGCAAATTGATTTACAAAATCTGAGTTCATTTCATTGAACATGTGAAGAGGAATTGACTTCTGTATCATTAATTAAACGAGGCACTTTGAAATTCAGAACAGGTTCTGGAAGCATTTATGTGGATATGAGAGATTTACCTCAAAGCTGAATAAATATGTACTTAAGCACAAAAGGTGATATTGCTCCTAACAAGTGAAGGTTATAGGAACGATGTTGGAAATACAAATTTCCAAACTTCGCCAGTTGTGGCTTGTGAGGGGCACTACTCATACACGATTCAAACAAATTTTAGTGCTCTACTTCTCAGAGATGGAGCAAAACAAACATGATTGAATGAGAATATAGAAAAGGCTTAACATGCACAGATGGTAAAAGTAGTGAAGCCGTTCCAATGCCAGCATTCATGTCAAACTGACAACCAAAATAAGTAATTACCGTATTTTTTTTACCAAGGCATATAAACAAAAAATTCAGTAAATACCTCCAAATAAATGCTTGACAAATCCTCTTTTTCTTGCACATTTGTAGCATCAGAGTTGTCAGCTACCGAAAGATACTTTTCAACCAAAGACTCCACATAATCAATTCGCTTTGGAAGTGACTGGATAGATTCTAGATGGATCAAAGCCTGCATGATATAAAATTAGAACAACTCATTTCGGAAGCAATATAAAAAAAATGACTCATCTGAATCATCAGTCAGTCCTTTCGGTTCCAATATCATGACATCATCAGTCTAAATTCACAAGCTATTGTTTAACTTCTATTTCTCACGTCCACTGACTCACTGATAATTTTCTATGACAAATGCTTTGAAGAACAACTACCTCCAGAAGTGGCTTTGAAAGTTGGATATGATCAACTGCCTGAGTAAGAATATCCCGAGCTTTCTCAGCATTTCCATGTGCCTAAGAAAATGAAGTTGATAGTCAGGAGGTTTTAGCATAATACTAACATGGATATACCATAGAGATTCTAGATTTATATCCACCAAATGCCTAGAAAAAATAACTATTTTCCTAGTCAAGCTTAACCAACAAACACATATGCAACTAAAATTTAAGAAGGAACTATAGAAGATATGCAACATACCAAATATACAAATCGAGAGTACTGAGCAAATAGCATTGGTAAAGTTTGTGAATGTTCTTTGCCTTTCTCAATGGCAATTGCTTGCTCATATAAAGAAAACGCTTCCTCCATATTTCCCTGAAATACAATGGCCATACGCTAATTAGAAGACCAAGCACGTTGATCATAATTATGAGTGATAAAATAAACACCATGATAAAACTATTACCAGCCGCCTTTCCATATTTGCATGATCAATGATGGCCTCCAAAAGCCCAGGAGAAATCTCAGTATGCACCAGTTGAAAGGCAGCTCGAGCACCAGGTATGTCACCACGCTGCTCTTTTATCAGAGCAGCAAAAAGATGCATCTCAGGTTGCCTCTGCCACAAGAAAAAGAACAAGATAAATGAACCCTTAACTCATGAACCTTCACTATCAGGTGAACTAACATTGTCTAAAATTAGAAAAATGATCAGCAAAATCATTAAGATTTCATCTCCACTCAAATATACAAAACAATGCAACAAAAAACGACCATACAATGCCTCCAAGGCTCTTGTCTATAGCGGAGTAAAGGGGTCAGATATGCAGCCACACCTTGTGTTAGAGGTGGTTTCCAGATGACAAATAATGACACCTAAGGCAGAAAATTCATTGGCCAAACAATACTTCACACTATAAGAAGTTCAGATAAATCAATGATATGTTTTCATCTACTCTTATCACATTCCAAAATCAAAGAAGACCGAGTCTTTGGCTCCATAATGAAACCTACCAAACAATACGAACTCGTTGAGAATATGAACCACATAGCTGCTACTATAAACACCAGCTTGACATAACCGTTAATCCCACACCATATTATTCTGATATAGTCCTTTGATTAACATGTTAAGCAGGCAATATGGCTTCTAAAATTATATTCTCTTTGTTTCGTTATTTAAGCCATTCCATAAAAAAATGTTTTTAATTGCCTTTTTTGTCGTTAACATTCGCAATGAATTTCTCTCGCCAATTGCAAATTCTCATGCAACATTTCACCAATCAAAGTAGAGCGTATGGTTACAAACTTACAATAACACTGGATAAAAATATTAATTTTCTTTTTCAGTTTTCAAGGTCTAACTATTACACTTAACTAAGATTGTTAGATTCTCGATGATTTTCATTTATGCATCACCGTAAAATGACTTATAAGACGGCATGGAGGGAGTACCAATCATTTGATAAAAAGAAACATATAGCTGATGACGAGGAATCTCACATTTAACAATACATGCCCTCTAAAATTTCTAACCAAACATTTTCAGGAGTCAAGCAAAAACACGTATAGAAAAACAGCGAGATTCAAAAGTTAAACCAGTTAGAACTTAGGAATTTGTAAAATGACAGATATTTGATCCCTCATAAATACTAGATTCCAAATACTTCCGGCGCTAAATACCTAAGACGAAAAAAGGTAGGTGGACCTACCTTAACGAATACTTGTGTAGCACGAGCAAGAGCATTGTCTGCAAGATCAACACTGCCACTTCCTTCCATGCATAGAACGTATCTTGTCCAAAACTCGGGATAGTTTGCACATGCTATAAGACATCTTTCATACAGCTTGACAATCTGACTCGCAAAGAATGGCACCAATTATTATAAGAATATTCAGAAGAAATCAATAAAGTAGAAATATAGAATCAAGAGGGAGATGCGCATAAGAAGTACTCCATTGGTGGAAGCAGGGAGGCCCCTCATATCAAAGGAGGGACCCTCCTTGCCTGACAGATACATGGTTAGGATAAGAAGATACCTGCATGCATAACATTGGAGTTTAAAAGAAAAATCACACAACGCATCATGATTCATGAACCCAGAACATCGACTCACAATGAGGGTTTGAAGTACTTAGCCTCAAAGAAACCATATTGAATGCCCATGCTTTAGTCTCAGTACACTATCCCTTTATAAAAGTTGCTTCATCGGACGGTTTACCCAAAAGAGCATATGGTGCAGCAGATATTACTTAACTGTAAGTCAATACATTAAGGAGGAAAGCTAAAGATCTAGAAGGTAAGAATTGACATATAAAACATGGAACAAGGCAGATACCTTGTTGAAGTCTTCATTTCTCTCGATGAAATCCAGATAGTTATGCCAGTTTTCTAGCTCAGCATCATTCAAAGGTCGGACGTGAAAGTATGGCCTTCTAATAGCTGTTTCAAAACCACTTATCTTAGAATCAAACTCCATAGCTTTCTTAAACAACTCTTCCCTAACTGCGATATACTTATCCAATTCCTCTGCTTCCATTGGGCCATCATGTATGGGTTTAGAAGATTCTTCCGGTGCATCGGAATGAACCTCTTCGGATGCTTGACCGTCTGCATTAGAATCGAAAGAAGCTGCACCTGCTGTCACTGCTGCTGTTTCATCAGTCGTCCTCAGTTGTGCCAAAGGCTGGGTTACAGCTAATTGCTTGAAGCTGTAAAATAACAATAGGAGTAAAATCAATCACAAACACATATGACGACTTATGTATTATAATAGCCAAAGGCCCTAAATTGCATGGAAGATTGCTCATTCAACGATTTATGAATCATACACCAGTCAATGATCTCAATTCTCACGTGCCTAAACTGAGACCAATTGCTTGCTTATGTTTATAAAATCCACCAATGATACAAGTGTGCAACAGAACTGAATCCCACACCCACCCGGCACCCCCGAACAAAACAAAAAAAAAGTACTGGCAATTGTTTGTGATAATACAATGCATACTCATGGAGTCATGGACATCAACATAACATTATGCAGAAAAAGGATGCATGATAGCATGGCCACTTTATTAAGGACTAGAATTTTCCTCTTCCCTCCCAAAAGAAGTGGCAAGCTAAGATCTAGTACTTAGTTAAAATGTCTTAAGCAACAAGACTCTATATACAAGCCCATCTTTTTAGCACAAGATAACAAAAAAGCATACAATTTTCTTGACATAAAAACTGAAATAAAAGGGTTTAAACTCACCTAGTAAAATATCGGTCCAACTGCTGAATTGGGTTCTCCAAGATCCTAGTATATATCATAGCGAGACGTCCCCAATCCTGTTGTGAATACTCATACTCAATGTACTTGTCCCAAAGAGTGTACGATAGGTAATCTGTTCCAACGTAATCCAATGACCGCTCAAATAACCTGCAAAACCAAAACGGAATGAAACCGACACCTAGATACGCAGATGATGCCCAAGAGGGCCTTCTTAGAAACAATAGACCTAGTGTAGATACCAAGAGGAGAGCATGGTAAGACCACATGACATTTCCAAACTAGAGCTCCAGTATGCAGTGTTTACCTTCCCAGGCAGAGTGGCAGACAGACGCACTACTGTGACATAGAGCAGTCATACAGCTCATCTACTCTTAAGCCCTTCGGTCCACAAAACAACAGCATTTTGAAAATGTGCTCACCAAAGATTTCTAACAAAAAAAACAATAGATAACGAATTGTGTGGACTAGAAAGTTGAAGGGAATCTTATGATGAAGGTCGAGACTATGACAAAAACCATCAAATTGTTCTAAGTTTGCTCATGAGAACTAAAAATTTCTGAAGTGCAACAGCCACTAACAATTAACCACCACACATGAGCATTCACTGTTCAGGACTCCTACTTCAAGCCACATCAAAAATAAGTTAAGAGGAGAAAGTACCATGAACCAGAATATGAAAATAAGCCCTACAGAACTCATCACGCACTTGTGAGAAATTACCTTCTTATAGTATCAGGATCCCCGTATGTGCTAATAGCAAACGAGCAATAGTGCAACCAGATGTCCACTGAATATGTGACTCCCAGAACTGCTCGTTCATACACCTCCACAACTTTATCAATAGCTCCAAAACGTGCTTCATGATCAGCATACTTCTTCCAATAACCATAACACAAGGGAAATTCAGCTAAAAAGGCATCATAAACCTTTCTGATCTTCAATATAACATCCTGCATAGAAACAGAGATAAAGAGGAAACAAATAAGATTATATAATAACAGAATTGCTCAGCCAGCAAACAAAAAAAAGATGTATCACTGAGTAAAAAAAACATCTGAGTAGATAAGATTGTGAGGAGAAAGATATTGATGCAACGTGGGATAAATTGGAGCATGTTGTAAAGGAGTTGGCGAGGGAGGTATTAGGGGAATCTAAAGGGAATAGACCATCAAGTAAGGACACATCTTGGTGGAACGATGTGGTGAGACAAGCGATAAAGACTAAACGTGAATGCTATAAGGTTTTGGGGAAATGCATGAGTGATGAGAACTTTGAAAAGTACAAGGAAGCTAGACGAGCCGCTAAAAAGGCCGTACGGGATGCGAGGGCAAAAGTTAACCAAGATGTGTATGCCAGGTTGGACACGAGAGAAGGAGAGAAGGATATCTATAAACTGGCTCGCATAAGAGACCGAAAGACGAGAGATATTGGGAGAGTTAGGTGTGTGAAAGATATGGACGACAAGGTTACGGTTCGGATAACGAGATAAAGGCTAGATGGAGTTCTTACTTTGATAATTTATTCAATGGACATCAGGAACAAGGTTTTGGGGATGTAGAGGTAACACCAAGCATGGTTAACCGGGAATTTGTGCGTAGAATACAAAAGAGTGAAGTTAGAAAGGCGTTAAGGAAGATGGGGTCAAAGAAAGCAGAGGGACCGGATGGTATACCCATAGAAGTTTGGAGGTGCTTCGGGGAGAGAGGGATTGAATGGGTAACCATGCTCTTCAACAAGATTTGGAGGAGCAACAAGATGCCATCGGCTTGGAGGAAAAGCACTCTTGTCCCTTTGTACAAGAACAAAGGTGATGTCCAAGAGTGTTCCAATTATCGGGGAATTAAACTTATGAGTCATACAATGAAGTTATGGGAGCGGGTAATCGAGCAAAGGCTTAGGAGATATGTAGACATCTCGGAAAACCAATTTGGATTTATGCCCGGGAGATCGACTATGGATGCGATTTTTATCATGAGACAATTGATGGAATACCATCGGGACAAGAAGAAGGATTTGCATATGGTTTTTATTGACTTGGAAAAGGCATATGATAGGGTACCAAGAGAAGTACTTTGGTGGGCTTTGGCGAGAAAGGGTGTGTCGCGAAAATATATTGACCTCATAAAGGACATGTATGAGGGGGCTAGTGCAAGTGTTCGCACTAATGTTGGGAGAACGGAAGAATTTCCTATTACCATCGGGGTGCATCAAGGTTCCGCACTTAGTCCTTTTCTCTTTGCTATAGTTATGGATGAGTTGACAAGGGATATTCAGGACGACATCCCTTGGTGTATGATGTTTGCTGACGATATTGTGTTGATTGATGAGACAAAAGAGGGGGTCGAGAGAAAGTTGGAATTGTGGAGCGGACTTTAGAGACTCGTGGGTTCAGCCGAGCGGGAGTAAGACCGAGTATTTGAGGTGTCAATTCACTAAGGTGGCGGGGTTGAGATCGACAGAGGCGGGGAGTATTATTTTCGATGGGAATGTTGTTGAGGGTTCGGATTTCTTCGGATATCTAGGATCTATTATTCAAAAAGATGGGGAGTTAGACGGAGATGTGGCTCACGGAATTAAAGCGGGATGGTTGAAATGGAAGAGTGCTTCGGGGTTTCTATGCGATAAAGATATGCCCCAAAGATTAAAGGGAAAATTTTATCGCACGGCAATTAGGCTGCCCTACTTTACGACTCCGAGTGTTGGGCGTGAAACATTGCCACATTCAAAAGATGAGTGTGGCGGAGATGCGCATGTTGAGGTGGATGTGCGGACATACAAGGAAAGATCGGTTAAGGAATGAGGTGATTAGGGAAAAGGTTAAAGTGGCGCCAATAGAGGACAAGATGATGGAAAACCGACTAAGATGGTTTGGCCATGTGAGAAGGAGACCTATGGACGCCTTTTGATTAGGAGGCCGGAGACTTGGAGAAGCAGAAAAAGGTCCCTAGAGGCAGGAAGAAGGCAAGAGACAGAGACATGGTTGAGAGTGATAGAGCATGATATGAGAGTTCCTGGGCTTGAGGAGAGTATGGTGACGGAGAGGGCACAATGGAGGGAAAGGATACATGTGGATTTTTAGTATTTGATGTTTTTTTTGATTTTTAGTGCTTTTATTTATTTATTTAATTTAAAGAAATTAATTTATTTATTTTTCTCCCCTTTATTACACACTTTTTCAACAACCACTTTCTTATAGATTCTACCTGGTTCATTCCGGATCCTTAACTCTATTTCGGTTTTTAAAAATCGTTTTAATCTTTTCTCTCGATTTAAATTTTAAGTTTTTATAAAAGAAAGACGGAATTCGATTTTAAAACCCCTAAGTTCACCTTGACTTTCCATTACATTTTCGTTCTCCCTTTTGTTTTTTATCTTCCCTTTTTTTATTCGCATTTTGAGGCGTGCGTGCACCCATGGACGGTTCGAAAGGATGATTCATGTCAGCCGACCCCAAATCATTTTGGGATTAAGGCTCTGATGTTGTTGTTGTTGTTGTTGTAGTAGATAAGATTATATAATAACAGAATTGCTCAGCCAGCAAACAAGAAAAAAGAACTATGTATCACTGAGTTAAAAAAAAACATCTGAGTTGGTAAGCTTAACAAAACCATTATGACCATTCTAATAGCAAATTTTGTTAACGTCATACGCCCATATGTGTCTCTGACACTCGGTTTTTTACGAAAGAAAAAAAAAACACAAATCAAAGCAATGAAGGAGCAGCAGAGGAAGAGGATAACAGGTCCTTTAGTTACAACATTTACAAAGAAATAGAACTTCCATTCTACAAACTAAAATGTCCTTTAGAACAGATGCTGCCTACTTTTTCCCTCAAATGATCTCTAAAGCTCGGTTTGTTTTTAGGTCAAATATTGTCAAAAAAACTCAAAACGGTAAGAAAATGTTTCAACATCGACATGAACAGGTGGAAATGTTTTAGATTATCACGAATTTCATGTTCCCTCGGAAAATTGACAACCCCCTGCTACAATTAAAATGAATAATTCCAAAGAAAACCACGATGTTATGCTCAGCCAGAACAGTATGTTCAAATTACCACACAAAATCAAACAGGCTGTAGAGCACGTAAGAATTATGGGACAGTGTTATTTGTGCAAGCCATCAGTCATCGGTTGTAATACAGAGTTCAGTCTGTTGCAGCAAAATAGAAAGAGGTTCATATCTATCATATTAACCTACGAGAGAAGAACATGGGATTGAGTTGTGAAATGTAACCCACTTAGAAAAGCATCATACAGTACCTGCGCCATCCTTTCTGTCTCTTCAATTAGCTGAGTCCATGCATTAAAATCTGATGAATTTGCTTTTACTGTGTTCCACAGACGTTGTTCTTCAGCAGATAAAGCATTATCTGGAACAGGGGATCAAAGGGATTAACAAATTATTTAAAGAGAAAAAAGGAGACTGAAAAGGATAAATGCAACGATGGAAATGATCAACCATTGACTTTGACAGTTAGCAGCGGATAATCAGTAATTCAGCACTGCTGCACAAAATTAATCTTCTCAAACAATTGACAAACGTGCGCCAGAGGTTTTTGAATTTAAGACAGCTCTACAGGTTCTGCTGTATTGTTTTCAAGTAGATCAACATTAACCAGATTGGAAAAATAGAGGGAACTGAAAATTGAAAAAGCTATGTTACAGAACTTACATATGCAACTAAAGTGTTGAAAATGACTCCCGTTGCATTCCTCTCTCTGGATAGGCTAGAATTTGAGTAGTTTTTTTCAATTTTTATAAACACAGATTGTAATTTTAACTGGTAGATGGACTATTGTTCTTTTGGCTTTGTAAATGATGGGCTAAATAAAACTGGCTGTAATGAAGGTAGCAGATGGTCACATTGGTTTCGTTAAGGGTCTATTGAGAACACCTTCTACCCAGCTTGCAGTGAATTCCTCATTCGGAGGGTACAACAATGATGGTGAATAAAGTTAAAATTTACGTTCAACCTGACGGTGAAGCATGGAAGGGGGTAATCAAGACAGTTAGAAACATTAAACGATAGTATGACTCAAGTGAAACATACATGTACATCTACAAAGAAATGCATACCTGCACCATCATCGTGTTGTGTAGCTGTTGCTACTTCAACCTCATGGGGAGAAGTAAGATTCCCATTTGCATCAGTAGTAACCGTCCCATTTGCACTAGCATTATAAACATCCATCTGATTTAAACCCATTGACATGCTCTGACCTTCTGCAGTAGACTGGTTCGCAACTTCTATTGGCCCAGTCTCTTCAGCGGAAGGAAAAGAAGCGTCTTGTGCAGTAGAACTTGGATAAACAATTGAGTTTACAACATTGGGATCCGTTGCCGCATGTACTGCATCAGGTGAACCCAAAGCAATGACACTACTTGTAGTGGTGACAGCGGCAGTTTCCGAAGTGCTCGTGTTAACGTTCATGTGATCTTCGGTATGATTATCGGAAGTATAACCCACAACCGTAGATGTTTGAGCAACAACTGTTTCACTCTCACCCATTGATAGATACTAACGTAAATTCTTTCAACCTATATGCTGCAAGGCAATGTATATACTCTATCAGGAGCCAACAACTCAAATTATAAACCATTATAAACACAGGATGAAGACTTTCAACCATCTTAAAAACTAGATCTCCAATCAGTATAGTTTTGAACCCTAGGTTTAACTAGGTGTTCAATAGCAAAGCAGAAATGTTCAAAAACAAGATTGATGACCGTGTTCATTTCCCAATATTCAACAGTGAAACTGATCCTCGGCTCCTCGCTCAAGTAGTTTCTCAAATACTTGGCCAAAAAAGTACCTTACCCACTTAATGATAAATTTATTAATGACCAGACAATCTGATTATATGATACTCCCTCTGTCCCGGTCATTTGTTGTCCTTTTCCATTTTGGGGTGTCTCGGTCATTTGTTGTCCTTTCTATTTTAAGAATGAACTTGATGAGTAATTTGATCATTCTCATTCAATTTGTTCCACTTGTCATTTAGTTATTGGCCTTTTCCTCTTTCCTTAGTCTTTGTGCCAAAACGAAAGGACAACAATTGACCAGGACGGAGGGAGTATATTATATGATATATATATATATACACACACATATATAAATCGTGTTATTATTGCCTACTACGGGAAATGAGCTTTAAACCTAGTTTATTAGGGAGTAATTGATAGCTATATTACTTGAACATTTCACTTTGGTTGTATGTTACAACTTACACGTCGACATGACTCCCTCACAGAGTCATGGGCATGGCATGATACTTCAACCATTCATTTTAGGTTGAAACGCTAAATTCCACTCAAATAGCCGTGCTGCAGGTCAGACGCTTGTAAAGTTGTAACATGATTATAGGCCTAACATACTATTCAAGATTACCTAGAAAGAAGTATTAGCATTTACCGGTATCCAAAACCAGAAAAAACGATAACAGTGAATAGTCGCATACGTCTACGACTGTGAAAGTGATGCATCTTTTCAAAATCAAGCTATGTACTCCTTCCATCCCAATCGACAATGAATATAAAAGGTAAACAAATGATTTGAGACCGAAAGAGTAACTCACACTTCAAATTGCATAGAATCAATTCACGAGCTCGTAAATGAATACAAAGCTCAAAATTAACACATCAGTCATCAATAAATTCAGTAAAATTCCTAATTACTACAGACAGCGACACAAAACGGCACAGTATTAACAACTTTTCTAGGTTAAACAAAATTTAAAGGAAATAAAAAACAATATCATCTTATTACAAAAACTGCAGAAAAAATCAGCTGAAATTATCGCCGAAAACATCGAAATCACAATCATGAAACCAATAGATATCCGCATAAATTACTACAAACAATTTAAAAACAATAATAATATGAATTTAAAATTAAAAATTACCGATAGCGAAAGGAGGCGAGCGACGGTTGTGGAAGCTAAAGTGAAGTGAAATCTATGGCGGATGTTATTGAGTTTAGAGAGAGAAAGAGAGATGTAGAGAGAAGAAGAAGAAGAAGAAGAGTTTAGGGTAGTGAAGAAGGAGAAGAAGGTTTGGATAATCGGCGAGCCGGGGATTCGGATTTTTGGGGGAGACCGACTTTGTGAGTTTTGCTTTGAAGTTGCTCTTCTTTGCGCAGTGAGACGGGTTTTTTAGGCTTGTTTAGGTTTATCCCACCATAAGTCCATAACCCATTTTTGTAGCTTTTTCGGCCCAAATGTGTTCATTCGTCATACATCGACCCATCGTAATTTTTTTTTAACAGAAGGTGAATAATTTATATTATTGTAACCAATACAAAGTAAACTGCTCGATTAGGTAGCACCAGACCCCTGATAACTAGATCTAGCATTACAAAGCCATACATCGAGATTACATAACTATTATATAAAAGGATAACTGCTACATTAAGATAAGCAAGATTAACGATGGTAGAAAGGCAGAAGACGACAGTTTGGTGACGAGCGTTGATATCATCTTCATTAACACGTAAGACCTCCAAATACCGTTGATACATACAAACGCCAGAGTGACAATAATAAGGTGTACTTAAACTCTTGCGAAAAGAACGTAGAAAGAAAGGGTGAAAGGCAAGATGAAGTCTGCCCTCGGCGGAGATAAATCTCCTACACCTTAGAGATCGCATCCATTGGTTATAGGACAAACGGACCGAGAAATCTAACATGCAATGTGTAACACGAATCCCCGGAGACACAAGCGCCTCAACACCAACACCGTTCAAGAAACTTAGCTTACCACTAAAGAGATGACTAAGACTCCTATAGGTGGAGATTATTAGGAGATAAAAACAAGACGGGAATTTAAAAGAAACATCATTCAAAAGACGAGAAGATCACCGCCTCCGACCCCAACCAACACCACCGCCGAAAACCCAAAACCACCCTACCCAACACACCTCAAAACAGAAAGCGGAGAACCCCATCAAACAAAACCCCACTCCAACCAAGACACAGTCGGACCCGACAACCCATCCCCGAAAGACACGGCAGAGATGCAACACCCAACCAAACACCAGACCACTGAGACACCCCCCCCCCCCCCCACCCACCCACCGGACCATCGGCAGACATACAACACAACCACCATAATCGCAACAGACCGACATAAACAAAACCTGGAAAAGGGACCAATTTGGTGGGGGAGGGGAAACACCAGATCGTCCCAAAACAACCACCACCAACAGAAAATCGCCACCAAGATGAGATATGTTGTAATACTACGGATTTTATAGGCTGGTACTCGACCGAGTATGGCCTACTCGGTCGAGTAAAGTGTGTTGGGTATTACGTTTTGGCTTACGCCAGAATACTCGTACGTATGGGTAATACTCGACCGAGTAGAGGATACTCGGCGAGTATACCCTATACTCGACCAGTATCCCGCTGACGAGTATTATTTCCGCGGTTTTGGTTAAAATGATTAGAGGTTATATATAATCGTTCGTCAGTTTCTAAAATCATTTCTCCCCAAAAACATAAACTACGTTCATTCTCCTCTAATCATCTTCATCAATTTCTAGTCAAAGGTCGTCGATTGTGGGTTCTAGCATCTCATTTCGTGTCAATCGCCGTAGTAAGTGTCTTATCCTTGTTCATTTATTGTCATTCTTATAAGTTAACAAACCCTAATTTGGTTAATTTGGGGTTTAGGGTTTTGGTCATCATATGTTGTTGATTATCGTTGTTGTAGGTGATGATGTGTTACTAGTTGTGCATTTGTATGATTGATTGCAGCGTAGCGGATTGTGAAAAGGTAGGGTTTCCCTACTCAGTACTGTTAATGGATTAAGATTGTGTTTGTTTCATAATGGTTGTTATCTGCTGATCATCGGAGGATGGGTGTTGTGGTGATGTGGTTGTGTTGTGACGGTTGTGGTGTTGTGACAGCTGTGATGTTGTGGTATATGTGATTGTGGTGGACTCACTTGCGGGAGTGGCTTCACACCCTCGTTCGCCCTCCGTGGAACCCGTCACGGGAGGGGATGTGCACATTAAGGGACAGGGATTGTTAGTCGCTCGTTGATTAGCTGGACTAGGTGGGGATGGGCTGCGGTCACCCACTGGCGGCGAGGATTACCTGTTGCGATGGGTAATCTGGCAGGGCTACACACTTCGGTGTGTAGTCGGTTACTGTGTGTGATCGGGAGATCGGAGATGGAGGATGATCAGTCGGTTACAATACTTGTATGTCTTATCTTGATTGAACAGTACTGACCTCGTTGTTGTTTTGTAAAACCTGCGGTGATCCATTCGGGGATGGTGAGCAGATTGTGACAGGTGATACATTTATTGAGCTTGGGGCAGTCATGGGAGAGTCACCACGCTGGATTAGATGTCACCACCACGAGTCTTAGTTATTGTTCTAGTAGTTGTTACCATTTAGAAAACTCGTTTATTAGATTTTGGAGACTATGTAACTTTTATAATTACCGTACATTAATAAATGTGTTTGGACTGTTGCTTTTGATATATATTAACCTCGGGCAACCGAGATAGAACATACCTTCATGGTAGGGTGGTCCTGATAAGGCACCTTGGTATGAGGGGGTGTTACAAAGTGGTATCAGAGCCGAAGATTCCGGCACCTAAGCAAATGAACCTAATGAACTTAGGGAGTCTAAATAAAATGAACCCGGGGAGAGTTGTTTGGAGCTACCGCAAAGACTTGGGAGACGTCCCGGAGTCGCACTAAGGCCCTTACGATCTCAAGCCGGTCACATGGGGGAAAATTTTGTATATTTGAGTCATGTGTGTGTAATACTTGTAACTTGAGCTTTGTATAGTTGTTGGATGAAATGAAAGGATCTGACCATGGTGGTATATGATAAAGGAATTGCGTAGTTGTGTGTGACAAAACTTGAAGCATGTTATGTGGTTACTGCTTGGCTTTTGAAACGGGGTGTGGCGTGTCATATATAGATGGAAAATCTTGTTTAATTGTGTTAACGAAATGTGAAATTGGAGTATATGTAATGTGAGGTAGGATGTGTCTATATGATCATGATGATGTTAATGTTTAGTTTGTTGGTAGTAGCATGTGATTATGGGCATGTGTCTATATATATATGAATGTTGTGTTTAAATTTGCATGTGGGTATGATAAGAGTTCAATTATGTACTTGTTTCTTGAAATATTTTGTTGTTGTCATTGCCTTATGCATGTTCAAATTGTTTTGGTTTAGGAAATTTGATTTGTATGATGATCGATTATGGAAGGGTTGTCTTAAAACTGTCATAAGTCGAGTTCTAGAAATGATATTGCTGTAATTCCAATTGGAGGTGATAGCTTGTCGTCTTACGATTCTAACGATAGGTCACACGTCCAAAACTACCAAGTAACGAGTGAGATATGACTGTTTTACGAAAACTGGACGATGTTGAGAATTGTGTTGGTACTCGACCGAGTAAAGTAATACTCGACCGAGTAAGAGCTACTCGGCCGAGTATTCCCAATACTCGGCCGAGTAATCCTCTGTGATAATTACGTTAAACACGGAGTCGAAAACTCGGCCGAGTAATATAGTTACTCGACCGAGTATCCTGTACTCGACCTAGTATGCTATGTACTCGACCGAGTACCTCAGTGGGCGGCTATTTTGAGTCGGTGGCTATATTTTCACCTTAATTTTTGAGTCGGTAACTATGCTCTTATATTGTTTTGAGTTCCAGGGTATGTACACATGTACTTTTTGAGTCTTAACGCATTCTTTTGTATATGTGACGGTCTTAATACGTAAGTTACCCAATGTTATGATAGGGAGAATGCCCGCTTGTAAGGAATACGTGTTGGATAGAAAGGACATGAGTTATATGTGGTCGTGAGGGATAGTGGAAACAAAAGAGAGGGAAGATTGATAAGTTAATCGAGGTAAAAAGCATGTTTTGTGAGGTATGGTGAGTAAGATAGTCGTGTGTTGAGTAATATAAAAGTAAGTACATATATGGGCAAAAGTGATGTAAGTTTAAAGAAACGTGAGAATTGAAGATTGAGATGAGGGATACGACAAGTGGCATATTGGGATGTGTAAGGATTTATGGAGGGAAACGGTTAGGATTATATGTGATGAAAGGTCGTTGTAGAGGGACGAAAACGAATGATGTGTAATGAGATCGAGTTATGCCGCGATGGGTAGATAGTGGTCAAGTTTGGGAATTTGGAATATCTAGAGGTGAGCCTAGTGTGTAATTCTTTAGACAATTAACGATATGAGGTGAACTTTGGGTTCTAGAGATACGAAAGGGAGATACAATCAATTGAAGAGTAACCGTTGGTGGGTGGACTTGTTGGTGACAACGGAGTGTGAGAAGCGAGATGAAAGGAGATAAGTGATAAGAAAAAATGAGAAGAAATTGATATGAATTAATGGAATGTGTGTCGTGGAGTAACAAGAAGGTAATCATATTACTAAAGGGTTAGGTAGGAGAAGGAATGAGATGAATTATTAATCGTTATTATTGGACGGAAGTAAGTGAGGGAACGTTGACCAAAGTTATGGGACATGCATGAAAGTAAGGAATCATGGAAATGCACGATAGCACTATGAGAGAAGGTGAGTTAATATTTATATAGGAGTTCAGGACAACATGTTGGCCGTCGGGTTTGAGGTATTAAGGGAGTATGAAGTTGGCAAAGTGTTTTCACGATATGATATTTGAGTTAGGTGACGATACGATAAAGGATCAAATTGGAAGGAATGTTGAGGTAAAATTTTGTTGATGGAGATGGTGTTCGTTATTTGGGATGATAACCAAAGAGAGGAAATGGATTGTTATATTAAGAAGTGATAGTGAGAGAGTAGTCACTTGAGGGATGTTGGTGTCATAGTACTGTCACTAGTGGTTGAGGATGATGTTACTTGAGGGAAGTTAGTTGTTCTAATGAGGTTGATCATGTGGAGGTGATTAGTATGTTTGGGTGTGAGGGAGTATAAGATGTGGATATATGAGGTGTTCGCTTGTAGTTGGGTACTGATGATATGTTACGTTCGTCGGTGGTGATAGCTGGGTGTAGGAGAGGATATGTTATGAAGGGCACCTGAGTTAAGAACGGATGAGACATAGTCATTGTCAAGTGGTAACTTACGTGATCAGGATTGGCTACTTAAACTCGATTATGGGTTCATGAGGTGTGTAAAGCTTTGTGTGAGGTCCTGGCCTCACGAGTAATGGTGTGGCGTGATAGTTACGAGTCGTTATATGTGTATGTATGATATCTGTAAGTAATGGTGTGAGGTTCCGGCCTCAAGAGTCATGGTATTGATAATATTCATAAGGTTGGTATTTGTGATCCCGTCTATTATGTCTTTGCGTCGTGATCGATAGAAACATTTTAAGAAAGTCTTCTGGTCTAGGAAGTAGTATTCAGTCAGCGTTACGAGATTGTAAAAGTTGTGATGGTTATCGATATGGTTGTTGTGCTTCGAGTGGTGATCGGAGCACGGTAATTCGTGTTGTGATACGAATATTTTCGTGTTACCATAGATTGTTGTTTGTTTACTGTTGTTTCTTGTCAGTATCGGCCGGGGCATATAAACCGTTGTTTTGGTTCCCGATGTGTCTTACCAGTGTCGGTATGAGTATGGTTCTGTTGGTTTTCATAGAATATGACATGAAAAAAAAAAAAAAAAAAAAGTTGGGCATGGTTCTGTTGTGGTCATGGTATAGTAGTAATCTGTGCGTGGGACACAGTTATGGGAGGTTGTTAGAGTACTTTTGATCTTGTTTTAGATGAGGCATTGGTGGACATAGTTGTGGCAAGAGAATTGTGGAGCATGTGTGATATTGAACTGAAACTACATGTGGTTTAACACCTTTTCTTGGGGCAGCGAGTACGGAGTTTTGGGACTTAGTATGATGTTCAGTCAAGGGTGAGTTTGTGGTAATAAAGGAGAGGAACTTGAGAAGCTAATTTAAATATGTGTAACACTTGAGGATTGTGAGATAAGATTGTGGAGATGAGTGTATATGTATATAGAAGAATGTCGTTTGGTGGTAATGTAGAAGAGATGGAGTAGTGGTTATACTGAGGATTTTATGATATATGTTATGGGAGTATCGAATAATTGAGGCACGAGAACTGTTAAAAAAAGAGAGTCATGGTCATAGGAATGGTTGTAGGTGTTGAGGTTATAGTGGGTGATCGTTGACATGCGGTGGTAATGAGGTTTATGGGAGGCATAGCAAAGGACCTAGTATTAGCGAGTTACGAGGGCGTAACACTTATCTTAAGAGGGTAGGAGGAGACAAGAGAGTTGATGGTCATACGGTTGCAATTGGAAGTTTGTGTGTTGGTGTAGAGTAAATGATGGATTCGTGATGTGGTTGATTTTATTACAGGTTATGGCGGTGTTCGTAGTAGTATGATGTTAGGAGTGTGAGTAAACTTCGAGGACGAAGTTCGTTTTAAGGGTGGTAGAATGTAACATTCCGTTTTGATGGTTAATCTTCTTTTGTAGATTGTCTTGGTATTGAGTGCTATTAAGTGTTATGGAAGTGAGACAAGGTTGACAATATTATATTGTGGTTATTCGATTATATTATGGAGTCAATATCGAAAGGATATGTTATCAAGTAAGCGTGGTTAGTGGAGTTGGTGTTAGGTGTCCATGTTTTATAGGTTGGATTGGAACTTCGGGGACGGGGTATTCTGTTTGGCTTGTGCCCAGGAATACTCGGCCGAGTATGGGTAATACTCGACCGAGTAGAGGATACTCGGCCGAGTATACCCTATACTCGACCGAGTATCCGGCCTAACGGGTATTATTTCCGCGGTTTTGGTTAAAATGATTAGAGGTTATATATAATCGTTCGTCAGTTTCTAAAATCATTTCTCCCCAAAAAGATAAACTACGTTCATTCTCCTCTAATCATCTTCATCAATTTCTAGTCAAAGGTCGTCGATTGTGGGTTCTAGCATCTCATTCCGTGTCAATCGCCGTAGTAAGTGTCTTATCCTTGTTCATCTATTGTCATTCTTATAAGTTAACAAACCCTAATTTGGTTAATTTGGGGGTTTAGGGTTTTGGTCATCAGGGTTTTGGTCATCATATGTTGTTGATTGATGATTATCGTTGTTGTAGGTGATGATGTGTTACTAGTTGTGCATTTGTATGATTGATTGCAACGTAGCGGATTGCGAAAAGGTAGGATTTCCCTACTCAGTACTGTTAATGGATTAAGATTGTGTTTGTTTCATAATGGTTGTTATCTGCTGATCATCGGAGGATGGGTGTTGTGGTGATGTGGTTGTGTTGTGACGGTTGTGACAGCTGTGATGCTGTGGTATATGTGATTGTGGTGGAGTCACTTGCGGGAGTGGCTTCACACCCTCGTTCGCTCTCCGTGGAACCCGTCACGGGAGAGGATGTGCACATTAAGGGATATGGATTGTTAGTCGCTCGTTGATGAGCTGGACTAGGTGGGGATGGGCTGCGGTCACCCACTGGCGGCGAGGATTACCTGTTGCGATGGGTAATCTGGCAGGGCTGTACACTTCGGTGTGTAGTCGGTTACTATGTGAGATCGGGAGATCGGAGATGGAGGATGATCAACCGGTTACAATATTTGTGTGTCTTATCTTGATTGAACAGTACTGACCCCGTTGTTGTTTTGTAAAACCTGCGGTGATCCATTCGGGGATGGTGAGCAAATTGTGAGAGGTAATACATTTATTGAGCTTGGGGCAGTCATGGGAGAGTCACCACGTTGGATTAGATGTCACCACCACGAGTCTTAGTTATTGTTTTGGTAGTTGTTACCATTTAGAAAACTCGTTTATTAGATTTTGGAGACTATGTAACTTTTATAATTACCGTATATTAATAAATGTGTTTGGACTGTTGCTTTTGATATATACTAACCTCGGGCAACCGAGATAGTAACATACCTTCATGGTAGGGTGGTCCTGGTAAGGCACCTTGGTATGAGGGGGTGTTACAATGCTCATCGACCAGACACAACAACAACCGACGTTTAAGACACCGGAACATACCAGGGGTGGGGAAATGGGCTAAGGAGAGGGGAAACACCCCCGGAACGCATGCGACGCATTCGATGACAGGACAGGGGAACCCGGAACGGAACGACCTCAGAACAACCATGCGAAACCGCCAGCCAAGCACACCGGACAGACGGGACGAAAGAAGCGATCTGAACAAGAAAGGATCGAAGTCAAGCCAAAGGGGATCGCCGCAACGAGAAGGTGTGAACAATCACCGGAGATGGGTCAAGGAATGACCCCATCTCCGCGATGGGTAGGGGGAGAATGGGGGAGGTGATTGGCAAGGAGAGGCGGCGGATCAATTTGGGGATTTGTGGTTTTTTCTTTTTTTTTTAGAGAGAGGTGGGAGGATTTAATTAGAGAGAGAGATTATTACCCCTGTCATAGATCGTAATTGATCTTTCTTATACAGGTTTTCTTACTTAACGTAATTTCGTTATTTTCTCATGTATCTATAAATATTATTAAAAGGCTACCCTCAAATGACCAATTAAGCTCACATAGACAATGCCACGTGTGATACAAAAAGCCACGCAGACATTTGAAGCTCATGTCAGCCGCATCACCCAAATGCCACACACACACACATTCATACCCAATTACCATGTCTCTTATCATCACTGTTCCTACCGACAACGACAATCCTCCTTTTTCCGCTCATTTCATTAACCGGCATTAATTTATTATTACATGACATTAATTTAATTCATTTATCTATAAATTAATTCAGTTCACTTATCTATAATATTAAAAGATATTGTCTATATTCTTAGATGATTTTTGTATATTAAATATATTATTTTCCCAAATTTATGTGAACCTTAGAAATTTACATTAAAATTTCATAATTTATAGATAATATTGACATTTTAATTGAAATTTTTTTGATAAAACATGTTAATAAAATTTTTAATTTTTAATTAAAATTGAAATTTTTGTAATAAAACATGTTAATAAATTAATTAAAACTTATTAATTAAAACTCTCCATATTACTTACCACCCGCCATTTTTATTAACATTTTTTTCCTATTTAATTCATTTTTTTAATTAAACATGGTAATAAATTGATTAAAACTCTTCATAATACTTAACACCCACCAAATTAATTAAAATTTTTTCCTATTTAATTAATTTTTATAATATAATATGTTAATAAATTGATTAAAACTCTTTATATTACTTAACAGTTAACACCCAAAATTTTCATTAACATTTTTTTCTATTTAATTCACCTCTTGAGTTTCTCGACAATCAATTATCTAATTAAATAATACCACAAAATAAATTAAAAATAAAATTAAAATACTGGAATTTATGGTTGTATAATGGCTATAAAACCTATAATAGTTTCTATCTATAAAATCTTATTAAAAGGCTAACTTAAAAAATGTGATATTGCAAGTTTAATTGTGACGTGACAACTTTTAATGTGACATGGTAAAAAAAAAAGTGATATGGATTACCAATTTAAGAAAATTAAAAAATTTAAGGTAAAAAATTTAAGAAAATATAAGGTATAAACACAAAAAAAAAAGAAAAAAAAATGTAAACCATTGGTCTCCTCTCGTAATTTTTTTATTTATTTACCTTATTTATTTAATCATTATTTCCTTTATTTAATGAAATGACCTTTTAACTTTTCTTTCTTCATTACTATATATACTCCGTATTTATATACCATATTCTTTTATTTTTCTTTCATTCATAAAATTTTGAGAGAATTTGTAATAGAATTTTTCATATATATAACTATTATATTCATCCAAATTTTCAATTTTATTCAAAAAAATAGCATCTAAAGTATACATAGAAAAGTAAACTAATTGTTTCGTTTTTTATTTTTCTTATGTTTTGTATTAATTTGTTATTATTTTTTGGGTTTGTATTAATATTGCAGGAGAATGAATTTCCAACTTTATTCAATAAAATGGTAGGTAAGGTAAGTTAAAGGACTAAATTAATTATTTCACTTTTTATTTTTATTATGTTTTGAATTAATTAGAATCTTATTAGTTACTTTTTTTTGTGTTTATATTAATATTGCACGAGAATGAATTTTCAACTTTATTCAAAAAATTGGTAGGTAAACCATACAATGAGAACTAAATTAATTGTTTTACTTTTTATTTTTATTATGTTTTGAATTAATTAAAATTTTATTAGTTATTTTTTTTTTGTGTGTGTGTGTGTGTATGTGCGTGTGTTTCTATTAATATTACAGGAAGATGACATACTCACATATCAATAACAATGCACAAGATTCGAAATAATGGCTATGGATCTTCTTTACAAATTTTTTTCTTGGTTTTGATGACTCTTTCATTTTTGTCGGTTTTTTTCTTCTACATTGGTGTATTAGAAATATCAAATGGTAGCAAAAATATTTAACAAATTGTTGACATGTTGTTACATTATTGTCCTTCAATTCACTCTTTCCTACACTTTAGTCTCTTTTGTAACACTTATGTTCAATTTTTATTTTGTCAAACAGGTCAGAAATCAAATTGCTTAGCCAAATTGTTAAAGTACGATGCACATGTCAATTTGATCTTATCATAGTGTTATAATATGCATAATAGTAATTAGTTAGAAACCGATTCTTATTCTCCAATTCATTGTTTCAATTCCAATGCTTTCAAGCCTTTAAATCATTTTTTTTGTTTTCCATCAAATATACTATTCTATAACTCACAATATTTTTTGGATAAATATTTTTTTTGAATGATTTGTTTATATTTTATTTTCTCCTGAATTAGGAAAGGCCAATATTTCGTATGAAGTATAATAGTATTGTTTTGATTATAATTTTTGATGAATGATCGAATATGAAGAAGCTATGTTTAGAATCGTATATGCATAAATCTCTATTTATTGTGTGATTCTGAGATTTTCTAGACACCTCATTTCTGCACCTCCCGCAAACCACCCGGTGATGATTGGGCCGCATGTTTGGTACGCGGAATGATTTGTGACAGTTTGTAAGTTTATCGTCAAGTGATCGCTCAAACATTTATGTCTACCTCTTAAATGTCATCTACGTGCCGATACGGTCGTTTTGGCAGTAATTAGAGTACATTTGGAGTTCGGGCCTAAAACCGTCTTCATTTTCGGACAACCATTAAAATGCCGAGTCGGAATATTCTGGAATGTTTCGGATATTTCTATTCCATATTTTATAAATCTTTTAATCTTTGGTAAATAATTTCCCATAATATTCACACAAAATATTAAGGAAAACCAAATTATTCCATAAACTAAACACGGAAATCTTTCTTCCGCAGGAGGAAACCACTTGGGAAAGGACGCAGCAGGTGCTGCGCCTCTTCCAAGAGACGCAGCGCCTGCTGCGCCTCTTCCCAAGTCCTTTTCTGCGTATTTTTCGTATCTTTTCATATCTTTTCGAGATTCACTTCCAAAGTTTCTCCGAAAAACCCTACTTCCTCCACGTGATTAGTATATGTAGAGACCTTCGGTCTCACATATTTCTCACGCGAGTGTCCGCCCTTCTCTTCTCCCTTTGCATTCTAGACTACGTTCTTACTTTTTGGCGTCTACGTGCTTGAACTTTCGACCACGTAAGCTCGGATCCTTCTGAGTACCAGCCTCGTTTTGCATGACCGACCAATTTGACCAACTCCACCATAATCAACTTTAATCAATCTGTTTTAATTCCTCTTACAAGGGCACTTTCGTCTACATTCGAGTCGAGCATCACTAATCGTTAACTTAGTTCATCTCGTTTCGTCAAACATGTAAGTCTGAGGGCGTAAATCTCTCTTTTATTCATTGTTATTCATTTGTTGTAATCATATTGTAAGATTTATGTCGAAAATACAATTAAAACCGATTTCTAAAACCCTTTGTTTAAAACCCTTTTTACGGATTATCAGAGGACAACCGTCGAGAAAGGACGCAGCAACTGCTGCGCCTCTTCGAAGGGACGCAGTACCTACTGCGCCTCTTCGTGAGGCTGCCGCAGTTCCTGCTTCCTTTCTTCTTCCTTCGTCTTTCGTTGATTCGTTTGTTTTTCTTTTGTTTTCGTTTGTTCTTTGTTTTAATATAACAATCTGAACATAATAATTTGACATATAAATTGTTCATCATCATTAACATATAATTCATCTCATTAATTCCCGACTTAAATCCCAAGTAACCAATATTTGCGGGTTTTCGTCATTAAAGTCAAACCGGGTTGTAGAAATTCGATTCATTCATGTTGAGTTTCTGGAATTCGACCTTTGATATATTCTTACCTATTTATTATCATATTCATCATTAGTCCATCATTAATTCATCATATTTAACCTAATTAGTTCATAAATTTGCTCATTAATCTCATTAATCTTGTATTAATTCATTCTAGTTAGTTTCATCCGTGTTTATTGCTTTTATGACCATTAATCACATGTAAATAACCTATTAATCACTTCCATCTGAGTAAATATTATTAATCAATCACTAAAATTAACCAACGAACGTTAACGACTTGCAATTCCGGCTTCACAGCCAGAACTGAGCCAAAGAACAGACACAGCGACTGCTGCGCCTCTTCCAAAGGACGCAGCTCTGCTGCGCCTGTTCCTGGTTGATTTCTGTCTCTGAACTCCCGTGTTGTTTTGACCTAGTTTATTTGATTACGTATTTAATCTACTATTATTCGTATTATCACCTAATAATCTGTTCGTTCATTCATTTATTCTTTCTTTTCCAAATTATCCGTTTTAGATGTATTTTCGACATAAATCATTAAACCCGATGTAATTATTGTAATTTTCATTATTGTAATTTTCCTTTATTGTATTGGTCGGACTAAATCTTTTCGGTAACTTGTCGTTAGGAGCACCTAGACCAAAACACAATTTATAGCTTCACAAACAACTCTACAATTAGTAAAGAGGCAAGTAAAGGTCGGATCCCAAGGGACGGGAATTGAAATGAGATTTCTATTGAAACTAGTGGTGTCTTAGGGGTGTCACAATTTGGGTTGATGTAGAAGGTCACTAAACTAAATAGCAATGAAAATAAATAAGCAAGATGAATTGAAAGGGTTGTAAACAATTGATAAAAAGCACTAGGGTATATGGGGTCATAGGGGATTCATGGGAATTGATCATACAAACATGTTCTCAAATTATAAGCAAGCAATTATTGTTGTGATGGATTGAGTTGGGTTATATCTTACAATCCTAGGAAAGTTTGGGTCCGAGTCAATCGATTAGATTGTACAACACCTACAAGTCGACTTAGTCTTCCCTACTCAACAACATGCATGGTCTAATGAGACTCGAGTTGGTTTATATCTTACAAGTCTCATTGAAAAGGTAGGTGATGGGTAAAAAATGCAAGGATTCATAGGCTCGTATTTCATCAAACATAACATGTGCATGAGTTGAGATCAAAACAAGCAAGCAAATAAACCATGAAAGCATATTAATTTAAGCATGAATCATTCCCCATGTTGGTTTCCCCTAATTACCCATTAACCCTAGCTATGGAACTACTCACTTATTATCATGTTGAACATGCTAGCAAGATTGTCAATCATACCAACAAAGTGAAACATGATGAACAAATGAAAGTAATTAGCAATAATTTAAAAGGGATTAAGAGAATTATACCTACTAATGATTCCAATAATAAAGCAAAGAATAAAAGAAGTACTTGATGCTTGATTGAGAGGTTGTCAATCTCCCAATAATAACCCAAATAATATTCAATTACCCAAAATAAAGGATGAACAAAAGAGAGATTAAGAAAATATATAAAACTTGTATTAAAACTTGATTAATTGTTGATTACAAAACTAAAGAGAGATTTGATTGATATTAACTACTCTAAGAATTGATAAGAAGAACATATCTCTTCCAATTAGACTAATGGGGTATTTATAGTGGAAATTAGGTGGATGCATTAGGGTTAACTAAGGGCTTAAATGACGATTAAGTCCCTACTTAAGGAAACGCCGGTATTTTCTGAAGGATGGGCATCTTTCTTGAAGCTTGAAGAAACGAATTTGCGTCTCTTGGAATCCGTGCGTCTTAGGCACGGACGGCCGAATCGAGTCTCTGCCGGGCGTCTTTGGGAGAAGAGGGGCGTCTTTGGTAGGCTGCTTTGCCGGACGTCTTGTAAGGAAGACGCACGGATTGTGGTGCTGGGGACGGGCGTCTTCAGGACAATCCGCACGGATTGCTGCTCAGACTTGTTTCTTCTTCTTTTCTTCCCTTTTCTTCATAAAATCCTTGGGGATTTCCTTGGGGATGCAAGGATCTTTCCTCATTGTAGATACCTCATTTCTGCACCTCCCGCAAACCACCCGGTGATGATTGGGCCGCATGTTTGCCACGCGGAACGATTTGTGACAGTTCATAAGTTTATCGTTAAGTGATTGCTCAAATACTAATGTCTACCTCTTAGTTGTCATCTACGTGCCGATACGGTCGTTTTGACAGTAATTAGAGTACATTTGGAGTCCGGGCCTAAAATCGTCTTCATTTTCTGGTAAATATTAAATCCCGAGTCCGGATTGTTCGGAATGTTCCGGATATTTCTATTCCATATTTTATAAATATTTCACAATCTTTATCCTTTGGTAAACAATTTCCCGTAATATTCACATAAAATATTAAGGAAAACCAAATTATTCCGTCCTTGCATAACTTAAACACGGAAATCTTTCTTCCGCAGGAGGAAACCCCTTGGGAACAGACACGGCGCAGTCTTTGCGCCTCTTCCAAGAGACGCGGTGATCGCTGCGCCTCTCTTCCCGAGTCCTTTTCTGCGTGATTTTCGTATCTTTTTCATATCTTTCCGAGATTCACTTCCAAAGACTCTCCGAAACCCTAATTCCTTTACGTGATTAGTATAAATAGGAGCCTTCGCTCCTCATATTTCTCACGCGAGTGTCCGCCCTTCTCTTCTCCCTTTGCATTCCAGACCTTTGTTCTTACTTTTTGGCGTCTACGTGCTTGAACTTTCGACCACGTAAGCTCGGATCCTTCTGAGTACCAGCCTCGTTTGCATGACCGACCAATTTGACCAACTCCACAATAATCAACTTAATTAATCTAATCGTTTTCCTCTTACGAGGGCACTTTTTTTACATTCGCGTCGAGCATCACTAATCGATATCTTAGTCCTTCTCGTTTCGTCAAACATGTAAGTCTGAGGGTGTAAAATCTCTCTTTTATTATTGTTATTTACTTTTTGTATAATCGCTAATGTAAGGTTTATGTCGAAAATACCTTCTTAAAACCGATTTCTAAAACCGTGCTTTAAAACCTCTTTTTGCGGATTTCCAGAAGATAACCGTCGAGAAAGGACGCAGCAACTGCTGCGCCTCTTCGAAGGAGCGCAGTACCTGCTGCGCCTCTTCATGAGGCTGCCGCAGTTCCTGCTTCCTTTCTTCTTCCTTCGTCCTCTGTAATTCGTTCGTCAAAATTTGTTTCGTTTGCTTCCTGTTAATTCTTTGACATAATAGCATAATAATTTCACATGTATATTAATTATCATCATTAATATGTTTTAATTCATCGTTAATCCGACTTAAATCTCTTGTAATCTCATATTTGCGGGTTTTCGTCATTAAATTCAATCCGGGTTGTAGAAATTCGATTTGTTCATATTGAGTTTCTGGAATTCGACATTTGATATATTTTCATCTGTCTATTGTCATATTCGTCGCATGTTCGTCATTAGTTTGTCATTAATTCATCATGTTTAGTTTATTTCATTCACCCATGTCACTAATCAATCATTCTTTCATGTAATTAATCCATTTGCATCCGTCTCATCCATGTTTTATTATTTTTTATGACCATCAATCATATGTAAATAACCTATTAATCACTTCCATCCGAGTAAATATGTTAATCAATCACTAAATTAACCCACGAACGTTAATGATTTGCAGTTCCGGCTTCACAGCCAGAACTCACCCTTGGAACAGACGCAGCAACTGCTGTGCCTCTTCCAGAGGGCGCAGTCCTGCTGCGCCTGTTCCAGGTTTAGTTCTGTCTCTGAACTCCGTTGTTGCTTGGCCTAGTTTAATTAGTTTATGTATAATTGACTATTATTCGTATTATCACCTTCTGACTTGTTCGTTAATTTATTCCTTTATTTCTTTTTCCAAATTATCCGTTTTAAAGGTATTTTCGACATAAATCGCCTAATCCAATGTAATTATCGTAATTTTCCTATTGTATTTATCATTGAATTTTGTATCATTTGTATGTTTTCACATGTAATTGAGCATTAAATTCCTACTTCGACCCAATTGTTTGCTAATTACGTGTCTCACCGACTTAGCCTAATTCTCACATGTTAGGATTAAAACTTGGATGTTGCATTGCATGCATATAATCGACGATATATCAAGTATAAATGATGTCCCTAATCATTAGTAGAGGCCGCTATCGAGGCGGGCGGGATTAGGTGTTCGATCAAAAGAGCTTCCTAATACGTACCCTCACCCCTTACTCCAGATCTCTGTGAACATCCGTGTTCATTGGCATCCACGAGAGTCATTCTAGACATAGAATGCTAAGGGTAACGATTACTTAGTGTTCATGTCACTACTTTGTGTCTTGACATGACACGAGGTATTCGAACGGTTCCAATTTCCCATAAAAATTGGTGGCGACTCCAACAAAAATGCAAACGCTTGTTCTCTTCCTCCCAAGCACCCCCGTGGGCCCCCCGCTGTCCACACTCATCATTGCCCAACTACTATAATATGTACAAAGGCCTTCTAATCTTGTCTCTCCTTGATGCTTGTTCATTGGATTCAATCAATTTAGTCTCATTTTGCCATAAAAATGCAAGGTTTGCACTCCTTTCCTACCAAGGACACAAAACCTCAAAGAATATGCAAAACAAAGAACTAAAGACAATAAATGACCCAAATATGCACTAAAAAGCATGGGAACAAGGCTAATTCGGGGACTAAATATGCTCTAATTATGGTCACATCAAATATCCCCAAACCGAACCTTTGCTCGTCCCGAGTAAAGAGGTGACAAAGACTAGGACCATTATTTAAACTAACCTAATAACATAGCCGACATGAGACAATTAGCGGGTCTCATTCCGCCCCTTCAACTCACAACAAGACAACCATGAGGTAGGATGCCTTCTTGCAAGGCAAGGTGGGTTTTGCCAAAATGGCGACACATCCAAACATTAAGCACACAAAATCAAATAATGGATGCATCTACAAAAGGAATAGCTACTTCCTCATCAAGTGGCGGAGTCAACTAAAAGAGAACAAATTTAAGAGCATATATTCCGTCACAAATACTAGTTCAACAAATCACTAAGGCTAAGAGGATGGCACTAAATCACCTCCAAATGGTGTTAAACTAGACTACTTTCGTCCTCAATTTCCAAATACTTTCGTCAAGAGCGATCGGATGGTGTGGAATGATGATCCCCATGATGCTAGTAGCATATGACATGACAAGTCTCGAGTTCTCTACAAAAGTAAAGGTCATGGATCGTCCCAATCTCAACAAAGTGGCTTGACAAAAAGGCTTTTTAAGAATGAAATGCTCAAGTCGTTATAAACAAGGGTGGATATGACTAGCATTCAAAAATTGACCTCATTCAAATTTCACATTTCAAAAATTAGAGATGGGGTTTGTCCCTTCTGTGCTAATGTCCTTTGCTTTCGCCAATCGCTTATTAGGCAACCGGTTAACCTCTAGACAATAGCTTTTCGGGGTGATAGTCACTCTGTCTCTGGGCGGTTGAATTCACAACCGTGTGGGGGCCCAATTCAATGGATCCCTCTCCAAAGCACATCGAAGTGGTACGCCTCCATCAAAACAACTAAAATTCTCAATATTTCAACATTTCATAACATTTGAGGTTTCCTTGGCAATAAAACGTTTCCACATACAAAATCTTTGAAATGAGCACTTCAAACTTATTGATAGAAAGTATTTTTGGGTTGCCATACCACAAGGTCAATCAAGGTCACCTAGACAAGTTAACCAAGTCCACATCGCATCACGGGGTTGGATAGGTGACTCACATGCAAACCTTTGACTAGGCTTTGGGTCATGGGTCGAAAGACACTAGTATGACACAATCTAGGGTGTTTTACAACCATTCTAGTAGGCGAAGTCTTAAGTTGAAAAAGTATTTGTAATGGCTTAGTTGCTCTTGTCAAAGTTCCCAATTAGGCACTTTTCAAAATATTTCATCTAAATGCAACTATATGCCATGATGCAACTATTATATACATCCTAATGCAAGTGATTCTATCAACTAATATGACATATAAACTAAATGCAAGTCCTAAGTTCACATTGTTATACCGCATCAATCAAAATAAAGCCACATAGTCATTAACATAAAGAGGAAAAAAGCAGATTGGAAAGATCATACCATGCGGTCTTCAATATCCTCATATCTCGGATGTGGCGTAGTCGATCAATGTGAACAAGGATAGAACGAACACAGTATATACAATAATATATACATGACTACACTACAAAGGAAATGAACATGTTTTTGGTTTTTCAATTTTCAAATTTTTATGGTTTTTCGAAAATTTTCAATTTTTTGGATTTTTGAATAAAAGTTAGATTAGAATTTCCCATCCCCACACTAATATGGGCATTGTCCTCAATGGCCAAAATGATGGGAAATTATGCAAACATGATACATGATTTCTACACTAAATGCAAGCTACACTAATCTATACTACATGATGCATGGTTTTTGTTTATGACGGAGAGGATAATTTAGATTACCTCCCGTTGTGTATGTATGTACTTCCCCAAACCGAGTTAGATATTATTGCTAATGTCCTAAGGTTGGGTGTAGTTCATGCACACACGATGCAATGCATGAAACTAATTTTGTCATTTTGGATTTTTAAAAATGGGAACAATAAAATGAGAACACCTCAATGGGGCCGAGGTGTTAGTCCTTTGTGGTGCTAGGACTACTCCAACAATGATCAAGATTAATAAAATACAACAAAGAGAGAAATAGACAAACCTCAAGAGGGTAGGAGCCTCCAAAGCTTGCTAATCTTCCATCATATCATCACTATCATCATCTTCCTCACTAGAAGTGGACTTATCACCACTTCCCTCTTCACTTTGTTGTCCACCTTGCTCATCATCCTCTTTTCCTTCTTCACTAGCTTCTTCATCAATGTTATCATCAACCTCTTCATCACCGACAACCTCATTATCACCCGGAAACTCACCCCTAGATGCACTCGGAAAGAAGACTTCCCTATCCGCCCAACTAGGCAAAGGACATGAAGGGTCAAGTAGTCCTTGCCTAGCTAAGTGAAGGAGGGGTGGATATTGGGCTAAGTAAGCATCTTCCCGATCCTTGAAAGCTTGCTTGTGCATCTCTTGCATAAGAAGAGTCATATAATCTTTGCTTGCTTCAACACCTTCGGGTTTGAACTCTTGGTACTTCAAAGGATAGGGTGGTGTGACAATGGAAGAGGAGGGCATTTCAATTTCACCCTTTTGTTGTCGGATAATGTATTCGGCCTCTTTTGAAAGGGGAAGGAGATAGTTGGTCCGGTGGACACTTAAACGACAAATCTTCGAAGACAAAGTAAAAGATCTAGCCTCACTAGTGAGCCATCCATACTTGGTATCAAGAGGGTTATGAGAGACCCACTTGTACTTGTTTATCATAGTATCAATATCAATGAGATGACCACCCTTCTTTGCCTCATACTTGCTATCCTTGTTGAAGTTCGGATCAAAGTATTTAGCCAAAAGAGTGACTAGACCTCCATTCACAATAACAGTAGTGCCTTGCTTTCCACAATCAACATTTAGCCATCTATCCACCAAAAGCCTTAGAGAGTTGAAAGGCTTGGTGAATTCCCTTCCAATGTTCAAGGCCGACTCAAGAAGAACAAAATCGAGTTTGGTGAAGTGGTTGGTGTCTTTTCTTGCAATGATGATGTTTCCTACAACCTTGTGCCACACTATAATGCCCGGATGGTGGACTAATAGAGCGCGACTTGCATGAAAGTTCTCAAATTTCCTTCCGGAAATCGCCTCCCAAAGAGGGTCGGGGTCATATTTGCCAACATTCTTGAAATAACTCGGTGAATCACTAAGACCCAAAGCTTTACCCATTTCCTCAAAGGAGACGCGCCTACTAACATTAGCTAGGCGAAACTCGATGGTTTCCATAGTCTCAACCTTGTTAACTTTCAAAGAATTCAAAAATTCTAAGGTAAGGGAGGGGTATGTCAATTCTTTTGTTGTAAACAATTTCTCCAACCCCGTGGCTTTAAAGAAGGCTCTAGTTTGCTCAAGCACACCCAACTTATCTAAGGCATCTTCACAAATAAACTTGGAGGATAGAAATGATTTTCTAGCAAACTTAGCAAAAGTGTCCCTATGGGATTTGGAAATGAAAATTACCTCCGGATAATTCGAAAGTTGAGCAATTTCCGGAGTAGTAGATGTTGTTGCTTCCATGGGAGGTTGTTGTTGTTGCACTTCCAAGTTTGGGCTAGCTACCACCATAGCCAATGCTTTCTTTGCTTGAAGACTATTTTGTCTTGATGAGAGTGCCTTTGCCTTTGGTGCCTTTGCCTTTGATGCTTTTGTTGCTTCCTTTGTCTTTGCCATTGATGAATAAACCAAGAAAAGAGTGAAAATCTTCAATTTCTAGTGTACCCAAATCGATTTAAAGATGAAAGGCTTTGCCTTTATGAATTCAAAAATCAACTCAAAGGTTGAAGATTTTGTGCTTGGTTTTGATTTTTGTTGAAAGAGGAGTGATTAATTTGTTGTTAAAAGGATGTTTTGATTTGATTTTGGTGAATGTTGTTGAGGAATCTCGTTTTTGTGATGGAGAGGATGAGGGTTTTGAGTTATGGGGTTTATGGGTAGTGTTTTGAATGAAGGAACGAGGAAATGAATGTGGGATGGGGTTTATAATAAACCCGAAAAATTTGAAATGCAGGGGGAAGACGGGCGGCTTTCCTTCGGGACGCTCGGATTCTGTCTGGATGGGCTTCAGGAATTCTCGCCTAAAGACGGGCGGATTGCAGCAAAGACGGGCGGATTTGAAAATGCGGGACGGGCGTCTTTCAGAGAAGACGGGCGGATTCCTTTCCAGGGATTTTTCTTGTTTTTTCTCAGCCAAAAGACGGGCGTCTTCTCTTGCAGGACGGGCGGATTCTATTGCAGGTCGCCCGGATTCGTTAACAGTCACAAAATTTCAAAAATTTAGCTCAGAAGGACGGGCGTCTTCTGCCCAATATGCCCGGATTGCCTGAAGACGGGCGGATTCTCTTGAAACCGCTCGAATTCTACCCCTTTTACCCGGATTCAGTTCCATCCGTGTACCTTGCATATCCCTTGTCATTTTTTCATTCTTCTTCAAAATCTCGTGTTCTTCATTGTGGGGGCACTACTAAGGCATGAATAGCCTAGGCAATTGCTATACCCACACTAAGCTAAAGCACTACACATCAATTGAAATCATTAGTCCCTCCCTCACTTCTCTCAAACATGATAATTATCTTGATCAAGGCATAAAAATCCAAAAATGACAAAAATGCAAATTAAGAATTAAAATGCGAGTTAGGGAGTTAGAAATATTTACAAATTGTGGTTTAGGGAGGACTCCACCAAACTCTCATTCTTGATGAGATGTCAAGGGGGCATGTCCAAGGTGTTGTTGATGTTGCTCAACACCTTGAAAAAGTAATCAAAAGCTTGTT
Source organism: Silene latifolia (assembly GCF_048544455.1). Lineage (NCBI taxonomy): Eukaryota > Viridiplantae > Streptophyta > Magnoliopsida > Caryophyllales > Caryophyllaceae > Silene > Silene latifolia. Next base: position 39,268,294 of record NC_133532.1, on the reverse strand, counting down.
CATTGTCGTGATAAAGTTCTTCAATAGATCTTTGCCCTTGTTGTCGGTCTTGATCGATAACATTACCAATGTAGGGATTGAAAATCCCTTCAAACTCATCGCCCCAAAGACCACAAACTTCATCTACTTGATCACTAAAGATCTCTTGAGTTGATAGAGACAACTCTCCCATTATCTTGTTTTGGCCAATGAGGCCATCTTCTTCATTGCTTGACTTTGGTGAGCTTTGCAAGCTCTCTTTGTTACAATTCACTTGCTCTTTGAATGGAGCATTGACACGTCTGTCGTGTACCTGTCAAAAATAAATTAACTCGGCTAACTATATAGCTAGGGAAGTCAGGTCGATCTCCACAGGGAGGCAAGATATCTGTAGAAGTCCGTCTATTTGGTCACAAATGGGGGGGGGGGGGGGGGGTTGTTTGATTTGTTATCTAAACTACGAGTTTTAAAGGAAAGAGAAATAAAGCAAGAGCGATAAAAGCAGAGAAATAAGGATAAAAACTATCAGATAGAGAGGGACATGCCAGGATTTCGGTTCACTACGGTAGTCCAGTGACTCGGCTGTAAATGACTCAGACGAATTAATGTAAGACGGATGTTGAAAGGTCCTTTCGGTCCACCTTCTATCCTAAAATACCGCTAACTTAACTTTCATTCTCGTCAGGGTAGTCTACTATTCATAGCAGGCCTATTTAGTCCAATCTTTCGATCTAGGATTAATTTTAGCCAGATTAAAGGTTAACTTAGAAGTGTGCACTCAACTAAGTCGAATAAATACAATTAAATTGCTATGGTGACATAGCCTTGTAATCAATTCGTCTAATTCATTTACTACATCGTCACTTCCCTACCGCAGATCCCCTAATCCCAACATGAAAGGGGTTTAGCTACTCATATCGCTAATTAAACTAACAGCAGATAGACTTCCAGCAGTAAACATAATGAAATAACAAGTAAAAAGCATAAAGAGAAATTAGGGCAAAGGAGTAAATGTAACGGAACAAGAGATTAAAGCAAACAAAAGATTAATTATTAATAAAGGAAGAGAAAGAATTACAATCGATGCGAATCCGGCGTAAAGAACACAAATTCCAAGCGAAAGCAATCCCGAAATAAAGTTACAGTAGAGAAGAATGAAGTACGCAGTAAAAGTTTGATAGAAACTAAGTAGTAAGTAAATCTGATACTCATAACCTAACTAATGTAGGTTTAAATAGCAAAGTAAATGAGTTTTGCGGAATTAACTATAACACGGGCTGTTTAAAGCCTATAAATAGCGAAACCACTCGATCGAGTGGATTAAAACCACTCGATCGAGCAAACACCTCAGCAGATCTACTCGATCGAGTACAAAGTTACTCGATCGAGTAACTGGCCTTTCTGCAAGATAAGGATCGAGTGGATATTCACTCGATCGACCATCTGGGACGTAGAAACCACTCGATCGAGTGGTAAAACTGCTCGATTGAGTTCCTTATCTTCATTTCAGCTCAAGTCCGCGCCTAAATGCCTCGTAATCCGTGCTATGACGCTTCCAAATGCAGTATCTCACTCTGGAACAATCCCGTCTCCTCTAAATGCACGCAAAAAGGACGAAAAAGAGTACGATTCCACTACTTTCGCGTTCATTTCTACAAAATGGACAAAACGAACCAAAGTACCCAATTAGGGGCAAAATACCATAGAAACAGTATAAAAATGTATCGAAATACGTGCTAAAATAGGCTAAAAAGACTATATAAAAAGCACGTATCAAATCTCCCCAAACCGAACCTTTACTCGTCCTCGAGTAAACTCAAAACTAAACTAATGGAACGGAAATGATAACTCAGAGCTAGCTTAACTTGTCTACTTGAACCAATTTAATGCAACAAAAACTAACAGTTAAAGCTAAGCAGTCAATACGCAAACGAATTATAAGCTGTTCAAAAATATAGCCAACCTATCGACCTTGCAAGACCAACAAAATCGGACTCTCTCGTGGTCACTCTTCTCTCATGAAGCAAAGGTGAATGATATATATAAAAGAGGTACGAAAAGACAATACTCACCTAATCGACCTACATAGCATGCATGCAACAAAAATGAAAGACAATTCAAGTACTAATGCACACACTCCAACCGATAATGTTCGTCACAGCCGAGGGCTTACAAATAATATGGGAATAGTGAGGTCCAACTGAGAAAAGGCAAAACATGTTATGGAAATGTGGAGGTAAAAGCGTCAAGCTAGTTCCTAACAGGACCATAAAGAAATCATCCAAATCTCAACTGACTGAAAAACTAAGTACAAGTGCCCCTTAATTTGGCACATAACTCACTAAACTCAAACACAATCTCCTCAAAAAGTATGGGATAAAACGGAGGAGCCAGACGGTCACAAACTTCCCTTTTTTTCTTTAATACCGTCTGAATGAACTAACTCAAATAAAACAACTCTTTTTTTTTAAACTTCCTTTCTTTCTTTTTCTTCCTGTCTCACGTCTTTCCAGCTTCTTTCCTTTTTTTTTTCTTTTTTTTCAAATTTTTTTTCTTTCTTTCTTTTTCACGTCTTTCCTTTCCTTTTTTTTTTTTTTTATTCCTCCTTCCTCAATTTCCACCAACTCCAAAACAGAGAAATATGGGCCAAACTGCAACGGCAAAACATACCACAGAAGAACATACTAACTAGCTTGACTGGGCAGGCTTAATTTAGGATGTAGCTAATGGGTCAAAAAGGGCAAGTTTTGGCTAATGTGGAGCTAAATGGGTGAAAAAAATATAAGGAAAGGGAAATTTGCAAGCACCTCCCTGCATGTGACACCAACCACAAACCCGAATATGTGCATTTGACGAGAAATTGAATATCATAAATGTGCAAAAATGATGAACATGCTATGCAAGGAGTACTACTCTCAATTCCTAATGAACTGGTCATGAATGTCACCAGTTATGGGCTCTAAAACTCAGAATTTTCAAGTAGTTTGCCAATTTATCAGGTCAAGTCTAGACAGTCGGCTATATTTGAACAGAAACTCGTAGACTATGCGTAAGACAAAGCTAATAACCATTAAAAGAAGTGCAAGGCTCAAGCAAAAAGGCAAGTTATAGTGCATTATCATCACGAAAATCTACCGTTCCGACTCAACCTATATGCAGAATAAACGTGAAATTTTTTTGATTTTTTTTTTTGAAATTTTCTAATTTTTTGGATTTTGGATTTTTGATTTTTAAAGAAAATAAACAACAATGCAAGCTGAAAAATAAACGTGAATGCAAAAAAAATGCAAATGCAGACTCAAAAGGATGCAATACCCTCCCCAAACCAAAACGGACAACGCCCTCGTTGTCCTCCAGCATACACCAACAGATATATACATGGGAACGGGAATATACAACCAATCAATAAAAAACAATAAATATAAAGGAGACAAAATAAAAGAGTGAGAGATACATACAAAAATACGAACTTCCCCAAATCAGCCAGAAAACTGGGGAAGTGAGTAGACCAGTAGCTACTCGTCGTCGTCGTCGTCACTGCTCTCACGGATCTCCTCCACCCTGAACTCCGGGTCTCTCTCCTCCTCTGCTCCTTAGCACGAGCTCTCTCCACTGCCACCTCTGGGTCCTCCTCCTCCTCCTCGTCAGCCGACTCCGGGTACTCCTCAGCTGGGAACCGGAAGAAGGAAGGGTGTGGCCAACCCTCTGGAATCGGACGGTGTCGCCTCAAGTGGTACTCGTACAGAGGGTGCAAGGCTAAAGCCATGTCCCTCTCTATACGAGCCTGACGCTCTGCAATCGCATGCAACAAACCGTAAACGGCGCCCCCTTGGTCCGGGACCGCGGGCGCCACAAAGGGAGGAGGTAGTACGAAAGTAGCCGGTGAGACCGGCTCAGTCTGTGTCTGGTCAGTGGGAGTGGGAGTGGGAGTAGGAGTGGTAGTAGTGGGAGTAGGGGTCGGATCGGGAGTAGCCGTGGAAGGCTGGGCGCTCCCTGAAGGTGTAGACCCTTCTCCGGTCTCAAGACGCCGCTTCTTGGCGGCGGGTGCAGCAGGAGTAGGTCTGGGTGGAAGGAGAAGGTGAGGTAGTGGTGGCAGACGGGCGCCCCTAGCAACAGTAGGAAGGGGCTCAAGACGGGGGAGAGTATTACAAGGTAAGTCTACAAACAAGGAGCCGTCAATCTTCCAAGTCTGGTAGTCTGGGGTCAGCTAATGCTGAGAAAGCATGGCGTCCAGACTCAGTAGCCTCTCTCCCTCTAGGTACTGCAGGTCACGAGGACAAACGGGGAAAAGGCAACGGGCAAGAATGGTGGCTATGCCACCGCAGGCAATGGTTCTCGTCTCCTTCTTCCCCTGGCTCAGAAGGTACTGGGCGGTCAAGTAAGCTATGTTGAGGGTAAAAGGACCCTCACAGTCGATGTTTAGGTAATCGCCTAGGATGGAGAGTTCGGTGTTGGTCATGTTGTTCGGCTCCTTTCGGCCGAAAATAGTGCTCCCCATCAGTTTAAGGAAACAGCGGACAAGGGGAAGGTGGACCTGATGGAGCTTTCGCTCCCTAAAAGTGGTCTGGGCCAGACACCGCCAAAGCTGACGGTAGACCTTCCTCAGGGCAACAGTCAAGCCCGTAGAGGAAAGGTCAAGTAACCTACCAAACTCCCCTAGTGTCATCGGGAAGGTCCGGTGAAACAACCGGAAGGACACTGAAGAACTATCGGGGTCAGCCTCGTGTGCCCCGGGGGAGAAGGTAAAAGAGCTGAGAAACTCGAGGCTCAGCTCTAAAAAGGTACGGCCGCTCATAGTGATGAGCCCGGCCATCCCCGTGACCCGTAGTAAGTCACGGACCGACTTGTAGATGCCGAGTCTAACAAGTGCCGTTTTCTCTAGAAAACGGGAAGGTACATGCACACAGCGAAGCAGGTTATAAAATTTCTTACGATGTAAGGCGTTAACGAAAAGTACCTGCGGGTAATCTGGGTGAGGGTCGAGGGAAGTGTCACCTCGGACCGTGACTGTGCCAGAAGTAGAAGCAGCAGCAGCTGTAGAAGTGCTAGGAGCGGAAGTAGAGGTGACTGGAGCTGGTGCAGCTCGGGACTGTCTCACTACTACAAATTTAGGCAACTACAACGCCCCTTTAACAACGATTATTCACGAAAATCACAATAGACGTTGTAGAATGTATGGTGCGAATTTTACTAAAATCAATTACAACGGGTATGGTTATAAAAACCGTTGTTATTATTTTTAACAACGGGTCACACATGCGGAACCGTTGTTAATAATTTGGCGCAAAATTGGCGCAAAGTTAGTGAAAAGTAATCACAACGACTACTTAAGAAACCCGTTGTTAAAACATATTTGACAACGGGTGTTTTTTACAACCGTTGTTAAAACATATTTCACAACGGTTGTTGTTTAATAACCGTTGTCAATACCTTCCATACTATAAACCACACAAACAGTAAGTCCATTGCAGCCACAAAAACACAACCCTTAATACACAAACACAAACACAGCAGACAAACAAACACAAAACACATACACACTCTCTTTCTCTCTTTCTCTATTTCTCTCTTTCTCATCGTCGCTTTATCTTCTCGCCGTCACTGTGATTTCATCGTCTATTACGTTCTGTATTTATCAGGTAAATCTCGCCGTCACTGTTAGTTTCATCGTCATTATTTTCTTTTTCTATTTATTTCTTTTGCATATATGTGTTTTTATCGACCATTATGTTATTTGTTTAAGTATTGTTCGCATAATTAGTTACTAAAACAATGAAGAAGCAAGATGAAGAAGTAAGATAAACATAATTAATATATATATATATATATATATATATATTTATAAATACATAAATTAAAAAAAAAAATTACATATGTAAAAATGCAATTCTTATATTTTCATGGAGGATCTTATTGTGCTCTATCGTATCCATCCTCTCCTCCTTGGCTATTTGGAGGTTCCGTTCAGCAGTTGCTATATCGTCATATAGCTGCAACTGCTGCTGCTCCGTCAAGCCATCTTCTTTGGCGTGCTTCAGTGCGGATCGAGCTTCCGCAAGGTAGCTCCTGAAACTTTCCTCAATATGGAGGAACCGGCGGATGAAGTTGTTGTTGTTCTCGATCATGGTAAGAGTCTTTAGGATGAAATCATTCATTTTCTTAGAGTTTTTTGAGTTTGATTTGAAAGATTAAGTAGAGTTTGTTTTAACAGTTAGAGTTTGGAGATGAATATATGAGATAATGGAAATGTTAGTTGAGATATGCAATGTATTTATACTTAGCAATGTGTGGGTTGAGTTAATTGCTTTTTAATTAATAAATATGTTAGGAAGTTATGCCATAATCATCATCATATCTCTCAATAATGCTGCTTCAAATCCTATTACTAACCCTTCTCATTCCATATTATCCGTTCATATGTACAGTGATGTCAGTAATAATGCATGCATCGGAATTCTAACAGGCCGTAATTATGCATGCATCTAGTAATATTTAATTTAATTTTTTTTATTTTTTAAGAACAAACAACAACGGTTATTTTATAACAACCCGTTGTCTTTAGTTATAAAACCCGTTGTTATAACTTTCCCCCCAAAATTGTGTCACACTTTCCACAACGGGTTTTAATACATAAAACCGTGGTTAATAGTTTTAACAACGGTTTCCTTAAGTAAGCCAACCGTTATTAAAACCTTCTACAACGGACGCTTTAACAACGTCCGCTTTTTTATATAACAACGGTTTTTGACCGTTGTTATAGCCTGTATCTGTAGTAGTGTCTACGACCCCGGCCTCTGGAACTCAAAGCAGAAGCCCGTGAGGCGACGGTGTGAGGAACTAGGGGCTGCTCAAGGCAATCGCGATCGCTGGCCGCGAGTCTCGCCACGTGTGTAAAAGTAGAGGTCGGTGCGAGGTAGTGGTCTGCTGTGGTCACCATCAAGAGGGACTAGCAAAGCAGTGCTAGGCGTGGTGGTGACCGTAGAGAAGTGGCGGCCCTAAATCGAGCTAGCACCGAGCTAGTGGAGCAAAAACTGTCCCTGCAGCTGAAACTAGAAACACTGGCGCTGCAGTAGGGACTAAGGCGGAGGCAGTGGCAACAGCAGGGGCCACTGTCTCACTCAGAGACGGACTAGAGGTGGAGCTGGTAAAAGGTAGCAAGGTACTAGACTCCATCCTGTGACAAGGAAAGGGGTATGATAAGAAAACAGCTGCTAACCGTGGCTAAAACAGCACGTAAAACCAACATGTCACAGCATGTGAATCCCCTACCAGTCGAAAAATTCGACTTTACAGCACATAAGTCCCAACAATCCTCAAAAATTTCGAATCAAAGCGCGTAAACAGCATTAGGGAACGGGATAGCAGGTATTGATAGCAGCAATTAGACAACAACAAAGGCTAAGTAACTCATGTAAGCATATACCCGTCTGACAGTCGAAAAAGTTCGACTAAAACCGCCCTAAAAAGTCCCAAATTCCTCAAAAAATTCGAAAAACGCATGCAAATGGCAATAGGGTAGGGAATAGCAGTCAACAACACAGCAATCAAGCAAAATGAAGTTAATTAAGTCATGGGAGCAAGCAAACCCGTCTGACAGCCAAAAATTTCGACTAAACAGCCTTAATCGCGAAAATTCGCGCAATAATCGAATGGGAGCATGTTACGCATGTTAAACATTCTACACTCAGCAGCAATATCACAACAATGAAGCTACATAGACAAATGACAAAGAAGAATAGCCCGATCGACAAATCGAAATTTTCAACTGTCCTGAACACAAATCGCAAAAATTCATGTAGAATTCGAATTAAACATGTAAAGCAGCGAGGAATTGGGGTTGATCATCAAGCAAGAGGAACAAGGGCAATAAACACAATTAAAGTCGAAAAATTTCGACTAACAATGGATTTTCGAACCCTAGAGACAATTTACCTCATATTAATTCGAAAAAACGAAATCAAAATGCATAGAGGATGGAAGAATCACTTACTTGATGATAATAGACCTACAATATGCAACTAATCTTCAATAAACAAGCAAAAGTAGCGATTTTTTTCGAGCTAAAAACCGCAAACCCTAACCCTTCTTTAAAACCGTGAAAACGAGCACAATCAAGGGGGAAATTAAGGGGTTATGAGAGATTAATTAACAAGCACGAGATTGTAGGAGGCGGATTTGGTAATTTGGGCAAGAAAATGGGGATTTGGGGGAATTTGTGTCGCAATTAGGGGAGTGTTAGACGAAAATTAGGGGAACAAATGAATGAGAATTAGGAAAAAGAGTTTAAGTGAGAAAAACTCCCTGTGTCTTGTTCATTTCACTCGATCGAGTGGTTTTAAACCACTCGATCGAGCACTCTGATGCTCCATCTGCTCGATCGAGTAGAAATCTACTCGATCGATAAGTCCCACTTATTGCTTTACTCGATCGATCGAAAAAAGTGCTCGATCGACCATATTTTCACTCGATCGAGTACATAAAGTACTCGATCGAGCTCTTTTCTTGCGTAAGCTCTTGAATTTCGTCAATTCTTCCCTGGAATGCGTAAAAACTTCCCCAAACCTGCATAAGAACACGTGCAAAAATATCCCAAAATACCAAATACGCATAAGAACAGTCTATAGTCTTAAATCTACGCTAAAGAACAGTCTAAAAACTAATTGTCCTAATAAAAGCAATAAAACAAATTCAACGGAAATTCAAAAATTATCTATTACAAAGTGTCACACGGGGCATTTCCCCGTTTAATTCCCAATGCAATTCAGTAGCCCCTTGAAGGGCTCCTTACTGGAGGACGTCATCTCAGCAACGTTGACTGTCCTCTTCAATTTCCATGAGCATGAATGGTCATTCGCATTAGTAGGAGGGGAATAGTTCTCATCCACATAGGCACGAACTTTCCTCGTCCTTGCTCCTCTATCACCGTCTTTAGCATCCTTACTTCCTATTTGACTGACAGCAGTTGCACAACACCCTTTGACAGCTCCTTCGTTGCTTTCATCTGTACCTGCAGCAAGGAAAACAGACGAACTTTCCTCCTTTTTGCTCTCAGTCTGAGGCGGAGGGGTAACAATTGCAGCACAATACTCCAAATTTTCAACTGGAGTGTCAATAATAGGATCAATAGAAGAGAGAACATTGCAAGGCTGAGCTTGCATTGGAGCCCTCCGGGACTTAGACTGATGAAAAATCAGCTCCTCGTCCCCTACCTGAAAGGTCAAAGTCTTTCCCCCGACATCTATAACTGCACGGGCAGTAGACAAAAATGGTCTCCCTAAAATAATAGGGGTGTGTGCATCTTCGGGGATATCTAAGACAACGAAATCAACGGGAATAAAGAACCTCCCGATCCTCACAGGTACATCTTCTACTATGCCTAGTGGCCGTGATATACTATGGTCGGCCATCTGGACTGTCATGTTAGTGCAACTCAGCTTTGTCAAACCAAGTCTCTTGGCCATAGACAGTGGTCAGACACTTACGCTAGCTTCTAAATCGCATAGCGCATTATCAATCAAATAGTTACCGATATGACACGGAATCGAAAAACTACCCGGGTCCGACTGCTTATGAGGTAACTTATTTTGAAATAGGGCTGACCCCACCTCAGTCAAAGCTACGGTCTCACTATCACTAATGGTCCTCTTACGACTCAAAATTTCTTTCATAAACTTAAGATAAGAGGGTACCTTTGTCAGCAACTCGATGAATGGTACAGTGACTTCCAAGCTTTTCAGAAGTTCAACAAATTTGCCGAATTGTTGATTGGCCTTTGTATTCTGCAGACACCTCGGGAAAGGAACTGTAATAGGTATCTCAAGTCCCTTATTTCTCTCTTCCAATGTGTCTTCCGGAGCAAGTTCTGTATCCTTTGGACGCTTCTTACCTCTCGAACGAGGTCTTTCCGGTGATTTATCGCTTAAACGAGCACTAGCAGGCTCTCGAATAAGCTTCCCGTCATCTAAACTAATCGATCGACCAATATACCCATTCGATCGAGCAGTTTCCTCATCAATGTCAGTCGATCGAGTAAAATTTCCACTCGATCGATCAACTCCACTTTGCTCTTCATTCGATCGAGTAGAAAAACTACTCGATCGACCATTCTGCATTTCCTGTCCACTCGATCGAGTGGTATTTTCACTCGATCGACCACTTTCGTCCCCAAATCTGCTCGATCGACCACCTGAAATCAGTCGATCGAGCACTTGCTTTGCCGTGAGCTCACTTTCTTTGCCAGAACACTGTTCACCATCAGTTTTAGCCTTCCTTGGGTCTGGTTTTTGCATTTCCGGTCCCTCATATGAACGACCGCTTCTCAGATTGATGAAATTTATCGTCTCGTGTGAATTCTTCTCATTTTGAGTCGGTAATTGACCCTGCTTTCTTGTGGACTGATTAGTGGCTAGTTGGGCAACTTGAGTTTCAAGTGCCTTTATGGACGCATCTTTCTGTTGATCACTCAATTGCCACTGCTTCGTGAAGGCTTGCAACATAGACTTAAGCTCACCAATTTCACTCACCCCACCGGAAGATGACGCACCATGGTTAGGAGGAGTAAAAGAAGGGGGCTTTTGAAAGCCTTGTTGATTCTTGTGTGGAGGGACATAAGGTCAGCTTTGGTGTGCAGAGGAGGTGTAGGATTGAGCACATTCTGACTAGTCCACCTCAGTTTGGGATGGATCGCCCCTTGATTATTGTAATAGGAACCCCTCCTTGCCTATATTGCTTTGAAAGGCAAGGACTTGTTCCTTCTCTACAAGACACCAACAACAACAGAGTGACCATCATTACCTCCACATCTCTCACAAGAAACGGTCTCTCCCCTAGTAAGAACATGGACCGTCCCCGAGGCTCTCCAAAGACTTGTAATTCCAACTTGTCGAACCTAGCATTCATGGTCTCCAAATGAGCCAAAACCTCGCTTATCAATCCGCATGAACTGTTCTAATCCCATCCCTCGGGTTTCCATACTCAGCATTGTGATTAGCCATCTATTCAATAAGAGACCACCCCTTATCATCATCGGTGTTCTCCTGGAATCTCCCACTAGATGCCGCATCAAGTATGGCTCTGTGGTCGTCATACAGCCCATTGTAGAACTGATTAGATAAAAACCATGGGTCAAAACCATGGTGAGGGATAGACCTCACCAACTTCTTGAATCGCGACCATGCTTCATAGAAACTTTCATCGAAAGCCTGTCTGAAACTAGTAATTTTGGCCCTCAGCAAATTGGTGCGTTGTGGAGGGAAATATCTCTTGTAAAATGCAAGAGCAAGAGACTCCCAATCTGTAACCCTAGCAGCTGTGCGGTCCAAGTCAGTCAGCCACTCCCTGGCTGAGTCAGCTAAAGAGAAAGGAAATAGAACCTCCTTAATCTTATCTTGAGTTACCTCCTTAGTGGCGGGGATAGTAGAATAGTAATCGGTAAAGGTCTCCATATGCTTCCTCGGATCTTCACCAGCCACACCTCTATAAATGTTTCTCTCCACCAGATTGATATAAGAAGGACGGATATCAAAGGTGTTCCCATCCTCAGTCTGGAGATTGAAACCTTTGGGAATAGAAGAGGCTTTAGGCACTGAATGACTAGAAAGTTTAGGCATCTTTACTGTAGAAATCGGACTATCTTCCGTGAAAAGAAAATGATCAAGCTCTGGCTCGAAAGTACTCAAGGCTTCCTTTCGTGATTTCCTTATCAGACGGAGTCTATGCCTGAATAATCTCTCCGGCTCCGAATCAGCTGAAACTAATTCACACCTGTCTGACCTGGGCATAAACAACATTGAAAGAAAATAATAAGAACGACCTTAAGGAATAGGAATTACCTGAGACGGATAAAATAAACGGAACGAAAACAAATAGGGCAATTGCCTCCCGGCAACGGCGCCAAAATTTGACACGTCTGTCATGTACCTGTCAAAAATAAACTAACTCGGCTAACTATATAGCTAGGGAAGTCGGGTCGATCTCCACAAGGAGGCAAGATATCTGTAGAAGTCCATCTATTTGGTTACAAATGGGGGGGGGGGGGGGGGGTTGTTTGATTTGTTATCTAAACTACGAGTTTTAAAGGAAAGAGAAATAAAGCAAGAGCGATAAAAGCAGAGAAATAAGGATAAAAACTATCAGATAAAGAGGGACATGCCAGGATTTCGGTTCACTACGGTAGTCCAGTGACTCCTACTGTAAATGACTCGATTTAATTTAATGTAAGACGGATGTTGAAAGGTCCTTTCGGTCCACCTTCTATCCTAAAATACCGCTAACTTAACTTTCATTCTCGTCAGGATAGTCTACTATTCATAGCAGGCCTATTTAGTCCAATCTTTCGATCTAGGATTAATTGTAGCCATATTAAAGGTTAACTTAGAAGTGTGCACTCAACTAAGTCGAATAAATACAATTAAATTGCTATGGTGACAGAGCCTTGTAATCAATTCGTCTAATTCATTTACTACATCGTCACTTCCCTACCGCAGATCCCCTAATCCCAACATGAAAGGAGTTTAGCTACTCATATCGCTAATTAAACTAACAGCAGATAGATTTCCAGCAGTAAACATAATGAAATAACAAGTAAAAAGCATAAAGAGAAATTAGGGCAAAGGAGTAAATGTAACGGAACAAGAGATTAAAGCAAACAAAAGATTAATTATTAATAAAGGAAGAGAAAGAATTACAATCGATGCGAATCCGGCGTAAAGAACACAAATTCTAAGCGAAAGCAATCCCGAAATAAAGTTACAGTAGAGAAGAATGAAGTACGCAGTAAAAGTTTGATAGAAACTAAGTAGTAAGTAAATCTGATACTCATAACCTAACTAATGTAGGTTTAAATAGCAAAGTAAATGAGTTTTGCGGAATTAACTATAACACGGGCTGTTTAAAGCCCATAAATAGCGAAACCACTCGATCGAGTGGATTAAAACCACTCGATCGAGCAAACACCTCAGCAGATCTACTCGATCGAGTACAAAGTTACTCGATCGAGTAACTGGCCTTTCTGCAAGATAAGGATCGAGTGGATATTCACTCGATCGACCATCTGGGACGTAGAAACCACTCGATTGAGTGGTAAAACTGCTCGATCGAGTTCCTTATCTTCATTTCAGCTCAAGTCCGCGCCTAAATGCCTCGTAATCCGTGCCATGACGCTTCCAAATGCAGTATCTCACTCTGGAACAATCCCGTCTCCTCTAAATGCACGCAAAAAGGACGAAAAAGAGTACGATTCCACTACTTTCGCGTTCATTTCTACAAAATGGACAAAACGAACCAAAGTACCCAATTCGGGGCAAAATACCATAGAAACAGTATAAAAATGCATCGAAATACGTGCTAAAATAGGCTAAAAAGACTATATAAAAAGCATGTATCAAGCATCTTCAATTTTCTTCTTCCATTGGAGTTCCGACTTCTTTCTATCATCCCTCCGGCTATAATGATCAATCATAAAACATGGTTCATGTAAACGGGGAGCTCGCATAGTTTTGTCAAGATTAAAAGTTATACTCTCATCTCCCACTTCTAGAGTGAGCTCTCCATGTTTTACATCAATCACCGCACCCGCGGTGTGTAAGAAAGGTCTTCCTAGAATGATTGGAATGTTGGAATTTTCTTCCATATCAACAATGACAAAGTCCACCGGGATGAAAAATTTCCCAATTCGTACGGGAACATCTTCCCATATCCCTAATGGTGTCTTCGTCGATCTATCGGCCATTTGGAGTGTGATATTGGTGCATTTAAGCTCTCCCATCCCCAACCTTTTACTCACCGAGTACGGCATAACACTCACACTAGCCCCTAGATCACATAAGGCTTTGTTGATCGTGGTGTCGCCAATGGTACACGGTATTGAGAAGCTTCCCGGATCCTTGAGTTTTGGAGGTGAACTCCCTTGAAGTATTGCACTACTCACCTTAGTGAAGGCGATAGTCTCAAGCTTCTGGATCGACTTCTTCTTTGTGAGGATGTCTTTCATGTATTTCGCATAGGCCTCAAGACGTGATTGATTAATTCCGTGAAAGGAATTGAGACTTCCAAATTCTTCACAATTTCCATAAACTTTCCAAGTTGGTCATCAAATTTGGGCTTGGCTTGACGACTTGGAAAAAGAAGTCTAATCACAATGGGCTCCTTCTCCTTGACCTTGTCTTCATTTTTCTTTGAAATTTCTTCTTTTGATGATTCTCCATCTTTGGAGTTTTGCATAATTTATTCCTTATCACTAGCTTCCACAACTTCATCCTCAACTTGCTTCTTCGGTGCTTCATACCTTGTACCACATCTCAAGTGAATGGCACTAACCGTTTCATGTCTTGGGGGACTACTTTGAGGTGGTAATTGCCCCTTTTGTCTTTGTGAGCTTGAAGATGCTAGTTGAGTCAATTGGGTTTCCAACATTTTGGTGTGAGCTAGAATGTTGTTGATGGTGGTTTCCTTTGCTTGACTATCTTTTTGCATTTGAGTGAAAAATTCTTGTTGATTCTTTTGCATTTGAAGGACCGCTTTTTGAACATCAAAACCTTGGTCATTTTGTTGATTGTATGGATTTTGGTTTTGGTAACCTTGGTTTTGGTTGTAAAAGGGTCTTTGATTTTGGTTTCTCATGGGAGGTGGGGTGTATGTTGTTTGAGGGTTTTGAACATTTTGGCTTTTGTATGAGAGATTTGGATGGAATTTGGCGTTTTCATTGTAATAGTTGGAATAAGGGGTACCACTCTTGTATGCTTGGAAAGCATTCACTTGTTCATTTGTTCCCCTACATTCACTTGAGTCATGTCCCAAAGTTCCACAATTCTCACATATCCCACTTGGGATTGATGAAGATGCCGTCATGGCATTAACATGATGCTTTGGTGATTTTGAGGCTTCTTCAAGTCTAGCAATAGCTTTTTCAAACTTCAAATTGATGGTGTCAATGTGAGCACTAAGTTGAGCACCCAATTGAGTAACGGAGTCCACTTCATGCTTTCCTCCTCTAGTAGCCTTGCGAGGTATACTATATTGTGAGTTATGGACCGCCATTTCCTCAATTTTGTTCCAAGTTTGATTGTCATCAACTTCGGTGAACATTCCATTTGATCCCATGTTGAGAATGTTCCTTGAATCTTCATATAGACCGTTCCAAAATTGTTGTACCAAGAACCACTCGCTAAGTCCATGGTGAGGACATGAGCGACAAATTCCTTTGAACCGCTCCCAAGCTTCATACAAAGATTCTTCATCCCTTTGCTTAAAACCCGTAATTTGAGCTCTTAGCATGTTAGTCTTTTCCGGTGGGTAGAATTTTTTGTAGAAAGCTAGAGTCAACTTCTTCCAAGAATCAATTCCGAGAGTGGAGTGGCCTTATCAAGGCCCTTCAACCATTGTTTCGCGGTGCCAATTAGAGAAAAAGGAAATAAGACCCATCGAATTTGGTCTTGAGTTACACCGGTTTGAGAGATCGCATCACAATAGTCACAAAAGGTCTCCATATGAGAATGAGGGTCTTCACTAGGCATCCCCCCAAATTGGCTCCTTTCGACTAATTGGATAAATGCGGATTTAGCAATGAAATTTCCGGTCAAATGTTGTGGTGTGGGAGTACCATTGGGTAGGTTCTCCTCGGTGGGTACGGAATGTGATGAAAACTTAGGCATTGTGGGTTGATTTTGTGTTGTATTTTGTGTTGGGTTCTCCTCACCTTCTCTTGTAAAAGGGTTGATGAACTCAATAGTTGGTTGAATATCCACAGCCTCACTAATACCTCTCAAATTTCTCCTAGCAAGTCTTCAATTGGTTGTCAAAGTTCTTTCAATTTCACGATCAAAAGGTAACAAATCACCTTGTGACCTTCTAGACATGCAAAATATCAAACAACTCGAAAACAATTAGAACAAACCTTGAGGAGTTTTACTTCCTCAAGGTAAAGAATGACACAAGTAATAACAATATAAGAAAATCTAAATCAAGATAACACCGTCCCCGGCAACGGCGCCATTTTTGGTCGGACTAAATCTTTTCGGTAACTTGTCGTTAGGAGCACCTAGACCAAAACACAATTTATAGTTTTACAAACAACTCTACAATTAGTAAAGAGGCAAGTAAAGGTCGGATCCCAAGGGACGGGAATTGAAATGAGATTTCTATTGAAACTAGTGGTGTCTTAGGGGTGTCACAATTTGGGTTGATGTAGAAGGTCACTAAACTAAATAGCAATGAAAATAAATAAGCAAGATGAATTGAAAGGGTTGTAAACAATTGATAAAAAGCACTAGGGTATATGGGGTCATAGGGGATTCATGGGAATTGATCATACAAACATGTTCTCAAATTATAAGCAAGCAATTATTGTTGTGATGGATTGAGTTGGGTTATATCTTACAATCCTAGGAAAGTTTGGGTCCCGGAGCCGAATCGATTAGATTGTACAACACCTACAAGTCGACTTAGTCTTCCCTACTCAACAACATGCATGGTCTAATGAGACTCAAGTTGGTTTATATCTTACAAGTCTCATTGAAAAGGTAGGTGATGGGTAAAAAATGCAAGGATTCATAGGCTCGCATTTCATCAAACATAACACGTGCATGAGTTGAGATCAAAACAAGCAAGCAAATAAACCATGAAAGCATATTAATTTAAGCATGAATCATTCCCCATGTTGGTTTCCCCTAATTACCCATTAACCCTAGCTATGGAACTACTCACTCATTATCATGTTGAACATGCTAGCAAGGTTGTCAATCATACCAACAAAGTGAAACATGATGAACAAATGAAAGTAATTAGCAATAATTTAAAAGGGATTAAGAGAATTATACCTACTAATGATTCCAATAATAAAGCAAAGAATAAAAGAAGTACTTGATGCTTGATTGAGAGGTTGTCAATCTCCCAATAATAACCCAAATAATCTTCAATTACCCAAAATAAAGGATGAACAAAAGAGAGATTAAGGAAATATATAAAACTTGTATTAAAACTTGATTAATTATTGATTACAAAACTAAAGAGAGATTTGATTGATATTAACTACTCTAAAATTGATAATAAGAACATATCTCTTCTAATTAGACTAATGGAGTATTTATAGTGGAAATTAGGTGGATGCATTAGGGTTAACTAAGGGCTTAAATGACGATTAAGTCCCTACTTAAGGAAACGCCGGTATTTTCTGAAGGATGGGCATCTTTCTTGAAGCTTGAAGAAACGAATTTGCGCTGTCTTGGAATCCGTGCGTCTTAGGCACGGGACGGCCGGATTCAGGAGTCTCTGCCCGGGCGTCTTTGGGAGAAGATGGGCGTCTTCTGATAGCTGCTGCCCGGGCGTCTTGTAAGGAAGACGCACGGATTGTGGTGTTGGGGACGGGCGTCTTCAGGACAATCCGCACGGATTGCTGCTCAGACTTGTTTCTTCTTCTTTTCTTCCCTTTTCTTCATAAAATCCTTGGGGATTTCCTTGGGGATGCAAGGATCTTTCCTCATCATTGCCCAACTACTATAATATGTACAAAGGCCTTCTAATCTTGTCTCTCCTTGATGCTTGGTCATTGGATTCAATCAATTTAGTCTCATTTTGCCATGAAAATGCAAGGTTTGCACTCCTTTCCTACCAAGGACACAAAACCTCAAAGAATATGCAAAACAAAGAACTAAAGACAATAAATGACCCAAATATGCACTAAAAAGCATGAGAACAAGGCTAATTCGGGGACTAAATATGCTCTAATTATGGTGACATCATGTATTATCATTGTACTTTTTATTGCTTGTATGCTTTCACATGTAATTGAACTTAAATCCCGATTCGACCTAATTGTATGCTAAATTAATTGTTTACCGACTTAGTATTAATTTTCACATGCTAGGATTAATTCTATGGATGTTGCATTGCATGCATATAATCGACAACATATCGAGTATAGATAACTTCCCTAATCATTAGTAGAGGCCGCTATCGAGGCGGGCGGGATTAGGTGTTCGATCAAAAGAGCTTCCTAATACGTACCCTTACCCCTTACTCCAGATCTCTGTGAACATCCGTGTTCATTGGCATCTACGAGAGTCATTCTAGACATAGAATGCTAAGGGTAACGAGTTCTTGGTGTTCATGTCACTACTTTGTGTCTTGACATGACACGAGGTATTCGAACGGTTTCCAATTTTCCACAATAAATTGGTGGCGACTCCACAAATGCAAACGCTTGTTCCCAAGCGCCCCCGTGGCCCATGTCCACAGATATGTGTAATTAGTTTTGCTCATCTTATACTACTACTAATAATTATTAGAGTTCACCTATAAAATTTTGATTCTTACTTTTTGTCCCAAATCTAATCTTATATATATATATACTACGGAGTATATTATTATAACACAAAATGTGATATTTTAAATATATGTAACCATTCCTTGGAATTATTTGGAATAATTGTTAAAGTTGCTCACATAAAAGTTCACGACCGTTTCTTTGCAAGATAAACATAGGGCCAAGTACTTTAAAATGCACCAAAACGACAATAAAAACAGTATCTTCATTCAAGCAATAAAGAGGCAAAATGCAATGTTTGTTGGTGAAAAAAACAATTCATATTCTATAATCTTTAAGCCGGTCAAAACAATGGTTAAATAATAAAGAGACAATTGAAGAATCACTAATTGAAAAACCATTAATTAAACAAGCAATTGAAGAATCATTAGCAACTCAAACGAGAAAATTGAGAGTTATTGATTTTCTTTCTATAAAATCTCATCAAAATACCAATTCATATTGTCTTATTTGATACCAGGTTGTCCAAACCAACATTACCCGTCCTTACAAAAGTCAGTTTTTTTGTTCTCTCTGTAATTTAGAGTATTTTATTGGAATTTTATGTCTCCTTTTTCCTTTTCTTTCCGTTCGTTATTTATATTTAATAGTCTTAATTGGAGGTGCCAATTCAATTAATTAACTTGATAATTTAATTAATGATGTTATTGTAGTAGGTATGTATATGTTAATGCGATCCTAAAATAGACGTGTTTTTAACTTCGTGTAATTATTTTGCATACCCAATAAGAAATATTTTTACGAGACTAGCATAATTATCCATATTGTACGATTTTTAGGATATTGACAGGAGTATTTATTTAAATTCTATATCTATACGTGTACTTACTATAAGTGAAGTAATAATTAAGAAGGTTATATTTTTGTAGAGAAATAAAGGATAATGAATGAAAAGTAATCACGCTATATATTTCGAAGTTAGGTTGTTTTTAATTACATATGTAGTAGAAAATAAATTTTAATGCAATTTGTTCATATATGGAAGGTGACTTCTTTTAATGTTTTGTTTTATTGTTAGAAACTTGTACTCATATTTTTAAATCCTTTGAAAACAAGAGACGACAATGGAGCGCAAATTCATGTTCAAATACTTCTACAGCGTCAAGATTGTCCATAAAACCAGAAGTACCCGAACATTCAATTTGACGATTATGTCCTCGATTCAAAACAACCAAGCTATTCACATTTTAGTTTGCGTATCATCCAGAATCAAAAATTTGGAGTGTATTAAACTTTTGTTTAAAAATACCGCTCTCTTAGTCGTGTTCATTTATTTATGTTTTTTTTTAAAATTATTTGTGAGTGGTTTTTTAATTAAATTAAATAAATGATTGAGAGAGGGGACTACTCCATATAAGTTATTCACAAATTAAACACTTAAACACGGTCAATTATTAACGATCCCGTGATTTTCACGGGCTCCAAAGCTAGTTGGTCATATTAAATATCGTCGACACTTTTACTAATTATCGTCGACAATTAACACATCTTTTCAATATTGCCCCTTGTTAACTCCCCTTCCCCCCCCCCCCCCTCTCTCTCTCTCTCTCTCTAATCTTTCTTAAACAAAAAAAAGGTTTTTCTGAAGAAAAAAAATTGTTATTTAATTTACGAACTTTTCGATTAAAACGGTTTTAAACATATCGACTAATGACGGTAACAACGATAAGTTAGTAAGGATGTTCAAGAGATATGTTTACGTTTCATGTTTATGATTTGACGAATGGATTAGAGTAGAACGGTCCCCGCACCCAAAATTAATTTAAGACGAAAATTAATAATTTTTTAAAAAAAAATATGTCGAAAAAGGGCCTGGATGAAGAAATTTTTTATCCAGCCGGAAAAAAATTTCGTCCGAGAGAAAAAACAAATTTTAAAAAAATAATAATTTTTTTTCCCGGACGAAAATATTTTCCGTCTGGACCTAATTTTGGAAGAAAAAATATTCCGTTTCATCTGGACCTAAGTCTGGAGGAAAAGAAAAAACATTTTCCGACTTAGATTAACTTTTGGCGCGGTAATCACTAATCGCTAATCCGTTCTAACAATAACGATTCTATTCTAAACCACCTAAATCTACTAACTAATTACAAATTTTTTTAAAAATAAACTACTTTAGATTACTTGTCGTCGATTCCTTGAATTTGGTGGCGGAATTGAAGCCGTGGTGACGGAAATGTCGTACTTGAAAAAAAGATGTTAATATATGGGAGGTTTAGAGTAAGGGTAGATTAGGAAAATCATTACAAATTGTCGACGATATTTAGTAATTTGTCGACGACGTTTAGCAGGTTTTTTACTCTTTCCTATATTTTCGTTTAATTAAAAAAACAGAGTTTATTTTTACAGTATGTTTTTTTACTCATTTCAGTATTTTTTACGTAGCCTTCGCTGAAAAAACTCTCAACACAATTCTTTGAAAACCTAACCATACAACAAAACTTTAAGTTAATCAGATTTGTTCAATTGTTAACGATAATTGGGATGTAGAACAAATATTAGACTCATTCATTGCAAATTCTTAACTAAATTAATATTTCTTTAATGGATTTTTTATTAATTAATTTAGGGTTTTTGGGTCTTTGGTGGCATACGAAAGCATTATGGATGGTTGGGGTGGTTGAGAGTCAACGACAGGGGGTCAATGAAGTATTGTCGCATCGGCAAGGGGAGGGGCAGCGTGTGGTGGGTGTTGGCAAAGAGAGGGCATGGCAGGGAGGGGTGAGACAAGGGACGGTAATCGATGGCGAACCAGGTGAAGGGTGAAGTAGGGAGCGATAGTCGACAGCGCTCTATGTGGAGTTCGGTGGTTGCCAAGGAGGGGTAGCGGTGGTTGTAGTTGGAAGTTGGTGATGGGATAAATGGGTCATATAATGGTCTATGAGAGTGAAAGGAGAGGGAATCTTGAGAGAGAAAACTCTCTCAAATTCTTAGAAAAAGAGAACTGAAAATTTTCTTGGTCTCCTTCTTAGAATCCCAGCGTTTCTTCTCTCCTCTTTAGTCCATTTCTTCATAACCATGTATTCCATCTACATGGTTGTCAAGATTGCTAGTCTTTCTAAATCCTTTTAATTGAAAATTTTCAGTTTTCATTCTTGGTTTTCTTCTTCTTAAAGATTAGACTTTGATTTACTTTCCATTTTAACCTAGGAGAGTTTATCATAATCTTATATCTTAGTTAAGGATTAAATCAAGGATTAAAGAGCAATAATTCAATTGTGAGACTACAAATGTGGTTAGACTAGAGTTTTATTATTTCTGAATTTCTACTAAAATCTGATTGAATATATGAATTTCATATGTTATCAGATGGATGTCATTCTTTATGTTCTCTTTTATTGTATTTGTGGGAATATAACTTGTAATGTTCTCCATCCTGCACCCATTTGATCAAAAGTCAATGTGATGTTGTTCGTCTATATTAGTTCTTCTCTTGCCGAGTTAGTGTAAAATCCATTTCTTGAAAAGTTGTTTGGTGGTGATTTAACCATTAACTTAAATGACTCTCGTTCTATGTGACTCATTTTTTTTTTTTTGGAGGCAAAGTTTCATAATACTTTCTTTGAGAGTTTTATTTTGTACTTTTGTTTCCCTTATTTCTTACGATTTGGGTATGTTGAAATTTTTTTAACTTTTAATTACCGCTCTTATCCGCGAGGATGTTATGGGTCGGTTTCAACTGACCTAGTTTCTTTTCCTTATCTATATATATATATATATATATATATATATATATATATATATATATATATATATATATATATATATTGTTTTGGGGTTCTTTTTTTTTTCAATGTAGTACAATTTTTAATGGGTGGGTGAAATGAGAGGGGTAATATAGTGAAACGTGTATGAAATAAGTAAAAAAAATACTGCGAAAATCAACACACAAAAGAAAACCAACTATTCTATCTTCTTCTCCTTCAAAAACCCAAATTAATTGCTCATAAATGTATATTAAGTGTTAGCTTATGTTAATTAGTTAGATGAACAAATTAAGGGGGTGTTTGGTTGGCTACTTTAGAATGGAATGGAATAGAATGGATTGAGTCCACTCAAGTGCTTGGTTGAGTGATTTTGAAATGGAGTTAGATATCCAATGGATTCTAACTTCACTTCAACCTCATGGAATCTCATACCCACCTCTTCCCCTTGAACTTAACTGTATTTTTTCATGCTTATTATTAAAATAAACCAAACAAGTTTTTAAAGGAATGGAATTAGAACCCCATACTATTATGGTTTTTCATTCCATTCCTACACACTGAACTGAACGACCCCTAAAGAGATTGGATAGGCCTTGATTGTACGGCCATCACGAGTCTTGCACTATGGCTAATGAATTCAGTTACGCTGTCCACATTCCATTCTTGTAGTGTTCAAGCAATACATAAAAACTTATGAAAAAGAGCCTTAATAGGTATAATAAGAGTAGTTTACAGTAATTGATTAGCACGACAATTAATTGTTTTAATTAAATTGTTTTAATTTTATTTTTTTCCAATTAAAATATAATGTTTCAAGTATGGGTTTATTGAGAAAGTAATGGGGATGTGGTAGAAGTGATCGTGGTGAGGTGGCAACATGGAATGGGGATGTCAGACGCGTCAGTTGTAGGGTTTAAGAGCGGTGGAGGTGGTGGTGTTTTTTTTTTCAAATGGAAGAGGATAAAGGATGAGTAAAGGTAGTTGGAAAAATGAGAAGATAAATTCGGAAAAGTTGCACTTGATTAAGTAAATTATGTACATGAAAGAGGAATATCTTACTTAATTCTAATTCTAATTCTAATTATATATATTTTTCCATTAATTTCCCATATATTATCGTTCATCTAAACAAATCAAAATTATCCCCTTCTGTTCCTCTCAAAACTCAAATCAAAAATTTACCAAATTTGACGAACCCTAAATGAAATAAAAATAAGGATCATTATCAACTTTAACAAGGAAGAGTTAAAGTTAAAGCTTCCTGTAATCATTTATTATTTACTAAGAGAAGAATCGAAGTTAGGTATTTTCCCGCTTAAGTCACTATAATCATCAAGTTGGGCTCAACACTTTCTATTGTCCTATACAAACGTTGTAGGCCCTATTCTTTTCGGCTGAACAAAAGTGGACTGGTATTAATGGAGTTGAGCGACGCTGAAGTGAGAGTTAATTTATGAACAGGTGAGCTAAACTGAAATGAAATGAACCAAATGAATAAACTGCACTGAACTTAATAGAGCTAAACAAAACTGAAATGAGCTGAAATTAAGTCCAAAATAGCAGGGCCTTAGGCTATGTTTGGCGAGACAATTCAGATAGCTTATTTGACAAAAATTTCAGCTACCTAATTTTTCTGTAAGTGTTTGGCAAGTAGCTTAATTCGTCAAATAAGCTACCTGAAATGAAATGCTACTCAGGGTACTATTTGACAAATAAGCTACCCGGTCTGATTTTATCTTACCTTTGTACCCCTCCAATTTATAATATTAAATAATTATCGTATCCTTTTACATCATTTCACAACAATACCGTTTCAGCTAGTTTGCCAAACATTTTAATATATAATCGGTTAGCTTATCAGCTCATAATTTTCAGCTACCTTATTAGTTACTTTTTCAGGTTTCAGTCAGTTTTACAGTTTTAAGCTACCTTGTAACATGCTCACTTACCCGGCCAAGGTGAATAGGGATACTGCCATCTCGGTTTCCAAAGGTAGTGTATCAAAGCTCTTAATAAAGAAACGTTTAATAAAGTTCAAAGTTTAGTGATTGATACAAATATGGATTCTATAATATACGCCTCAAAACCACGAATAGAGCACCTATAATAAAGTCGATATCAAATCTAGCATGATCGCTCAACTAAACTATGTTTGTCAATAACTCACTTTATGCCCTGATCATCAACAAATCAAAAACCTGCAAACTAGCTGCTCCCCAATATGACCGGAAATATCATATGGATCATCATAGTTTTGAAAATAATATCAAGTTAGTCTCAATAATACAAATTATCACAATCAATGAATATGTCACAATCGAACAAATGCATCATATGGAACATTACACACATACCATACCCGACTTCTCGTCCTCCACAACCCGGTGACGGCATCGCACCGCCACCAACAGCCAGACCGCAACCCAAAGGTGCCCGCATTGCAACACAGAGTACCATGTGCTCGGATCGCAGCTAGTAAAACGAGAGCCAGGTTTGCATCGCAACACGAGCCAAATAACCCACATCATTAATGTGCACATCCCCTTTGAGGCGGGACCCTAAAAGAGCAATCCCGGGCGAGAGGTCGGTCTCCCGCAACCTCCTCACTAACACCACCACTTCACAAGAACACACACATGTCTCGTGTATCACAATACCACAACACAATTATACCAAATATGTCAATTCAAATATCAAAGAATCACAAGTATGATATGTCAATTCACCCAATTATCACCAAATATCATAATTATGGTATTATAATCACATATTAAATCATTTATACTATTAAGAACAGAGTAGGAAAACTCTACCTCAAAGCAAATCTGCAATAGTCACAAACAACGTTTAGCTTCATCCTCCACAACGTCACACCATACAATAACCAAGCAATTACTATCACAACAAGGTCTTACAACAATCTAATTGACGGAGTCCTCTACCGCTTTCCTTTAATTACTCAAATCCCTAATTACAACAATCTAATTAATAATCTCCCCAATATTCCCCTAAATCCTAGGGTTTAACCAAGATTAATTGATAAAAGGCATAAATTTGACTTACAAGGTAGATTGGCAATGAGAGAGACTAGGAAAGATGCATGATCCCAAATCCAATTGTTTATCCTCTATGTAAGGTGGTTATGAAGAGTTTAGAGAGATTTAGAGGAGTTATTGAGTTAGGGGGAGGTGTATAAATGAAATTGGTCTCGATTCTTTCTATTCCCGACTTCTTATATTAAACCCCGCTAAACCAACCCCACTCCGTCGAATTGTAATACTTCTGAGTTTTAGGAAGCACTCGGCCGAGTAAGGGAGTGTACTCGACCGAGTGTGATGGCCCGAGTGTGTTATGGGTTTGACTCAGGGTCTGACTAGGTGGCACTTGTCCGAGTGGCTGGCACACTCGGCCGAGTGCTCTCTGGTACGGTTTAGACCCAGAAAATTCGGAATACGGTTCCATGTCTTGGTTGAGTGCTATACAATGTGATGATAGGGTTATTTTCAATTGTTGACCTATCAAAATAAATCCTAAAATACTACTAACTGGTAGCTAGTGGAAAGAAAGAGTCGAATCCACAGGGAGGCGAGTTAATTGTTCTATTTGCTAATATTTAAGTTTGTCTTAAAGGTAACCAATTTCTTGAAGGATTTGTTTGTTTGATTTCAAACAACTAATTGCGAGGTAAATAAAGACGAATCCAATAGGTAAAAGAGCCTAAGGATCAAGTTTACTAGGCAGTTATCCGGAGTATGATTTAATTCATTGATAGAGCAATTTATGTTGTTTAAGGTCATATAATCGGTCGATTCTAATATGCCTTTTAGATCTAAACTTAACATGTGGTCGCTATCATTAAGTCAATCTATTCAGTTATCGTTGCCTATACTAGTCTTAACCCGGTCGATAAAAATTCTAGTTTGCAATACCAATTAATCAATCATGCAGAAACTAATTAACTAGATTCAAGACAATAACTGAACAACAACAAAGAAGCTATTTTAACTATCAATTCATTAATATAATCTCCTTCTAACAACCTAGATCCCAATTCACCCTAGATTAAAAGATTAGCTACTCAAGATATAAGGAATAACAACAACAACAATAATAATAGAAGACATAATTAAAAGTATGTAAAAACAATAATTAAGTAATAGAATAAAATCGATTGAATAAAAATTGAAGAATGATTAAGTACCGTAACAAATTAAGTTAAAACAAGTTGTAGATCCTAAGGTAATAGCAATAAAACAAAACTAAGGGTTTTAAGAGAGTTTATAGGGTAAATAAGACGTAAATAAAGCGTAAACATAACATAGGGTATGAATTGGGTATTTATAATAAAGTGTAATAACCGACTTAAGGAAATTGCGCGAAAGTCTCAGCTTGATGTGTACTCGATCGAGCCTAGGTGCACTCGATCGAGTACCCTCCCAGTCGATCGAGTGTGCTTAGGTTAGATCGAGTATTCTTCCCGTTTCAGCTCTTTTCTTCGTGTTGTCTTCTTCACTACTCTTCCTTTATTCTTCTAGATTCTCGTGCCATGCTCCGTGTATTCCTCATGTCCCACTCGGCGGTGCTCATTTCATTCATTTTCTAGATAAATGCATCATTCCTGCATTAAACACCAAAAAGCAGAAGTATCGACATTATAGCATAAAAGGCATGTAATTAATATAAACTAGCACGAAAACGATAACAAAGCAATTAAGGGGAGGCATAAATATATATATAATTATGACTCATCATAAGTCCATAAACAGTGTTATGCCTCTCTCGTTAAACCTTAAAACTCTCATTAAATCCTAAAACTCTCGTTAAATCCTCTCAATCTTCTCTAGAAAATTCCTATCATCTTTTGAGAAGATTCAACTTTGGATTTGAAGATTTAACATCTTCGTTCATCTTTTCTTTGTCTTTTAATTTTCATCTTGTGAGTCTTTATATATTCTTTTAATCTCTTTTGTTGTTACCCAAACCCTATAGTTTGAGGGTTTTATCATTTGAGTGTTTTAATTGGGGATTTGTGTAATTAGATAGTTGTAATAGGAGATTATATATGTATTATTATTGTAGGAACCTATTGTGGTAGAAATTAGTTGGTTAATTGCATGTGGAGACTTCATAGAATAAGATTTATAGTATTGTGCTTATGCTTGTGGAGATTTGCTAAAAGGTAGGGTTTCCCTACTCAGTTTTTAATAGTATGAATGTTTGCATATGTCATTATCGTTGTTAGTCTCATAACAAAATGTTGGAATTGCATCATATCATGAAAGTTAGCATATGTGTCCTAGTAAGTTTTTTTTTTGCAGCTGTAAAACTACAAGTAGTGCTACAAACCCATAATATTCCTATCAAGATTATGGCCAACCTTATTTAAATTACGAGGAATAAAACTAAAGCAAATACAGTGATAAGACATAAGCAAAAGGTTGATATCTTTAACGTTATTAAGGGTCTTGTGATGTGGACGGTCAACCCATGTAATTTGAAGCAAAATTTGCAAACAATCAGATGAAACATCAAGATGCAAATAATTGGAGCTAATGGCCCATGTAAGAAGGTCACAAATTCGAATGGCTTCCGCTTCTAAAGCCGTTTCAACTAAGAAACCATACGATGATCTATTAAGACAAACACCATTACCCCTATAAACCACCCAACCACACGAGGCATGAAGAGAATGAACCCAACTCTCATCCACCTTAGCACGGATAACCTGACAATTAGAGCCAACACCCATCAAATGAAACAGGGTGCTATTTAAAATATTCTCCTTAAGCGCACATAAATCATCGTCCTCCCCCGGCCGACCAAACAAGACGGGAGAACTTAGATGATTCAGAGCAGAAATAGCAGATTGTGCGGAATTAAATTGTAGATGAAAGAAGTCAACGGACAAAGTGTCACCCCTAAAAATAATGTTATTCCTAGTACACCAAATACTCCATAAAACTGAGAAGAATAAACTAGTTGGTGTTGAAGAGTCATCAAGGGAAGAGAAATAAGAGAAACATTTGATAAGCCAATTAGCAAAGTGAACAAAATTCGCATGATCCGCATTAATGCCTAACGGATAAGAAGCCCATAATCTCTTCACCACAACACAGTCTCTAAAAAGGTGATTAAGAGACTCGATAGAGTTTGAATCCTTACATAGTGAACAGTTGTAGTCCATAAAAATATTTCTTCGAGCAAACTCATCACCAAGAGGGAGGGTACTGGAAAGAATTTTACAAACTAAAATTTTCCAAGTATGAGGCCTAGGAAGTTGCCAAAGCTTCCGTTTACAGAAAGCTTTAGAAGAGGAAACAATTCTAATCTGATCCTTAACTGAAACGAAAATATTCAGATACTCCCTAAGAGCAAAAACATATCCACTTTTAACAGAAAATTCTTCCTTCTCATGTTTGTGAATCTGATCTTATTTATGAAATCTTTGAGGAGGAATGAGCCATTAAAATTTGTGCTATGCCAATCTCTGACTCCTTTACACATGATCATGTTTACTGGGTCTATTCTAAAATGTCAATCTTAGGCATATTTAAGCGTATAAATGTTCAACTTTCACTTTTCTACTTCTTAATATGACACATTAATAATTGTAGACACTAACATTAAATTTATAATTTAATTACTAAATACTAATTTCTGTATACATCTATAAATAATATAAAAAGGCACGATTGAGTAGTTGTTTGATACTAATAAAATCAAGTCACACTATACATGCACCATGTGACAATACTTTTAATGTAGCATATTAATATGTAAAAAAAAATTAAAAAATTATTAGCATCAATTATCACTATCATTTATGTGAGTTAAAAGTTTTTCTCATTCACAATAGACTTTCGAATACTCCCTTCACAAAAGCGTTATTTGATCTTTAACTTCTTCTCAATAAATTGTTAAAATAGTCTTACAAATTCTTCTCAAATTATTGCTCATCATAATGATTAATAATTGATTCAATGTACAAGTAACTCAAAAGGCAAAAGGTTTTATTCTTAATTCTCTTATTATAATTACTTCATTTGTGTTCACATGAAAAATATGATAAAATCACATTTTATGTTCCATAAAATTTTCTTCACATTGTACGATTTTAAATTTTATTTTATTTCCATAGTAATTCCTAATAACTAAATTTTATTTCTCATTTCATTGTAATTTCATACTGAATTAAGTGTGTCAGTTCATATAGTATAATTCGATTTACGGTTTTACTAATACTGTATTTTTTTTCTTATGTTGACACCATTAGACCTAACTAATTTCTTAGTTATTGTTAAAAGCATATTTTAATAATTTTTTTAAGATTTTGATCACTTATATATACTAAATTTATACAATCCCTAAGTTTTGCAAAATGAAAATCCTAATTTAGGTTAACATCTTCTAATTTTACCTCAGATTCTCTTCTTTCAAGGTAATTCATGGTACTTATGCGGGCATATAATTTATCACTTCATCTATCAAAACTACAATTTTTGCATCAATTTTTTGGATCAATGAAGGCCCATAATAAGGTCATTTAGGTGGGATATTTTGTTACGACCAATAAGTTTTGGATTCCATTTTTACCATTTTTATTATGTCGTTTATCTAAGAACCTTCAGCGTATTTGTATAGGGTGTATATAATTGATTTTAGGTGGATTACAATCATATTTTCACTCATTGACTCTGTATATTGAATTTGAAGTTAGTTAAGTGGTCCTTTAGTTCTTGCATGGTTTCACCATTTAAACATAGTCAGTTTTAGCTTTCGATGGTTTATATTAGCCACTATTTTCACTCAATGTACGATATGATAGTTATAACATATATATTTTCAATTAAAAAAAATATATGAAAACAATTGTTCTGCTAAATTAAATGTATAAACAATGACGTCATCGTGACAACCATTTTTTCCTCAACAAAATTACACGTTACCGTCAAACATACAACTACACAAAAACGTCCCGTGAATTTCACCGGCATAAGAACTAGTTACAATCTAAAAACCGTACATTCTCATGGGATCTAGACTAGTAATGTATTACTAATTACAGGAATTTAATAGCATAACACAATATGATTGGACATACCAAATTATCAACAATTTCACAAAATATGGTTACAAAATTCATGACACCAATAGACTTATTTCTTATATTGGATGGTGGTGCATGTTGTAGTATAATTGGAATTAGAGTGTTGGTGTAGCATAAAGGATAGATCTTTGTTGTGATTGATTTTGTTAAAAGGTCACGGTCGTGCTTGTAGCAGTTCGATGTTTAGGAATGGGAGAATACTTCGATAGTGTTGACAGTTGGATGATGAGGTTTAAGAGTCCGAGAATGTTGACAGTGGGATGATGATGTTTATGAGCGTGAGTAAACTTCGAGGACGAAGTTCCTTTTAAGGATGGTAGAATGTAACATTCCGTTTGATGTTATGAGTGTCCCGACATCGCATTTTCTAGTGGATAATATGTTATGGAGCTAGCAGTGTTTGTGGATAGTAGTTGGTAGTGTTTGGAGTTGGTGTCGAGAGAGACTATGATGTAGTTGATACGATATCGTGAGCCATGTTGTGGAGGTAGGAATAGTTGGTGGAGTTGGTGTTAAGAGTTCATGTTTTATAGGCTGGGGTTTTGTTTTGAGTTCGTAGTTGCGTTGTTGTGAGCTAGTATGTCTATTTTATGTATGGGTTGAACTTCGGGGACGAAGTTCCTTTTAAGGAGGGAAGACTGTAATACTACGGTTTTATGAGTCTTTGGGTACTCTATCGAGTGGGCCTTACTCTGTCGAATAAGTATGTTTGGTATACGAAACAGTAGTCTGCCTGTAGGGTACTCGATCGAGTAAGTGGCACTCGATCGAGTACGTGACTTACTCGATCGAGTAAGTCGGTTATCGGGTGATTTGCAACGGGTTTGTTAATAATGCGGATTAATATATAATACTCTGTCATCTTTTTCCTAAACACTTTTACAAACCTAAAAATACAAAAAGGAGAGATTGCAAGTTACGTTGATCGATTCATTCGCATTGTTAGCAAATTCCGGAGCTAGAGGTGTTGGTTTCCTTTGTTCTTTATACCGTTGTGATCCTTGTGTCAAGGGTAAGTTCTACGTATCATTTTTATAGCAATTGGTTAAACCCTAATTTGGAGATTTGGGGGTTTTTATGATTAGGTGGTTATGTTAGTAATTGTATGAATGTATGTATAAGAGGAGGATTCGTAGAGGAGAGATTTTGAGACAGCTGCTAGATCGTCTGATTCGGTGATTTCATTCCAGGTAGGGTTTCCCTACTCGGTATTATTTACATGATGTGTGTGGTGGTTGTATTGTTATTGTTGATTTATCATACTGCTGGTGATTGTGACATCTGTTGATTAATATCGTTGATTGTTGTTGTTGTATCTGTCTGTGATCTTCGGGGTGCGTCCCTGGCTGAGTGGAGTCACTTGCGGGAGTGACTTCACGCCCTTGATTTGCCTTCTGTGGAACCCGCCACAGAAGGGATGTGCACATTAATGAACATGGGTTTATCGCTCGGATGAGATGCGTGGGGTTTAAGTGGGTACGGCTGTGGCCCCCCACTGGCGGTGTGGAGTACCTGTAGCGATGGGTACTTTGGCAGGACTACACACTTTACTGTGTAGTCAGTTGTGTGGAGATTGATTATGGACACTAGGGTTGGATGTGACGATTTAGCTGTTTGGTATTTGTTTTATTGTGATTTGTATCGTGTAATTAGTACTGACCCCGTTGTTTGTTTTGTAAAACTGTGGTGATTCATTCGGGGATGGTGAGCAGTTGTTGAACAGGTTTGATACGATGCATTTGGGCTAGCTGGGATGAGTCATCACTTGGCATTAGAAGAGTCTTCCGCTGTATCAGACGATGTCTATAGTTGTTCAGTTTTGTTAGTAGACAGTTTTGGTTTTGGATTGTATTTCATGTAACAGTTTTGGTTTGAGACATGTAATCACTTAAACTATTTTTACTTTTAAAGTACGTTTCTTTATTGTCTTATGATTATCATTGCCTCGGGTAACCGAGATGGTGACATTCCTATATCTGAGTGGTCCTGGTAAGTAGGGGTGTTCAGAATAAACCGAACCGCAATAACCGAACCGCAAAACCGTCCATTTTTAAGGTTCGATTAACCGAACCATTTCGACAAAGCGGTTCTTTGAACCGAACCGTTAACTTTATTATGGAAAAGGTACGGTTAAGTTTCGCAATTTTAGATAACCGGTTAGCCGCGAACCGAACCGTTTCACAAAAAAGTAAGCAAAAAATTAAAATATTATATAAAAAACTGATCGTTCATTTAATTTTCTTAGTGTATCCAAGTTTAAAACTTCTTAAAATGATTAATGCTAAAGTTTATCTTATAAACTTTATTGTTGGGTATAATATATAACTTTATTAGAAAAAAATTCCCAAAAATTAACGAAAACTGAAAAAAAAAAAAAAGTAATATAGAACGAGTATCGTTGAACCGGTAACCAAAACGCTAATAACCGTTTAAAGTGGTTAACCGAACCGTTTATAACCGTTTCTAACGGTGCGGTTTAGGTTCGGAGTTTTGCCGAACCAAACCGTGTGCGAACCGAATTAAGTTAGAGGTTCGGTGAACCGAACCGCGAATGAACACCCCTACTGGTAAGGCACTTGGAGTATGGGGGTGTCACATGGAGGATGCTGGGGGACAACCCGTTTTCAACACTGAGATTAGATAGTACCGAGCCAACCGCGGAAGAACTACGCATTTGGTATGTTATATTATTTTTCTTATTGTACATGTTATTATTCAACAACATCTAAATATTGTCTAATTATAGGGCGATGGACAAGAAAGAATTTCTGAAACATCTTAGTAATAATTATCGTCCAAACGTTTTTGGAGAAAGCTCGAGTCGAGAAACTGAAAGCTTAAAAGCGCCAGTACCGATTAGCGCTATGTCAAACCAAGAGGTCTTCAGTTGCATAAATATAAATATTTTACACTTGTAAAACTATGTCATTCACTTATATTGACAATAATTTTCTTTACAACAATTTTTCAGGTGGACAAAATTATATTAATAGAAGGGAAAATAAAAATCTATCACAAATCCTGATACTTTTCTGTATAATTCCTGCAATAAGTGTAAGAAATCTACGACAACTGAAATCGGCGCAAGCTTCAGGTGTGTAGCAGGTCAAACAACTCATTATGGCATTTCTCAATCTACGTAAGTGAGCCAGACAATATATTTTCATAACAATTAATCTATCTTTGTCTATATAACCTGCTTGACATTGTTCTTAATAACATTTGCAATAGATGTTCTCTAAAATAATATTTAGCGACAATACCGGAGAAACTCGCATCTCGTTGCTCGATTCTCTAGCATAAAAAGTTCTAGGAAGAACTATCATTGAGCTTGTAGCTTTAAAATCAGAGGTATTGTGTACTCTTTTTTTTTAAATTACATTTTACTATTTACTAATTACTATTTGTTACAACCTAACTTTTTACGTTTTTTGTGTACGCCTTTTAGGAACGAAGATCAGTTGTAGACGAAGCTCTTACTAAAGTCAGGGACCAGTACTTCGTTATAGAGCTGCTTTCATACATAAAAAATGATCCAGTTCCGCAACTACGTTTCAGTCCTCAACAGATTAAAGAAACAAATCCCTAGATCCAAAAAAAATAAAATAAATGTTCAGTATTTGTGTCATTAGTTATTTCGCAAAGAATTTTTTTTTTAGTTTTTTTTAAAAAATAAATAGGAGATGCTGGTAATATTATGTCCGTAGTTGTTTTTATTGTATTTATAAAATAATGTTTTTTCACTAATACCTTAAAAAAAAAATATGTAAAGAAATAAACTGTGTATAATATATTTTTTAGTCATAAGTACGATATGCATGCATCATTGTCAATAATATATAGTTTTAGTTTAGAGTTTTAAAAAGATAACTGTGACACCCTTAAATCTAGCCTTAATTAATTACGTAAATTGTACAGAAAAACTGACAGGATATGTTTGTAATTGGTTCAACTAGACAAAACCTGTAATTTCAAAAAAATTTCTAAACCAATCACAAACATTTCCAATATCCCAAGAGGCGGGTGCCAAAACCTGCAATGCTAACGAACTACTTTACATGCCATAGCTAAATAAGAAAATAGAATGATACAAACCAAAAATAGAAAAGGGAGACATATGTCCCTTCAAATTATATACAAAACCAAAAGTTAAAAGGTTTACTATAAGAATAGTCAAACTAGGTCCAAGGTTCCTTATGCTCGCTAGCTCGTCTGTGACCCCAACAAAGCATCAACAACCTGTCAATCGCATTTTATACAAACACGAAAGCCACAATTCAGTGGGGAGTAACTTCGAGTCCTCCCAGCCACGAATCGTCATATTTAATGTAACATGTAATAAAACATGTAAACAACATGATAAACAATTTAATTATCAAGTATTCTAACCTATGACCCCCTAACTGACCAAAATAAACTATCATGTGAAATATATAACAAACAAGAATCCAAACTTATCAATCAGAACCGCTTACATCTCACCTATTACAGTTCATAAAATCACCATAC
This sequence comes from Silene latifolia, assembly GCF_048544455.1. Lineage (NCBI taxonomy): Eukaryota > Viridiplantae > Streptophyta > Magnoliopsida > Caryophyllales > Caryophyllaceae > Silene > Silene latifolia. The sequence goes on along the minus strand of NC_133532.1, from coordinate 39,233,673 downwards.
AAGAAAGGGCAATATATCAAAGACAGGCATAAGTTCTTAGTACGTTCAATAGTCACTTTGTAACTCGAGTCTATACCACGAGGTAGGGAAGGTAATCGAACCGGTATCTTGGCTCAGCGGTTAATATTAATAAAACATGGCCAAGACACAACACAACCCTAGCCTAAAATCTGCGCAGACCTAGACATGCGGATACACACCACCGCACCCAAGACCCACAATTTTTCTAAAACAAAGTGAGTACCCTAAGGAGTCCACCAAAGGGTTGGCTAGTACTTAAGCTGACCACTTACTATCAAAATAAGTAACGAGGTCATGCCCCAACTTGGATATAAATCCACTAGTCAGGAATTTATTTGATTAATAAATTATTTTCGAAATATATTAACGGTCCGAAATTACGGGGCGTTACAATCACCCCTCCTTTTAAAAAGTTTCGCCCTCGAAACTTAGAAGGAGAAATTATAGTTATAAGAAAATATAGGTATCTTTTCAATGAAACGGTGACACTCTTGTTGATCAGACAAGAACATCCATATTCATATCAAGATATAAAAATATTTCTACACCAATAAATGAGAAAACCCATTATTGGGACGTCTCCAACAACGAGATTTAACATTCACTAATGTTAAAACCATTGAAAATCATAAAAGCATTTTCAAAATTTTTGGTTTAAAATTCTATAATAAGAATAATATTTTTACTAATTATGATTAAATAAGGCTTAGTAACTCGGAAAAAGAGTAAGAAAAGGAATACCTTACACGAAACGAGAAATAGCTTAGATGTCCAATCGGACACTAGGGTTGAAAGAGAGTGAGAAATAATTTTCAAATGTTATAGAAAAAGGTCAATTTGTAAATTTACTCCAAGTAAATGAACCAAAAGTTTACTCAAACTATATAGAATCTATGCAAGATGGAAAACAACTCGGGAACGAGAAGTGCAAGTCGCGATAGGGAACTCACACCCAACAGACAAGAAGGAATTGAACTTTTAAAGGTGGAATTTTTGGATGAAGTCAATAAAGATGTCAACGAACAAGACGCTTTACTCAAGAGGTCAAATGAGTTCCATAAAGGCGAGCACAACGGAACAAGCCAGAATGGCAAGAATGACAATTGTCGGAGATCGGTACATCGGTACATCGAGAAAGGTTCACTCAATTATCCAACCACAGAGTCATCCTACTAGGTCCTCCGAACATCAACAGGGCAACAACCAGAGGCCACACTAATCCAAAGAGCCATCTGAACCACTCCTCGACAAGTCTACTCGTAAGCTAATCTTTGAGACAATCCTATTGTAACACCCAGGATCTTTAGGAACGTTGTTGACCGACTTATTGACCAAGCAGACCGCAGGGATGGATAGCGTAGGATCAGACTGGTAATAATAGGAGATGTACAGGTGAGTTACTCGACCTAGCGGAGGCCACTCGGCCGAGTATCACCAATACTCGACCGAGTGGAGTCTACTCGGCCGAGTGTTCTTATACTCGACCGAGTATGGCGGCTGTCGACGTGTTATTATAAATGCGAGTTCGCGAGATTCATTTCTAATTTCTCATTTCCTCGACAGTTTCTCTTTCCCTAACCCTAGACCATCACCCTACTCAATCACTCCATAGCCTCATACCTCTAAGGAGTTAGCCTAACCCTACCATGGGAACGTCGGGATTTGCGGAGCGAGGTGATCGTGAATGGTGGTTGTCTATGTTGTCACCGATGTGCAAGGTTAGGTAAGTTGCTGCCTTCTGTCCTTTTGTATGATTATTTGAGTATAGTTGTGTAATAGGATATGGTTACCATTGTTAGGGTGCTTAATGGAGTTGTGCGTGGCTATAGATGGAAGTCTTTCATGCTTTGTTATGAGGTAGGGTCCCCCTACTCAGTCTACTGTTAATTGAATTGAATTTTATGACTGTATTGTGAATCATGGCTATCCGCTGATCATCGGAGTATAGTGGTCGTGGTAATGTTGACGTTGTCGTGAGACAGCTGGGATGTGGTGATTGAGATTGTGGTGGAGTCACTTGCGGGAGTGACTTCACACCCTAGTTCGCCCTCTGTGGAACCCGCCACGGGAGGGGATGTGCACATTAAGGGACAGGGACTGTTAGTCGCTCGATGAGGAGCTGGACTAGGTGGGGATGGGCTGCGGTCACCCACTTGGCGGCGAGGATTACCCGTTGCGATGGGTAATCCGGCAGACTACGCACTTCGTGTGTGGTCGGTGTGTGTACGAGGTGGTGAGTCGGGATAGTGAATGATCAGCTATTTACTTTATTGTCTTATCTTTTATTTGATTAGTCAGTACTGACCCCGTGTTGTTCTGTGGTATCTGCGGTGATCCATTCGGGGATGGTGAGCGATTGGCTTAAGCAGGTATTGTTGATTACTGCTGGGATTGGAGGGATCGAGTCATCACGCTACTGGTTTAGAGATGTAGAATCACAAGTGTTGTAATTGAACTGTGTTCTAGGGAACTTGAATAGATTGGTATTGTAACAGATTCTCTAATGATATAATATTGTTCTTGTATTTTCTAATTTGATCTACCTCCTCGGGAAACCGAGATGGTGACACCGTCATATACTGGAATGGTCCTTGGTAATGCGTTCTGGTGTACGGGGGTGTTACAAAGTGGTATCAGAGCCGACGATTTTGGAACCTGAACTAAGGAAAATAATGAACATAGGGTGTCAATTAAAATGAACCTGGTGTATGTACGTTGGGAGCCCCAGCCGATGCTAGATTTTGGGTGAGTAGGCGCCCTCATTTCAAAATCATGGCCCCATCGGACTTAAGCCAGACACGGGAAAAGGGTAGCTAGTGTGAGTCGTGGGTTGCTAAGTGTTGCGTGCTGTGTGCGTCCATTGTGTGTGTATCTATTACTAGGGTGATATGTGTTAGTTAAATGTGTAGAAAAGTGGAAGTGAATATGGAATTATTACAATGTGTGATCGATAACAACTTAATCAATTTGTTCCGTTTGGGACGTGTTAGGTGTGGCATTATTGTATTACAAATGTGAATAAGGTGTATGTTTGGTGAGTAGCAGAAGTGGAAATGATGTGATATAGAACTAAACCTGGTAATTATCGTAATTAGACTGTGACATGTGCTTTATGAGTACAGTAAAATAGTTTCTTGGAATAGTGAGGGATAAAGTGAAAGTAATGATTGTTTGGAGACGAATGTGCAGATATACGTGTTGCTGTGTGTTTACGTGGTAGGAATCAGCTTTAATTGTGACGAGCCGGAATCCCGGAACTCCGAACGATGTTATTTGGTTTTGCAGGAACAGTGAAAAGTTACGACTCCTTCCTTATTTCGAAAATTAGAGTGAGTAGATGCGAGTACTCGACCGAGTGGACCAAACTCGGCCGAGTGTCAGGTTACATAACCAAGTGCCATTCTGTCAGAATAATAATCTATTCTGGTCCTCAAAACTCGACCGAGTAAGAATGGTACTCGACCGAGTATTGCACACTCGGCCGAGTATCGTAAGCACTCGACCGAGTAGTGAACACTCGGCTGAGTATTCCCAACACTCGACCGAGTGTCTTTCTTAGTGCAAATTGCGGGTTATACAAAAACCCTAAATTCGTGCCTTTCTTTCTTATTTCCGCCTCCCATCTTCATCTTTTCTTCTCTCTAAAACTCTATACTCCTCTTCTCTCAAGCTTTTGGGTGAAATCTTGGTGCCACACTCGTCTTTAGTTGCCAAAATCAGTTTAAGGTAAGATGTAAACTCAAATTCCTTTATTGTTTTCAAAGATTTTGTGTATCAACATGCTATATTTCGATTTCTTGCTAAAAAAACAATCTGAATCTTGTCCTAAATTATTTGATTTTCGAATGTGAACACATATAGAACTTGTGTACATCTTTGGTTGATTGATTTCATGAGGTAAAATTCACTTTCTGAATTCTAGGGTTAGCAAAACGAAATTCTTCTTAATTGTTGATGAGTATTTCCTGATTTGAAGCAATTTGGAAACTTAAAACTAGGTGAATTGTAAATTACATGGTGATTTTTGATAGTTTATCTTCCAAAGCTCATTCCAAAATCGATATACAAGTAGAACAGTCCGTCTCTTGTGTTAAGAACTTTCAAGTGTCAATCCTTTGTTAAAAATGTTTTTCTTGCAGTATGGTGAAAACTAGAGGTTTACCCAACAAGAGACCTCGCGCGGAGGTCCAACTCGAGGTTGGGCAAGGTAGCGATGAATCCGGTTGTAGAGCCGGTGGCGGCTCATCCATCAGTGATTTTCGCTAACTTTGATCATCGTAAGGCTTTCGTGGCTCTCATGCGTCGTCCTTTTCGCCCCACCCGTTGTGTCAACCCTAGTATTCTTGAGACTCTGGGGATTAAGGAAGACATAGTTCACATCTTCAAAATTTTGGGCATGGAGGGGTTGTATCACTTGAGAAAGAAATCATACCCTCACTTGACCCTAGAGTTTTTGAGTTCTTTTGTGTATGATAAGAAGGGGAAGACCGTCTCTTTTCGTCTCTTGAATAGGGATCATGAGCTTACCATGGATGAGTTGGCTGACCATTTAGGTTTAGAGGCTGAGGAGGATGACTACCTTAGTGACGTGGCCAAGAACAAAGGCGCACCTCGCACCTACCTTATTTGACCGTGGCAGACCCGCCCTACAAGGTGCCATGTTGATTAATGATATTCAAAGATGTTTCCCTTCGTATGTTTCTAAGGATGTTGACCTGTCTACTTTACTCGAGAGAGGACGTGAGTAAACTCAACTCTCACGAGGTCATGCTTCTTGTGTCCTACCTTAACCTCCACCGCCGAAACCCTTTTACTACAAAGGTGCCCCTGGTATAGTGTGCTCTAGTCCGGAGCGCATGGCACGATCCGAGACCCGATTTATTGCTTGCGGGGCCATAGTGACCCGCCTAGCTCGGCGACCGGCGACTTTGAGGCCCCACCTCCTGAGGGGAATGAGTATGTTGAGGTTGTACCTACCATGGACGCCCAGTATTGGCGTCAGAACCGATGGTTGAGGAAGATGGATGATGGGTCGTATGCTTGGCGGGTGAGAGGGACTATGTGGATGGTGCTTCCGGACCCAGCTCATCTTCCTGTTGTTGATCATTTGGCCGAGTGGGAACCTTGTGGCATCCCTAGACCTGACCCCTAGTCTTACCTGATTGACCCGCGGATCCTTCTGGACTTACCTGAGCCTGTCACCGTGCCTGAGGGGCAGCAGCAGGCACCTCCCCCACCTAGGGAGCGTCGTGGAGTTAGGCGGCCCTAGGGAGACCCGGTTGTGTCCGAGCCCTCTTACTCGCCCCCGACTCTTACCCTTACCACCCCTACCCGCCTCGCCGTACCCTACGGTGCATGACCCTAGGATGCGACCTCGAGCCGGGCCGAGCGGATCTCTTCTACTTTGGTGCTCCGCAACCTTCATGAGATGACCCTTAATCAGGGCATCGGGACTGATTTGGCACAGCCTGTATGGTGGAGAGGACCAGGAGTGGATACGGGAGTGTTCCACAGTTATGGGGTGGACCCGAGTTTCTGGAGACCTCCGGAGGAGACCGAGTTTGGCTACCTCGCGGGACCATGGGGAGCCAACTCCGGCAGTCAGTTAGGAGGGGACTACTCAGCAGCGGCGGGCTTTCCAGGAGCAGGGAGTTCAGGTGCAGGTACCTCTGGCGCAGGAGGAGATGATAGCATGGAGGAGGGTCCTCGTCATTGATTTTATGTTGTTAGATTAATTGCCTTGATTTCGTTTATGTCGGATTTATTTAGTTGTGATGAATTTACTTTGTTGGTTGGATTATCATTTCTCCTTTGGATATGGTCATCGGTATTAAGTATCTTATGTTGGATGATTGTATTTGGCCTTAAGGCCGTTACTTGGTTACCGTATGGAGACGTGTTTCATGTCACTTCAGGTAGGAATTTGTATGGATTTAATTATCGTGAAGAATTGTGCTGGTTGCTAGTGATAGCTAAGTAATATTGTTGGTTGGATTATTGTCATAACGCTCTCTGCAGACATCACTCGACCGAGTATAGATTACTACTCGACCGAGTAGAGCTTACTCGGCCGAGTATTCAAATACTCGACCGAGTAAGTCTTTATACTCGGCCGATTATTGTCGATTCAGGGGTTATTGGATATTTGTCATGAGAATTTCATAATTACGTGGTAATTGTATGATAAAGCTTGTTAGGTACTTGTTTTACTATGTTATACTAGATGACGTCCCACAGATGGATCCTTATGGCCTCATGGATTTCTGATTTTGGCATCGACTATAAATTTATGAATGATTTGTTATATAAAACAGGTTGGTGAATTAAGGGGGGAAATACCTTAGATATTTAAATTATAAGAAGGTAATAGTTTAGTCATATCACGTGCTCACTGTAAGAAGTTTTACACGTATGTATATGTTTGATTACAATGATAAATGTTTCAATGAGGTTACGTATAGACCTGTTCCTTTTCAATTATTCTATATGTTAGTGGTCGCGATACGAGTATATATATATATGTTGGTTGCTGAAGTATTTGGTTTTATAGGTCACAAAAGTGTAATGTCGTAAAACAAGTTGAGCTACATGAGTCTATGAGTAATGTCACTGTCAGGTGGTACGTTCTAGCGTTGGGTTTGGGAAATGATTAGTAGTGAACTTCGGGGACAAAGTTCCTTTAAGAGGGGAAGAGTAATGTCGCAGAATTAAGTATTTAATTATGAAAGATGTGTGTTTAGTTATATCTATGATTTTGGAATCACATGTATGTAGTTAGCATTCGAAATTTATGTTCATGTTTCCTTGAAGCGATAGCTTATGTCGATGTTTATTAAGTATTTAATTATGAAAGATGTGTGTTTAGTTATATCTATGATTTTGGAATCACATGTATGTAGTTAGCATTCGAAATTTATGTTCATGTTTCCTTGAAGCGATAGCTTATGTCGATGTTTCCTTGAAGCGATAGCTATGTGGTATTCGAGTAACATAAAGATTATACTATACACGGGGGTCTCAACTCAAGTGTTATGACAAGTATTTTACTTATGAAAAATGTATCTTAATTATGTATAAGTGGTTAATTTTATGAAATATTTAGAATCATATGTATGCTAGGTATGCTCACATTCGGGATTACTGGTTTACAATTATGTTCTCTTTAAGCTGCATCTATGTTGCATTCAATTAATATGAAAAGTTTTATGGCGCAAGGGTATCAAGTAATATGAAGATTCGATTCAATTGATGATAAATGATATACGTGTTCGGAATGTGGTGATGGTGTATTTATGTGCTTCGCAATGGTGTATCGCCTTGCATTCGTGTATTTAAATATAAACGTGTGGAACGTGGTAGTACAAGTGTGTATGGTTTTCTTATATTGTGTAAAGTGTTGCAATTGCATATTTGCGTCGGTATAGGGCGAATACTGTTTTGTGAATAGGTTACTGTTTAGAAAGGTAGCTGTGATAGATGATTGTCGTCGAGTAAGTTAGTTGATGGTAATGTATGGATATGGTGAGTTTGTGTACCTTTGTGAAGATGGTTAAGGTCACGGTATGTAATATTACAGGGAGTGTCGTGCGGGCTGAACTTCGGGGACGAAGTTCTTTTAAGGGGGGAAGATTGTAACACCCAGGATCTTTAGGAACGTTGTTGACCGACTTATTGACCAAGCAGACCGCAGGGATGGATAGCGTAGGATCAGACTGGTAATAATAGGAGATGTACAGGTGAGTTACTCGACCTAGCGGAGGCCACTCGGCCGAGTATCACCAATACTCGACCGAGTGGAGTCTACTCGGCCGAGTGTTCTTATACTCGACCGAGTATGGCGGCTGTCGACGTGTTATTATAAATGCGAGTTCGCGAGATTCATTTCTAATTTCTCATTTCCTCGACAGTTTCTCTTTCCCTAACCCTAGACCATCACCCTACTCAATCACTCCATAGCCTCATACCTCTAAGGAGTTAGCCTAACCCTACCATGGGAACGTCGGGATTTGCGGAGCGAGGTGATCGTGAATGGTGGTTGTCTATGTTGTCACCGATGTGCAAGGTTAGGTAAGTTGCTGCCTTGTGTCCTTTTGTATGATTATTTGAGTATAGTTGTGTAATAGGATATGGTTACCATTGTTAGGGTGCTTAATGGAGTTGTGCGTGGCTATAGATGGAAGTCTTTCATGCTTTGTTATGAGGTAGGGTCCCCCTACTCAGTCTACTGTTAATTGAATTGAATTTTATGACTGTATTGTGAATCATGGCTATCCGCTGATCATCGGAGTATAGTGGTCGTGGTAATGTTGACGTTGTCGTGAGACAGCTGGGATGTGGTGATTGATATTGTGGTGGAGTCACTTGCGGGAGTGGCTTCACACCCTAGTTCGCCCTCCGTGGAACCCGCCACGGGAGGGGATGTGCACATTAAGGGACAGGGACTGTTAGTCGCTCGATGAGGAGCTGGACTAGGTGGGGATGGGCTGCGGTCACCCACTGGCGGCGAGGATTACCTGTTGCGATGGGTAATCTGGCAGGACTACGCACTTCGTGTGTGGTCGGTGTGTGTACGAGGTGGTGAGTCGGGATAGTGAATGATCAGCTATTTACTTTATTGTCTTATCTTTTATTTGATTAGTCAGTACTGACCCCGTGTTGTTCTGTGGTATCTGCGGTGATCCATTCGGGGATGGTGAGCAGTTGGCTTAGCAGGTATTGTTGATTACTGCTGCTGGGATTGGAGGGATCGAGTCATCACGCTACTGGTTTAGAGATGTAGAATCACAAGTGTTGTAATTGAACTGTGTTCTAGGGAACTTGAATAGATTGGTATTGTAACAGATTCTCTAATGATATAATATTGTTCTTGTATTGTCTAATTTGATCTACCTCCTCGGGAAACCGAGATGGTGACACCGTCATATACTGGAATGGTCCTTGGTAAGGCGTTCTGGTGTACGGGGGTGTTACACCTATCCTCTACAATTATAACTTAACAGTTTCCCAATCAAAATGTTTCCACCAGTATCCTCCATCAAACAAACTCAAAATCCAAAGTCGAAACTAGTAACAATATTATACCCTTACCAAGATTCAATATTCTCAAACGCATTCATGCTTGAAACCAACCCACAAGCAACAAGTTGTACTATCCAATCAATAATTAGCACTAACTATAAGATAAATGGGTTCATCACACAAATCATCTGATCGGTTTACTCAAGGTTCACTATCCTACTTCCCAACAATATTCCAATTCCAATAGAAAGATTCCTCAAAGGATTAAATATAAGGTCCAAATTTACAATAACAATCCACAGACTTAACTATCAATCCCCAATTCCGTAAAGTAAGGATCAAATGACAAATGACAATCCCCGAACGACAATGCCCAAAACAAATCCAAAATAACCATAGAAATACTCCACCCAGGTAAACTAATCCCATTAGTCTCATCATCAAATTGAAACCAAAGTGGATCTTATACCACCAAAACACGCGAACCTTAACTCGCAAGGAGACTACAACATTGCCATCATAAGAATTCCACCAAAAATCTAGCTCTCATATCACATGGTCAAATACAGACACAAACTCCTACACTAATTCCCGACAAAAATCAAAATACAAAAATCCTCAAATCACATCCCACTAACTCTGTAAACATGGTCAACAAGGTACCAACTATACTAAGTAGATAAGGAGTTATAACGGAATAGAGAAACGGTAACAAATGAATTTGTGTGGTGAATTGATTTTGGCTCTTGGAACCAATTGAGTTGAGGAAAACCTACCTTTGTGAGTCCTTGTTAATCCTATGATATGGTAGACTTTTGAGTCTTTGTTGAGCACCTTAGTGATGTAACTTTATCATAGCAATCATAAGCTTTGAGGAGTGTTTGGTTAAGCGGTAACCCTTTCATTATGCCGCTGCTGTTCTCCTCTCCTTCTCTTTAGCATTTGTTGAACCCTGTTTTTATGCCGAAGTTTACGTATCTTCTTCTTGCCCGAAATATCTTCTTAACTCGAGTACCTCTTATTTCGGTTAACCGTTATTTTTACGGTCCGACTTCTTAGTTTCCTAACTTGTCATGCTCATGCATCCTTCGAAAATATTTTACCGTTTCTCTATTCCGTTATAACTCCTTATCTATCTAGTATAGAGTAGCCCTTATTGACCTTATTAATCATATCTGAATTTGGGAATTTTGGTGGAAAGTTGTTCGATGTAGTTCGTGAGTTCAAAGATGCGATTCTAATTTATGGTATCGGAGACTAGAAGTATTAAGTGGTGAGATGATGGAGTAAACAAGCCATGGTACTTTGGGATGACATAGCAAGTGAAGTTCAATGACGAGAATTGTAAAGGAGATACCTTGGGACTCGTATATTGTCGAAGATAGCGGATAGTTGCTAGTTAGGGTTTGGGTTTTAAGGTGTTAATTGCTCATTTTCTAGCTTAAGGTAACATATTTCGAGTTACTCGACGAAAAATCGTCACATGCTTTGATTTTTGTATGTTTTTGTGATTTTTAATTAGGTGGTTAATTTCACATGTTAAAATAATTGCATGCATGTTTAATCCATGTATTTTTCTTAGTTTTAGTTAACATATTAGTATTGGGAATGATTAATTATGTTTCAGACGGTCTTATACTGAACAAAAATGGAAAAATGGTGGTGTAGGGGTGACGGCCAAAGCGGCCGGCGAGGCCACGGGCAGAGCCTTGGGTTGGCCGGGTTGGTCCGTTGCTTGTTTCGCGGTTTTTCGTACAATATTGGTCATTTCGGGTTAATTAATGTTAGAGTTGTATAAGTCACATATGAGTACACTTTTAAATTGAATCATACTAGTAGTAGAGATTATTCTTATATTGGTAGTTAGCATATGTTAGTATAGGTTATAAAATGAAATGGTAATAAAAAGGCTTAAAATTAATAATGTTAGTAGTAAAGATAATGAGGTTGGTAAAATTAAGCTTATATTGATAGTTATCACATGTTAGGATAGTTTATAAGATGAAATTGTAATGATTAGGCTCAAGGTAAATTTTATAGCAATAATTGCCATGTATTGATGATTGTGCTTAAAATCGAGCCTTAGTCCTTTGATCGATTCGATGTCAGTTAATTGAGTGATTGGTCAGCCGCAATTTAACCCGTACCTGTCGCAGGGCTGGGGTTGCGGGTGAAAATTCGGTTGGATGAAATTTTATATGAATTAGATAATCGGCCTTTTTCTTGTTTTAGGCCATTTATCAAGCTTTAGTTCACATGTATAGCTGATTGGATTTAATAGTGTCTTGTAATGTAGAAATGGCCCTAGATTCCCCTAAAGCCTTTAATATGGTTAATATTGTTAGAATTGGAAATTGGTATTGAATACTTATTGAGGATACTGTTGGATTATCTGCTGAATAGACATTTATATAGCCCTTCACATGATAGAATGTTAGCATTTAGGTTGGTAAGTTGGACTTTTTGTCCTCTTATGGTTAAGTGGGTGTCTTACTTGTCTTGTGTGGTGGGGGCTAAAGTATTCAAGCTGGGACTAGGTCCTAGGTGAGTATTTCGGCCTTCATCATAGATAGGTCTTTATAGTCTTTGACGAGTATATGTTCACTGCTTGATAGCCTTTGTGTTCCTGACTAGTGGATTTATATCCAAGTTGGGGCATGACCTCGTTACTTATTTTGATAGTAAGTGGTCAGCTTAAGTACTAGCCAACCCTTTGGTGGACTCCTTAGGGTACTCACTTTGTTTTACAAAAATTGTGGGTCTTGGGTGCGGTGGTGTGTATCCGCATGTCTAGGTCTGCGCAAATTTTAGGCTAGGGTTGTGTTGTGTCTTGGCCATGTTTTATTAATATTAACCGCTGAGCCAAGATACCGGTTCGATTACCTTCCCTACCTCGTGGTATAGACTCGAGTTACAAAGTGACTATTGACCGTACTAAGAACTTATGCCTGTCTTTGATATATTGCCCTTTCTTGTATGGTGATTTTATGAACTGTAATAGGTGAGATGTAAGCGGTTCTGATTGATAAAGTTTGGATTACTGTTTGTTATATATTTCACATGATAGTTTATTTTGGTCAGTCAGGGGGTCATAGGTTAGAATACTTGATAATTAAATTGTTTATCATGTTGTTTACATGTTTTATTACATGTTACATTAAATATGACGATTCGTGGCTGGGAGGACTCGAAGTTACTCCCCACTGAATTGTGGCTTTCGTGTTTGTATAAAATGCGATTGACAGGTTGTTGATGCTTTGTTGGGGTCACATACGAGCTAGCGAGCATAAGGAACCTTGGACCTAGTTTGGCTATTCTTATAGTAAACCTTTTAACTTTTGGTTTTGTATATAATTTGAAGGGACATATGTCTCCCTTTTCTAACCCGAGCCAACCCCAAGGCCTGCCGTGGGCTTGCCGGGCTGCTGGCCGTCACCCCTACACCACCATTTTTCCATTTTTGTTCAGTATAAGACCGTCTGAAACATAATTAATCGTTCCCAATACTAATATGTTAACTAAAACTAACAAAAATACATGGATTAAACATGCATGCAATTATTTTAACATGTGAAATTAACCACCTAATTAAAAATCACAAAAACATACAAAAATCAAAGCATGTGACGATTTTTCGTCGAGTAACTCGAAATATGTTACCTTAAGCTAGAAAATGAGCAATTAGCACCTTAAAACCCAAACCCTAACTAGCAACTATCCGCTATCTTCGACAATATACGAGTCCCCAAACTCGTTCTCCAATTCTTCACCTAAATAAACAATAAAAACACACAAATAAGCATAAATACCGAAATTTACCCAAAATTCGTCTTAAAACAACTTCAAGAAAACTGAAATTAAATTATACCAGGTTATAGATCTCGACGAGGGGATTCCGGAAATGTGAATTTCGTGAAAATCCGATAAGAAACGAGAAAGATGTGACGATTTTAGCTTGGAATTGTATATGAAAATGGTGTTTTGATTTTTAGAACAATATTGGTCATTTCGGGTTAATTAATGTTAGAGTTGTATAAGTCACATATGAGTACACTTTTAAATTGAATCATACTAGTAGTAGAGATTATTCTTATATTGGTAGTTAGCATATGTTAGTATAGGTTATAAAATGAAATGGTAATAAAAAGGCTTAAAATGAATAATGTTAGTAGTAAAGATAATGAGGTTGGTAAAATTAAGCTTATATTGATAGTTATCACATGTTAGGATAGTTTATAAGATGAAATTGTAATGATTAGGCTCTGATACCAACTGTGACACCCTTAAATCTAGCCTTAATTAATTACGTAAATTCTACAGAAAAACTGACAGGATATGTTTGTAATTGGTTCAACTAGACAAAACCTGTAATTTCAAAAAATTTTCTAAACCAATCACAAACATTTCCAACATCCCAAGAGGCGGGTGCCAAAACCTGCAATGCTAACGAACTACTTTACATGCCATAGCTAAATAAGAAAATAGAATGATACAAACCAAAAATAGAAAAGGGAGACATATGTCCCTTCAAATTATATACAAAACCAAAAGTTAAAAGGTTTACTATAAGAATAACCAAACTAGGTCCAAGGTTCCTTATGCTCGCTAGCTGCTCGTGACCCCAACAAAGCATCAACAACCTGTCAATCGCATTTTATACAAACACGAAAGCCACAATTCAGGTGGGGAGTAACTTGAGTCCTCCCGACCACGAATCGTCATATTTAATGTAACATGTAATAAAACATGTAAACAACATGATAAACAATTTAATTATCAAGTATTCTAACCTATGACCCCCTAACTGACCGAAATAAACTATCATGTGAAATATATAACAAACAGTAATCCAAACTTTATCAATCAGAATCGCTTACATCTCACCTATTACAATTCATAAAATCACCATACAAGAAAGGGCAATATATCAAAGACAGGCATAAGTTCTTAGTACGGTCAATAGTCACTTTGTAACTCGAGTCTATACCACGAGGTAGGGAAGGTAATCGAACCGGTATCTTGGCTCTGCGGTTAATATTAATAAAACATGGCCAAGACACAACACAACCCTAGCCTAAAATCACAGAGACCTAGACATGCGGATACACACCACCGCACCCAAGACCCACAATTTTTCTAAAACAAAGTGAGTACCCTAAGGAGTCCACCAAAGGGTTGGCTAGTACTTAAGCTGACCACTTACTATCAAAATAAGTAACGAGGTCATGCCCCAACTTGGATATAAATCCACTAGTCAGGAATTTATTTGATTAATAAATTATTTTCGAAATATATTAACGGTCCGAAATTACGGGGCGTTACAATAACAAAAGGCAGTCTTTTTTTGATTCTCCTTTAGAGCTTGCTTGGGATGGGAGTAATTATTAAGGGAGTAATGAGAGCTAAAATATGAAGAAATGGGAGGAGATTGGTGTTTTGTGGTGGTTATGGAAGGTGCAAAGAGGAGGTGAGGGAGGAACTATTACCTCTATATGGAGGTAATAATTACTTAGAGGGGGAGGTGGGTAACAATTATTCCTCTAATGGAGGGACTATTACACTATATTTTCTCATTTCTATCCATTTCTATCTCCAACTCTCATCCCTTCCTTTCATTTTTTAGTTCATTTTGGAAACATTAAATTTGTTAAAATGCGCATTTTTTTTTTACTATAGTAGCGATACCAAAATCAAACGAAAAAATAACATTTGTAAATTACAATTCCAATAGTATATTTTAGTATCGTGTTTTTTTTCTAAATTTTTATTTTATCGTAGACATTACTTTTAAAACAAATTCAATCTAAAAAAAATACGTATATTTAGCTTTAGTACATATTGTTTTAGTTATAATTTGCTAGCATGACCCAGGCATTAGATGCGACGTAAACTGTTACTTACCGTTTTGTGTAAAATTTTTTTTGCATATTTTATATATAATAACCTATTAACATTTTTTTAAATACATATAGAGAATTCCATGCATTAATCTATATCACTAATTCGTGTGTCTTAACGTCATTTAACGTGGAGCATATATAATGGTAATTTCATTGGTCTTAAGTCATACAAATTTGTTTTCCAATAAAATAAAATCGTATCTTTAAGAAAAAATTAACTTGTGACGCACTTAATATAATTGAATAGCTATACAGGCCACCCTTGATGCTTATCTTGTTTGTAAAAATACAAGCAGATACTTACTCATATAATTACATTCCCTTCATTTTATATACAACATATGTGCTTTTAATTTCATTTTAGCTAAATCATAATAATCCATTTGCCGATAAAATGAATGCATATCATTCGAAAGAGTTACAATAGTGAGACACGTAATTTAATTTTAAATCTATACAACAACACGTTGTGTACAGATGTCAAATAGAGCTGAACATAAGTTCATGCTGCATGCACGTACATTTCTCTATAAATACGCGAGATAGGATTGTCATTTCACTACAGCTGCTCACGGTAGCCGCCTTACGGTGGGTATCAATTCCTCTCTATACTTTTTTAATTTTGTTGTAAAACGTGGTTCTTTAAATTAAACATTTTTACATACTTCCTCTGTTTTTCTATATATGACTTTCTCACATTTCGAGACACACACTTCTCTCTTCAATATCTCTCAAACTATATGCTTAAATATAGTGATATGTATACTCATATGAAAGAGTTTTTTATAAGTAATTTAATGGTATAATTTTTATAATTTTTTACCAAATATTTTTTTGTAAATATTCAAGTCAAAGGCTCGTCTCGAAAAAGCAAAACGTCATATATTAAAAAGTGGAGGGAGTACATATTAAATTGACTTTGTTATGTTATTTGTTTCAGAGTCATCAGAAGTACAACGATGTTCGCTTGAAGTAAACTTAAAAATTATTTTAAATGATATACTTAAACAACTTGAATTACCTATTGCTGAATTTGGCATTCATACAACTACCGAAGATGAACTTAGGGGATACGTTCGAATATGCGTTAGTCGTTCCTCTTCCGATAGATTAAAAATTATCGGAAAGTCTACAAAGCTCGTAGGAGAATCTCATCAAAATTGTGCAAGAAAAGCTATAAACTTTCTAAGAAAGTTATATGGATTCGATGTCCTTGATTTAAACTACTACGAGTTACAACTGATACAGCACAAATACACCAACCTCAAAGCTGATTACTACACAGCCACAGGACATGAACCGTTTCCTGAAATTGAACATATGTCCATTTCAGATGCAGACTGAAGAAATTAAACAAAGAACTCGACGTTATCAAAACAATCATGTAAATAGAAAATAAGGGATACAATAATTGTATAATATATTCCCTCTTTGTTTTTATAATGTTTATTTATACATAAATAAAATAGAGTTTTATTTGTTAATTTTTTTACATAGAATTTTAATAGTTGCTTATATAATTTAGCGAAGATTTAAACAATTGTTGTATAATAGTTCACAAACTCTACCGTTCAAAATGAAAAACATTAGATTCCGCACGCGGCAGTCCAACTAGTTTTAGAGCATGTTTGGCCTCGATTCTCAAAAATGAGTTTTTATTTATCAAGTTTAATTTTTCAAAAGTATTTTTCAAAAGCAGCAACAGATTGCTGCTTCTATTACTATGAGCAAAAATATGGATTTTTAGCTTTTGAGAATTTTTTATTTAATTTTTAGAAAATAATGTGTTTGGCCAAAAAGTGTTTTTGACTCCAAAAACACTTTTACAAGCTAGGCCAAACACACACTTATATAAAAGCATCTTACGCTATAAATCTACGTAATTTATTTTCGCAGTACGTATTTGACTCATTTCAGTACAATTTATACCCTACTTTCCATTTGGCTACCCCTAGCAAAAAAAAAAAAAAACCATCAAATGTACTCTCTCCACTCTCCATAACCTCTCCCTTTTCTCAAAAAAATCCAATTTTTTCAATTATGGATGAAAAATGAAGAAAACAGGTATTTTGTCCCCTAATAGTATTATTATTAATCAAATTAGACTCTTTTTCCTTTATTAATCTAGTCTTTATATGAAAATTAATTTAGGGTTTCTAATTGATAATGGTGGGATGATGGCGATTGGTGGCTGCCGGTGACAAGACTAGTGGGATTCGCCGGAAAGAGGGGCGATATAGTGGGTTTGAAGGCGCTGACGAAGGGGCAAGAGTGGAATACACAGAAAAGGAGAGCGAAAGGCGGTAGTAGAGATGCAACGACTGACCGGCGAGGGTATAAGGGCGTGTGGGCGGCGGTGAGCCTAGGTTTCCGGCGCCGATTGCGGGCGGTGGCCAGAAAAGAGGAGGTTTTGGGTTGTTAAAGATGGTGAAGGGTGATGCTGAAGTTGAATTTTTTTTTTTTACTTCATTTTTTTATTTGCGTATTACATTTACATAGTACAACTATTTGTAAATTACATATATTATGGATTATGTTTTCTTGTAAAATAATTTATTTATGCGGTACGTTTGATTGTAAATAATTTACCGATACATTACAATTCTGTGAGTGATTTTGTAAAAGTAATTTATTTACACTTATTTGTGATCAAATTTATTGATGCAGTACGCGGTGGTAAATGATCGTTGGGAAAAGATGAACAAGGGGGGAGAAAAGTTAGAGAGAGATGAAAGAGAAATGGAAGGAGGGAAATGAAATGGGTATTATTGTCAATACTGTACTGTAATGAGTAAAAGGTGTACTGCGAAAATCAACACCCTAAATCTACCCATAGATTGAATCATTGAACTTTTTGAAGTAAAAACAACAAATATTCCCCATTTCCACAGTAAAAAAAAAAAATGTTACAAGTAAGTGGGAAAAAATCTTAGTGAGAGAAAAATCTTTCCATTTTTTCAAACGATGGAACCTGAACAAGGTCTCCCGCCGGAGACTACACCTTCTCCCTCCGCCGAGGGGAGCATTATCCAACCAACCACAAACCCTCAAAAGAATGCTAAAAGGAAGACGATGCATCTGAACGAATTCCTCATGGACTCGTCATTTACATCCAATCCCACCGCCTCAATGACGGCGGATAAACCTATATCGGCTCAACCCAAAGCACCAAGCATTTCCTATAAAGATATGGCACAAGGCTTTATTGCAGAATCCAGATCGTCTGATGAAGCATGGTTAGACGACTCTGAGACTGATTCAGAAGACGGTCTTGAAATTGAAGATACTGAAGAAGATAAATTGTGTCCGCATATATGCTTGACCAAACAGGAGAAGGCTATCATCCGTAAACCATGGCGCCATTCCCTTATCATCAAAATGTTTGATAAGAAGATAAGCTATTTATCTCTCATGAGGAAGCTTCAAGTGAAATGGGCAATCAAAGGTAAACTTACCTTAACGGATCTTACGTGATCTTATTATGTTGCCAGGTTCTCATCTAGGCAGGATTACGAATATGTGATTACTCAAGGCCCTTGGATGATCGATGATCATTACCTCACCATCAAGAAATGGGTGCCAAATTTCGTGCCCTCGGAAGATAGTATAAAATATTTGACAGCATGGGTTCGCATACCCAATCTACCAGTGGAGTATTTCAATGAAACTTTTCTTAAAAAGGTTGGATCAAAAATAGGAAAAGTTATCAGAATTGATAAAAACACGGCCTCGGCGGAACGAGGACAATTCACTCGGCTGAGTGTGGAGGTGGATATTTCGAAACCCTTACTGTCTAAGTTTCGACTCTATGGTAAGGTGTATTGTATTCAATATGAAGGTTTGAAGATGATATGTTTCAAGTGCGGAAAACTAGGCCATCAAACAGAGGAATGCGGAAAAGATAGGATTGCTCCTTCAACCATGGACTCTGAAGACCAAACAGGCTCTCTGGTTTCATTAGTAGCACCAGTGGGTGATAACTCACTCGAAGCAGGCCTCCGTCCTGAGGAGGAATCGGACTTTGGGGATTGGATGATGGTCAGGAAACCCCCACGCCGCAAGCCGCCAGGGAAGTCAGACCAGGTACAATTGCAGGCACCAGTGTCCAACCCGAAACAGGGCTCATTCGAATTTGGAAGCACGTCTAAGGCTACGGGCTCTAGGTTTACTGCCCTACACAATTTGGGTCAGGGGGGGAATTCTTTGGGTAATTCCAAAGGAATATTTTCGCAGTCAACCCCAGTCATAACCCCTGATTCTATGGAACAAAATCCTCCCCAAATCAATCCAAATTCAACTCAAAATCTACAAAATAGGAAATCCAATTCAACTAAAATTCCTTCAACCAATAGGAGACAATCACGAAATATTCCAAAAAAATCCTCTCCTAATTTTCCTATTTTAGGTGAGAACAATATTTTGAATAATGTCACTAATATAATTCCCAATAATAATAATACTCCATAATTCTAAACACCAAAAATTCCAATACAGGCAAAATTAATATCAATCACCCTGTTTCTGATACCGTCCACCACCAAAACGACACTAGCCATATTTCCATCCCCGAATCCAACAATAAGGAAAATGAACTTCTCGACCTTAGTCGATCTTCTTCCATCTCAGGAACACTCGATACTAGACCTAACCCAAATCCTACTAATTCCTTCAGTACGACGGTTCATGTTCACGACATGGGAGGGGATGGCCGTACCCTTTATGGGGGTGATGGTAAGGGAGTCTCTATTGATGGACCTGACGTTCGAGCAAGTCAAGGAGAATCCAACAAGCCTTTGGGTCGAGATGTCGATTCCATGGAATGTTAATGAGGTATTATCACTCGTTAGTCAAGCTTATATGTCACAGTTACCTTATTTGCCTTATCATATGTCGGACCGAATACCAAATTTGTCCCCAAACTCGCCCCATATAACATGTATGGTGTGGAATTTTCAAGGCTCTTCGAGCAAAGCTAAGCTAGCAGCGCTAAAAGATATTATTCTCACTCACAAACCCTCGGTTTTTTCTCTTATTGAAACCCATATGGGTGGAACACATGCTGAAAAAGTACAAAAAATAGTAGGGTATGATAGTCACACGAGAGTTGATGCAGTGGGTTTTCGAGGAGGAATTTGGGTCTACTGGAGATCCGATGTTGTCCAAGTTACTCCTATTACTCATCACGAACAATATGTTACAATGGAGATATCGCGAGTCAATAATACACCGTGGTTTTTCACGACAGTGTACGCAAGTTCGGACCCTCGCAATAAGAGGGAGCTTTGGACAGAGCTGAAACAGTTTGCTAGGCACAATAATCACCCTTGGATGGTAGCAGGGGATTTCAATGACACTAATAATCTCTCAGAGAGACATGGAGGAGATGATAACATGGCTCGTCGATGTGACCTATTCAATAATTGGATCGAAAATTGCGAGCTAATTGAATTAGCTTTCTCTGGCCCCCTCCACACTTGGGCAAGAGGAAACTCACCGGAAACTAGGCAAAGTGCTAGGTTGGATAGGGCCTTATGTAATAGCGAATGGAGTATGTTATTCGGGGATGCAAGCGTAAAACATCTTCCAGACATACAATCTGATCATTGTCCTATTCTCATTGCTCCAAACGGGTTTGCCCCTCTCAACTCAATTGAAAGACCATTTAGGTTCCAAGCAGCGTGGCTAACTCATGAGAAGTTTCGTGAATTTATTTATGAGAATTGGAGAGCTGATGGAGCTTTAACTACCCAACTTGGCCAGTTCTCGTCGAAATTGCAAGATTGGAATGAGGAAATTTTCGGCAATATCTTCAAACAGAAACGCCAACTCCTCGCACGTATCAACGGATGCCAAAAAAAGCTTTCTGTTTCACGAGATAGATCAACCATCGTCCTAGAAGCACGTTTACGTAAAGAGCTCGATGAAATTTTAGAGCGAGAGGAACTTTATTGGTACCAGAAATCCCGAGTGGACTTCATTAGAGATGGCGATAGAAACACATCCTATTTCCATGTAAGCACTCTTGTTCGACGATGGAGGAACCGCATCAATTCTCTAAAGGACAGTGACGGAAACTGGGTAGAAAATAAGTCGGATTTAAAAAACTTGGTAATCGACTTCTATAAGCACCTTTATTCTCAAGAAGGCGCCTATGATGTCAATGCTGATATACCATATGATCTCTTTCCAGAACTTTCTCCGGACGATTTCAACTGGCTAACTCGACCTTATACCGCGACTGAAATTGAACAAGTAATATGTAATATGGGAGCGCTCAAAGCACCAGGACCAAACGGGTTTCAAGCTTTGTTTTATCAGAAACATTGGAACATTGTCGGGCAATCGGTTTGTGAGACAACCATCAATGCTCTCCAAGGAAAAGGCTTCCCCGAAGACTTTAATGATACACATATAGTCCTCATTCCAAAGGTTATTGGCCCTGAATACATTACTCAATTTCGCCCAATAAGCCTTTGTAATGTCTCTTATAAAATCGTCAGTAAAGTGCTTGCAAATCGAATAAAACGAGTCCTCCCTCGCTTAATTTCGGAGACTCAAAGCGGCTTTGTACCGGGAAGGCAAATATCAGACAATATAGTGGTTTTTCAAGAGGTAATTCATACCATGAGAAAGAGGAAGGGGAGAAACGGGTTGATGGCCATTAAAATAGATCTTGAGAAAGCCTACGACCGTCTCTGCTGGGATTTTATTCGAGATACCCTTAATGACATGTGCATACCCGCTTACCTAGTAGATGTTATTATGGAGTGCGTTACTACTACAAGAATGCAAGTCCTATGGAATGGAGAACCCACGGAGATGTTTAGGCCATCGAGAGGGGTTCGTCAAGGCGACCCCCTATCATCATACTTGTTCGTCATGTGCCTCGAGAAATTACAACAACTTATTGATGCGGAAGTTCGATTAAATAATTGGAAGTCGATCCAGGTTTGCAATAATGGCCCCTTAATTTTGAATTTATTTTTCGCGGATGACATGGTGCTCTTTGCTGAGGCTAGTATCGACCAAGCTGATACAATTACCAAGGTTTTAGATATTTTTTTTGTCGAGCCTCAGGCGAGAAAGTTAGCTTGGCTAAATCACGGGTTTTCTTTTCTGCCAACACCGAATTGGACACGCAGCAAAGGGTGGCTAACAGACTAGGCTTCGAAATAACAAATGACTTGGGAACTTACTTGGGGATGCCTACAATAAATGGTCGGATCACAAGGAAAACCTTCGAAAATATTATCGAAAAGTTCAACAACCGGCTGTCAGGTTGGAGTACTAAACAATTATCAATGGCAGGGCGTGCCACACTCGTCCAATCCACCCTCTCCACCATGGCAAATTATAGTATGCAGACGGCTAAAATTCCGAGAACAACGTGCGACACTTTAGACCGTAAGACAAGACGCTTCTTATGGGGAGGCGACGAAATTAAGCGCAAGATTCACCTAATCTCTTGGGAGACAATCCAAAAACCCAAGAGTGCTGGAGGACTCGGTATTACGTCTTCTAGACAAGCTAACGCGGCCTTCTTGACCAAATTAGGTTGGCGAGTTCTCGCGGAGCCTCAGAAATTATGGGCACGAGTTCTTCGAGCTAAATATTGTAGCGGGTGATGCGATGTAGATATGTTCAAACCCAAAGCTAACATGTCCAATGTCTGGGTTGGCATATCGTCACAAGCAGCTAATATAGTTCGTGGTATCACAGCAGACGTCGGGAATGGACAACGAACTCTCTTTTGGGAACACTCATGGGTCGATGAAGGTAAACTATCCGACAAAGCAATCGCAGAGATACCGGAGAGCTTAAATGGAGCATCGGTCAGTGATATGTGGGATAATGGTTCGGGGTGGAAGTGGGATGTCTTCGCTAATTTCTTACCTCAAGAATGTCTTCTAAAAATAGCCTCGTTCTCGCTATCGATGGATCCTAATCTCGTTGATTCGTGGAACGGCACATCCCATGGGAAATTTACCATAAAGTCAGCTCTCAATATAATTAAGGGGATTATACCGGAGACGGATGATAATCAAGTTCGATGGCACGTTATATGGAAGCTTCCTGTACAGCAGCGAATTAAATTTTTTATATGGCTAGCTGCTCACGATCGGGTCATGTGCAACGTGAATAGAGTCCGTCGCAATCTGTCGGATGACCCTAGCTGCCCCCGTTGTCAAGCAGAAGAGGAAACCATAGATCACGTCCTTCGACATTGCCCTGTATCTCGCAGTATTTGGCATCACCTTGGTATTCCTAGTACTAATACTTCCTTTTTTAACTCGCCTTTCCCGATTTGGATCTCTCTAAATGCTAGTAACAGTGTGGCCGAAGGTTTAAATGATTGGTCGATGAAGTTTGCGATAACTTGTTGGTGGATATGGCGATGGAGAAACAACGTCGCGTTTGATAGGGCCCATGAGAATCCAACGTACCCAATCGAATTCCTCCATCAACAATTTACTACTTCGAATTCAGTGTTCGATAAATTCTCGCTATTCATTCCCTCACCTGGTTCCATCCGCAAGGAAGTGTTCATTCGCTGGTATCCGCCGCCTTATGGATGGTGTCTTCTCAATACAGATGGGGCCTCAAAGGGGAATCCGGGACACGCGGGTTGTGGAGGTATTTTTCGGGATGATACAGGTAATTTTATTTCAGCTTATTTATTCTTGGGTGGTATATGTACGTCTATGAGAGCGGAGATGCTTGCATTGGTTGCCGGTCTTGAAAGAGCAAGGACTCTCCAAATTAAGAAACTCCTTGTCCATATGGATAATGAATCTTGCATCAGCCTGGTTTTGGAGGATAAATTGGTCAGCAATAGTCTTTGACATTTAGTCTTTCGCTGCAAAGAATTAATCCGGGAGCTTGGTTGGACAGTACACATACGCCATGTATTTCGAGAAGCAAACAAGGCTAGCGATTGGTTAGCTAATAAAGGAGTACACTCGTCTACCATCATCAAGCACCTTGACGCTCCCCCGGAAGCTCTTCGGACGATTCTTCGTGAAGATCTGTCCATTTTGTTCCTTAATCTTCGGGCTTAGCTCTCTTATGAACCCAAAAAAAAAAAAAAAAAAACAGTCGGAAAAAAAATCCAAAATCTGAAATTGATGCACATAAATCTACCTCCTTTCAAATTCCCTCTAATAAATACTCCGTATGTCAGTCCTCATTTTTTTACTGTATCTCAAACCCCCAAAACCCTTACTCTTCATTCTCTCTCCTCTTGAATCCCCCAAATGTGGGTAATTTTCTTTTCTTTAATTCTTTTTTTGTCAACTTCTTCTTCTTCTTCTCAATTTCTCCCTGTATTTACTAATTACCCACCTCCATTTGTCTTTATTTTTCTACGTTGCATTTTTTTTTCCTTACATTGTGTTGTTTTTTCTTGTTTGCATGTTGTTTTTACATATGGGTACTTTGAATTATTACTAGGAACATAAAATATTAGCGTAAAACCGTCTCACAATTGACTAATTAATTACTTTCCGTGTTACCACAGGCGTAAATTTGTGCTCTGGGGAACTCAAGCGTAGTCCTGACAATCTGTGAAAATACAAGTGAGGGCATCTGTACTTTTTGATCAAGTTCAGTAGGAGTGTTGTTTTCTTTACACATTTCGATTTTAGTTGCGGTCAAAGACTCATTATTTCTTGACCCTTTAGAATTTGTCGGAAGGATTTAAAATGCCTGAATGAATCTTTGTACTTACTGTATCATACACTAGCAGAGTGTCCTGATTTTCATCATGGGTCTAAGTGTTTCTAGTAAATGGTTAAGTCGTGTTATCGAATGCGCGAGCCCCTTCGTCATCATTAGCAGGAGCGATTGAGGCATTGGGTTAAAATCTGTTGAATTACTGTAATCTTGATAATTGTTGTATGTAGGGTTGGAAACGGAGGGGAGGGAGAGAGGGATACAAATTCCATTTGACTAGCTAATTAGGGTTGGGAGGGAAAATTAGTTTTCCAACCTCCGAGTCTTGTCCAAATCTCTTCAAAATACTCCCTCAGTCCCGGTCAATTGTTGTCCTTTTGTTTTGGCACTAAGACTAAGGAAAGAGGAGGGGACCAATTACTAAATGACAAGTGGACCAAATTGAGTGTGGAGTATCAAATTGCTATCAAATGCAATCCTAAAATAGAAAAGACAACGATTGACTGAGACACCCCAAAATGAAATAGGACAACAAATGAACCGGACGGAGGTAGTAGGAAAGATACAGAGGAAAACTCACATGCTCCATTCCCTTTACCTCATCAAATGCTACCCAAATACACCTTAAGGTTATTTTTCCGCAGAGATGTTGTTTGTTTTCCCGGGAGTTGTATTATTGTGCTACATTTTAATAACCAACTTACTTTCTAACTATCGTCTATCTAGGCCAACCTTAACTCATAGAAGATCTATAACAGCCATTAACATTGAAGTAGCAGAAGTTATGTTATGATTTTTGCTTTGGCAGTGTTCTGTGCCTGGAATACTTGTTGAGGCTGAGATCACTGGCTGTTATGTGGCTATGTTTTAAGTTACTGGAATGGGTTCTCAACTTGACATTTAAAGGCTCTTTTTGACCCTTCGATCCTTGTCACAGCTTATCTTCACCTCACATGATGGTCTTACCCGAAACTTTGAATATAGAAATTAGAGAAAAGGGATCTTTTTGAGCGTTTTTGAATAATCTAAATTTCCTGAGCAACTGCTGGTACTTTTTCTCTTACTTATAGGTACTCTGAAAGAAACATTTGTGTATCTTTTCTGATATTTACACCTAGAGTATTTGCATTTTGTATTTTGTAGTTGGGTTAAAGATCTTGTGATTAGACATGGCACCAAATCCTAGAGTTAAAAAAGCTTTCGCTGCTATGAAGGCCATTGGGATTTCGCAAGAAAAAACAAAACCGGCCTTGAAAAAGCTTCTTAACGTGTTTGACAAGAACTGGGATGCAATAGAAGCAGAAGAATATAGGGTTCTTGCTGATGCTATATTTGAATATGAGGAAGCTGAGGTGTATTTTATAGTCCTTTGTCTACCTTTCCCCTCAAATTCCTTGCTTTTTATAATTATCATCAAGTAAATCTGCATGAACTGATGTGTTCATATTTTTATGCCGAGTTAGATGGCTGAGAAAGAGAAGAAGAAGAAGAAGCCAGAAAATGCTGACGTATGTGGCTCTTTATGCCGACTTTTGCACCTGCTTTCTGAATTATTCCTGTTGTCATGTATTCTTTCTACTCAATTTATATTACTCTGCATTTGACTGTGGTGGTCGATTGATATCGACTCAGACCTAGAATAGTTTCAAACTTTAATAATAATTATAAATAATTTTGAAAAATTTGTTGATTTGATAAATCAAATTGACAAATTTTAGATTATATGCTGTATAGATTTGGAGAAATTAACTGTCAAAGTTGACCTCGAGTGACCACCAAAGTGAAATGGGTCTAAATTTGGATGGAGTTAGTATTATTTTTGATTAATCTGATCTTTCAAACTGTTATTTATTAGCGAGAGGAAGCATCTGAGGTAGCAGTCTGGCAGGATGGTTCTATACCGGATGAAACTATGCAGGATGAGCCAGAAAGGCCTTTGAAAAGGTTGCGTCTAAAACACCAAGGCCATGGTGCTGGTTCCAATGGCCAACTAAGCCCAACAGCAGGCGGTAGTGCTTTGATGATACCCAAAGCAGAGCCCGGGGAGCCTGACACTTCTCCTAGCCAATGTGCTCAGCTTACGATGAGATCCCCTCGACGAAATACAAGAGCCAATTCTCAGCTGGTCTCACCACAATCTCTTCCGAGACGCAAGGGGAAGGAACCTGCTACATCCCATAATGACGAGGCTAGCTTAGTGATAGTACAACCATCGGAGAAATCTTCCCAGGCATTGAGGCTTAAAGAGTCAAGGACTGATCAAGGCACTGCTACTTATGGAAATCAAAAGCAGACTCGAATGATTGGGTTGATAACACCCAAAGATGAACCAATTACCGATGATGTGGTGTCTATTGAGCCTCTTGCTGTTGTCCTTCCTGGTACCTTCCGATCCTGTAGTTCATTCTTGATTGTGGAATTATTTGCCAAGTGTGTCTGATGCTCCATATAATTTAATTCTGTGTTGCTCTGACACTCCGACACGGTGTCGTGTCTGACACGTGTCAGAGTGTCGGACACGGCTATTTTGGGTGAATTTCCTATTTTGTGGTCTGATGTTGGGATTAAGGCTCTGTTGTTGTTGTTGTTGTTGTTGTTCCTATTTTGTGGTCTAAATTGAAGTGTCGAAGTGTCGGACACCGACACGCGACACGGCAGTTGAGTGAAGTGTCGGAGTAACATAGATTTAAAATTAAGTACAACTTCTAGATCTAGAATGTAGCAGACAAGTTTGTATAACCATGCTGTTGTCATTTGGGTTATCCTTTGCCGTCTGATCCATGGTGCTGTTGAATAAGCCACCCATTTGCAAAGGCCTTTGTACTTGGTACTTTTGTTTATTTTCAAAACTGGCGTTGCGTAAATCGCTACAAGTATGTGGTAAAGGATATGCAATATGCATCTGGTGGAGTATGTGTGACAGATCTTAAGCAGAGTCCTTTATAAAAATACTGAAATACACGACTTACTTAGCTATTCGCGAATAGTTCGAGCGAATTTGGTAATACGGTCCAGAGCTAGTAGTAAGTATTATGATGGTTCTATATAATTAGATAAATGATTGTCTTTACTGAATCACTGTTCTCTAACGGACTATGCAAACCTCCATAGATAGAATCACTTAAGGCGCAGTTTTAGTGAAAAATTAGTTTGCTTTGTTTTCTGTTCATGTTGTATTGTTAATGGGATCATAATCTTACTTGAAAGTTTGTTCTCCAATTCGCCTGGCTGTATGGACTCATTGTGATAGGGCTACTTTTTCTGTAATAAAAGCTGTAAATTTAGGTGTAACTGAAAATAGGATGATATGCGAGAAATTTGGTGGTTAATTTGCATTATTAAATAGCTTGATATGTCTTTGCACAATGGTGCTACTGGTTAGAATTGTGCTTTTGGGCTCCTTCACTGTAAATGATCAAACTACCTATTTATTTGACTAATGGCATGTTTAACGTGTTAAGCCAAAACGGTCAGTGCTTCTGATTCGGCAATTGACCTCAGTACATCTGATAGAAGTTGGAACTGCATTTATGTTTGTCCAAGGGTAAAATGACTGAGAAGTAGCAACATGTATGCATTATGCGTATTCTGAGACCAATAGATATGGACTTGGAGACTGAAATTGAAACTGCGTGTAAAAGCCAATGTCAAACTTGCTCAAAAAAAGTAGGCTCCATGACTTTTTATCTTCAGTATTGACTGCAAACTAGTTTTCTGATCGCGAGTTCTGCATTTAATGATATTATTTGTGCAATGTAAGGCTTTCTGATTTTCATCTTCAGTCTTTCTTTTTCTTAAATTACAAACTGTGGGCGATTGTGCAGAATCCTTAAACAATAAAGCTCCTTCAAAATCTTCTAATCAAGTTGGTAAGCAAGATAGCCAAAGATCTGGGACTATGGATGAAGTTGATGAAGGCATGGGATCATTGGCATCAACTGCACAAGAGAAGCAGTTGCTAAAGGTTGATGTTTCTGACAGAGCTTCTTCAAAATTAAACATTGCAGCCTCCACTCTAGGAAAGGTTCAGATATCTCTGACCTGCAACCCAGTTTCCGAAAAACATGAGATGCACATGCCTGATTTGGAAGCAGTTTTGAAGAAAGTCAATGATAACTGTCTTAAAACCTACAAAATTATGGACCCTGAATTTTCTGTAACAAAGCTGATGAAACAGTTCTGTGATTGTGTTGAGGAGCTTGGCCAAACTGTCGATGATTCAATGGATAACAATAGATTGAGTACCATTCCGCTCTGTAATTCTTTAAATGAAGAAGCTTGTGGTGATGTTGCTGTTGCAAATAATAGGACCTTGGCGAATAATATGACTCCACCATTAGTTTCTACTAGTCCAGATATAGACATGCAATCTGAAAGAGATGCGATTGCTGAAATGAATCTCAAGAGCATAGTGGTTGCTAGTCCTTATGATACAAGTGATGTTACAATGGGCAGAGAAATTGTTAAGGTTTCATTGGAAAAATTTAACTGCGAGTTTCTACCTGCATTCCATTATATATCTCGAAATGTCATTTTGGATAATGCTGATGTGAAATTTTCTCTTGCACAATTTGGTGATCAAGATTGTTGTTTTTCATGTCATGCTGATTGTTTGTCACCGTCCCTATCTTGCAACTGTGCACGACACAATGGGGGAGAATTATCATACACAGCAGACGGTCTGGTCAAGGAACAGTTTCTTGATGAGTGTGTTTCATTGGTTCGGAACCCCCAGAAGCATGACCTGACATTCTGTGAGGTGTGCCAACTAGAGCTATTTAAAAATGAGGATATACTAGATCCATGTAAGGGCCATTTGAAGAGGAAGTTTCTGAAAGAATGTTATACTAAATGTGGCTGCAGCCAAAATTGTGGAAATCGAGTTGTACAAGGAGGCCTAAGGTGTAACTTGCAGGTAAAATTTCTCATTTTTATTTTTGTTTCATAATTTTATTCCAAGTTAGAGTTGTGTGATAATTCTACTGGCGGTGTGAAGTTGCTTGTACGGCTGTATGACATGTTCATAAATTAGGCCATTGTCTAAGTTGGGTTGCTCCATTGGCGACTAGTCTTTTTTCCACTTTTCTAATGATTTTGGCTTGTAGGTGTTCTGGACTCCTGAAGGAAAGGGCTGGGGGCTGAGGGCATTGGACAATCTCCCTAAAGGAGCCTTTGTTTGTGAATTTGTCGGAGAAATACTGACTATGATGGAGCTTCGTGAGAGAAATTTGAGTAGAAGCAATGACAGAC
Organism: Silene latifolia; assembly: GCF_048544455.1. Lineage (NCBI taxonomy): Eukaryota > Viridiplantae > Streptophyta > Magnoliopsida > Caryophyllales > Caryophyllaceae > Silene > Silene latifolia. The sequence continues at coordinate 39,203,812 of NC_133532.1, read as the reverse complement.
ATTCATATTCACTACTACTTGATACCGATTGGGGTACACGGGCATTAAAAGAGGAAGAATATCTTTGCTTGGATGCCACATTGTATGGAAATGTTGCGAGGTTTATTAATCACAGGTATCTTTTGAGTGCTGTGTGTAGTTGTATTGGGGGTTATTCTGGTTCCCATGGCTCTACTCTATCTGTTGCTTTTGGGTTCTTACTTTATTGAATTAAGTTATATGGCTCATGTTGAACTATCAATAAATTATTAATGAAGTTTGCGTGTTTAACTTCTAGTATAAGACTGGTGGAAAAACAGCTAGTACCTTAAAAGCTCTTGTTGTCTCTACATATGTCGTAGTTAGGCATTTAATCGAGCCTACTGGAAATCTCAGCACAACCTCAGGCTGAGTTAATGTTTGTCGACCGCTGAGTCTGAAAAGACTCAAGTTCTGCTTGAGCTTACCTCGAGTTTTGTTTAATTCATTATTTTCTATTTGTTTTACCATTCCTTATCTAATTCAAATTCATGTGAATAACTTACTGTCCTCCATAAACTCCATCTCAATTTTATAACTCCCATTAAAAGCAAATAAGGCTTACTAAAAGTAGAGGGAGTGATTGATAAATGAATATAGTTGTAGAATCCCCAAAAATAAATTAAAAAGTTAATAAGCAGCTAAAATAAGGTTTTCTGATCTGCCATTACTACGGTTGAGCTCGGCTAAATTTAGGTCAAGCTGAGACGGGGCTCGACCTCTTTGACTAAGCAAGGTGAGTTTTGACCGAACCGATTCTTAGAGCTCATCGAGAAGCTTCGGCTTATTTACACCCTTAATATTTGGTAGTTGTGCATTTTTCTTCCTCTAGCTAGGATATGTCAGTACTCTTTCTTTCTTTGTGATTATGTTCGTTCTTATTGATTTTTTGCTCTGGGACATCTGCACTGCGATATTTATAATGTTCATTGCTTGCCAAAAAGATACGGATTACGGAGTATGTAATTACTTGATTGACCAAAAGGTAAAAATATGTTCCATATGATTTTGCAAATTAGAAGTATCCTGCGAAGAATTGTTCAGCATATCAGCCTGCATGGCTTGCATGGATAATCTTTTCTGATTTCATGGGTTTTCCTTGTTATTACAGATGCACAGATGCAAACTTAATTGAAATTCCAGTTGAAGTAGAGACTCCTAGCCATCATTACTATCATGTATGCTTTTGTTCTTTTCTACTCCCTCCTTAAATGTCGTGTACTCCCCCGTTTGACTTTTTGATGTCTTGAAAACTTTGATCTTAATTATTTACAATGTTGAAAAATATGAATTTTTTTTGAGATGATACGACTATATTTACAATTGCGATATTACACAAATATATATTCTCGACAAAAGTAAGGATATTTCCTCCATTCCAGTTAATTTTTTATACATTTTTCAAAATATGTGGGGTATTTTAAAAAAATGTATACAGTTGATTTGGATGGAGAAAACAATACATAAATGGTAAAAGATATGGTCAAAGTGTGACATAAGAGTAAGTGTAAAGTCAAATGGGATGAACATGTAATAATAGATGGAGTACTCACTGGGTAAATCATTCATCCTTTTAAGAAAAAAACATTTTTTTTGAAAGCTGTTTGGATCTGATATCAGGGTTGCAGATAATTCCTGGAGTTTTTTTTATTTGTTTGCAGATAGCATTATTTACAACCAGGGATGTGAATGCTTTTGAAGAGTTAACATGGGTATGTACTTGTGTTTTCGTTCGAATGCACTATCGATCGTTTTGGAAGAGTCCTTTCTTTTTTATGCAAACAAATAAAAATAAATTCTTTGTTTCTCAAAGAAGCCATAACGGGGGTAGCCATGCTAAGGTTTTGTTGTATACAACGTTATTTATTCTACTATTCCCAAACTAAACGGTTTTTAACGTAAAAGACTTTTTGCATTTACGCTGAATCCCGGTGATACACTCCGATCTCTTGGATAGGTTTCATTTCCATCTTTCAAGCCATTAAATCTAATGCCATCCAATTAAGAGAATTCCATTTCTGTCGGTTTTGATTTTGACTATATTTAATCATTTGATATGAAGTTAGATGAACATGCTGTTTAGTTGGCTTATGCTTGACCAAATGTTGTTGCCAAACCGCTTTTTATCTGAGGGCAGGATGCATTTGTTATTATTCTATGTGATGTTACTTTTGCCAGCCTAGGCATACCTTATGATGACTTTTGCAGTAGTTGCTAGTTCCTACCAAAAAGAAATGGGAAAAAGAATATCATTAGCTTCTAGCTGATATACACTGGACTTCCGTTGATTTAGATCTCCTCGTCATAATGAAATATGTCAAGTCATGCTTCTGCTTTAGGTGTCAAAATTATCTGACTGTGTTATGTATGATCTTATGACACTTATTTAGCCAATTGAGCTGGTGTGATGAAAGTTCACAACATATATGAAGTATTGGTTCACATATATACATTTATCTAGCTATGTGGCAGGTTTTTCTGTTTTAGCATATTGATTCACATGTATGAAGCAATGATATTAGGTTCATTAGATGTTTGAAGAATCTAAATGTATCAATTGGGTTCCTCTTAAGACCGTTGCACGGCATACGATAGTCTTATAATAACTTGAGGCCTGCAATAGTCTTGTTTGAGAATTTGTTTACTTGTAAACATTGTTGATTTGAAGTAACGATATTGTATGGATATTTCTCATCTAGTCCTTCAGCAAATGCCTTAACTGCTCTAGTATGTAGACAGACAATCTCAGCCGTTGAAGCTGGGGGGTTATGATTATGAGATACAAATTTGATAACTGACCCACCAGATTTGAAATTGTGGTTTAGTAAAGCAGAAGCTATTTAATGGCTGCCGCACGAGTAGAACTTGCAGTCTTGCAAATGGGTCATTTGGGTCAGTCGTTCAGGACTTCAGGGTGTGTGTTGCACTTTGGCTTGTTTCAGATCGGGTCATTTTGGCTTGTTTTGGGCCATGAACCATGATGTCATCAGGTCATTTTCAAGTTTGTCATTCTGTCATGTATTAACCATATTGGGTTTCAAATTAGTTACTTTGTGTCAATTTAGTTGGCCATTTCTGGTCCAGATGGTTCCGGTCATGCCAATGTTAAGTCCAAAAAAGGTCGTTGTTGGGTAGGGTTAATTTCGTTCGCGGGTCATGTTCGGATTTTGCCTTTTCAGACTAGTTTCATTCTGGAATATGAAGTATTACCTGTGATATTAAAGAATACATGATTTTCTTTGTGCATGAAACCATACACGTGCTTATTTGGCCATCTTTGACGTACTTTAGCTATCCAAGTTTGAACGTGTTCTACGTAGTCCTCCCTTAATAAAAGATTAGTTTTTGTTAGCCGTTAAGCATTGGTTTTTACCATTCATAATAGAATTTGAGTAGGCTTATTCTTAATTGTTAGTAATTGTTTGGATGTTTTATAGTAACTAATAAGCGCCTGCTTCAAATGCCTGCAGGATTATGGAGTGGATTTTGATGACAATGAGCAGTACATGAAAACATTCAGTTGTCTATGTGGTAGCCAGTTTTGCCGCAACATGAAACGTTCAAGCAGTAATCTTGCTCAATTTCTCATTATTCCCTAGACATTTTTATTTTTAGTCCCCAAATGTTAACACTTTTCGATTTATTTCAGGACCTAGATCCGCCTTAACCTTGCAGTAAGTATCTGACTAGCCGTACAAAGCCAAGGTAGAAGCGCTGTGCATTTTGACACCTGACTAGTGTTTTTTTTTTGGATCGTCGGAGCATAACTTTTAGAGCTTCCGCTAATGGTGTTTAGATGGTAGAATTTTGAACTTATGTATATCTCTCTCTGGTGACATCTGACATGTAATGCTTCTGTATAACTGCACAAGAAGCTGTCTATTTTTGTAAAGCATTGTATGGCATGTGCTCATGTGCATAAAACTTGTTTTGTGGCCACCTCAGTTCTTAGTTTACCGCCAGTATATGTAATGTAGTTAAGTCGGTAATGTCCTGAAAGATGATGTTCATGATTTTAGTCAAATTTGATCGGCATGTTTTTCAATGAAGTGAAGGGAATATGGGCGCAATGATGCATGCTTCTCAAGTAGTACAAAACGATCAAATGGCTTCTCAAGAGACTTTAGTACCTGTTTCTTTCAAGGTAATTAGATTAATCATGGTCGTTAAAATTAAAATCCCACTGCTTTCACTCTCCTTCCCATTCTCTGTTGTCCAGTGCTAGCTGCCTCAGTATACCACAGGTAGTATCAAATTGTGCTTTTCACTAGGATCATGTTGTCGGAGAATTCTTGATGGTTGGTTAGTCTCTGCCTCGTGCATTCTCGCCTAACCTCTTTCGATCTTCCCTTGCTCTGTAATAAATGAAATAAGAAAGTTTGTTAGTAATAACAAAATTCTGTTAGTTCAGCTTTGGCGGGAAAGTTAGCTTGTTTGCCCTTAAATAGGTTGTTACACGTCATTAGATTCATTCATTAAATCTGTTGTAATCTCTCTCTTAAATCCTCTCTCTAAACATTCCCTGTAATTCTCTGTAATCTTTTGATTACCAGAATCAATAAACATCATATGCGATTCTTTTCTTCTTCTAGGGATCCTAGAGTTGTTTCAGTTTTCCTCGAATTGTTCCTGTAATTCATATCAATTTCTAGGGTTCATTGCAATTGGTATCAGAGCAGACCACCAACCTTCTGCATCCTCGGCCCTAGGTGACGTCGATATTGCAGTGTTCGGTCGGGGCTAGAAGGTTCTAGCACACAGCTCGCTGCTGGTGACGTCGATATTGCCCGAGGCTAGGAAGTTCTAGCACACAGCCAGCAGGCGAGGGCGCCTGGTTACGGAAGCGTGGTGGAATGTAACGATCCCATTTGCATGGTATGAGACATGAGTCCCACATCTTTTGAGCTAGCTTTTGGGGTGGGTTCTCCCGAGATCTATATCACTCTCTCTTCTCTGTGGCCCTAGAAAAGATTCCATATCTAAATTTGTTCATTCGAATCAAATCGATAAAGGTTGTTATTGGGATTGAGGCTGAGGTGAATTTCGTCAAGATTATCTTCAGGCGAGATTTACAAACACATCTTTGACGCTGTTATTTCTGGAGCGAAGTCATTTTTGCCTTAAAAGTTCAATGTTTCTTTATTCCATGGATTTTGACAAATTTTGAGCAAAATCGCACCTATTGCGGTAGAGCCGAGACTTAAAAGGTGAGAGAGGACGAACACAATTTTAACAAAAGTTTCAATCTTAGTAGATGCCGGGTTCCGGGGACGAACGCCCCTACTAGAGGCGGCAACATTATCGGATTGTCATCAGGTCGGGGTTTGCAACATTATCGGATTGTCATCAGGTCGGGTTTGCTCGGATTCGAGTCGGGTAGGACTTACCATGGGCCGAGCCTCCAAAAGTCGAAATATTCCCATGCAATCCAACCCACAAGCCCAGCCCAACAAACCCAAAAAACCCTAACATTCACATTATGATATAACGCCACATTTTCCCCTCCCTTAGATTTCTAGTAAGAAGAAAGCAGCAGCAATGTCGAAGCGAGGTAATCACATTAACTCCCTTTATAATACACTCATTCTGTTCCGTCTTGATCATTTATTTACCTTTGATTAAAATACCCGTCACATAATATGATGTATAATATGATTTGGTGCAGGAAGAGGAGGATCAGCAGGAAACAAGTTCAGAATGTCACTGGGTTTACCAGTGGCAGCAACAGTAAACTGTGCAGATAACACAGGTGCTAAGAATCTATACATAATATCAGTGAAAGGTATTAAGGGTAGACTTAACAGGTTGCCTTCTGCATGTGTTGGTGATATGGTTATGGCTACTGTTAAGAAGGGTAAACCTGATCTTCGTAAGAAAGTTATGCCTGCTGTTATTGTTCGTCAGCGTAAGCCTTGGCGTCGAAAGGATGGTGTTTTCATGTACTTTGAAGGTTTCTGCCTTTTCTTTTACTCCCTCTATTTATATTATATTAGCCCCTCCGTCTCGATCATTTGTTTACCTATTCTATTTTATGATATCTCATTGTTTGTTTACCAAAAGATTTTATGGGTAATTTGATCCTGGAATTGCATTATTGTCCAATTGTGTACTTTGAAGGTTTGTGCTTTTGTTTTACTCCCTATACCCGATCATTTGTTTACCTATTCTATTTTTGTGTGTCTCATACATTTGTTTACCGAAAGTTTTTTTATCCCTAATTTGATAATTTGTACGATTTTTGCCAGCTGCAATGTCATAGTGTGTCAGGCACTTCAAGTCGGATTCATGGGTTTGAATTTTGCTTTTAATATTGGGATTTATTTATTATGGTGGGATTGAACTCATTGGGGGTAAAGATAGGTTGGGGAATAGCCCTTATTGGTGGTTAATTAGATGTTCAATTTATGTGTTTAGCGCGTGAAGTTGTATAGTTTGATGAGATGATGAAATTAGAGGATTAGTGATTGAATTTGAGGAGTTGCGGGTTTTGGGTACTCATTGACTTTTGATGCTTCTTGAATATACATATAGATTAAAAGACAAGCTTCAAATTTTATTAAATGGGAACGATAGAAAAGATGACGGGTATGTATACTTATGTTACTATGTTGTTGTGCTTTGGCTTCATGTCGGGTGTTCAATATTCTTTACTTGCACTTCGTAAGTGTGTTGTGTCCGACACTTGTAGTCCAGTAGAAGTGACATAGGTATATGCTAAGTTTGTATGTCCTAGGCGTATTTGGTTTCTGTTTTAGCTATACTAGGTTTCGGCCTTTGATGACATTCCTTTGATAAATGTCGTCGTTTCTGGTTGTTGCTCCTCAACCAAATGCATGAGCAACTAGTCCTTGGCCTCTCTTTGTTTAGAACCATACCTAATCCTTGGTTGTCTTTGTTTAGAACCAGAAAGTATTTACGGGTTTTAAACAGCATAGTGATGTTGTCACTTACTCACTTGTGCCATCGTGTTACCTGTCTGCTAGTGTATTGTCGCTCTAATGGTTTCTAACACCTTTTCTTATTAATTGACCCGCTTTCGTTTGGTTGCCAATCCAATTGAATTGAGTCATTCCTAAATTGACAAATTATTGTCATGTAAATGTCTCTTTCAACTATGCATTTGAATTGTAATGACACATAGTGGATAGCTTAGGGCTACCTAATGAACACTCATCGTTTTTCTTTTGCTTGCTCTCCTATACCTTTGTGCCAAAAGCATATGGGCTAATTCCAAAGAATGTGAAGGAGTACTAAAGTAGAAGTGTTACAAAAATGTACAACTGTCTTACAAAATACTACTGCTTTTTCTTTCTAACTTGGAGCTTGTGCTTGTTTAAAATTTAAATCGGTCCATGTAATAAGGACTATATTCATCATTAGGATGCTGGTTTTATTTGCTATAAATGTATAAGATGGTCTTACACCAGCATTTTTTTTTGTAAACTGTAAGTTATTTACCCTAATACCCCTGTAATGAGATTGTTCTGTTACTATCGTAATTAAGGTAAGGTTTTGAGTTTCTCTGACGAGGGTTTATCAGAAGCTTATTTAAAAACCGCTTCAAATGACATTTTGCTTGTCTGCCAGTATATTTTCTTTTCTAATAATTGGCTCGTGTTTTTTATCAGATAATGCTGGTGTGATTGTGAATCCCAAGGGAGAAATGAAAGGTAAATATTAGTCTTCTATCCCCTTTCTGCCCTAAGCCATCTAGTTTAATGAATGTTCGAACATGACATTGACTGTGTTGTTTTCTGTGGACAGGATCGGCTATAACAGGACCTATCGGGAAAGAGTGCGCTGATCTCTGGCCGAGGATAGCAAGTGCTGCCAATGCTATTGTTTAACTGCTGTTTCTCTGATATCATCTAGCTTAAAACTCGAAAATCGTTTTTGTTATCAGCACATCTAATAGTTGGATTTTGTCAGGCCGACTTGTTAATTTGGCGAATTTAAGGGGACATTTGTTCTTGTGTTCTATTTTGTGAACATGCTTCTACTTTGTTGTCGTGAAGTAGTCGTCAATTCTTATAATCTTTATACAAAGCATGTTGGAACACTCTCATTGTGCTATTGGGTAGTCACAAAGCTGTGAATTGCTATAATTCTCGATGGGAGGCATGTGGGAATAATCTCATTGTGCTCCGGATACATGGTTACCCTGCTACTGGCGTGAGCCTATGTGACACTGAGGTAGTATTGTCATTGATTATACAATTCGCGGACAATACTGAATGCATGCTTTTTAGACATAATTGGATACTCTAGTACTCTAGTAGTCGTGTAATCTAGGGGTGACTGGGTGAGCGTATGTTTGCCATACTGAAGCAGATTGAATCGAAGAGGAAAGACAAATTAAGTGAACCGGAAACCAAATCTTGTATGTTTGGTCTTGGATAGGACCGAACTAATTTTTTGGTTCTTGTACGGTCTTTGGCCAAAATTGATGGAAGGCTAAGATTTTCACTACAACAATTAAAATTAAAATTTCAATAAGCCAAATGTTATAGTTGTTGATAAGGGTAGAGGATTACTTTTGAGATTGTCTCATAGTTATAGAAAATGACCGTCTTTCTGTTTGTCTCGCATGTTTTTAATTTCCGTTCAGTAGGTTGGATGTCTAATAGTTTAGGGACTCTAGCTCCCCACGGTTTGGATTATAGTTGGTGAGTATGTATTCGAACTTTATGCAGTCCCCTATTTTATTTATAAAAAAATCATTGTCAAAAAAACAGGAAAAAAAAAGCCCTATTTGCAGTGAACGGCGCATTAATATGTGAGCGGTGAGTTGATAGGGAAGAGCTCATCTGCTTCATTCAAGCGCACGGCTACTAGAACCGGACGGAAATAGAGGACATTATGACGGTGAACATTAAGGTGGCCTCTTGGTGGTGGCCAGGTCATTACCCATCAAACGCCGAAGACATGGATATTAAGGATAATACCAAGCCGAAAGGATGGCTCCCTGAGTCCCTGGTATTGAATACTGTATTTCATAGCAGAGTGTTACAAACCTCGAAAGGTCAGAATTAGAGGATCAAACTCGAGACATTGCATCGACATTAGATGATCACATTACAGGGACAAGCTCACCATATCTACATAAGCATCTGAATATCTGTGTATATATATAAGACGGAATACTAATAAATACTCTATTTACATATATATATATATATGGACAAGTAGAACAGGACAGCGGTATAATCTATGTGATCCCCTGATGAAGAGTGCGCAAGTGAGAGTAACAGTCTTCACTGGTGAGAAAGTGCTCCAAACAGACCCAACAGAGATGCCTCCCGCACTTGCACTCGACATGGTTGCATCCCTCCGCTTTCTCTATTGTATACCCACAGCCAGGGCATTTTTTCACAAATTCATCCTTCCCTTTTGTCCATTCCTTCAAGGATGCGTCTGGATCTTCCTTGTACTCTTTGTATTTGTCACATGATAAATTAGGGTGGTATTCAAGGTGACACTTGGTACAAGTCTCTGCGTAACACGCCCCACATGAAAAGGGCTCTGCAGGCTTATCAGCGTCTGCCACCTTATAAACATTAGGGCAATCTGGTGAAGGGCAGAATCTGTAAGCCCCACAACTTGATGAAACAAAGGCCGCCAGGGATGCCTCAAACAGCTCATCCAGCTGTTTACTAGACACCAATTCCTTCAAGTCTACAAGCAAAATAGGAAGCTTGCAGCCTTCATGAAGACAGTTTAGTGGGAAACTGTCTTTGTTTCGTATCGCACACTCACATTGCTTCACTAAGCATGGTTTGCAGAAAACATGCAAGCACCTTTCTAGCTTATACGCATTTTCGACTTTACAGAAGCATATTGGGCACATCTCTGCACCATCATTATTGTTATTATTATTATCATTATTAGCTGCAGGACATTGTCCACTTGCTTGAGCAATCTCATTTATGATCTCTTCAGCTTTCTGCTTTGCCTTTTCACTACCATTCGTGAAAATGACATGACGTCGTGTGTCTAAACTGAACTCTGCATCTGGTACCTTGTCTTTCAAACCACGGAGGTCATGCCCAAATCTCCTTACAACTTCTCTCATCAGGTCATGGGGTAAACCAACACCACGGAGATGGATTACTTGTCGCCTCTCTTCATGAAGGTTAACAATAGACCGAATAAACCTCTCTTCTGCCAATAGTACTTTCTCGGATGGCCCAAATAATGTCAAATTTAGTCTCTGCCTATCAAAAGACACTGACACTTCCATCGCTCGTTCAAGTGCCCTCATCAGTGCATTCCCATCTCTAGAAAACAGAACTTGTAATACATCTGGAGTGAGACTGGCATGCGAAATTGTCCTCCCTTTCATCAGCTCTTCCAGAGATGATCTTAACTCAGCAACAATTTTTGTCGCTGTAGCTGATATCTTTACCCAAACAGACCCATTGTTATTTTTGTTGATAATGCATTTTGCACCTAAAACAGAAAACTTATACCAATGAGCTTGATTGCAAAGGCATGTGGCAAGAAATTAATTAGCATACAACTGCCGTTGAAATGGCCTAAAACAGAGGAAGGTAAAAAGTTGAAAGAAGAAAATTTGTGGCAATTGGAAGATAGGATATGTATACTTCAGCATGAAAACTACATAGTGGGTTTGGAGAGGAATGAATTATAAATTATAAATAAAAATATTAGAAAGAAACACAAGACGGATTTTGAATCCAAGGCGTCACATCAACAGCAAAGTTTTTGCACACACTTGTTGTATCAAAATTTGATCACCCATTCAAACTACAAAAGCTAGACAGTGAAAGTTAACTTGAGGTACATCATGATCATTTATCACATCCAGCCGCGTGGCACGCTTCAACAGCCCAACCCGGTCAAGTTGATACTCATCAAAGCTCTAAGTTCTTGTTCTCCTTACGGTTTCCCCAACCACAAACGTCAAAATCATGTCCCTTGTCTAAAATCCCTCCCTTCCATCTCTCAACGGTCGAAGGCTTAATGCTACAGTAAATACATTGAGACAATCCCAGATCCTGCTTATACAGTATACCTCAAGTCTCAACCTGTTGACAAAGCTCCTGCATGAAGTCTAGAACATTCTATCACTATCAATGTCGAGAGAGCAGGGAAGTAGATGTGGGATTGGTAACCCTAGATTTTGGGTTTTTGAGGATGAAGGAGGGAGATTCAGGGTTAAGACTAGGTATTTCGAGGTTGTGGTGCGACAGTTCTGATGCAAGGGCGTGTCGAGAGAGCAGGGAAGAATATGCGGGCTTGGTGGTAGTGACGGGGTTTCAGAGAATGAAATGGTGGGCGGATGGGTTTCAAAGGAGAGAAGGGCATATCTGGTGTGGGGGAATTGGTGGCTGGGGTCAAGGTGGCATTCTGGTTGGTGATGAGGTCGGTTGGGCTCGTGAGGGGTTGTGGTGTGGAGGCTTTGGGGTGGGGGAGTGGTGGTTCAAGTGAGCTAGGGTGATTCCTAGCTCATATAGGGTAGTGATGCGGATGGTGGTGGATTCTAAAGGTCGGTGGTGACGACAGGTGGGTGGGTGGTGGTGATGAGTTTTGTGTGGTAGCTGTGGTGGATGGGCCAATTTTTTGGCGGGGGTAGTATTTGTGAACACTGGAGATATGTAGGGTCAGACTATGAGAGAGAGATTCAGAAGGTGTGGGACACAGATGAGGGTGAGGGTTAAGTAGACATTTAATGGATTCTTGAAATCTTCCTCTGGAAAGTTCGAATTTTCCAAAGAATAAGAAGTACAACATAAGCAACTATTGGCAAATTAAATAAAGCTTAGACGTTAAAACACTGAGTTTGCAGCATGAGCAATTCACGAAAATGATGACCACTACTACCAATATTAACACAAATAGAAATAGAAATGTATCAGCGAAGGGCAGTAAATCAAAAGCATTGGCAACTTAAAGAAAAAAATCAACACAACTACCCACTTTCTACTACCTCCAAAGAGGCGACTGCTCCAAGTGAGGTAATGGGGAGTCAGATGTACACAAAAGTTGTAAAGAAGATAACTATTTGCAACTTCATGAGATAAGCACATAGGAATTAAGATTCCTTCTTGTTCATTACTCCGTATATCCCAAAGCCAGAAAAGCAGTGGTTTTTGGCCACGCCAAAAATGAACAGAAATGAGGGGTGGAGTGGTTAAGTACGAAATCAAATATTAGAACATGAAGATCATGAATTGGTAAAGCAATTAATCTAATATTTGCTAGCACTTACCTTTTTGACGATTGAATCTGGTAACCATTAAATCAAGCTCACTCTTTATCACAGAGTAGACAAATGAAGGGCAGGACACTGATGTATGAAATAACCGCTGGCATTGTATTTTCTGCCAGGGTTGAAAACCAGGTAAAGTTGTTCCTTCAATCTGCTCCAGTGCTTTTGCTGCCTCAAAATAAAGCCTTCCATCAAATGTGACTAAAGCTTTCATAAAAGCATGCTTGGGATCAGGAGAGAAGACACGGACTCTGCAAAAATTTATCTGAGGGCTTCCTTTTGGCATAAAGGCAGATAGTTCTCTAAACAAAACTTCTTCACAAGCATGACAAGGAGGATTATCAACAGCATCTTCTCTGACCAAAAAGAAATCCAGGATTGTACGATCTGTAGCACTCCTCAATGCTTGTAAAATTTCAGTTTCAGAAGCTAGCCGATCAATTCCAGTTATGACAACGGAATCTGGAGACTTTTTCCCAGCTTCACAGCGAATGTTCCTTTTGCCAATCAGTAGATCAGAAAGGTCTCTGATTACGAATCCAACATCGTGAATATCGCATTTAACAATCCCAAATCCTTTACTGAGCCTACGTGGCCAAAACAATTTTGCCCTTACAACAGGAAATGAAAATGCCCGATTCATTCCGAAGGTAACCCGTGAAAGATTTATTCTTATCTTACCACCATAAAACTCAATATTATTCAACTCCGCCGCCTTAATAGCAGCACCTGGTGTCAGAAATGTTATGCTACCCCATTTCTCTTGGCCTTCATATTTGTGAAAAGAACATATCCCTGAGGTATGACGTTCGGTGGGTAACAGAAGTTCCTTATCATCAACTGCACTTACATTAGGATGAAATACATCAATCCCAGAGGTATGACGGTCGATGTGTAACAGAAGCTCCTTATCATCAACTGCACTTGCATTGGAATGAAATACATCGACAGTCAAGCATCTCTTGTCTAACTCCAGATGTTTTATTTCAGCTCCCGATCCAAATAATGCTACAGGTGGCACTGCACTAGGACTGCCATGATACAAGCATCTCTCCATGCACTCATTCAACAGCCACCTTCTTTCACAATCCAGAGCATCATTGACATGTTTCAAAACCTTTTCAACATCATATGCACCGGAGAATACTTCGATTGTATTATTGTCAGTATCAACTTCTATTCTAATTCTGTCATCCCCACAGTTTTCCCTGATTCTTGACACATGACGAAGCAGACCATTATTTGACCTCCCACAAAACTTCTTAAGAATAGTCTTCCCCAAACCAGACCACTTAGTTAATTGTAGCTTTTGCTTTTTGATTCCACAGGGGTCAAACAGCGGAGGAGGAGTAATTGTAGACAAGAACTCTCGGTCAAACGCAGTCACGCAAACCAGATATTGACAAGATGCATCTAAAACTTCACCAAAGACAACCCAATCAGCCTTTTGACTAAACATTAGCAGAGAACATGAAGGATGAAGCTGGACGTGTTTTCCAGTCAATGCCACCACATATCCGAGCCTATCGCAGCCAGAAAACATTGCGACATTTTCAGCAAGAGAAGCAAGTATGGCCTTTTTCAGATTCTTGTGATGCACTGTTGCTTCGTCAGGTGTCCAATTCCAGTAGCTTGGTACAACAATGTGGAGTTCATTTTTGAGGCAGTTCTCCAATTCAGAAACAGTATCATAGCACCTGCGCATTGATTTGGCATTGATACTGTTCTCCCAACACCATCCATTCCTCCAATCTGGACGCTCACTCTCCCATGCTTTGAAAACAGAGAGAAGAGTAAATAGGTCACCGTCAGCATGACAGAAACGCACCTTGAGGCAATCTGACTTCAGCTTATCTGATTGATTACCAACTCGACAAAATATGCTGCTATGGTTTGGCATAAGAGCAGCAAGAACAAGACCTTCTCGGCCCAGGCGCTCACTCAAGCAGCAAAGTATCAATTTACCCAAGCGAGGCTCAATGCCAAGTTTCACTAGCTTGCTCCCATCATCAGTCAATTCCAGGTCACCATTTTTCAAAGTAACAGCTCCCAGCTGTAGAAGATTCTGGATAGCCTTATCAATTGCATCATGGTCAGGCATATCAATAAAATTAAACTCCCTTACATTTTTTACGCCCATTGCAACAATTTTCAAGACAGCAACACCAAGATGAACTCTACAAATCTCAGGTTTCTGCTGCTTAGCCATTTTACAAAAATCACCATGTGAATACAGCCGATAACAGCGCCCTGGTTCAGTTCTCCCAGCACGGCCAGCTCGTTGAATAGCAGAACTCTGGCTGACCTGGCAAAGACTCAAAACATTCATCCCAGAACCAGGCTCAAACCTACTCTCTTTCATCATGCCAGAATCAACAACAAATTTGACCCCAGGGATTGTCAAGGAAGTTTCGGCTACATTTGTCGCAAATATGATTTTTCTTTTTCCAGGGTAATTTTGGAAGACACGCAACTGATCCTCATACGGAAGTTTGCCATGCAAAGCCAAAGGCTCAGCATTGGTCTCTTTAAGACTTTCACAAGCCCATTCAACTTCTATTGGAGAAGTCAAAAATGCCAGAATTGTCCCTTCTTGCTCTGTTCTATGTATCTCAGTAACCATCTTCACAGTGCTAGACACATAATGGGCTACGATATCACCAGACGACTTCACAGACTGACATGTACCTTCAAAGCACGGCACATATTTCACATCTACTGGAAATTTTCTGCCAATCACCTCAACCATTTTACAGTCGAAGAAATATTCTGAAAGTTGATAGGCATCAGCTGTCGCAGACATGATAATAAGCCTCAGGTCAGGCCTGTAAGGAAGCAAACCCTTAAGCATTGCTAAAAGGAGGTCAGTATTTAAGCTTCTTTCATGAGCTTCATCCACAAGAATACAGGAAATCCCCTTGAGCTTCCCGTCATTCATACAGTGTTGCAGCAAACAGTGATCCGTCATATATATTAGATTACTCTCGAACTGCTGAGCAGAGGAATAGTATTGGACACAGGTGATATAATTTTCTTCATAGCACCCATGACTTTCTTCTTGCACTCTGTGTTGTAGTGAAATTGCAGCTATCTTTCTTGGCTGAGTGCAGACAATAGAACCATCGCCAACTAGACCTGAGTCAGCAAGAAACTGCACTAGCTGAGTACTCTTTCCTGATCCAGTCTCTCCCACCAATACCATAATCTGCACAATTGATCATACAATTACATAATGATACTCGAACTTATAAAACACAACGAAAAGTTTACACTAGAAAAAAACGAATCCCAATGAATCAACAACAGAAGCTTTAGCTGTTATGCAAACGATAGTACAACAAGCAAAAGCATACTGCAAGAAAATGAAAGAATATATTGTAGTGTCTAGGTTCAAATATCCAACAACATAGTGTGTGTGGCTGGTTTATATCAGCTTACTCCTGATGCATGTCTTTGGATGCTTCACTCTACCCCATTAAATCATCAGCCCTTTTACACTATCAATCATTTTCTTAACAACAATTTTTTTTTTAAAGTAAGATATACTGTATAACTGTAATATACGGAGTACTTACTAAGGGACGCCAAGGGGGTGATGCCCAATTGCCCATGTACAAAAAGATATCAAAGACATGACGCCTAAGTAAAATAGATATCATAGAGGTGACGCCAGGGGCGGATTTACAGGGGGTGATGGGGGTGTAATCCTGGAAAACAAAAGATATATGTATAGTTGTGTGCTTATATTTCAATTAACTTCAGTGGTTTAGTGGTAGAAACAATCACCCACCTATTAAACAACCTGAGTTCAAGCCCCAACAATTGCATTTTTTACTTTTATTTTTAAATTTGCATATTAAAAATCAATTGAAAGTGTTGTTAGGAAGGATCAAACCTACATCAACTTATTTGCTATTTACCTTCATCCAACCACCATGAGACTAGGGATGGCAATGGGTAGGGTCTGGGTCGGGTCCACCCAGGCCCAGGCCCGGGCCCGGACCCGGACCCGAGATTTTCCCTTTGGACCCGTACCCGACCCAGACCCGCAAGGGTCTAAAATTTGAGGACCCATACCCGGACCCTATGGGTAAGGGTCAGGTCTGGGTCTACCCGCGGGTCCGAGTTTCAGCCACTTTAATAACACGATTAATAGCTATGGGATCTATAATATTAAAAAAAAAAAATTCACTACTTTAACATTATGAGTTTATTAATCTCTATTGTACACTACTAAATCCAATATACATACCACCAAAGAGATTAAGAAAGACAAACAAGACCTAAATTAATTTTACCTCCAAATACATGTGAAAGAATCAAACTCGGAACCCAAAAATCAATACCGTACTTGATAGCCGTCTCCATCTGACCGTCGCTGGCTGCCGTAAATGGTGGTTGTCGGTCGCCGCTTATTAAGTTATTAGAGAGGTGGTTGTCAGTCGCGTATCAGTGCTGTGGTGGTGGTTTCCTTGTGTCAGTGGTAGAGTGGTGGTATTGTCGGAAGAGTTTGGTTGGGTTTTATCACTTTATGGGATGAAGGAAGAGAAAGAGACTTTAGTTGGGTTTCTACGGTCTGCCAGTATGAATTCAGAAAAGTTGTGATTTTTTTTTTTTTTTTTTTTTTAATAAAGGGTCTAAGGGTCGGGAAGAGAAAGAGACTTTAGTCCATGACAATGACAATATAGTGATATTTTAAAGAAGCGTAATCATATTTAAAAATAAGTACTTCCGTGAACCTTGCTACCGCTCTCCATTATTAGATTATTGTTTTAGTATTTATCAAGCATTAATTAAAAATTATATATTAATATAAGTTATTGTTAAAAGTGTCTATTTTTTAAATATTGCACAAGGCCCCCGAAATGTTAGGGACGGCCTTGATTTGAGTTTTGGCGTTTTTTTATGCTATAACTTTTACTAAACACCCCCATTCCATAAATCCTAGATTCGCCACTGGGTGACGCCCATATAGATAAAGACGCCCTAAAAGTTACACCCATATACAAAAAACACCATAAATGTGACACCCATATACAAAATGAGAGATGGAAAAGGATGCTCTCAAGCTATCGTGGCTGATCATATCAACGACACTAAGAAAAGACAAGTTTCAATCTGGGTGAAACATATGAACATGAACTCTTGAAATAAAGAGGCTACGTCATCAAAAATACGATCGTTCCGTTCAATCCAAGTGCACCACA
Source organism: Silene latifolia (assembly GCF_048544455.1). Lineage (NCBI taxonomy): Eukaryota > Viridiplantae > Streptophyta > Magnoliopsida > Caryophyllales > Caryophyllaceae > Silene > Silene latifolia. The sequence continues at coordinate 39,186,355 of NC_133532.1, read as the reverse complement.
AAATAGCCAAAGGAACCATCTTCCAAACTTCAGAAACCCTTTCAGTAGAGATAACATCTTTCGCCTTTCGAGGATGGACCCAAGTACCCAACTGACTTTCAAAGAACAAAAAGGATAAATTCCAGAAAACATTACCACAGAAAGAACCACAACTAGCAAAGCTAAAATTTTTCCTTTCGAGCATATCCTCTGTAAGTAATTCCCTTTAGTTACCGCCTAAGCGAAAATACCGAGAAGTTGTTGTTTGTGGATTTTTAAAAAGATTGCAGAAATTCATAGCAAAGAAAGATCCCGAAGAATTGTGCTTCGAAGATATCTTATCAGCCCTTGTTACACAATTTTAAGAGAAAAAGCAACTTCAAAAATTTCAACAGAAAGGGTTCCTCACAATCATTAAGAAATCTGAAGAAAAGAATATTCCAACGATGACAATTTTCTCTGTAAGACTCATGTTGCTCCGACTATAGTATGCCAACATCTTATTTTTATAGAAACGGTGATATCCACTAAACCTACTTATCATCAAAGCCCTTGCACATCTTATCGCCAAAACTAATAATATCCACTAACAACGATGCAGATAATAGTCATGGAATTACACCATTCTTGTAAGCAACACCAAAAAAAATTTCAATATTTTTTTAGAAACGGTAAATCCTATCAGTAATCTCTTCATTTTGAAATTCCTATCTCCATGTAAGCTTGTTAATGGCATATTGGCATGTGCCATCAGCCATTCTACATCGGATCAATCGCCTAACCCCGAAAACTTGATTTTTTTTCCTTGAAGAAAACTTGGGAAGTGTTACACATAAAAAAATAATTAAAAAAAAAAAGTGGTGTTTCACAAAACTAAAAATAAAAGTAGTTCGCTAGATCAAGTATTTAAAAGATACCTGACAATTGAACATTATGCATTTGTGCCATATAATTATAAAGCACAATCTATTTCCCTACTAGCACAGGGTAACATAATTTCTTCATTTATCCACCTTATCGTTAAACTATAGAATGCCAACAATATCGCCCAAAGGCTCCCGCTGATGCGGCGGGTCGGATGTACAACATATAGCAAACTTGTTAATGGTGTGTGAACAACATATTATACTAACCACAAATCAATTGCACCACTAGCGTTAGGCTCACATAATTCCTTCATTAATCCACCATTCCACCGTATTGGCTTATCATATTTAAGCAATATAAACGTCAAATCATGAACTTGTAAGACGATTACAATTCTTATTGACATTTGTGCGCATCATTTTCATTTTTGCCAATTAGAAAATCTCGAGTAAATATGCACCCTCAAGTAGCGGAAGACTCCATTGCTTTCAACTCACTCATACAAACATGTCCAGCCTAATGTTTATCACCCCTCTCAATCGATCTTAGTCACCTGTGTTCTATTAATCATCCTAAATTTGTTTCTCGAATGATACACAATGCCATATTGATATACCCATCCAAATCAGTCCAAGTTTATAGCTCTTTGAAACCTATACCATAATTAGAGTTTAGAGAAAGTGAACAAAATGGATATGTCGACACTTTTGTGACCCAAATGGCCTTTCCCCCTTTTACCGTAATCAGAAAAAGTAAGTAACTCCTAATCACATACCTTAGGGCGCGTTTGTTTCGTGCGTGGGCATAGGTTTGTTTTGTGACTCAAATGGCCATGCCCCTTTTACTGTAATCATACCTCGGTGGTATAGGGTTGGAGCTTGATTCTTCATACCTTGTGTTTATATCAAGTCTAACTTCTAAGGGGTTGCCTGGAATAATTCGGGGGTAAATTTTAATTGGGTGATAATTACGGGAGAAGTTAATTACTTGGGTAATGAGTTCATTGATGATAGGTTTGGCTTAAGGGTAATGATTACTGAGTAGATGTTTTACTCCCTTAATCATTACCCGGGGGGAGGGTGGATAATATTACCCTTTCATGAGGGTAATAGATTCAGGAAGTGAATAATTACTCTCATGCCAAACATGGAAAATGCACCTTAACTATTACTCCCATATGCATTCCCCTCCTTTTACCCACAATCCAAGCAAGCCCTAAGTGGTATGGGGTTGAAACTCAATCAAAGTTAAAATATTATATAATTTTAAGTAAAAAATTTCAATATTATAAAATCATGTAGATAAAATTTAATCAAATAAATGTATAAAAGATGTCATTTACGGTATACCATATTTTTTTTTTCACTTTTTTGTTTTTTTTTCTAATTTTGTAATTTGATATCCAAGGGTATCAATTGCATACCCCCACCCCTCCTTGGGTATAAGAAACCCATTTGTTATGGGTTTGAGGTATGGGTATGAATACCTCATTTTTGTTAAACAAACACTTGGTATGGTTTTTTTTTTTTTTTTTGATAAGGTAATGAAACTAGATTGATCGGAAATCAACCTATACCATCCTTGCGGATGAGAAAGGTAAATGAAAATCAATGATTTTCACAATACCAAGAAAACATATAAATAAGAGCAATAAGAGGAATTTCTCATCTAAAAAGAAAGTCACTTTAAAGCTCCTATCAAAGAATTAAAGAATATAAACTAAAATAAAAAAAACTTAAAGTAAAAGTCTTACAAAGTACTAAAATTCAACAGGTTAAGCTAACTTACTCTCACAGTTTCAAATCTTGTTGACAATCAATCAATCTAAAATAGAAAAACAACCAACCAATGAGAAAAAGCATTCATTGATTCTTAGGAAAACGAGATCCCCAAAACTAACCAAAACAGATTTCATAGAAATCCAAAGGTGCCAAACGAGTCAAACATATTCTCAAATACTCTTGAAGATTAAGAATGATATGGTAATATCATCTACTCTTACAAAAGATGCTTTTAAATCCTTGATTTAAACCTTCTATAGGCAAGATAAATGACTAAAATAAACTCTCCTAGGCTAATATGGACAGTAAATTAAAGTCGAATCTTTAAGAAGGTAAAAATCAAGAAAGAAAACTGACTTTTTTTCAATTAAATGACTAAACAGAAAAACAAAATCTACATAACCATGAACATAGAGAAGATGGTTATGAAGAAAAAGAATTGAAGAGAAGGGAAGAAGTGCTGAGGAAGAAGACCACGAAAAAAAAGGGATCCTAGACCTCTTCAAAATTCTAGAAATTTGAGAGAGTTTTCTAAATCCATACTTCATACATATATTCGGTGAACCCAACACCCCGTTTGCGATACTTTAATTTATTCAAAAAGAAAAGGAGCCTTGTTTTTGTTTTGAATACAAAATGTATAGTTTAATTTAAGCTAGACCACCAAAAAAAATCCAGAGAAAAGGCTTCAAAATACTTCATTTGACATAAGGTACTTAAACCTTTGATATATTTTTGATTTAATTTAAAACCATATCAACGCACTACAAATAAATAAAGTGGCGGTTTGAATAAGCATTTGACATAGTCTATTCTAATTAATGTTCACTAGTATAGCAACCCGTGCTATAGCACGGTAATTTTATAAAGGTTAATTCTAGAGATTTAGTGTATTAATATTATTTTAATAAATTGAGGTGCTGTTTGGCCAAGCTTTAAAAGTGCTTTTCTAACTTAAAAAGCAATAGCTAGGCCAAACACTATAAATTAGGGATATGCAAAACCACTTTTAAAAAGTTAAAAAGTGATAGACGGCAATATTATTATTGATTGTGTAGAATATTGTAGTAGAAATATTCCATATATATGGATTGACTAAAATATTTTGACTACAATATATTAGAAGGGAATATTCTAGAAGGGGGGAAAGATGAGCGAAAAGCAATAGCTAGGCCAAACACTATAAATTAGGGATATGCAAAACCACTTTTAAAAAGTTAAAAAGTGATAGACGGCAATATTATTATTGATTGTGTAGAATATTGTAGTAGAAATATTCCATATATATGGATTGACTAAAATATTTTGACTACAATATATTAGAAGGGAATATTCTAGAAGGGGGGAAAGATGAGCGGGAAACTTGAGCGGGAATAACACAGGTGTGTTATTCTTTTAGTCTATAGGGGATGAGAACTCCCAAAAACCTAAACAGCTGCTAAATTGCTAATATCTTTCTATAAAAGAGAACAATACTAGGAGTAGTTACTAACAAAAGATTCACACCAACCTTTTTGGAAGCATTAAACAGGGTAAATCTCTATGTCAATGGAATTTTAATTATCAGTGATGAAAATTGAAATTTTTACTGAAGCAACAAATCTAGCAATTTTTCAAATTCGTTAAATAAAGAGAGAATAAATCATCCTAAACCCAAGTCTCGTTTCTTCTTACTTTTGGAAGTATTGGATGCCGGACAGACCTGACGTTCCCATGCCATCACATTTTCAACTTTTGTTATTCATCCAACCAATTCCACCAATCCAACCCCCATCTAATCCTCACCCACCACCTAGCCAACTTCTCCTTTCTGTGTACCTTCTCTCTTCCTTGTGCCCCTTGCGCACAAACTAAAGAGGAGCAACATACCAACGTTAAGCAATGGATTACAAAATCACGTGTCTAAGGTCGTTTTTTAGGTTTAATGAGCTAATTACATTCCAATACTTCCTAATTTCCCAAATTGCTTACAACGAGCCACATAAAGGCTTGCCTTTGTCGTTACAACAGAGTAGAACATAGAAATAAATTCAATTTACACGATACACTGTATAGCTAAGACATAGGTCCTGGTGTCAATTGTGGAACAAGCAAGACATCAAGATAGCACTACATTAGAAAATTTACAGCCTGCATTTATAAACCAGCAACGGTAGCAGTATAATCGCATAATAAAGTCAGACAAAGGAAACAACTTTGGATAGGTAAAATTGCCTCTGAAAAGGTAGTAAATATACCTGCTGACCTTGGACAAGTTTGAGAAGTTCACGACGGTCGACATAGATAGGCAAACCATCCTCAAATCTACGACACTCCCTCATGATCAAGCTATAAATCCTGGCCCAATCCAACCCCGGCTTAAACCGAAACGCAGGAGGCCGATCATCAAACTCTAGATTAAGCTCAAGACCGTGAATATAACACTTGATACACTCCATAGCACCCTTAAACTCCTCAATCCTCTTCAAAATCATACCCTTTTCATCTTTCAACCGCTTTCGCTTATAATCAAGCTCTTCATAGACATTCATAGGCTGTTGCTTCCTCAAAACCTCGGAAATCCGCTTAATCTCCTCCCACAAACCCTGTTTTTTGGCCTCAAGCTTGAGCATCACCTCACAGGAAAGCGAAGCCTGAATAAACCGGGAGAAAACCGGTCTAAGCCGTGAATTAAGCTCATCCACGTCAGATGGGACAGTAACATTGAACTCTAAGGTAGGGGTAAACTTATGTGACCCAGCGAGACGAGTTTCCCAAATCAAAACGACAGCGTTTAGAGCCGCGGTCCATTCAGTAAAAAACAGCTTTCCGGCAAGTGAACCGGATTCCCTATAGGAAAATGTGTCAGGTGGAGTAGTGCAGCATTGTTTAATTAACAACACGATTGCATTTCTACGAGAAAAACCGACTCCGACTCCGACTCGTAGTTTAATGATGAAATTGTCGGTTTGGTTTTTTGGGGGTTCCGGTACAGGTGGGGGTGGGGGAGGGAGTCGTTGTTGGGGACGATACGGAGGGCGCGGACACGGGTGCGGGTGCGGGTGGTGACGGTTGGTGACCGGACGACGGTCACCGTAGGTGTCGTTAGAATAGCGTCTGCTGGCATACATGACTGCAAAACCCTACAAAATAGTTGAGAGGTAGAGTAAGAATAAAGATAGTGACGGAAATAGTAGGAGAAGGAGGAGAAAAGTGTGGCTTACCTAAATACGGATACGGATACGGATACGGAAACGGATACGAACATGGACTAGTCGTCTTCTTCGGCAGGCGATAATTGTGTCTGATTGTATTGTGTTGCCTATTTACTCTAGCAATGTCGTGGCATTAACAAAAAAACTCCGTGGAAATATAAACTCCCGATGAAAAAGGTTAAGGATTGGTGGGACTGGGGAAGTTGGAGTGATAAGATCATAAATTCTTATATGTGACGGATATATTCTCGCAAGTTTATGATGGTTGAAGTATCGTTGCTTATATAAGTAGATAAGATAAAAATAGAGTGTTTAGGAAGTAGCAATCTATTTTTTTATTTTATTTACCCACATGTATAGTATTTGACCTGTCGCAAGCTTGTGACCGTCACAAGGGAGATTTGCTTTACTCTGATAAGATATGGTTCGATTTATGAAGTGAGTTTGATAATGAAGGGTCGAGTTAGGATTGGAGTATAGGTAAAAAAATTCATGTGTCGTCTGGGAAGACCGTCCTCCTTACACTTAAATAATTAAAGGCAATCCATCAAATGAAATACATTATAAAGGCTTAGGTGTAAGGAATACAATCATCCCGAAGAACATAAGAATTTTTCATATATAAGTAAAGTATCTAGGGAGTTAAGGAGTTTAGGTAATGAGGTTTTATGGACATTGTATGGTTAGGTGGGATATACTTTATTTTAAAAATTGATGATAAAAATTATATAATGACAATATCAATTGACTTGTATAGTTGTAGCTCAGGTGGTTTTAAAGGTGTCTAGAATATTGAGTTTTGGAGGTGAGATAAGTCGTCTTTAGAAATGGTATAATCTATCTATTTATCTATAATTCTGCTTATCTATGTATTATTTATAAAAATGTATGAAAATTAAAAAGTCAAGATATCTAACTATTTTATAAATTATATAAAAAGTCCAGATATTAAAGTAAATCGACACCACATTGCATCAACACCTATTATGCAATCGTCATTTGGGGATCAATCTTCGATATAGGGTAGTTGAAAAGTTAAGGAAAACTTATGAAATCGTGAAAGTGGTAATTGTGGACACGGGGGCCAAGGGAGCGCTTGGGACAAACGTTTGCATTTGTGGAGTCGCCACCAATTTTTATGGAAAATTGGAACCGTTCGAATACCTCGTGTCATGTCAAGACACAAAGTAGTGACATGAACACTAGGAATTCGTTACTCTTAGTATTCTATGTCTAGAATGACTCTCGCGAATGTCAATGAACACGGATGTTCACAGAGATCTGGAGTAAGGGGTGAGGGTACGTATTAAGATGTCCTTTTACCGAACGCCTAACCCCGCCCGCCTCGATAGCGGCTTCTACTAATGATTAGGGAAATCGTTTGTATTCAATATGCTGTCGATTATATGCATTCAATGCAACATCCAACGTTTTAATCCTAGCATGTGAAAATTAACTAAGTCAGTGAACAAATAATTAGCACTTATTAATGTCGAATTAGAGTTTAGAATTGGTTACATGTGAAAAACAAATAAATACATCATCCATAATTAAATATAAGAAATAGCGATAATTAAAATTACAATGAATACAATGATTTAATTGATTTGCGTCAAAAATATACTTAAGACGAACGATTTGAGGGGAAAAAGGAAAATAAATAAGGTTGGAAAATGTGGACAGATTAAGGGTGATATTACCGCTAATAGTCAATTAATTACGTAATTAAAGGATTAAGTCAAAGCAAGAACGGAAATTCAGAGACGAAACTCATCCCAGAACACGCGCAGCATTGCTGCGCCCCTTGGAAGAGGCGCAGCTATCACTACGTCTGTTCCTGAGTTGAGTTCTGGCTGTGAAGTCAGAACTACAGGTAGTTAATATTCGTTGGTATGTTTAATGATTGATTATTGATATTTGACTCAAGTGAAGGTGATTTAACATGTTAATTACATATAAGACCGTCATAAAAGCGATAAACACAAATTAAAACGGATTAAAACGAGTTAAAGACGAATTAAAGCGAGTTAAAACTAATTAGGTTTACATGTGAAGGCGGAAGCGATTTTGAAAGACGTGATAAACTGGAAATAAGCAATGAAAATATGTACAAAGGATGAACTCCAGAAACTTGATATGAACGAATCGAGTCTGTAAAATCCGGGTTTGATTTAATGACGAAAACCCGTAAATATTGAGTTATGAGTGACTTAAGTCGAGAATAAAGCGTAATAATTAAAAGGAATGTATTAAAATTTATTTATGTATGAAGAAAAAGAAAGAAAATAAGAAAGGTAAAACAAAAGAAACGAAACAACAGAGAACCGAGGAAGAAGAAGAAGAGCAGAAACAGCGCCAGCTTCTGGAAGAGGCGCAGCTGTTGCTGCGTTTATTCTCGACGTCTGGTTACTGCTAATCCGTAAAAACGGTTTAATAATAAGGTTTTAGAAGTCGGTTTTAAACATACTTTTGACGTAAATCTTACAATAATTAGTACAAAAAAATACAATAAAAAAGATGGGATTTACACCCTCAGACGTACATGTTTGACGAAACGAGATTTACTAAGTTATCGTTTAGTGATTGTTCGACTCGAATGTATGTAAAAAGTACCCTCGTTAGAGGATTTAGATTAAATTGAATGATGTGTAGTGGTCAAATTGGTCAGTCATGCAACGTGACTAGAACTCAGAATGATCTTAGCTTACGTGGTCGATTGATCAAGCACGTAGGCGTCGAATGCTTAGAGCACCGTCTTAGAATGCAAAGAGAGAAGAGAAGGGCGGACATCAAGTGAAAAATATGTGGAACGAAGGTCTCTATTTATACTAAAAAATATGGAGAGTTATGGAATGACTCAAAACTTCGGAAATAAATCACGGAAAAATATGAACATGCATAAATGAGCTAGGGAAGAGGCGCAGCAGCTGCTGCGATCCTTCCAAGAAGCGCAGCATCTGCTGCGTCATTTCCCCAGTGGTTTCCTCCTGCGGAAAAAAGAATTCCGCGTTTCTTTAGGGAATTGTGGTGGATCTCTACTTCCTTATTTCGTAAAATAAGATTTATGGGATATATTTTACCAAAAGATATAAAACTAATTTATGGAATGAATATCCGGAATATTCTAGGACATTCCGATTCGACATTTTAAACGGTTTCTTAGAAAATGAAGCGGTTTTTTGACCCGGACTCCAAATGAACTCTAATTACTGTCAAAACGACCGTATCGGCGCGTAGATGACGACCAAGGGGTAGAAACAAGTGTTTGAGCTATCACTTGGCGATAAACTTATGGACTGTCATAAATCGTTCTGCGTACCAAACATGCGGTCCAATCATCACTGGGTGTTTGGCGGGAGATGCAGAAATGAGGTATCTACAGTAATTTAACCTCATTACTTTAGTTAATCGTGAAATCTAGCCCTTTAAGTTTTAATTGTAGCAATTACGCCCCATAAGTTATGCAAAAGGCGAAATTAAGCCCCTTACCCAAAATCTCATAAAAATTCATTTTCTTATATCACAAAAACTCAATTAGGTTATATTTTGTTTAAATAAAAGTGCAAAATGTTTTTTTTTGTTAGATGTAAACAAAGACAATATTTTAAAATTCTGGAAAGAAAAAACTTTAGTTTTATTTTACTTTTTTACAGAAAATTGTAATTTTTATTAATATATATATATATATATATATATATATATATATATATATATATATATATATATATAGAGAGAGAGAGAGAGAGAGAGAGAGAGAGAGAGAGAGAGAGAGAGAGAGAAGTTCAAATGAGTCCACCTAAAATGGTGAGTCCTTAAGTCCTAATCTAAGCCATTGATCTTCTAAGATTAATGGTTGAGATTTGAAACTTTTTAAATGAAACTTTAGTGTTTTATAATTGTAACTTTAATCTGTAAGTGTAACTTTAATTCTTTATAATTGTAAATTTAATCTCTTATAATAATTTTGTAAAAAAAAATTGAATTTATGTTATACAATGTAATTCTAATTATAAATTTGATTTCTTGATTGAAACTTTAATGTTTTACGAGTGAAATTTTAATGCTTAAAAGCGAAACTTTAGTTTTTTTACGTCATTTTTCAATGTAAAATTTGAATTTATGTAATAATGTAATTGTGACTAAAATTTTATATAATTTCACTGATTTTAAAATGAAATTTTAATATTTTATGAGTGAAACTTTAATGGTTAAAGTGAAACTTTAGTTTTATTAGGTCATTTTTAATTATAAAAATTTGAATTTATATTTTAATGTATTTGTTATTAAAATTTACGTAATTTTACAGTTTTAAAAGTAAAACTTTAATTTTTTACAAGTAAAACTTTAATGCTTAAAACTGAAACTTTAATTTTTTCAAGTCATTTTCCAATATAAAAATTGGAATTTATGTAATAACATAATTCGACTAAATTATGTAATTTCAACATTTTTTGAGTAAAACTTTAATGTTTTACGAGTGAAATTTTAATGGTAACGAGTGACTTTACATTTCTTTTAGGCCATTTTCAATTTAAATATTGGAATTTCACAAATTTATAGTGAGTAAATGGAATTTTAATGTCAAACGAGTGAAACTTTAATGGCATAAGTTTGTAATTTTATTGCTTAACGAGTCATTTTATATATAAAATTTTTATGGAACTTTAAAGCTCTATAATTGAAACTTTAATGGTAAATGTTTGAAACGTTAATGTTTAATGAGTCATGTTTTCTACGCTTAAAGGAACCACCACCGCTTTCACCTCCTCCACCATCAACTACCACCTTCACTTCCAGGAACGCCACCACCGTGTCAGTCACACAGCATCCGAGCCACAACCACCACCACGACATCGATCCCCCGTCCAAACAATTTTAATCGGAAAATAACACAAAAAAAAAATTAAACAAAATCTGAAACTTTTTTTGTATACCACCACCCCCTTTATTCCCCCTCACGCCGCCCACCACCCGACCACACCACCACGCACACGCCACAAACCCTAGGGTTCCAGATCTGGAAAAAAAATTACATCCGCAGCTGAGGATGGGCGACGGAGGCAACACACCACCACGACCACACAACCACAACATCTGAAAAAAATAAAAAATAAAATAAAATAAGAGAAAGGGGAAGCAGGGGTGCGGATATGAAGACAGAGGGTGGCAGCGGTGGCGGACGACAGGTGAGATTTTCGAAACAAAAAAAAAAAAGAAAAAAGAGTAGGAGATAGCGGCGTCAGCGTAGGTGGTGTCAATGTAGGTGGTGGCGGCGAGTTGTCGTGGTGGCGTCGTGGGCAGGTAGAGAGAAGTTGAGAGATTTGTGTTTGAGAGAGATAAGAGGTAGAGAGAGAAGTTGAGAGATTTGTGTGACGATGAAATGAAAAATTAGGGTTTTGAGTCCTCTTTTATATCTCACCCTTTTATTTTGTTCTAATCTTAGCCTTTCATTTTTTAAGATCTAAGGGCTGAGATTTGGACTTACGGACTCACCTAAGAGAAGTGGACTCATTTGATCCTACTTCTATATATATATATATATATATATATATATATATATATATATATATATATATATATATATATATATATAGAATTAGGTTCAAATGAGTCCACCTTCCTTAAGTGAGTCCATGAGTCCTAATCTAGACCATTAGATTAGAACAAAATTAAGGGTTAAGATTGAATCTGAAAATAAAACCTCTATATAAAACACTCAAACCCTAATTTTTGTTCATTTCACTTCCTGCTTCTTCTCTCTCTTCCTCCCTTTCCCTCTCTTCCTCCTTTCTCTCTCCGTCCCATCTCACTAGCCCAACTCGACGCCGCCGCCGCCGCAACCGGCAGCCCCTACCCGTTTCATCACCCACTACACTTACCCACCTTCTTCGACAACTACTACCACATCTGCCGCCCTACTTCCGCCGCTGCCCCTTCGTGCGCCGCTGCTCCTTCGTCCGCCGCTGCCCCTCTAGACCGCCAACCTCCTTTCTCCTTTGTTTTTTTTTTTTGTTTTTTTCCAGATCTGATAAATGAGTCGTGTTTGCGGAGTGTGGTGGGGTAATGGGGGGGGTGTTGGTGGCGGTTATGGCTGCCGCCTCTATCCCTTCTCCGTTCGTTTTTTTTTTTTGTCTTTTTCAGATTATAGTCGTGGTTGTGGTGGGTCATGTGGGGGTTTTGGTGGCTGCCGCCTCTATCGCCTCTCCCTTCTCTCCTTTTTTTTTGCTTTTTCAGATTACGGTGGTGGTTGTCGTGGTGCTCTAGTGGGTCATATAGAGGTGTTGGTGGCTGTTGTTGCTGCCGCCTATTTCCCTTCACTTTTTTTTTTTTCTTTTTCAGATCTTTCTCGCCTCTTTCCCTTTTTTTTTTTTTTTTTCATATTGGTGGTGCGTGATGGCGGTTGTTGCAGGGGGACGCCATGGCTGGTGGTCAGAGGCGGTGGCGGTGGTCGTGGTCTCATGGTCATGGGTTGGGTGGTTGGAGTTGGTGATGTTGGTTATTAAAATAAAGTTTCAGCAGCATGTGTTAAAGTTACATTTATATGGACTAAAGTTACGTTTATATGGACTAAAGTTGCGCTTATATGGACTCAAAGTTACGTTGATATGGACTAATTATATTTATTAAGGACTTCAATTAAAGTTACGTTTATATGGACTAAAGTTTCATTTTAAAGCATTAAAGTTTCACTCGTATATCATTAAAGTTACAGTTAAAAATTAGTTAAATTAAATAAATATTAGTCCCAAGTACATTATTTCATAAAAACAAATTTCTATATTAAAAAATGGTCTAAAAAAATTAAAGTTATACATTTTAGCATTAAAGTTTCAGTCGTAAAACATTAAAGTTATATTCAAAAAATGACAATTTTAAAAAATTATAAACCAGTAAAATTAACTAAATTCAAATTTTTATATTTTATATTGTCTAAAAAATTAAAGTTTCAATTTTTAGCATTAAAGTTTCATTCGTAAAACATTAAAGTTATATTTATAAATCTGTAAAAATAAATAAATTTAAAGTTTAATATTAAAAATTAGTTAAAAAAATTAAAGTTTCAATTTTTAGCATTAAAGTTTCATTCGTAAAACATTAAAGTTATATTTATAAATCTGTAAAAATAAATAAATTCAAAGTTTAATATTAAAAATTAGTTAAAAAAATTAAAGTTTCAATTTTTAGCATTAAAGTTTCATTCTTAAAACATTAAAGTTACATTTATAAATCTGTAAAATTAAATAAATTCAAATTTTAATATTAGAAATTGGCCAAAAAAATTAAAGTTTTAACTTTTAGCATTAAAATTTCATTCATAAAAGTTAAACTTATAATTGTAAAGAATTAAAGTTAAACTAATAAATTAAAGTTTCAGTTATAAAACATTAAAGTTTTCATCTTAGAATTGTAAAATCTCAACCATCAATTTTAGAGATCAATGGCTAGGATTAGGACTTAGTGGACTCACCATTTTAGGTGGAATCATTAGAACTTGCCTCTCTCTATATATATATATATATATATATATATATATATATATATATATATATATATATATATATATATATATATATATATATATATATATATATTACCAAAAAAACTAAGCACGTATATTTTTGGTATGTCTCATCTTTTCACGAAAGAAAATAAAAAGCATTATATATATTTTTTATTTCGTAAAGAATTGTTAACAAATTTAAGAAAAATATTCAATTTTTTAATAAAATATAAATATTTTTATTTTTATAAAATAATTTAAAATCTTCTCCAATTGATGCTAATTCATTTTAAATTTTGATTTCACTGTTAACTTTTATTTTGAGTGCTTTGGGCGGCTTAGATTGACTACTATTGCTAAGGACTATTCATAGTACATTAGTGCTACACTATTTATAAGCAAAATTTTAGACAAGTTCTATCACATTTGAAGAGTGAAGGATTGTATTTTTTGTAAAAAATGTAATCAATTTCACTTATGTAATATGATATACTAGATTTCATGTCCGTGCGTTACACGGTTATTAAATAGTATTTTATTTTAAGTGAGCTTGTGCAAAATGTAAGCTCTTGAGTGTAAACAATATTCTTATTTGATTGATATCAAACTTCAAGAATACTATAGAATAACTTAAATAGGTGAAAATTAGAATACTTTATATCAAATCAATGACTTATTCTAGGACATCATGTCACTTCAACTTTATTTTTAGGATACCAGTTTTAATCTTATGTGATTAATCTAAAAAAATCCCACTTTTATTTATAAAAGAAATACGGTAACATTTATCATTTGCCCTATCTCGATTTCCCGAGGTTTCTCATCCATACTACGCTAAGCAAATCCATTCCAATCCATTCCAAGAGAGCCAACCAAACACCCCCTAAATTCAATGTTATATTATTAATAAACAAAATCATTATTTTACTTGCTTGACAATAATACGAAGATCAATTCAAGCGGCAAAACCCGTGACGATTTGTAATCCAAATCCAAAACTCCTAGACTTATAGTTGGCGATGTCATGGGAGAGCTAATATGTCAAAAAATAATTGTCAAGTATACTTTTTGTATGGGTTATATATAGTTATGGCCTAAATTGATTGATACTCCTTCCGTCAGATCATTTATTTACTTAGTATTTTTATATTTATGAGTAAGGGGTAATAATAATGAACCTGTTTGGTTTCTGGTATTTGATTTGGTACCAACTATTAACTCAAAGAAAATCGATAAAAAAGAATCAATTTTTTCACGAAACAAAATCTTATTAATACTTATCCCTACTACTTAAACTATTAAATATATAGTAATCTAAATTATTAGACCATTTCTTCTTGTTCCATAAGTAAGCAAATATACGAAAAGAAGATTGATTTACTTATATATCAACATCGTATGCGTATAATCTCTATTTCGGTCAATTATTTATAATGCATATAATAATAAGGATGAAAAAAAAGCTTTTTTTTTTTTTTACTTTATGTTCTCCACTTCTCCCTCAGGACTTACCCCTACTTAAAGGTGAAGTAAAAGTGCGTTTTGATAAATCTCATGTAGTTCAAGTACACCATCAATGTTTGTCCTCATTAGCCCATAAATTCAATCGACACAACATGTTTTTCCATGGTATAGACCCGAAAAACTTATCTTGCAACTTGATCAGCCCAAAATTATAATGACTCGTTAATCATTATCATTATATATATAAAAGAGGAATGATAAAAAACTGAGGTGACACAACCTCCTTTGAGAATTAAGGCAATGAAGCCCTCACATTCAACCTCACAAAATCAATTTTGTTTGAGCCAATCACGATTTTGCAATATGGCCACATCAGCACACACACGCACAAAAAAACCAAGGGCAGTTAAATCCGACGTTGAATTACCAAAAAAAAAAGACCAATTAAATCTCACGTTCAATTACCCTAACCCTTTGTCATTCTCTATGCTACTTGAGAATGACAATGAACAATTAGAATTACATATTCCCTTGACACGGGAGGTATGCCCAGTGAACGAAGAGTGAAGGAAATATTTGTGCGTTGGGTGGCTCCTCCTCCGGGGTGGATTGCGTTGAATATTGATGGGGCTTCTAAAGGTAATCCGGGTATGTCGGGTGTAGGAGGAGTGTTTAGGGACTGTGAGGGTCGTGTGGTGGCAGCGTTTGCGGAGAATATTGGGATTGCTACTGTTACTCGGTCCGAGATAATGGCTTTGAAGCGTGGTCTTGTTCTGGCAAAGGAACGACATTACCCCAAAGTGTTCATTCAAACGGACTCGCGTGTGGTGGAGAGTTTGTTGCGTTCGACTCAAGATCTTCCGTCTGCCCATTCGCATATGATTAAGATTTGCCAATGCTTTATTCAAGATACCAGTTGGGATGTAAAGATTCAACACATCTATCGGGAGGCAAATCGATGTGCGGACTGGTTGACGAATGTTGGAGCTGCACAATCGCAGCAGCTGGTTGTCTTTGAGGAGAATGCTCTGCCTCTGCAGTTAGCTCGTCTAGCTCTTCAGGACGTTGGTGGGGTGGCCTGGCCTCGTGTGATTCCGTCTGATTAGTTAGTAGTTTGTAGTTGCTTTTGTTTCGTTTTCTTGCTTGTCTTCGTTTCTTATTTGGGATCTTTGCCCGCTTCTTTTGACCAAAAAAAAAAAGAGACTCAATGAATTTTCCGGAACACAAGCCTTTCTCCTTCCCAATATTACTTAATAATTACAAATGAAAATAGCCCAATAGACACATCATTGTCTTCATTTGCTAACGTATACATCAGTTTTCATCACTTTCCAACCTGTAAACAAAGTATAGATCAGTTTTCATCACTTTTCAATAATTTCAAGCAAATTTCTTCTATTTCTCAAATGGCAATTGCACGAATTACTATTAGTCAACTCAAATATGGAGTAAGGCTTACGGAAATGAATGTTAGAGTGGTGCACAACTGCACAAGTGGTCAAGGCCGGAATTCATCAACAAAAACAAGAGTGAAGATAAGAAGAAAACCGAAGCCAATGAACTTTTGTTTGTTGATTCAAAGGTATGTCTAATTTTTTTTCCAAGCACATATTCCACATCAGATAAATACCCTTTATTATTAACTCCAATTGCAGCCAAATAATTCCCACAAACCCTAATTTATGATCCAATTTACTAATATTTGGCACTTGCAACACACTTTCATCAACTAACCCTAACCTTCCATTATTCATACATCCATTGATCAGATTCTCCACAAATTTCCACAAATACCCAATTCAAAAAAACACTTTAAATAACAAATTAAAGTGAAAGTTCATACCTTTGCAGAACGAAGTCAAATTAGATGAATATATTTATGCAAACAAAAAAAGTTGGCAGAACGATATTTAGTTCAAGTTTAGAAAATATCGTAACTTTATATGTTAATTCAAAAATAAACAAATACCCAGATTAGAAAATGGGGGAGATCTAATCAAATTAGATGAATATATTTATGCAAAAAAAAAAAAGTTGGAAAATCAGTTGGCAGAACGATATTTAGTTCAAGTTAATTCAACAATTTTATGTGTGATAAATCTTTTTTTGGCAGAACGAAGTCATCCAAGCTACTGTTAGGAAACAACTAATTTCCTATTTTACCTCTAAGCTCTCTGTGGGTGAAGTTTACACCATCCGTAACTTAACGGTAGACAACAACACCGGACTAGACAAGGCTACCCCTCATAGTTATCGTTTGAAGTTTGAGTTTTCAAGTAAAGTTCAAGCCACAACTGATTCATCTATTCCGATGCATGGGTTTCGTTTTACTGATTTTAAGGACGTTATTGATGGTAGAGTTCCCGGTACCCATTACATAGGTATGACTCTTTCACATATCTAATGTTTCGTCACTGGTTAAATTTTTCCTGCAATTTCTTTTACTTACAATTTTTTAAAATGTTCCACTTTTATGGCTATAGATGTTATTGGAAAAGTTTATGAGATTGGTCCAATCACTGAAACTACACACAAGCATAAGTGTCGTACCATTAAGCTAGAAGACCTTGAATAAGTGTAAAGCCATTATCAGTTTGTCACTTCTTTCGCTTGGCAAAACAAAATAAGGTACAATTTTGGGTTTGATGCAGGGGAAATCAACTATGTTGCACCTTATGGGAACCACACACGGTTGAACTCCCTGCTGCTCTATCTAAGCTACCTAATCCTGACCAGTCTAAAGTTATTGTCATACAATGTGTGCATGCTAAAAGATTTGAGGGTACTATTATTTTGTCACCTTATGATGAATTGTTGTTTAATATAAAAAATTAGTTTAAATATAAACTGATAAAATTATATTTTTAGGTGTTTGGCGTGTCCAGACAACTTTTAACGCTACTGTTTTTCATGTCAACCCCGATATACCTCAAGTGAAAGATTTTGAGCCAAGGTATCAATTTGTTTATACTGTTCTTCTTAGTATCATTTTGCACGCACTATTTAATTATCAATTTTTAAACATTCACAATTAAGCGAGAACAAACATAAAAACAAAATTGCACCACTTACCCCTACTTCTTCAATATACGTAGTCTTTCTACTCCGGCACCAAGTAACTCCTTGCAAATTATTGAAATTCCTAATGACGACGTTGACGATGAGTACATGTCAAGAGAAAATATAAGGAGTATCAGTGACCTAAAAGAGAATGAAAAGGTGATTATTCTTTGCTAAAAAGCCTTGCGTTTGGCTACGTCAAAACAATTAGAAATACTAAAGCAACTATTATTGCAGGCGGGTTATTTCTATACATATGGAAAAATTGTTAACCTTGATTGCACAACCGGATGGTACTATGATAGTTGTAAGCTATGCTGGTCTAAGTGTATCAAAAGTGACAAAGGAAAATGGGTATGTACACGTGAAAAGTGTGATGGTTACATAAACCGTGTTACGACAAGAATTCCTAGGTAAAATTATTACACTTTATGCATTTTTTCCAATTGTGCCATATAATTTCATGAACCTCACAAATTTTCCTTAAACACCTTCTTTCCTACAGGTACAAGTCAAGTTCGAGGTTACTGACCCGTCGGATGATTGCGTCGACTTTGTGGTTTTTGATACTCAGATCAATCAATTCATCATTCCAACCGTTGCGGAGATGCTTGCAAAAATTGAAAAGGTTTTATAATATCTAAATTTTACCTTTTACAATCAAATTTAAGGAAAATTCCCCCAATATTCAATCATGGTTAAAAATTATCGCCTTTAATATTCTATTTTATGTGTCATTTTTTTTGTCATAGCTTGGTGGTGATAAAGAAGATATACCTCGCGAATTGGAGGCTTTCATTGACAAGTCATTTCTTTTCAAGGTCTATGTACATGAAAAGTTTAACGTGAGTCAAGGCTCAACTTCATACATTGTCTCCAGTTTGTCTAACGACGCAGACCTTGCTAACAAATGGCTTTCCAAGTACACTGAAATGTTCAAGGTCGGTTACAATTTTCTTTGTTTTCATACTTCCCTCTTAATGTGAGAATTAAACATATCTTCTTCTTGAGAATATTACGATCTTTCCTTCTCCAATTACAGGAGGAGTTTCATTGTTTTAAATCGAGGACTAAGCCTTTGCTTATCAAGGAAAGTTCGAAGGCCTTAATTGACATCATTAACGCTGAGGTAAATAAGTTATTTAAAACAATAACTTTACCGAAATCGTGCCCCAAAAATAGATTCTTATACTAACAACTTTTAAAACTTTACAATTTAGGAAGAAGAAAAGTCTCAGACGGACAGCAGCAGAATCACTCCTCTCAAAAGGTCCCACCCAACCGACGACTATCAGTCTGCTGATGGTGATGCTAGCTCGACAACAAAGAATAACGTCATTGTTAAGAAAGAAAAGTGATCCATCTCCAGTTTATAATTGAGATTGGGATGAAGTATTTTGGAATGTTTGTCTTTAGAGTAGACGTTTCTATTTTAATTCCTTAATGCACCGTTCATGTTTTGGAATGTAACCTAAACAAGATATTTTTGTTGTTTTTATCTTTGACGATATGTTTTTTTTTTATTTCTCAATCTTCAGCTTTTAATTATTTTATGTGAAATGCAACCTACTACAACCTAAATTTGATTTTACATGTCGGTTTAAACATGTTAGGCGAGATAAAAAAACATACGAGCATAAAATAAAATAAAATAAAAATAAAAATAAAGGAAAAAAAGGATTTTAGGTTTAAGTTAGAATTTAATGAGGAAAATTGTGTTGGGTTGAGTTGATTGAAAATGAAATATGAAAAAGCTTACTTGATTGATGACTTGAAAGCGAGCAGCGTAGATATCGTTTTGGTCAACATTATCGAAACTATGGCCACAACAGCAAAAAAAAAATATATGGCCACAACAGCAACAAAAAAGGCGAAAAAATTCAATGCAATTATAGCAAAACGTGACATTTGGGAAATTTAAAAAGGATAAGAAAAATTGCATTCAACTGTGTCAAAAAACGTGTGCTTAATAATTTCATAACCAACCTAATTAATTTAACCCTTTGTCATTCTCAAGGTTACTCGAGAATGAGCTTCTTAGAACCTTCTAAAGCAGTCCCTTAGAATTCTAAAAAGTTAACTACCTATACATATAATACTAAAAAAAAATATGGCCACAGCAGCAACAAAAAAAATAAATAAAAAAAATAAATAAATAAATTCAAAGTGCACTGCAATTATAGCAAAACCTAATTAATCTAACCCTTTGTCATTCTTAACGTTACTCGAGAATGACAATTCACGGGAATTATATATATGATTTCTTATCTGTTCCTTAATTCTCTTCCTCAACTTCAACTACCTATACATATAATACTCACACCATTCATGTGTGACAGTCTCTGAATAAGAAAAAGATAAACAATTCTACTTCTACTTTTCACCCATGTCTGGATCAAGTTCTGAACAACCACCAAGAAAGAGGAGTAGAAGAAAAAACAAAGAAGATGGAAAAGGTTAGTTTTTATTTTGACTGCAGATTTTTTTTACAACAACCCTTTACAATGATTTTCCTCTTTCACGCTTCTTTGTAGAAAACTTGGAATTTTCAAGAGCAACTCCTCAAACAATCCTTATACGTTCTTTAAACACCCCAAAATTAGATATGTTATTTCATCTCAGATAAGAAGAAAATGGATGTCATTGAACTTCTATTTGTTGATTCAAATGTATGTCTATTTTTTTCCCTTTTTGTCTTTTAATATATAATGCAAATCGGAATTTGAGGGTTAAAGGTATTGCAAATCAGCATAATTTGAAAATCGAATATTAAAATTTATTAATTTTTGTTAAATAATGCAAATTAGATTAGTTTTACTATTGCGAATGGTGTGAGTATGTCTAGCTAGATCGGATCAGGCATTATAAAACATACGTATAGTAAAGATCTCCATCGATGTGATTCTATACAACAACACAGAGGTTATTACTATTGTTCACAACCATATTTCAACTAAAATGAGAATAAGTAACCCCCAAGCACAATCAAATGAATAACACTCTTATCCCTAAATCGAATGGTTGATACACACATCATTAACACTGCTATGCCATAACCAACTAAGTACCAAATATCATCCATTCACCCGGATTCTTAATGGGATAAGTGACACCAGCACCAAATAACAAAAATGGAAAACCCAAAAATATAGCAACATAAATTTTCTAGCAGAAATGAAAAATAACAAAGAAGAAAAAGAATGGTTGAAACTCACAAGAACCGCAACCAGTTTTGTGTCAGGACTCCATATTGCCGTAGATTCTCACATTCTCTCTGGAGTGAGTCTGAATCTCTCATATACTTTCCCAGTCTCACTTTATGCTAATTAGCCAAAACAGATGTCAAGCCAAAGCAAATTAGCAAAAGTTTCCAGTAGCAGTCTTCCATTTATATCGATTACAAAAACAGTGCTCTTATAGAGGAAATCCATCAGCAAATCTTCAAACATAATAGCTGACACATAGCACAATTCTTACCTACCATTCTAAGAGAAAATTCAAATAATAGATCGAGTTGTGAGCCACAAACCGCTTACTAAAAGGACATGATTTATGTATGGAAACCCCATGCTCAATTTAACCCATGCAAATTAGATTAATATTAAGCTAAATGCAGTAACAATTTTTGTAATTGTTTTCTACACAAGTTTATTACCATGTTATTAGGTACTCCTATTTACCTCTACAATACTTGACAAACCAACAAATGCCAAGCCACGCTTCAAGTCAAACAAATAAGGGTAAAGCACCACTCTACCAGTCTCAATCTCAATCTGAATTTGGTACGTCTTTCAGTGTACGGTTTTACAAATATAAAACATGCATAAATTAATATTTCTAATACTTCCCATAGCTTTAATTATGTTACTACATATTTTATATTAATTTTGTTCTATATACGGTTTTTTAGTACTCTCAAATTCTTAAGTTGCCTTTACACTCTCAAATTGTTAAGTCAATAATATCTAAAAGTACTTTTAATTGACAATCTTTTAGGTAATCCATTTTTCCCGCTTAGTGGGATAACAACAAACTGTCATATTCAAAGTAGAGCTGATCATGGGCCGGGCCTATGCGGGCTTGGGTCGGGCCGAGATGATAAAAATGGCCCATATGTGCGGGTTGGGCCGAACCGGGCCAAATGAGAGGGCCTATTTAGCGAGCCCAAGCCCGGCCCTTATGGGCTAAATCGGGCATTTGGGCCTAAAAGGGCTTTTCGGGCCCTAAAATTTACGACTTACCGAACGAGATAAGTAGTATAATACCTTCAAATTGTACTTTAAATGTGCACTTAGTATAAAAAATCGTACAAAGTATGATGAAATACATATGAATTAATCTCCAAAAATAGAATAAAAGACAATCATCGACACGTTATAATGCTTAATCATATCTAGTAGATATGACATATATTACGTGAACATCGCTTTTAAATCTCAATAAATATATAAATGAGTTTATAAGGAATTATATATAAAATTTACGCTACTTCAACAAATTTTATAAGAAAAATATTTCTTAATTAATAAATATGGGCCGGGCCGGGCCAAAATTTAGGCCAAACGCTTGGCCCAAAAGTACATTGGGCTTTATTGGGCCGGCCCATGGGCTTTTTTGGGCCAAAATAAAAGGCCTAGGCCCTTCAAAAAAGCGGGCTGGGCCAGGCCGGGCCAATGGGCTTAGGCCATTTGATCACCTCTAATTCAAAGTTACTCAACTACACAATCAAGGAAGGGTAAAACAGCTCTTTACCAATCTAATTCAGGTATTTGTATCAATCTTCAGTTAACAATTTTAACTTTTTTCTACATAAGTTCATTACTATCTTAGTTTGTAACTTATGTATAATTAGCAACATTATTAGGTACTCCAACTCTACCTCTACATGACTTAACAAACATACAATTGCCAAGGCATGCCTCAATTAAACCTGATAAGAGTAAAGCACCACTTTACCAATCTCAACCAAAAAGTGATAAGTCTCTCAATTTACGGATAATTTAGTTCGTATCATGTATCAACCAATATTTTAAATTCTTTCGTAACCTTTAATTATGTTACTCCCAATCTTATTACTTTATTTTAATTATCTCTTTTAAAGTGAATGATTTTACGCAATCATATCAATCACATGCAGATAATACTCCACAACTACAATTGGCTAATTCTATAAACAATTTCTGGAGAGGTAAGGATCTTTGAACTCTCCTTTTATAAAAATTAAGAACTACATATTGTATTTTTCTTTTAGCCTCTATTGTTTACACTTATCCGTCTAATAGATTATCAGTACGGGAAAAGTGTAAATGACTACTATATGGCACAAAACGCAAGGAAGCAACAAAAGCTAAGACTATCCCAAAAGACAACTAATGAAAATCCTGGAGTTGGTATGTCACATAACAATGTTTTATCCCAACGTCAACTGTATGCGAAATTAGAGAGACAAAAGAGGAAGCTTATCTTAAGTCAAGAAAGGATGGCTAGGAATTGTTCATGTTGATGTCTACAACCCCATTGAGCACCATCACATTTGGTAATTATCATTGTTAATTTTTTAATAGGTAGTAAGAAAAAAAATATTTTACTTATTCTGTACTATTTGTGTTTGTTAAGTATGTCAACAATGTTAGTGTCCTTTCATAATCTAACCGTTATTTGGTAATTGTTCAGCTAATTGTGGAGTTCAACTCTCCGGAAATCAGTTTCTAACTTTCTACCCACTAGCAGCACTTCCGTGCAAACTACGAATCATAGGCCAAACATAATCGAAGAAAGGATGGCTAGGAATTCTTCCATGTTGATGTCTACAACTCCATTGAGCACCATCACATTTGGTAATTATCATCGTTAATTTTTTAATAGGTAGTAAGAAAAAAAAATATTTTACTTATTCTGTACTATTTGTGTTTGTTAATTATGTCAACAATGTCAGTGTCCTCTCATAATATAACCCTTATTTGGTAATTGTTCAGCTAATTCTGGAGTTCAACTCTCCGGAAATCAGTTTCTACCCACTAGCAGCACTTCCGTGCAAACTACGAATCATAGGCAAAACATAATCGAAGAATTGGCAAGGGATCTTTCAACAGCCTATGATGTGTTTGAAGCTACCAACCGTAGGTCAAATTCGGATATTAACATTCCAGGTTAAATTCGTCTTAAATTTCAGTAAACTGCATTTTTTTACGTGCACTTAGGTTTTTAAATTTATCGTGATCTATTTTCTTCATATCTTTTCTTCCGATTGACCTTCTTAATTAATAACAGAAGGGTACGTACCATGATATCGGAGACCCCACTTACACCTGCACAAAATGTGGAGCTCAGATGTGGTATGATGAAAGAGATCGTATGGATACCAAGCCCATAGTCCCCTCTTTTACCATGTGTTGCAAAAATGGAATAGTTGAACTGCCCTTTATTAAAAAACCTCCTAAGTTGTTACATGATCTTCTAATGCGAAAAACATCCCAAAAGTAAACATTTCATGGAAAACATACGTTCATACAATAATATGTTTTCCTTTACATCTATGGGTGGTAAAATTGATCATTCAGTCAACCGAGGTAGGGGTCCTTACATATTCAGAATAGGTGGGCAAAATACACATTTAATTGGAAGTTTATTACCTAATCATGACGGACCACCTAAATTCTGTCAACTTTATATCTACGACACGGAAGAGGAGCTGAGGCATAGGAAGAATGCAGGAAGGTGAGCCTTAAATTTATTTTATTTTTTTTAATCTTAATATTTTTTTCTTATTTTTTAATTTATTTTTTCAATTGTAATCGCAGTTCTACAAATCCAGATCAATTTGATGATGGATTAATCGATGATTTAAAAAAAATGGTCGATCGTTACAATGCTTTGGCAAAATCATTTAGAATGGCAAGAGATAGGCTTAACGAAGGTGCCGGTGATGAGGTAAGGTTGAGGCTCATTAGCGGACGACAAACAGATGGGAGAACATATAATCTACCCACTGTGTCGGAGGTGGCTGCCCTCATTGTTGGAGATCTTAAGAACACGATTGATAGTCGGGACATTATTCTTGAGGAACGCAGCGGTAGACTACAACGTATATCAGAGTTACATGCTTCTTATTTAGCCCTGGAGTACCCTCTTCTTTTCCCACGTGGAGATATGGCCATAGGCTTGGTATCCCTCATAATCCACGTTCTTTAAGTAAATCAAGAAATAATCAGAGCTCTCGGGATAAGCTTACAATGAGGGAGTGGTTTGTTTTTCGCATCCAAGACCGATCAGTAGATAGGGAAGCTCCGACAATTTTGATGGGAGGTATAAGATTTGATGCCTAATTTATTATGCTGACAATTACCTTTCTTATGTTTTTTTTTTCATAGTCCAAAGTTAATACAAAGCTAACTAAAATAGTTTTTTTTTTTTTTTTTTTTAGTTTGAACGTTTTTAGTTATTGGCAGGTAAACTATTTCAACAAATCTTTGCTGACGGTTTGACAATGATAGAATCTCAACGGTTAAAGTATTTCCATCTTAACCAACCAAAATTGCGATCGGAAAACTTCAAGAATCTCGCGAATGCTGCCGCTACATGTCAAACTAACCCGTCCTCAGCTGGTGTTCGTTACATTGTACCGTCATCTTTTCTAGGTGGTAAAGGTTACATGAGGGAAACATATCAGGATATAATGACCATATGTAGGTGGTGTGGGTATCCTGATTTGTTTATTACGTTCACATGCAATCCAAAATGGCCTGAAATAACTAGGTTTGTTCAAAAAAGAAATTTGCGACCAGAGGACAGACCTGATATACTTACTCGACTATTTAAGTTGAAACTCGAAGAGCTAATGAGGGACTTAAAAGAGCGACATCTTTTTGGACGGACAAGGGCAAGTGATGAACTATACATTTTCATTTTATTTTTATTTTCCATTTCCAATTTTTTTCCCCCAAGTTTTATTATTAACCTCGACTATATAATATTACTTTGCTTGAAATTATCAGTTGTCTATACTATTGAGTTCCAAAAATGCGGCCTCCCTCATGCTCATATTTTGCTTTTTTTACACCGAGAGGACAAGTTTCCCGAAGCCGCTGACGTGGACCGCATTATAAGTGCTGAAATCCCAGATCCTACGGAAAACCCAGCTCTATATGAAGCAGTGAAAAATAGTATGATTCACGGTCCATGTGGAGATCTTAACCCAGATTGTCCATGCATGATTGACGGAAAATGCTCGAAATTTTTTCCAAAGAAGTTTAATGAAAGAACAACCATCGACGGTGATGGTTATCCTATTTATAAGGGACGAGAAAACGGACCGACAATTGAGAAAGATGGAAAAAACAATTCATAACGGATATGTTGTTCCTTACAATGCAGATTTGTTGTTGAAATATCGGGCTCACATTAATGTTGAATGATGCAATCAGGCAAGATCAATCAAATACTTATTCAAGTACATTAATAAAGGATATGGCCGTGTCAACGTTAGTGCAACTCGCAGCAACAATGGTTTAGTCAAATCCCTTTGTAACACCCCCATATCCAGAGGAACCTTAACTAGGCCTTCCTTAGCATATAAGGGCGTTACCATCTCGGTTGCCCGAGGAAAGTAATTATCAAACGTCAATAAAAGAACTATTAAGTTATATTACAAGTGATTTAAACCAAAATACAATACAAGGTACAACTCAAAGACTACTCGCTATGACCATCATATCTCGTGAAGACTCATCCCTGCCCGGACTCCAGCTATCCACAACATCAACACCTGCTAAGACCGACTGCTCACCATAAGGGATCACGGCAGACACATAACAAACAAACAACCAAACAAGGTCAGTACTGAGACAAGACAGGACAAAGGCAACTACAATCAACAATACAAACAATGACATCAGTCCCAACCGCAATCACAATACTCCAACCAACTCTGTCACTGACTGTCCACTGGACCAGCCCTGCCAGTGGGGGACCGCAGCCGTTCCCACCTAAGCCCCGCTCATCATACGAGCGACAACCCTGTCCCATTAATGTGCACATCCCCTTCCGTGGCGGGTTCCACGAAGGGCGAAACTAGGGCGTGAAGTCACTCCCGCAAGTGACCCCACTCAGCCGAGAACGCATCTCGAGAACCATCAACAGCCATCACAACCACAATCACAAGACACACAATTACTGTATCAAACAACCACAATACTACCACAACGACCGACACACTAGACCATCTACAGAAACTGAGTAGGCGAACCTACCTTTAAGCAACCGCAACCAATCCATGTCGACAGATAATACGTCCAGCGATCAAGCAACGCCTATAGCCACCATACAAATATCTATTACTAACAAGCAAACCCTAACTATAGAGACAAGGACACGGATGATGATTGTGACATACCTATAGGGAGAG
The DNA here is from genome assembly GCF_048544455.1 of Silene latifolia. NCBI lineage: Eukaryota > Viridiplantae > Streptophyta > Magnoliopsida > Caryophyllales > Caryophyllaceae > Silene > Silene latifolia. The sequence continues at coordinate 39,159,106 of NC_133532.1, read as the reverse complement.
ACAAGGCAAAAGACCGCTACCCGACTCAAGAGAGTTCTCCTAAGGCACAAAGATCTTCACAAAGGCTTCCATGGAGGTTTTGAGGTGAAGGGAAGGGAAAGAGGCGACTGAAGGATAGGAGGAAAGTGGCGGAAGTGATTTGCGGATTTAACCAAACGCGATATAAAACCCTCGCTGAAACCCCGGCACTCGATCGAGTACCCAACCTACTCGATCGAGTGGCCCCCTACTCGATCGAGTACCCTAGCTACTCGATCGAGTAGCCTCTACTCTATCGAGTACCACTCTCAATAAGCACCCCCAATATGGTTTTGGCATACTTCCCTAAGGTTACTCCCGCTCCCAAGGACAGTCAACGCTGGTCAAAGGATCCCTAAAAGGGCGGGTATTACAGTCTTCCCCCCTTAAAAAGAACTTCGTCCCCGAAGTTCAACTCACCTCTCCCGCTCATGGCACGGAACCAACACAATCTCACCAATCTTCCCGGTCAAACCATCACTCCTTGTAAACACCATCCCCCCCCCATGTCATCATCATCCCCGTCCACAAATAAACCTATCGACTCTTGCCACTATCATGCAAGCTTTATCACAGTCAACCGTTATTTTATATACACATAAAACATCCGACGCGCAGTGCGAATCGTCACACACGATCTCCCAACATACACTAATTACTGTCCAACCATCAATCTAGAACATGTCTCATATCAACTTTCATGTGGTACAACTAGTGCCACCATGTTACTTGGCAATGTGATTCAAATACGATCACACTCACTTTAAAGGACCAAAGAAAGTAAGTCGTTATAATTCAACAACAATTTTTTTTTTTTTTTTTTTTTTTTTTTTTTTTTTTTTTTTTTTTTGCAACACATGACACCAACCACATTATAAACAACTACCAACAACATTATGAACAAGCAAAACATTATTCGAAAACAACCTTTTTATTTCGCGACATTACTCTTCCCCTCTAAAAAGGAACTTCGTCCCCGAAGTTCACCACCCAAATTACCACGCATTTTACTTATTATTTGATTCATGACATGGGTTAAAACATGTTATCTATCGCGGACATTACTTGTTAAGCACGAACTCGTTAAATTAGTAATTATACACTAACCACCGGACTAGTTAGCTGCCTTTCAGAAGGCACGATATTATGGTATGCACAAGCATAGGCGAAGTTACAACGCCGACAAATAGATCGTAAGGAGGCGTATGCAATACTAAAGTAACAAGAAATTATTACCGCCTTACTAATTGTGACAAATACGCTTATAAACTTCAAGCACGACTTCCAACATATGAATTTAACAGTTCAAAGGTGTTACTACGCACTAATAACCACATTAAACATCAAACTTGCCGTTATAAAACAATTGAACATTTTTAATTTTCAAAAACCCCCTGTAACAGTGTCACTCGATCGAGTAAGTATCGGTACTCGATCGAGTGCCATGCTACTCGATCGAGTGTCTTGGCTACTCGATCGAGTAGCCCGAGATCAGAATGTTCCCTTTCTTCCTTTCCTGCAGCTACTCGATAGAGTGTGGGGTACTCTGTCGAGTACCTGCAGGTCAAGTACCTTACACAACCCGTCATAGATCAACATATATAAGCATGACTGTCACATAAACTGAGTCGGAGTGATGCCCCGACTCTCCATCATCCTGCAAAAGGTGAAAGTAGCAAGTCCGGCCTTATGGCCTAACGATACAAGTTCATAAATAAAGTTTCAACTAAAACAACTGAAAATCTAACCACGCTACCGACAACAACTACTACTAACAATCATGAATGAAGATAAAAACAAGGAGTATCACTCCTGCTGCTGCTGCTCAAACATCACCTCATCATCACCACCACCTGAAGTACCTGCTCTTGCTGACCCGATCCCCGCATCCGCTCCTGCTTCTGCTCTTGGGCCCACGTACCATGGGGTCAAGCCACCGTAAGGGAAGGACTGAGGTGCCCCCCACGTCGACTGATCCACCCCGTAGGAATGGAAAACCCCCGAGTAGTTCCCAACTCCACTCCACCAAACTGGATGCGGTCCCTCGGTCCCTATCCCATGAGTGTATGCCATCTCGTGCATGTTCCGGAGTGTCAAGGTAGATGACACTCTCTCCGCCAGGTAACTGGATCGCGTCTCCGGGGTGTCGAGGTAAGGGTAGCATGGGAAGGACTGCTGCTGCTGTGGTGCTACTGGCTGTGGTCTAGTCTCCGAGGCCCTCTCTCTCACTCGACGGGGTCCCCTCACCACTCTAAGCCTCTTTGCCGCCTGAACTCCCGCATTCTCGCCCTTCGTCGGCTCCGGCATCTCCTCGAGAATGGCGCCGTCAATGAGATAGGTCTGCAGCTGGCGGGGTCTGTCATCATCCTCCTCCTCCTCATCATCGGAGTCCACCGCCACTACCGCTCGGCTCCAAGGGCTCCGTGGGTGGGAGGTGCTCGAGAGCGGAACCTTCATCCAACTCATCCCCCACACCCTCCACGCTAGGCTACCGTCAGCCAAGGTCCTCAACCATTTCAGGTCGAGATAGTATTCATGATCCATGGTAGGCACTGGGGTAGCTAGAGGCACGTACGCCGAAGAAGCCTCAAAGGAGGTTAGCTTTTCAGCTAACCGAGTGGCAATAGCACCACAACTCGTGCACGGGAAGAGGAAGAAGCCATCAAGGCAAGGGCAAAGACAAAACTATAGAAGGAGCATTAAAGACCACCTTTTTGGCCCGCTCCGGGTTGAGATAAGACATCAAAAGCAAGACTTCATGGTTATTCAACTTACTGATATCCTTTCGGTCATAGAGGAGGTTCGAAAGAGAACGGAGAAAGACCCTCAAGGTAATATGCTGAACATCATTAATCAGCATGTTGCTCGAGGTGGGAGCTTGCTTCCCAGTCAAGCAAGGCATTAGGCGGCAGACGCCGCACTCCGCTGGAATGTCGGTGATGGAGTCCTTGGGAGGCTTGGCCAACCCAAGGTGAGAGGCAAACAGATCCATAGTCAACAGAAAACTGGTATTCATCAATCTAAACTCAACAGTCTGACCCGCTGGGTCATAGTTAAAAGAGCTCATGAACTCCAAAGTAAGAAAAGGGTAAGTATGCTTCCTCAGCCTATACAAACCCGTAAAACCCAAGGTCTCGAATATGTGACGGACATCCGTCTCTATCTCCAACTCCTCTAACACACTGGTGTCTATACACTTCGTGGGTCTCATCTTGCGTTTTTGTAAGGCTACAAAACGCTCCCTCTGTTTAAAGTCAACAAAAACAACAGAAGGGTACTCGGAAACTGCGGGTACTACCGGTCCACTAGCCTCCCCCCTCTCAGGTGGATCACCCCTTCCCCGTTTACTTTGGCGGGTTCCAAGGTTTAGTCTCGGCATCTGCTTTAGACATATGTTCAAACAATTTGTATAAACATGCAAGCATATACTTCATGTAATTTGAATTCAACATATTCAGCTAAGTACTCAATTTCACCAACAATTTGACATGTGAGGCACATACTTCATGCTACTAACCTTGAATGTCACATTATGTACACACGTTCGTCAACAGTTTTCAATTTTGGCATACAAGTTCAGTTTACTACTACTTGCAAGCCATAGTTGTGAAAGAAATTATCATGGTGACTATATATACTCAACAATTTTGGACATCCTAGCATGATTCTAAGCTCATTCTAAGTACGTTGTTAAACACATGTGAAGCAGTCTTACTAGTTCATGAACAAGAATAACCTATAACATATCGTTATGACCTTCATATTATGTCTAGCAACTCAATTAAAATTTTCAGACGGTCTTTACAGCTGTGACAATTTGAGCATCTTTTCATCAAGTATCGTTCTATTGTCATATTGAAGTTCAACTCATGCTTATACTGTCAATTACAACATAAATTTTCCAATTATCACTCACGAATTTCCATTTGAGGCACTTTTAAGACGGAGTTTTAAGGCAACTTTCTAAGGGTAAAATCATCAAAATCTATCCTTCAACATGATATAATCAATACTTAAGGCTCAATTCTACCATCTAACCATTGTAAAACAACCAAAAATCAATTTCAATTTTTGGAAACCCTAGAAATTTCGGTTTCAAATTTGCAATTTCTCATCTAATTTACAGCAATTAGTCACCAACAAACATGGAAAGGAGGCATGTGAATCATATTTCAACTCTCAAAAGCAACTACTTACTCATGTAAATCGAAAATTTCAGATTATCTCATTATTTTAACACATTCAAAGCATTAAACCATGTACATAAGGAAGAATAGCATACCTTGATTGATGAACAAAATAGAGAAACGGAATTAAACTAAGAAACCAACCCCAAGATTCACTACTAACCCAAGAGAATGAGAGGATTTGAGAGGGAATAAGGAATTGAGAGTGATTAGATGGAGGTGTGTCGAAATATGGGGGAAATAAGAAGAAGAAATAGAAAGATTAGGGGTTTTAAGAAAACCCGTAGGACTCGCTGTACAGTAACCTACTCGATCGAGTGCCTGGGGTACTCGATCGAGTACCACCCTACTCGATCGAGTAGGAGCTAAATCGTCGAGTAACCGCAGGAATTTTCCCACATTCCGACATCATAGCTTCCTAACTAGATCGAGTGAGGTCTACTCGGTCAAGTAAGCACTCGCACTCGGTCAAGTATAGTTAAGTACTCGATCATAAGTACGAAGTAACTTGAAGTTTCCTGCAAAAACAACACCGCGTGTCGATTCCAACTAAGTTCGGAATTCGGCACTCATTATCAAGTTCATTCATGCATTACTATTATTAACAAAGCCTACCATATCGTCAAACAAATGAAGTTTATTCCACTTACACTACACCCATTACCCTACTCGGTTTACCTGCTACCGAATCTTCCATAAACATAATCACGTCATCGTATTACATAAATGCATACTTTTCAAAACAAATTAATCTACCATGTTTCACATTCTATCATAAGCAATTTATCTTACTTAAATCAAATATTACGCAGCGGAAAAATTTCAACTAAATAGCAAAGCATATACACATTACCATATACCATGGTTCGGATTATTACTCGTCTATACTATAATTATCACTATAGTCATCACGGTAGGGTCTATAACCTCACTTACAACTTCCGTCATCATAAATTTTATGGCAAACACCTACGTGTTCACTATTCGTATTACACATTCGATTTCACACTTCCACGCATCTCCATGACGTATAATTTCGTCACATACTCATAGCTATCATATAAGCTCACTAATTATTCAAAGAACCTCACTAGTCTCATCGACAATTACCATACACGGCCTGATATATCGCTAACACACCCCTATTAATTCTAACAAAGACTTAACCGGAGGTAGCTCCGGCACAATTAACATACATAGCACCCATAGACACACGGACTCCACATTCCCATCCCATGTGACTGGCTTAAGTGTCATGGGGCCAAGATTTTGAAATGAGGGCGCCTACTCACCCCAAAATCTAGCCTCAGCCGGGGCTCCCATTACACATACACCAGGTTCATTTTATTAGACTCCCTACGTTCATTATGTTCATTTGTTACAGGTTCCAAAATCGTCGCTCTGATACCACTTTGTAACACCCCCATATCCAGAGGAACCTTAACTAGGCCTTCCTTAGCATATAAGGGCATTACCATCTCGGTTGCCCGAGGAAAGTAATTATCAAACGTCAATAAAAGAACTATTAAGTTATATTACAAGTGATTTAAACCAAAATACAATACAAGGTACAACTCAAAGACTACTCGCTATGACCATCATATCTCGTGAAGACTCATCCCTGCCCGACTCCGGCTATCCACAACATCAACACCTCGCTAAGACCGACTTGCTCACCATAAGGGATCACGGCAGACACATAACAAACAAACAACCAAACAAGGTCAGTACTGAGACAAGACAGACAAAGGCAACTACAATCAACAATACAAACAATGACATCAGTCCCAACCGCAATCACAATACTCCAACCAACTCACACATCGATCGTCCACTGGACCACCACCAGCTGGGGGACCGCAGCCGTTCCCACCTAAGCCCCGCTCATCATACCGAGCGACAACCCTGTCCCATTAATGTGCACATCCCCTTCCGTGGCGGGTTCCACGAAGGGCGAAACTAGGGCGTGAAGTCACTCCCGCAAGTGACCCCACTCAGCCGAGAACGCATCTTGAGAACCATCAACAACCATCACAACCACAATCACAAGACACACAATTACTGTATCAAACAACCACAATACTACCACAACGACCGACACACTAGACCATCTACAGAAACTGAGTAGGCGAACCTACCTTTAAGCAACCACAACCAATCCATGTCGACGGATAATACGTCCAAATGATCAAGCAACGCCTATAGCCACCATAAAAATATCTATTACTAACAAGCAAACCCTAACTATAGAGACAAGGACACAGATGATGATTGTGACATACCTATAGGGAGAGACAAGGCAAAAGACCGCTACCCGACTCAAGAGAGTTCTCCTAAGGCACAAGGATCTTCACAAAGGCTTCCATGGAGGTTTTGAGGTGAAGGGAAGGGAAAGAGGCGACTGAAGGATAGGAGGAAAGTGGCGGAAGTGATTTGCGGATTTAACCAAACGCGATATAAAACCCTCACTGAAACCCCGGCACTCGATCGAGTACCCAACCTACTCGATCGAGTGGCCCCCTACTCGATCGAGTACCCTAGCTACTCGATCGAGTAGCCTCTACTCTATCGAGTACCACTCTCAATACGCACCCCCAAGATGGTTTTGGCATACTTCCCTAAGGTTACTCCCGCTCCCAAGGACAGTCAACGCTGGTCAAAGGATCCCTAAAAGGGCGGGTATTACACCCTTCTTTTCTTATTTAACTCCTATTGTTCCATTCGTTTTTGTTTGAATGTTTTAATAACTTATGTTTTTTTGGAATGTAGGTAGTCAGGACCCAAATCAGATTGATCAAATACAACAGTTTTATGACTGTCGTTACATTTCACCATGTGAAGCTGTGTGGAGGATTTTTGCCTTTGACATTCACTACAGGACACCGCCTGTTTTACGGCTGGATTACCATCTCCCCAATGAGCAAAATGTTATTTTCCATGATGATGACCCAATTGATGAAGTTGTCGAAAGATCTGCCGGATCCAGGACAAAATTCACTACATGGTTGGAATATAACAAAAACCATTCCGATGGTAGAGATTTGACATACTGTGAGTTCCCAAATAAATATGTCTGGAATAAAGACACAAAGGCCTGGACTAAAAGAAAAAAGGGCTTTACTCTCGGCCGAATGTATCATACGTCTCCAAATGGTGGTGAGAGATTTTATTTGAGAACCCTACTGAACTTTGTTAAAGGACCAAAATCATATGAAGAGATTCGAACTGTAAATGAAATACCTCTTCCAACTTTCAAAGAAGCTTGCTATGCTTTAGGCTTACTTGGTGATGATAGAGAGTATATCGATGCCATTAAAGAAGCGAGTGAATGGGGATCTGGATATTACCTTAGGAATCTGTTTTCTACCCTTCTGTTGGCAAACAACTTAGTCAAGCCAGAATTAGTGTGGGAGGAGACTTGGCCACTATTATCAGATGATATCCTATACCGCAGGAAAAGAGAACTACGTAATTTAGGTACTTTCTTAATTGTTTAAAACTCTTAAACTAATACCTTCATTATCGTTTTATTTTTTGCCTTTCCTTTTTACTGAACTTTAAATTTTCCATGTTTGCGTTTCCATAGATCTCCATCTGCCTGCCGAGCAATTGAAAAATTACGCGTTATCTGAGATTGAAGCTTTGTTGCAAAGAAATGGTAGTTCATTGCGTAAATTTGACGACATGCCATTCCCAGATTCTGACATTCATGCGATGAATTCGAATAGGCTATTGGAAGATGAATTATCCTATGACAAGGAAGCTTTGAAGAAGGAACATGAAGTACTCACTTCTTCCATGACTGATGAACAAAAAAGTGTTTATAGAAAAATAATGTGCTCTGTTCAAAGTGGTCAAGGTGGCGTATTTTTTGTTTATGGTTACGGTGGTACCGGTAAAACTTTTCTTTGGAGAACTTTGTGCACTGCAATAAGGTGTAAAGGTGATATCGTTATCACTGTTGCTTCAAGTGACATTGCCGCTATCCATCTTCCAGGTGGACGAACAGCCCACGCAAGACTTAGCATACCGATAAATGTAGACGAAAACTCCACCTGCCCTGGTATAAGACCAAGAACTGATTTGGCAGAGCTATTAATGAGGGCAAAGCTCATCATATGGGACGAGGCACCTATGGTTAATCGTTATTATATTGAAGCTCTTGATAGAAGTTTGAGAGATATCATGCGATTTTCATCAGAAGGAGATCCTGAGAAACCTTTTGGAGGGAAAGTAGTTGTGTTTGGCGGTGATTTTCGACAGATTTTGCCAGTTGTACCTAAAGGAAGCATGCAAGATATTGTTGGTGCCGCTATCAGTTCCTCTCCTTTGTGGAGATATTGCAAGGTTAGAAAGTTTTTTCTTTATTTTGTGTGTTCTTTTGTACGTTTTAGAAGTCCATATTTTAAATTTAGTAATGAAATTTAGAACCTTTAATTTTTTCTTCTTTGTTTGTTTTTTTAGGTTCTAAAGCTCACGAAAAATATGAGACTTCAAGTTGGAAGTTCAGAGTCAGACATCAATAAAATCAGACAATTTTCGGAGTGGATTCTCGAGGTTGGAGATGGACTAGCAGGTGGCCCAAATGATGGTGTAGCTAGCTTTCAATTGCCCGAAGATATTCTTCTTCATCCTGGTCCAAATCCAATAGCTACCATTGTAGAGAGCACTTATCCATCTTTAAAAGAACACTTAGGTGGCCCTCAATACTTCACGGAAAGGGCTGCCCTTGCTCCTACTCACGATATCGTGGAGTTGGTAAACGAGTTTGTATTGGATCAAATTGATAGGGAAGAGAAAGAATACCTAAGCTCGGATGAAATAAGTAAAGAAGAGACAAACGGTGGGGTTCGGGAACTCTATTCCACTGAGTTTCTAAACACTATTAGATGCTCTGGTCTCCCAAATCACAACCTAAAGCTTAAAGTTGGAGCTATAGTCATGCTTCTTAGAAACATTGACCAAGCAAATGATTTGTGCAATGGCACCCGACTAGAGGTAACTCATTTAGGAAAACGAGTTATAGGTGCAACTGTTATTTCTGGAAGTCATATTGGCAGTAAAGTGTATATTCCCCGCATCACCTTGACCCCTTCAGACACCACTAGATTCCCAATTAAGTTTGAAAGGAGACAATTTCCTTTGGCAGTTTTCTTTGCAATGACTATTAACAAGAACCAAGGGCAATCTCTATCCCGTGTTGGTTTTTATCTTCCTAGACCAGTCTTTACCCATGGACAGTTATACGTTGCTCTCTCGCGGGTTACAAGTAAGAAAGGTCTGAAAGTCCTTATTTTAGATGAAGACAAAGGCATGACTTCTTCAACAACTAATGTTGTTTACAAGGAGATTTTCGAGAAATTATGAGATTGTCTGAGACTATCCTAATATCATATTTTACTCTATTGTAGATTGTATTTGAATTTCTTCTAATTTCTTAATGTTTGACGTTTGTTATCTTTTACTCTTTTCAAAATGGCTATCCTTTTTCAAAATTAAGTTGGTGATGCATATGAACTCTCTACAAAACTTTTACATTTCATGAGAATTAAGAAAATAAACATTTTTAAACAAATGCAAGAACCTATGTATTTTTAACATTTATAAATTAATGCACTATTTAATTGTCAATTTATAACATTCACAATTAAGGAATTCTAAACATAAACTTTAAATTTTACGAGGCTAATTTTTAAGAAACTAAACATTTTTAAGTTGATGCAAGATTAAGAATTAAGAAAATTTTGTCCTAGATTTTTAAGTTGATGCAAGATTAAGATTTAAGAAAATTCTAAACATCTGTAATTAACGTATAATTAATAGTATGAAAAAAAACTATCGATTTTTTGTCAGATAACAATATAAATTTCCAACAACAAAAGTTTGTGAATTTAGCGAAATAGATGTAAAGGAAACTTATCTTTTATCATATAAGGATGGCTACAAAATCTTCAAAGATAACTGCTTCAACACCTTTCGACTTGGAGTCTCATTCGTTACTTAACATCATCGCCTCAAATTATTCACAGAAAGAAAAAAAATTAGTCAACCTGTACAATTACTTAACATATTCTCAATCATAAGTGTAAATCAAAGTTTAACGTGCTACAATTCTTACATATTTTCACATAACCGAATTGAATTCGGCAGATTGACATTATCAAATTTCCTTCTAAATAACTTAAAACCCATACAAACTTGAATGTTTATGTTAATTCTACCTTAGAAAGCTTAACAGATACTCATCTAGCACAAATTATCATGTAGAATTGATGTACAACATATAACAACCTTATCGATATATTGCTATTTGAGTACGAAGTATTCAGTTATAAATCCATTACATACCTTATACAATGTTACATAACCTCCTCGAATAAATCTCATATCATATCTTCACTCAAATTAAACAAACCCCATCCAAATATCCAATTATCCAACACTAGAGAAAAAGAAAGGAATAAAACCCTAATTTAATCAATCCATTAATCAAATCTTAATGGGATAAGTGACACCGGTAGAATAAAGTTTTAGAATAGGAGACAAAAGACAAGTATAATATTATTCTAAACAGAGCTTTTACAGGGACAAAGCAACAAATAGACACATTTGCATTGGAGGTGATACAAACTACATGTCCGAAAGTAATACTTACTTCAATAAATCTAGCTGTCTCAATATAGCATGATGAGCATTTTTGGTTCTGCAATGAAGATATCAGGGATGTCAGATTCCATAAGGTTGAGTCTGGCCTGGGGACGATATGATTGACAGTAAATGTTCATGTTTACAAAGGAATCTCAAATAAACTCACAGAATGTATGTGCAGGGTACAAATATTACATGTTGAAAGCCTTGCCCTATAAACGCGGAAAGGAAGGATAATAACCTGCAAAAAACAGAAGCCCCAATTTTCAATTCATTTGATTTTGATTATGCGGAGAAGGCAAAGCATTAAGTAAGTTCGTCCTAAGTTACGACTTGGACGATATGATTTTGATTATGCATACTTCCTATTTCTCTTTAATCCCCTGCAAAATCATCCCTCCTTAATGCCAAAATTAACATTCATTGGTCAAATAATCAAGTTTCCAGTCCTACATACATCTAGAAATCCACAATTTCGATCACAATTTTGGAAACATAATGGCATCGCTCTAGATGTTCAGAGAGGGATACACGGACTGCGTCGTCCCCATTTCCCATGATAAAGTTTCAACTAGAAACGAACCGAAGCTTTGTTTGAGTAAACAACAGGCCTTAAACAAAAACCTGCAACTCACCTTATCAACACTGTCTTCTTTCACTCTCTCAGCTTCACTCTGCCACGAAAAAGCATTTACAGTTCGATTCTAAATTTCTTCCCTCTTTAAGTGCATCAAATGGTAACATGCAATCATAAAAAAATGTAAATCACAAATTGTCATTATAACAGTAATTAGAAAAAGGAAAAAATTCGAAAAAATTGACTTAATGATCACCTTTTCATTGCATGTACCCAATCTTCAGTTTTTCGAACCAATCTCCGGAAAAATCTCCTTCATCTTCAATTTTTTGCTACGAATCTACCAATTTTCGCAATTTTGATCTGAAAATTGCTTTTCTGTTAATTGAAATTTGTATTGAAATCATCGACCGAAAAGAACGAGGACGAAATGAAGAGAGAAGAAGGGAAATGGAAGAACGAAATGACGGTGATGAGATGAAATGGCGTGAAATGGAGATGAAATGTGGATGAAATGGCGTGATTTGGTGAGGGAGATATGAGGAGAGAGGTAGATAAGATAAGGTTGGTTCATTTTTTTTTTAAGTAAATTTAAATTAACTATACCTACTTTACGCAACAATTTGATCTACCCGATTTTCAATCTTTTCATTTTGTGAAAAATTCAGTTTTATTAATTTTACTTACGTCAATAATTTTTCATATCCTAAATATTTCAGTTCTAACTTATATAATTTTCTTACTTAAATCTTCGTTAAACGTTTCATGTTTACTATAGAATTACGGGTATTCCCCTATTCACATTTTCATTTTTTTTACCTTATTCTTTATTGTCAACAATATTTTAAAATTGTCCTTATATATATTTATCGATTTTTATTTTTATTTATAAAAATCTGTACATTTTCATAAAATTACATAATTGATTATCTAACAATTATAATATAACGTCTCCTTTAAAAAAAAAGTATACAACCCCGTGAATTTTCACGGGTGTTACACTAGTTTAGGATTAAAATACTATTATTAATATTAAAATGTTTAAAAAAAATCGTTAATTTGAGTCCATAAAGAACTTGTCTTATGATAAACATTAGAATTAGAACAATACTTAAACTCTCAAACATCTAAGAGGTTTTGTTTTTTTTTATTTTACTCTCGGTCAAATTCTTGCTGTCAATTTTTATCCACTTTTTTTATTTAAATTTTTAATAATTGACCCGACTTGTTTGAGAGTACTAAGCTCAAATAAATGAAAAACCAAGATATATATATATATATATATATATATATATATATATATATATATATATATATATATATATATATATATATATATATATATATATATATATAAATAGGATCATATGAGTTTGGTTTTTTTGGTGAGTTACCCCTCTGAATTTGGACCATTGATCTAATTTAAGATGGATGACTGAGATTAAATCTTACATCTTGTATATAAAGATGACATATAGGTGTTTCACTTCTTTTTTTCCCCTTTTTCCAGCCATTCTCTCTCTCTCTCTCTCTCTCTCTCTCTCTCTCTCTCTCTCTCTCTCTCTCTCTCTCTCTCTCTCTCTCTCTCTCTCTCTCTCTTCACAATCTCCCTCTATTATTCATCTTTTACTGCATATGTTCGTGCATGCTCTACTTCGTGCTCCTTCTTCATTCTCAGTAACTCTACTTCATCTTCAATTTCGCTTAATCCTTCTTCATCTTCTTGTTCTTTTTTCCAGATTCGTTCTCAGTAATCCTCCTTCATCTTTTTTTTTTCTTTTTTTTTTCGTTGAATGTCTTTAATTTCGCTTTCATCTTCTTGTTCTTTGTTTGAATTTAATGATTTTTGTGGGTGTAATCTTCAATTTATTCCGTTATGTTCATTATGTTGTTCAATTTCTTGTGTTGTGTTGTTAATTGACATTTTATATCGTTTTCGCATAATTTTAGGGTTTTGTAATTGTATTTTGTGTTTTTGTGGATTTTTGATTTTGATGTTGTTCTTTTCTGGTTTCTTGGGTGATGTCGTTGTGCTTCAATAGTGAAGATGATTTGTTTTTTTTGTTTGTGGTATCTAGGTTGCTAACAATGCTGCGTCTTAATGTAGTTGCGTTTTTTTTAGTACATTATTATTTCTCTGAAATATTCAGTTATTGTATTGTGTTGTTGCAGTTATTTCAATGTATTAGTTGGATTATTGTATTTCATTTTGCTTAGTAACTTCATCCTGACAAAATATGCTTCTATTTATCTAATATATCCAATTATTTTATAGTGTTTTTATGATTATTTCAATACTTATGGGTGATTATTGTATTTGAGTTGCATAGTTATTTTCAACTTACGTCTTCTTTGTTTTCATTTCTTTCAGCGAGCATCGCTTTATCCTGGTTCAACCCTCATCAATAGGCTAGACATGGTTCTCATTGGGAAGAAAGGTGAAAACACGAGCAAGACAACTTCTTCTTAATGATTAACTCCAAGGATAAAGTCCGAGACAAAGTACACGATGAGTTCAATCACGGTTATTGTAAAGTTCAATCACGGTTATTGTAAAGTTCAATCATGATTATTGTAATAATCATTGTAGTATTTCAATAGTTCAATCATGGTTATTGTAAAGTTCAATCACGGTTATTGTAATAATTTAAGGCAATTATTATATGACTCTAATGTAATTACTCTATTTTTATGTTGTAACAAGTGTTGCTTCAAAATTAAGATTTCAATTCATCTTCATCCTCTTTTTAACATCCAACTCCTTAGCTTATTCATCTTTCTCGCCTTTTTCTTCTAAAGCACGCTCAACAAATCGGAAAAGAGTTATCTTAGCTTGGTTATTGTATGAACCAATCTCAATCATTTCACTGAAGAAAAGCAATTATTCTATTAAAATGGCCTGTTATTCAATTAAATAAGATGGAAACTAACAAAAGATAGGAAGTACACAATAGTTCACTCATGATTATTGTAAAGTTGAATCACGACTATTGTAATAATTTAAGACAATTATTATACGACTCTAATGCAATGACTTTATTTTATGTTGTAAATCTGTATTGCTTCTGTCAAATTCAGATTCTACTTCATCTTCATCCTATTTATCTTCCTCGCCTTCTTCTAAAGCACGCTCAATAAATCGAGAAGGGGGTTTATTAGCTTGGTTATTGTATTAACCAATCTTAATCTTTTCATTGAAGAAAATCAATTATTCTATTGAAAATGGTCAGTTACTCAATTAAACAAGATGAAAACAAACAAAAGATAGAAAGTTGACTATATTTGAGTTTCAGCTCAATACAATAACATGAGTTCTTCATTACAATAATTGGCTTTCTACATTACAATAACTATCAATACCAGAGAACATTGTTCTCAGTAAACAACTGACTTAACTATAAAATAACTATGCTTCTATATTACAATAACTAAGTTTCTACATTAAAATAACTATATGTACCAGAGAACATCATTTACACTAAACATGTTATTTTATTACAGTAACGTAATTATTCTATCCTACAACACCAGTTATTCTATTACACGTATTCAATTATTCCATTAAGCATCAACTATCCCTGTTCAACGTCATTCCACCTGCAAATCACTTGCAGGTCGCAGCAAAGGGAAACCGTCTCAAGAAAATCAATTATTCTATTGAAAATAACCGGTTTTTCAATTAAACAAGATGAAACAAACAAAAGATAGAAAGTTGGCTATATTTGAGTTACAGCTCAATACAATAACATGAATTATTCATTACAATAACTGAGTTTATACATTAGAATAACTATCAATACCAGAGACCATTATTCTCAGTAAACAACTGAGTTATTATAAAATAACTACGTTTCTTCATTACAATAACCGAGTTTCTACATTAAAATAACTCTACATACCAGAGAACCTTATTCTCAGTAAACAAGTTATTTTATTACAGTAACGTAATTATTCTATCATACAAAATCAGTTATTCTATTACACGACTTCAATTATTCCATTAAGCATCAATTGTTCGTGTTCAACGTCATTCCACCTGAAAATCACCCAAAAAATATACAATTAATCGAAATACTAATGTTATTAATCATGGAAAAAAGACATAAATCATAAGAATTTGTTATTTAATTCAAATACTGCAGTGATTCGAGTATTCAATAAGAAATCGTAAGAAATATTCATACCTTTGTTGTGATTTGAAGAGTTAGGGTTTTCCGAAATTTGAGTATTAAGAAAAAACTGAGAGTTTCAATTGAAGTAAACGAAATTGCTAATGAATTTTGTGTAAAATTTCTGGAATTTACAAAAAAAAGTGATGAAACGATGACTTTGTTGATCGATTTTGGAGAAATTTTTGTGTGATTTTTTTATCATAACAGTGTAGCAACAATTTTGGTAATAAAGGAGAGAGAGAGAGAGAGAGAGAGAGGAGAGAAAGAGACAAGAGTTTAGTTTTTTTTTGTGCGTATGATTGTGATTTGTGAGCAATTGCTTTTGTTAGGTCAATTCTATATATACATAGGGGTAACTCACGAAAAGTGGCAAACTCACCGGATCTTGCCTCTCTCTCTCTCTCTCTCTCTCTCTCTATATATATATATATATATATATATATATATATATATATATATATATATATATATATATATATATATATATATAGAGAGAGAGAGAGAGAGAGAGAGAGAGAGAGAGAGAGAGATTGAATCATGTGAGGCACCCTTCTTAGGGTGAGGCGGCTGGACACCTTCTAAACCGTCAGATTAAAAAACTACAGATGCCTCAGATGATGACATGTGTCCCCATAAAAAACCCCAACTAAAACACATTTCCGTCTTCAATTTCGTTCAACGCACTCACATCTCTTCACTTTCTCTCTTCACCTATTATTCTTCAACTCAAATTCGACGTTCACTTCGAATTCAATCACCATTTTATCACCCTGATTTTCATCGTCCACACCATAATCATGCTGCAATTCACCATGTTTCTTCGATCTTCACGTTTTGATCTTGACTCTTATTATGTGTTCATCATCAATCTCGGAGTAAGTATTATTCTCATTTCTCGCTGTTATTCTTTTTTTTGTTTTTAATTTTCATTTATTTGAATGTTAAACTTGTAATCGCCATATCATGTGATTTTTGTCAATTATTTGATAATATACTTGCTCTTTTATTGTTCAGATTTTATTATTGTTAGTAATTTCCGGTTTTCTAGGTTTTACTATTGAATTTGTTCATCTTACACAACTATTATTTTGTTTATGTATTATTCTGGTGAAATTATTTGATTAATTGATTAGTTAATTGATCGATTGTGTGAAATTTAAGTATTTAGATATTTGATGATGATTATGATGAAAATGAGCTCGTGATTAGTTGCCGTAGAATAGGTATAATTCCGGTATTCTGGCGAACTAATTGAAGGAACAATGAGAAATGTGATTGAAATTAGGAGAGTTGATATGAATTCCATGATTTTTGGAACATTTAGAACCCAGATTTCTGTTGACTAATTAGGGAACTTATGTACTCCGTACTGTAGTACTATTGTTTAGTCAGTTGTACAGGCTGGGAATATGAATAGTTGGATGCACGACATAGGAACTACTCCCAAGGACGTGAGTCTCTACGTCTCCGCCTCTCAGGCCTTTTGCTGTTTTCTTTTTAATTCTAAATTTGGTTTAATATTAAGTTGGAAAAATTTTCACACCCAATATTGCAGTACTCGTAGTTTCGAATTGGACGATGTTTAAGACTACCTGAAGTCTCACCTAGCCAATACCGAGTAACATCTACAACTCTACAAGCGAAAAAAAATACGGTCTGATGGAGTAAGTCTCCAGTAAACAATCCAATATGAGAGTCTGTCATTTTAAGTCACAGAAAACTTGGCCAAGCAGGTGGATCATGAATACAAGGATGGATATGTAAGGACCCACCTGCCATGGCCCATATTCTGGCAAATTATGCCTACTGATGAGCTTCGATCTGGTGGGCTCCTGAAGCAGAATCTGACCTCTCGTGTTGGACCGACAATATTGCTTCAAGTACCTGAACTCGACTAAATCTTGACAAAGGAAGATCAGGATGGATATTTCTTCATCAATGATATTAGAGTTGGGGACTATAACCTTTTACGCATGGGTTCCCGGATTCATAAGAGATTTTGTATCTGATACGCCTGTCTCTGTAACTTCTGGTCCTAATTCCCAACTCTTCCTCATTCAGGTTGTGAGACCGACATGGGTGATCACGTATACATGTCGTCTATTAGCTCAAAAGGTAGAGCAATGTGTTATTGCACATGGTGGGGGTTCGAGCCCCACATAGACGAACATATATAAAGCACTAGTTACACTTTGTAGTAACATTAGTTGTTCTATGTGGTAACAATAATTATCGAACAAAGTGATGCTAGCTAAGAATAACACTAGTTATTTGATAATGTAACATTGTTTCGTATATATAATAACATTGTTTATTTGATAAAGTAACACTTATGTTACATATATTGATAATAGAAGCTCATGTAGGAATTGAACCTACATCCTTTATGCAATTGCACAAATGCTCTACCAATTGAGCTAATGAGCTAGTTTAGTAGAAACCTAATATTCCACCAACACACTACAGTTGATGTAATGGCCACAATATAAGTTTATAAGTCACCACTTCACCCGAGTATTCGAGTCATATGTTTCTCATGTTATTCCAAAGAGCATGTAGTGTTATTCCAGTAACTTGTCATGTTATCACATAGAGTAACCGTGTTATTCTATTAACTTGTTACGTTATTCCATAGAGCCAAATAATATTCTGTGACACAAAAGCCAGGTATTATAACATAATATCCTATTATGATAACATAGTTATAGTTACGGATTATAAAGCGCGAAAAACCAATTCTATTGATCTGAAGACAAACTAGTTCCGTCGATGACCGTATAAGGCACATTATATGCATTTAAAATCTGAATAAGGTATGAGATTCACAAAATAAGGTCTGAGATTCACCAAATAAGGAAAAGAGTAAAAAAGGTGATTTTAAGACCAAGTTTCACAAAACAAGCTCTAAGATTCATCCGAACAAGATCCGAGATTCACAAAACAAAGTCCGAGATTCACCGAATAAAGAAAAGAGCAAAAAAGGTGATTTTAACCACTTATGATGACCAAGTTTCACAAAACAAGCCCTAAGATTCACTAAATAAAGTACGAGATTCACAAAATAAGGTCTGAGATTCACCAAATAAGGAAAAGAGCAAAAAACGTGATTTTAACCACTTATGATGACCAAGTTTCACAAAACAACCTCTAAGATTCACTGAACAAGGTCTGAGATTCACAAAACAAAGTCTGAGATTCACCTAATAAAGAAAAGAGCAAAATAGGTGATTTTAACCACTTATGATGATCAAGTTTCACAAAACAAGCCCTAAGATTCACTGAATAAGGTATGAGATTCACAAAATAAGGTCTGAGATTCACCAAATAAGGAAAAGAGCAAAAAAGGTGATTTTAACCACTTATGATGACCAAGTTTCACAAAACAAGCTCTCAGATTCATTGAATAAAGTCTGAGATTCACAAAATAAGGTCTGAGATTCACCAAATAAGGAAAAAAGCTAAAAAGTAACAGCAAAAAATTTTAACCACTTATGATGACCAAGTTTCACAAAATAAGGTTTAAAATTCACCAATTAAGGAAAAGAGCAAAAAACGTGATTTTAACCACTTATGATGACCAAGTTTCACAAAACAAGCTCTAAGATTCACTGAACAAGATCTGAGATTCACAAAACAAAGTCTGAGATTCACCGAATAAAGAAAAGAATAAAATAGGTGATTTTAACCACTTATGATGATCAAGTTTCACAAAACAAGCCTTAAGATTCACTGAATAAGGTATGAGATTCACAAAATAAGGTCTGAGATTCACCAAATAAGGAAAAGAGCAAAAAAGGTGATTTTAACCACTTATGATGACCAAGTTTCACAAAACAAGCTCTAAGATTCACTGAACAAGGTCTGAGATTCACAAAACAAAGTGTGAGATTCACCGAATAAAGAAAAGAGCAAAATAGGTGATTTTAACCACTTATGATGATCAAGTTTCCCAAAACAAGTCATAAGATTCACTGAATAAGGTATGAGATTCACAAAATAAGGTCTGAGATTCACCAAATAAGGAAAAGAGCAAAAAAAGTGATTTTAACCACTTATGATGACCAAGTTTCACAAAACAAGCTCTCAGATTCACTGAACAAGGTCTGAGATTCACAAAATAAGGTCTGAAATTCACCAAATAAGGAAAAAAGCTAAAATGTAACAGCAAAAAATTCGACAAGACCCTGGCTGGCTAATACTCCATCAACAGTAGTAGAATATGTTAAAAATCAGCTTCTAACAACAAATTTTGAGATCATATAGAACCCGAAATAGTTAATTAATCCGGCAGGAACCTTATAACCCTTTAGCCTCCTATGATATGAACAATCAATCAGCAAGCATTCTTTTCTAACTTTAAAACATGAAACAATACGAAAGTTAGGTTCAACAAACCTTCACATCTCACTTCAAATGAAACAATGCGGAAATTCACAAGTTACCATTCAAAATGCAACAATACATGAAGCAGAAAAAAAATCAAGGCTAGGTTGTGACTAGATGTGGGAAACTCACCAACCAGATAGGAGTCAAGTTCAGGTATGATTTAAGAATTGTTATCAAGACATTTGGAGTGATGGTCAATTCAGGACCAACAAAACTCAAGTCGGGTCCAGTCAATTAAGGTTGTGACTTGAGTCAGATTTAGATTTGCCCGACTAGGTTGCATCTTTCGGGTTGGAATGTGTTTTGTCAGGTCTCTGTGTATCTGTAAATTGGTAAGTCTCAAGTAAGACAATCTTATAATAATCTATAATGACTGTTTTACAGTGAATTACCATGACAAGAGAATGCTCCCCCATCTTCCAAACGACTTACCCCATAAACAACGTAATGCAAAACAGACGATAATATTCTCCACATAATTCACAAAGCCAAGGAGACAAACTCTCAAATTATACAGAGTATCAAAAAAGAATAGATAAGATCAATCAAGGAAATAAGTTACAAGAAAAGCTTTATCTACAATAGTTGATGCTTTATAAAATAGTTGATGCTTTATAAACAGCGGCTTTAGCTCGTGCAGCTGAGACTTCATTTCTTGCCAGATAGGAGTATAAATCAAAGACATAACCAAGTATAAATTAAGGCTACAAATTTTCACCAAATGAGATACATAAATCAATCAAATGCAAAAACAATCATGAGTCACACTATATGAAACAAAAGTAAATCTAGGCGACAAAATTGCCAAACGAAATACATAATGGATCAAAATGCAAAAAATTTCACAGGCTACAATACAGAATACCAAGAAAAGAAAATTGAAATAAGATATGCAATTAATCAAAACGCGGCAATTTACGAGTCACAATAAGTAGCAAAAACAATCGAGGCTACCAAAATTTGAACGTTTTATTTTCAAAATCGCTCAATTTGATCAAATTCGAACCTTATATCATCACTTATTAGTGAATTAATAAAAATATATGAATATATTCAATTTTTCATCAAAATCATGAAATTACCTTCAAATTAATCGAATGAAGTCTTCTGAAATTGATCAAATGTCGATATTATTGATGTAGCTTGTTGATCGGCAAATCGCTGCAATTGTAATCTACGAAGAATGGCTGCAATTGATTAGTTTATGGAGCAAATTTGGTATGATAGCTGCAATTTCATGAATCGATGTAGCTTGTCTATGAAGAATAACTTATCGATGAAGAATAGAATAAATTTTCAGATTTACAAAATATTTGGGCCAAAATTTCAGCCCAATTTGAAGGACTCCGCGCTAACAGTCCGCTCTAAGTCTAATGAAGGAATTTGGTGAGACCGGCCGCCTCGCCATAATGAGGTGCCTCACCGGATCCGGCCTCTATATATATATATATATATATATATATATATATATATATATATATATATATATATATATATATATATATATATATATATAGATATATGTACATGGATAGTTTGTATCCTACTAGTATTAGAATTGTTGGATAGTTGCATCCTACTAATAATAAAAATTTACTTACTTATAAGGAGTTAAATATCACCAGAGATTTATTGTAATTTGGCTTTGAATATATGTTAAAGAATGAGAAGCCAGATAAGCTTTGAGTAAGCGATGAAGAATGAAAATAAGTGATATAAATCAATCCATATGATTATTAAATCCAAATATGTAGATAGTCGTAAACCAAAACCTAAAAGACAACATGTAAGAATTGTGTAGTCAACAAATCATCAATAGTAGTGCTATATTTTATATTTACATAACAATCATAAACAAAAGAAGGTAAAAAAGAAAAACCTAATTAACTTCATATATAAACTCTATGATTATAGAGTTACTTGCCGCTTTATCAATTCAGAAACTTAATTACACTTATCAAGAATGAACAACTTACAAAAGAAAACAAACAATTAAGGCAAACCCATTAAGCTTGCGAGTTGAATTTTGCATTGTTACTGTCGAATTTCCTTGTATCATTATTTACCTGAAAATAAGCATACGTAAAAAAAATCATTTTTGATGTAATAGTATAATCATTTAATCAATGCATCGTAAAACAATTAGTAATATTCATCATATTGATAAAATAGGGAAAAAAATAATAGAGAAAGAAGAATAAAAGAAAGTAAGAAAGCATGAATTGAAACGCTGAGTAAAATTGTTTTTGAGTGTATTTATAATGGCAGGTTACCAGTTTGGATGATAATTACTGGTTTGTTATTAGATTCATGGTACAATTGGGGCTCTATATGTAGGGAGGTATGCGAGTAGACAACTACCATCTACTATTAATTTTGTTATTTTTTTTTAATTTAATTATTATCTTTTATTTTAGGAAGACGATGGAATTGTTTTTAATAAATTAATTATCTGAAAATAAAATAGTGTTTTAGAAAACTTGGAGACTATCACGTGCTTTGAAAAAAG
This sequence comes from Silene latifolia, assembly GCF_048544455.1. NCBI lineage: Eukaryota > Viridiplantae > Streptophyta > Magnoliopsida > Caryophyllales > Caryophyllaceae > Silene > Silene latifolia. The sequence continues at coordinate 39,136,609 of NC_133532.1, read as the reverse complement.
CCTCTTTTATATATATACATTGATTGAATTTATCATGAGATTTTGGGTAAGGGGCTTAATTTTACCTTTTACATAAATTATGGGGCCTAATTGTTACAATCCAAACTTAAGGGGTTTAATTTAGTGAGAAATCACAAGTAGCATACTAAAATTCTTGGGAAATAGGAAAGAATTTCAGAGAAAATATAGCAAGAGAAGTAGAAGAATTTTGGTAAAGAATGAACTTATCACAATTACCGTATTTATAGGGGAAGAATAACGGTGCAAAAACCCTAGAAAACGCAAAGCTGTCAGCATGACATCATGTAGTTAGTCGTTGCAGTGTTTAACGGTCACTAGAAGTCTAAGAGTCATTGAGTAATTGTGATTCTTTTTTATTTTTGAGCACGGTAAATTGACATCTCACCCCTGGCCTGATCCAGCACGGGTAAAATGTCAAGGGGCAATTGTTAGGTCCAATTTAGCCTGGTCTGACTTTAGTTAGCCTGACTTGATTAGGCTGACTGGGGCAACCAGGGTTCGGACAATTGCAGCTATTATTTGACAGGAAAAGAATATCAGAGGATGAAAAAGCTGCTGAAGAAGCCTGATAGCAATATTAGAATAGCTTGATGGAACTTTCCAACAGGATATTTAATCAACAGACCAACAAAGCAGTTATGTGCATACCCTATTCTTACGGAAGACCAAGTCCAATCACAAGAACATACAATTTCCATAAACTACAACGTGCAAGAGGAGAAGAAGGAGAAGTTGTTGAGTTTGAATAAGTCAGCCGGATTAATAGGAAATGTGCCCTATTAATTAGGAGACGGTTCCAACAGTCAAAAGGAGTGTATGATTGATTGTACCGTTAGAATAAAAGGACTATAAATAGAGTAGAAAAATATTTGTAAAGGACACGAAATAATAGACAAACATTCTTATACAATTAGCTTATTATTCTTATTCCACTGTGTTCTTATTTTCTTTACCAGTTAATTGATCCAGGATACATAAACATCATTATTCTCTCATAAATTATTCCATCCGTCACTCAACATTTTTTCAACAATATTAGAACTAGATACCCACACAACTTAATCTTCAGGCCGGATCCTTTCAGGAGAATTCAGGCTAAAACACTATGAATGTCCTCAAGATGGCCTCTCATACACTTGATATTCAAAGAAACTGATTGACATGCATGTACAAGGTAATCCATGAGTCTTTGTAGCATACATCCACATCTAGCCTCCAACCCCGATACCCAAACCAATCCCTCTCTTAAGTTCTTCCTCCATTGTCTCTATTGCCTTAATAGACACATTTCTTGCAACAAGGAAAAAGTACGATCTGTTATCCGAGGTCTACTTCTTAATTGTTCGAGCTCCTTTCTGATTTTGGAGTGTCGACATTCGATACGGGACCACATGGTATCAAGTGTAAGATGTGCACTTTTCAACCACGTATTTAATAGAGAATGAGAGGACTCAAAACAGAATATTGCCTTGTTACCTAGATAAAAGTAGTCGTTCATACAACATAGTACAAACTTCCTCGCGTGCTGAGCCCATGCATTCCTGAAATAAGTTGCCAAAGGCACCCACTTACGACTACAAACCATCCAAGCTTCTCTAAACTGTTCCTCGGTAAAAGCATCGATCACTCTTTTCCAATCGCTTTCTTCATTGTTTATGACATGGTTTCTGTACTACTCATTCTTCCAGAATTTGAGTGCTCGGGCTTTGATGGCACGGTTTATGTGCCATCAACACAATAAATGATCAATGTCGGAATATACCGCCTTAAGAGCGGCGATCAAACCCAACTCTAAATCGGTGACATAAGGAGATGTACCGTTGCACTCATGAAGGGTACCAAACTTCTTTAACAACCACGTGTACCCAGCTTCAGACTTAAAAGGAAGAAGCACATATGCGATTAAGAACGAAGACCCGACGGGTGTGACATCAACAACCTCAACGAGTGCCATCTCGTAAATTTGGTCTTATACGTCGAATCCATGAGTACCATGTAAGGATAATCCCAGAACATCTTCATGGATTCCTGATGGGACATGAATACATGCGTGACATCGCGTGTCTCCTGATTTTTCTCATTCCAATGCACATAATGATGTTCTAAGGATAGAGCCAACATTTATTGAGCGGTTTTCCTTTCCCCCTCAATTCCCACCTAAGTTTACTTGTCTCGCTATAGATTTGGATGCTTGAAGGTTGATGTTTATCAGGGGTTTTTCTGGTGAAAACTGTTTTTAATATCTCTTGGGAGAAACCCAGCTGATATTGTTGCCTCCCATATGCTTTCTCCTCGTCGTTCAATCCCGCAAAGTGGCGATCTCCGTGTTGGAGTATTTGTCCTCTGGAAATAATGCGATCACATGTTTATATCTCATAATAAGAACATTTGAGGGATAATAATATTTTATTATCAACTGATCCACATTAATCGGTAATGATTGGCTGGCTAGAGTTTGACATTATTGTCGTATGACGGTGGAGATCAGTTGATCCCTTAAGGTCATACCTCTAGGGTAACACTCTTAATTGATTAATTAATTGTATGATGATACAGGTTAATTAATTTCTTAAAATTGAACAAATGATTTTATGAGTGAGAACTCGTATCTTATTGAAATTTGATTAAATAAGATTCGGTCTAAGTAATTTAAATTGTTTTATTACTTAGGATTATTTATTGTTTATGAAACAATTAAAATAAGAATGAATGGTTTATTATAAATACAAATTGTTGTGATTTATAATTCTATGACCCATTTTAAGTACTTGTAATCATGAATTACTGGTTAATTTTTTTTATGTGATTTATTTTGTTTATATAATGATTTTTAATAAGTTAAAAATGCATTATTAAATAACATGTCTAGTAACATGTCTAACATGTCACACCACAAATAATACTATACCTCCAGTGGTACAATAACATCATACAACCAAGTTATATCTTATCGAGCTTATGTGTAATTTTTTTGAGCTTTCTTAAAGTTATTTTTTTTTATGTTAAGTGAGTGAGTTCAGAAATTTTATGGTATAACTCGACTTCTTTAAAACAAAACTCGAAAACTTTATTATATAGCTCGGGTTCTAGAGCATACAACTGAGTACAACTGGTTGTAGGATCTATTAACTGCATGTCACACTACACAAATTGACATTTGACAAACTTAAAATGGATTCATTTTATGTCCATTGTGCCGTGTAAATGAGGAGTATAGGGGTTAGTTGTAATGTGTTTATTTAATTAAAGGGGAACACAATCATACCCTACTAATCATAGGGTTGCATGCCTAGACTCTTGAGAATAGCAAATTGAAAATCCATTGGGCACTTTTCCCCTAAGCCACCCGGCCACCCATATGAAAAATGAGAGTTTTCTCTTCTTTTTCATTATTATTCATTCTTACCCAAAAATTATTATTGATAATTTTAAATACCCTCTCTAAAATTGTCAAGAACAATTGAAAAGAATATCTCACAAGATTACTAATATCACCCATACATTACCAGTGGTAATAAGTAATAATATTAGTTGTTATTTTAAGGTGCATTTACTAATTTCTTGTATTCAAGTTAGTATTTGTATTAAGGGTGATTATCTTGGTACAAATCCTTGAGAAGTAGATTCTACTATTGAATCTAGGGGTTTTGTTGGAGCATTTGGATTTTCTTAAGAAGATTAATTTGGTAGGAGACTGATTAGTATAAACCCTTCGGCCCTCATTGTAATTAGATCGGTTTTCTTCTTACTTTGCATTTTATTGTTATGCATGCATAAGATCTTGTTAGTTTATGACTAAACTAAATTTATATAGTTATTAGAAATGTCTAATAAGAGGTTAATGAATCTTACACTCTGTCCTTGTACTTGACTAGCTAGATCGTGGTTATGACTTATGAGTTCCGAACCCCGAGGTGATGACAATGTTCCAAATTACCGTGCTTTAATTATAATCTTGAAAAGAGTAATTTTGCACAACTCGACTATGGAACTGACAACTACATTTAGTTAATTTCTGCTTCTTTTTTGGCTTGTCGGGATCAACCTTTTCATCAAGTTGACCATTTCTCGAGCAACGAAAGTAGGTAGCCAACAACCCGGTTTGTTTTTTGTTTTTTGCCCCGTTATTGCTTTTACCAAAGCAAACCCGTTTTCGAAAGCTATCCTTTGAGCCCATTTAAAAGCCTCATCACGCGTTGGAAACCGTGTATTCGTGACAAATAATGGGTTGTAATCAACGCCATCACCATCAAAATTCTCAAATGATACCTGTTTAATGCAATTTGAATTATGATTAGGTAATAAAAAATACGAAAAATATAATTACAATAAGTAAAATGATCTAAAACCAAATAAATTCAATTAAAAATGTCCGACCGCAGAAGGAACCTTGATACTCAAAGTCCGATCAATGGTTGGATGTTGACAATCAACGTTCTATTCATGGATGGATGTTGAATATCAACGTCCAACCATGGACAAACGTTGATAATCAAACCATGGCTGGGCGTTGATACTTAACTTTCAGTCTATGGTTGGACGTTGGTACTCAACGTCTTTCATGTGGACGAACTTTGGGTATCAAATGTCCAACTATGTTCGTATGTTGTCCAAAATTAGATGAAACGTAAGCTAATTAAATTTACGCAAATAATTAATTAATACAAAAGCCAAAACGATAATTACGTAATCTAATCCGGATTCGGAAACCAAAAAATATACGATACGATTAACTAATAGTTTGTTAACGTATTGGAAATTCTGGTTCCGTCATTAATTTTTGATTTTGCTAAATGTCGATCCAAACCCATACTCGACCGACCACACCACACCACCTTTGAGTCTTTGACCTTTACTTGAGTACTCCGTACTTTCGTATATGTGTAGGACTAGAAGTACCAATAAATACTACTCCAATGGTAAGTCGCACTCGCATAGGATTAGCCTGGGGAATACTCTTTTACGTATATATATTATTATATATACACTTTGTAGTTTTAATTGCTTTAGAATTTTAATTTAAACCAGAAAAACCAAACCCATATGACTCACCCGTGATCCTTCACTCATTTGGGTCTCCGGTGATCACTTTTTTCTCACATCTTTCAATCTTAAACTTCATTTAATTCCTCCCCTCATTTCTATTAATTTATGGGTTTCCATTACTTTTGAGGTATAAACTCTTCTCTAATCTACCCATCTTATAAATTTTCATTATGTTGTTGGGTGTTGAAATTATATGTTTATTTTGTGTATTTTGATTGCTTAGACATGCAAATGATTTGATTTTTGTTGGTTTTAATGATTTGGGCAATTAGGTATAGTTTGAATTTGTTGATCTTGATTAGCTTTTGATGGGTTTTTGAGATTGATTGCCCTTTGCATGGTTTTTTTATACTTTGAATGTCTTAATTGTTATGTTATGTCTGTGTGTAAGAAAGCTTGAGGGTTATGGAAGAAATTGAATTGCAAGTATTTGGCTCAAGTGGTGATGTTATTTTATTAGTTTTAGGGTTATGGATGATGGGATTCTATATGTTACTCGGACTCGTTTAGAAGTATCCGACACTAGCGTATGTCCAAGTGTCAGACTGGGATGTTTTTATGAAAAATATGCATATTTTGGCTTAAAATGAGGTATCCAAGTGCCATACCCTTGTCCGGGTGTCCGACACTGATACGCGGGGAAATAAGAAGATTCGGAGTAACATAGTAATGTAGATGATATGTTATCTTATTGTGGAAGAAAGGTATGATTTGGAACTTGGGATGAGTGTCTACTGTTGCATTGGCAATTCATATTGGATGCGGTTCGTGTCTCCGACACATGTCATGACACTCTATTTTAGAACAAAACATGAATTTTTTTATAAAAAAGAGTGCTACACACTTACAGTCGAGTCACTGTTACATAGGCAAAAAGAGTGGCTAATATGGTCATGTAGAGGATTTTGTTGATAGAATGTTATATGATCAATTGTTCATTTACAAGGCACATCTGCAACAACATTACCCAAATGCCTTGAGGACTCCTACAAATGGCGAACATATGGAGATATTGGGGGGATGGGGTGGGGGTTGGTCGGCTGTGCTACATATTTGGAGATACTATTGCACATATTTGCTTAATTTTAGAAGCATAATACAAGTTTAATTGAACTGGTGAAATGTGACCAGTTCCAATATGTTTGTTTTATTCTCTTCACGGTCTTTAGGGACATAATCTGGACTCCTTGGTTAATTTTTGCATGGAGGTCATTTTGGAGAGAAAACTACCATCTATGTCTGTGTCATCTTTATTTTCTTTGTGCTGCCATCGATTTAGCTTCTTAAAAAGCAAATTTGGACCTGCAAGGCTGCAAGTATAGGGTAACCTGTTGTGTAATGATATCGTCAGTTGAAGTTCTTAAGTAATTTTCATCTGCTAGAATACTATACCAGCGCTAGTGTTTTTTAACATTTGAATCCTGAAACTAATTTCCTTTGTTGATCCGTTTGTGTTATCTGGAGCTTTTGGGCTGACTTTGGGTTATGAGGTACCTAGCAGTTTGTTAAATTATAAAAGGTTTGTTTCGTTTTAAGCGTAGAAGAAGGATCTCTCACACAACCTGTTATGCATTCAGTAATAGTTTCTTTAGCCTTGAAGTGCAGTATTTACATCATAATATGGGTTTTAATCATTCGGATAGGTATGTAACTTACAACTTGTCCCCTTGAGCGCTCGTCGTCTCAGCCCCTGTAATAACAAACATCATTATTCATGAGTCATGACTAGTTTCATTGGAGCTTTATCCATTTTGTCCCTTCTTTTGGTTTTTTTGTTTGCATTTCAAATTTAACAATTTTCCCTTTTATTGTTGATACCCACTTTTACCCTTCACTTTTGATCTGTCAATATTGTTGGTCTAACTAAAACACTTGTGATGCTATTGGGGTACAAACGGCTCATACTGTATGACTATCATATTCATTTTACTCGACTGATCAGAATATTTGGGTATGACATGCACTGAAAGATTAACTATAATTTGGTTCTATACTATGAGAATAAAACAACTTGACCCACTAAACTAGATTTGCCTCTTTTTATTGTGAAGTGCTGGTTATATGATATATTCTCCCTGTATCTTCATTTCTGCATCTTGGGTCATCAATGGTCTGTGTGTTGTAAAACCACGTACATGGTAGTATGTTACATCTGACCCCCCCTTACACTGCCATCTGCGCCCTTGAAGCATTAGGGGTAATGATGTTATTGATATGACATGCAGTCTCTTAAATATCTCTCTGTCTTTCATGTTCTCTAAACTGATGTTGTCCGCTTATAAGTACAGGGACTGTATAGTGGCTCTAGAATTTTTTTGAAGGCCAATATGGATGGACGCCCTGCTTTATCTCTTCAGAGACCTAGTGCAACACAGTTTGGTGCTTCTGGAGCTCTGTCTTCATCCTTACCTGTCCTTTCAAGCAACTTCGGTGATAAGTACCCTAAGTTGCCAGATTCTCAGCAGGTCTCAATGGAAAGGGAATTTGTTGCCGATCCATTGGTCTTCCATTCTAATTCATTGCCATCCAATAGTAAAATTATGGTTCATAAGTTGCCATGTTCGTCGGGGTACTCTACCGGCGCTCCTTTCTCTTCTGTCACCCTTGAAAATCATTCAGCGAACTCCTCATATATTACCCCATCAGCACATAACGGATCATCACTAGCTCTAGAGGCTTCCGATTACTCCGATTTCATAAATTCAACAGCTTCAAGTTATACTAGAGGTACCCACCTCCCGTGGGGCTCAGATACAATACCTGGGTTTTCAAATTTTCCATCTCATCCTCCTATTCAGAATGGCCATCTCTCGATAAACAATAGTTGTGTCAGTAATCTTATGACAGAGGAGGAGCTCGGCAAGCGAAATGATTGGCAGGATTGGGCCGATCAACTAATTACCGACAATGAACCTTTGAGTTCTAACTGGAATCAGCTGCTTCTTGATACAAACACTACTGATCAAGGACCAAAGGTCTGTATGCTGTATTAGGTCTATACTGATGGGGAGCAAGTACATTATTTAGTCTTTTTTAAGATGGCCTCATGTTAATATGATGTGACTCACAGTCGACTAATAATTCTACCCGTATACATACCTATTAAAAACGAAATAACTACCCCATTTATTAGAAATTTTAGATCCGTCTCAGGATAATCTTAATATGTTATTGTGAGACCGTCTCCAATGAATAGTTGGGCAAAAGTATTTCTGCGCTTTTGTTTTACCTAGACCACTATTGGTCGTTAAGTGTTGTTTTGGTGTAGATGTCAAGCCAATTAGCTACACCATCTTCGAATTTGCCTATGAAAGCGGTACAAAGTCATCACCAGGTTTCCGTGCCATCACCAGAAGTGGCTGCTGTTGTCAGCCCGTCTCCTTCAGCATCTGGCTCCCAAGCTAAACCACGCATGCGCTGGACCCCAGAACTTCATGATGCCTTTGTGGAGGCAGTCCACAAACTTGGTGGCAGTGAAAGTAAGTTGCTCTTATTCGAATTTTGACCTTTTACATCTGATGAATTGCTCTTATTCGAATATGACATCTAATTTAATGTGAACATCCTTACTTTCAGGAGCTACTCCAAAGGGTGTATTAAAGCTGATGAAGGTCGAAGGCTTGACAATATATCACGTAAAAAGCCACCTACAGGCATGTCTGACATTGTCCTAACCTCAACTTTCAATTCCTCTTTTTGTTTTTCAAGCTAGCTGTGCATTTATACCTTCTCAATACCCGTTTTGTTCAAATAAATGTGAATGCAGAAATATAGAACAGCAAGATACCGGCCAGAGACTTTGGAAGGTCAGTTTTATGGCTCTCCTCTTTCTTTCCCCATCCCTTCTCTCCTGTTACTGTTTTTTCTCTTTTAGCTAAAAGAACTGTTCAAGTGATGGACATAGTGGATCCTGGACAATTAAGGATGCGGACGAACACCATAGAAAGCTTAAAAAAATAAGCACCATATATAAGAGTGTCACATCCTTTGTGCATTGCGCCAGTTTGATATAATAGTCTCTGGACGCAAGTTTTCCGAGTTTTTCACGATTGTTTGTGGTGGTTTATTATTAAATTTCAAATGTTGTTGAAGGTTCACTATTCCTTGGCTTTGAAATAAGATGAAATGAAGTAAAATGGCTCACTAATATAATTGCGCCTCTTTAGTTTTGAAGTAGCTATCAGTCAACTTCCACCTCGTAATAGATGTGAGCATTTGAGACAATGGGGTCATGTAGCTGTGAACCTATTGTTGTTTATTTGTTATCTTTATACCAAACATTTTGTCAGTGTAAAGTAGCCTTTTATGTTTTGAAAAACTTCAAATGTCCAGTGTCAAGACACTTGAGAGTGTTCTTTTGATTTCACTACAGAATTCGGAGCTTCTTGTTTGATTATCATCATGTTGTACTTTTTTTTAAAAATAAAAATAAAAAATACCTGGTGCCAGAGCCTTATCTCAAGGCTTGGTAGGTGCTTGATATCTTATGATGTTTCTTTAGCTCGACTTTTTTGTGTCTTTTGGTGATTGTTCCTTTTCTGTTGTACAAATGTAACACGATCATATGATTCATATCTGCCTTGTATCGTGTTAATGTGGTTTGGCCCATTGATGATACCTTGGATAAATGACTTTTTTGTTCTCATTTAACTGTTTGTGTTTTCCCTGTCATTTACTTAGCAAACTACATTACCTATACTATATATCGTTTACGTATATCTCAGTTTAAGGAAAAATATAGAACAGGTGCTTTTGTTGTCTGACGAGGGAAGCATTGCACCTAATGCTAATTTTATCTGTTTTAGCTTTCCGTTTATGTACATTGGATAGTTTGCTGCAGTCCTTTATGATATCCTACCATGTTCACCTGTTGATTCTAGTACTCACCCTATCAATGACTACTAAAGTCTCATGAGTGTCATGTTTTTTTTTTGCCTGCAGGATCATCTGAAAAGGCAACAACCGCTCTTGCCGATTTGTCTTCTCTAGACTTGAAAGCGTAAGTTATATATATTTGATCATTCTCTAAGCTATCATTATTGGTTCCTTTCATGTTGCGGGATCGAGAATTTGGATCAGGCAATCCCCCCCACCCACCCCTGCCTGTTTTTTTTTTTTAGGTGTGTGTGTGATTCACATGGTTTTGAGGTTCGACTAGCATTTATTGGTTTTTGGACATAGAAAAACATAAATTGGATCAAACTATCAAATGCTTGTTAGGCCGTCTTACATAAGACAAAAACAACACGTAACAAAGCACTACGGCAGTCTTGTGAAAGGCGACGTGATTTATTTTCTAGTGTTATAGTACCGCACAATTTTATTAGAAGGGTCATGTTTCATGATTGAAGGGTCAATTGACGTGGTCTTGAACCAACTCAGTTGAAGCCTTAATAGCCATTCAAGCATGCAGCTGGAAATCATGATCTAATTACTTTTACAGTGATCTGTTATTTGTGTTTACGATTTTATTAAGGGTTTTTTGTCGAAAACTACCTTATATTTAGGGGTATTTGTAAAAAGACTACCTTGTATTATTTTTCTTGTATTATACTACCTTTGTTTTCTCCTTTTTTGGTCAAAAACTACCTATGCTGAAACTATGACGAGATTTGGTCCATTTAGCGACATTAACATATCTCACATGACTCTGTCTACATATAACAACAATAATCAACTGCGTCCAAACCACAATTTAACTTCATGTAAGCAAGATTTATATTTTCACATTTCAATAATAACTACGAACATCTACTAAAGCTAAGCATAAGTACATCATGACTTCCCAAAATCGGGCCTAAGCAAGATTAAAGCATAAAAGAGTCATGTAGGATAGGTTACAACCACTAATTAGAGCAAATTTGTCAAGACTCTTAGCGTAGGTAGTTATTGACCAAAAATAAAGAAAACCAAGGTAGTTGAAAAAAAATAAAATAATATAAGGTAGTTTTTTTACAAATACCCATAAATATAAGGTAGTTTTCGACAAAAAACCCTTTTATTAAGCTACTAAAAGTCTAAAACACTTGATACTTATTTTCTGGTCTCAACTATGCTTAGTAAACTTCGGCCTTACTGCAGCATATAGTCAAGCGATAACAAACAATTTTACACCAGTTGAATCAATTTTTCCGAATGCATCCTTTGATTGATGCTGCCCGGCTGATCAACCTTAACTCAATGATATATACCTGGCAAATTCCTAATCTCTTGATGGTGGCCCTAGGACCTAGGGATGGGCAACGTCCGTTCGAATAGTAGGTTCTTGCTAATTGACATGGTAACACTGAATACCATTTCTTTTCCCATTACAGGGGCATGGATCTCACAGAAGCCCTGAGAATGCAGATGGAAGTTCAGAAGCGTCTTCATGAGCAGCTTGAGGTATACTTTTGTCTGAAGATATATTCTGGCCTTGAGTGGTTTTCTAATCTCAAAGGATAGTTAGCTATTAATATGCTTTGTTGGTTCAAATACTTTTTGTTGTCTATTTAGTGAAAGCATCACTCTGTTAGATATTTAGTATAGGGTGAAATATGGTGAATAGCTGCTAATCTCATTTTAATGGACCCTAACGTAAGGGCATGTGAAAATGTGAAATGATGGACCCAACATAAGGGCATGTGAGGGGGCGGTACTGAGATTCGGTAAAGGATTCGTACATCTGATGATTAAACCTCGCTGTTATCATGGTGTAATGAACGATCAATGATGAGGTTAAAGCATTCAAGGAATTTCTTGGCACTTTACGATTAAACTTGTTGTATTTCATGTACTTTAATTGTTTAAATTGAAAAGCAAGGAGCCTATGGTCACATGCAAGGAAATTTCCGTAGCTAAATTGCCCCATAGAAATAGGGCGTCCTTAATTTATGACCCATCTTGTTGCATTTATCTGCAGATTCAAAGAAACCTACAAATGCGGATAGAAGAACAAGGGAAATACCTCCAGAAGATGTTTGAACATCAGTGCAAATCTGAAGGTCAGAAGCTCCCGATTGATTCTTTGACAACCGATGACCCTTCTGCCGTTACATCACCGAAAAGAGATCTTGAAAGACAACCCGATGGTCCCTCAACTCCTAGAGAAACTACTGAGAGGGCGAGAGAAAGAGAGGAAAAGGCACATTCGCCAGTCCCCGATAATCTAGATGTTTGTGATAAAGACTTAGTCCCCGACATCCGGCCATCAAAGCGGGCGAGAGATGTGGAGTCTGATTCCTCTTCGACACCAATCCCGCCTATAGACTGATAACATGGTGCGGGTTGAACGGTACTGTTGTTGTTGCTCTTTATTTAGTGTGGTAGATCTGCTAGGATATATTGGTGATCTATATACTCTGTACCATCTAGTTTTACTGATTTAACCAAGTTCGAAACTTTGTAGGTCTTCTCTTCCCTTTCCTTATCAAAGTTCCTTATGAGATAAATCAAACCTGGGCTCACTCTCTAATCTGTATTGCACAATACCTAAGCAAATCCAGTAATCTTTGCTCTGGGGTCATGTACCTCTTTTTTTTCCGGCATAAGTCGTGTCATCTTTCTTATAATAAAGCCCTCAGTCCCTTGTACAGTAATGAACCTTGTTTAATTGAATGAGGACTTTTTTTTTTTTTTTTTTTTTTTTGTGAAACCGAATCTTTGGATTTGGATTATCATGGAATGGAACATAATAGCTCACTCGGCTGACTGGTTATATTTTTATCGACTGTGAAGTAACAATCCTTCGGTGCAATTATCTATACAATGCTCATCAAGGTTATCTGGATACAACCTTGCCATTTGCAGAAGCGCTTGCTACAAGCTGTCGTCTCCATCAAGTTCCAGATTCCGGGATTGGTGAAATTGATTCCAAAGAAAAAACTGTCATTAAGTTGCAGGGTCAGTTGTCACAATGTTGAGTTGATCAATCTACTGTCAACCCAATTAAATATGTGTGAAAATGGCTTCTAATCTACCATTCCTAAATCTGTAACTTCCGTTTAGAGCTCCCTTCATGTGAAACACCCTCTTATCTTCCCAAATATCGGACTGACATTATCGTATTGGCTTAAGGACTCCCCATAACAACGAGATATAATTTGTCAGATGTACGCAACTTTACTCGATATTCAAGCCAACAATATTAAAATATAAAGAAACAAGGGTGAGTTATAAAAATGGCGCCAGGCCAAGATAAAACTTTGAAACAAAGTAATGAACAGCAAAGGGTGAACAACCTACTTTACTCATTAACATGGAGATGATCACATTCTAACTTCTCTTTGAATCAAACCTATGACTTCCCAACTATCAGTTTGGTAGCAAATCACACTTTCACATCCTTCATTACCTTTCCTTAGTTATGACTTCTTTAAAACCCGTCTTTTCTTCATTTCTTCCTTCTTCACCGACTATTCTTTCTCGCTTTTTCTTCCTTTTCCATGGCTGGTCTCATCTCTGGTCATCTCCATAGCACCGATGAGGTATTTTGTTTTCTCTGTGTTATGGTTATCTGTACTACAGCTGTTTTTTGTATGTGTTCAGCTTACAGTTGATTTTCTGTATATTTCTTCCTAAAAATATATATTTTAATGAATGACAGAATCGTCCTCCAACTCGACAATCTCTAGCAAAGATATGCAAGGTTTGTGGGGATGGAGTAGGAGTAAGGGAAGATGGAGAGCCTTTTGTAGCATGCTATGAATGTGGGTTTCCGGTCTGTAGGCCTTGCTATGATTATGAAAGGAGTGAAGGAACCCAATGCTGTCCTCAGTGCAATTCGCGCTACAAGCATCATAAAGGTTATTCTTTCTGCTTTTGTTTCCTCAGTCTGTTTCTTCCTTCTCACATGTAGGTTATAGAGATTTTGCCAGATATATTTGAAGAGTTGTTCTAATTTTGGATTTCGATGATTTAGGGAGCCCGAGAGTTGAGGGTGACGATGAAGAGGCCTTTGATGCCGGTGATTATGATGATGATTTCAAGATTAAGAACAACCAACAACATGATACCACACAATCTGTAAGTAAAACTGCAGAACTTTTTGAGAATTGAATATTTGTGTCGATGTGATCTTAATAAAAGGAAGCTAATTGTGCAGGAAAATGGGGACTATATTCACGCCAACGCCCCTGCTTTCTCTTCCACTGCTAGAAGTGGTAAGATGTTTTCCTATTTCTTCGTAATCTTGAGGTCTACGCCCTCCTGTCATGTCGATTCACTACATTTGCTTTTAGACCGAAATTTTAAATGATGAGAATATGTTGGGAGAAAATTAGGATCAACAGTGTTTTTGTGAGTTATGCAGTGAATTGATTTGAACGACTCAAAATGAAAACTTTAGTTAATCGAGATGAATGGAGGTAGTAGTTTTATATGATGTTCATTTTTGTTTTCTTGATTCGACGTTGAATGATTGGTATAACTAGTTACGGGTAAGGATCTGAATGGGGAGAAGGATTATGAAGGGGAAAGAGACGCATTTACGAACAGTGATCAGTGGAAGGAGAGGGTAGAGAAGTGGAAAACAAGGCAAGAGAAGAAAGGATTGGTTAACACCTTTGACGCCGAAAATGATCAGGGCGAAGAAGATGATTTCCTGTAAGAACTAACCCTTTTCTTTGGTTTTAGTTTTTTCTCCTATTCTAATTTGTGTTTATAGATCCTCAAATCCAAAATCTGCAAAAAAATTCTCATTCTCATAAGTAATTAGGTAGAAATATGATGGTAAAGTTTCTGAAAGCCAAAAAGTGTTCATTTTTTAGCCTTGATTTTGAAAATGAGTCCTGTGTTTGTAGCAATATCCAAATCTACAACAGTCTGCAGGTGTCAACTAGTTTAGTCGGTAAAATCATTGTGTGATGATACTCATAACATGGTTTCTGAGACTGGTTAGCCACATAGAGACTGGTCTGCAGGCTGGAAGCACTAATGGTTCCCTAGTGTTTCTCAGGCACACTTCCTGTCATAATAGCATTTGATGTAACATTTCTGAAAATGGTCGAAAACCATACTTAAAACTTCTTACTGCTACTCCAGGATTGCAGAAGCAAGGCAACCACTGTGGAGAAAAGTCCCAATCTCATCAAGCAAAATCAATCCATATCGAATTGTAATTGTCATGCGTCTTGTTATCCTCGCCTTTTTCCTCCGGTTTAGAATCTTAACCCCAGCAACTGATGCCTACCCATTGTGGCTCATCTCTGTTATATGTGAGATATGGTTTGCTTTCTCTTGGATTCTCGATCAGTTTCCCAAATGGTTCCCTATCAATCGTGAAACTTACTTGGATCGCTTGTCGTTGAGGTTTGAACGAGAAGGAGAGCCTAACCAGCTAGCCCCAGTTGACTTCTTTGTCAGTTCAGTGGATCCACTGAAGGAGCCACCCATTATAACTGCAAATACTGTTTTGTCCATCTTGGCTGTTGATTACCCTGTCGAGAAGGTGAGCTGTTATGTATCAGATGATGGCGCATCTATGCTTCTATTTGATGCACTCTCGGAAACTGCTGAGTTTGCGAGGAGATGGGTCCCGTTCTGCAAAAAGTATGCCATTGAGCCAAGGGCTCCGGAATTTTACTTCAGTCAGAAGATGGATTATCTCAAGGATAAGGTCCAAGCTACATTCGTCAAGGAACGCAGAGCCATGAAAGTTAGTAAACGATCTTTTATCTGTCACTTATATATGTTATGCTAGATTCGACAAATATGCCCTAACAAGTTCCCCTTTCTGTTTTGAAACCAGAGAGAGTATGAAGAATTCAAGGTAAGAATAAATGCATTGGTGGCAAAAGCACAGAAGAAACCTGAAGAAGGGTGGGTGATGCAAGATGGAAGTCCATGGCCGGGAAATAACACCCGCGATCATCCTGGGATGATCCAGGTTCCTATTCTTAACTGAGCTCTGATTCAAATGGACTATGATTCTAGTTAACCCTGATCTTTGCATCTTTCTCTTTTACTCAAGTCGTTCAGGGAACTGACTGGTGTATCGTATGTGTGCAGGTTTATCTAGGAAGTGAAGGCGCCCTAGATGTGGAGGGTAAGGAGCTGCCAAAGCTGGTTTACGTCTCACGTGAGAAGCGACCTGGCTATAACCACCACAAAAAAGCTGGTGCAATGAATGCATTGGTAGGAACATCACTTTTCAACAATTTCCCTTTTATTATATATATTTTGGGTTGCTTGTCCAGGTTTAGACCTGATTCGAGACAGGCAGGACCACAAGGGCGATTATCCGATTAAGTTCTCCCTTTTGAGTTATAACGCTGCGCATTACCAAGGAATCAAACTTGGGAATTGGGACATCTTACCAATTGATCTTAAGTGTTTAGGGGTTTATTATAGTTTATGTTGACGGTTTTGTAATGATTTATGACCTGGTTATTCTCTGATTCCTTTTAATAGGTTCGTGTCTCAGCAGTTCTTACGAATGCACCATTCCTGTTAAATCTTGACTGTGATCACTATGTCAACAACAGCAAGGCTGTAAGGGAGGCTATGTGCTTTTTAATGGATCCACAGTTTGGCAAAAAGCTCTGTTATGTCCAGTTTCCTCAGAGATTTGATGGTATTGACAGACATGACAGATATGCTAATCGCAATATTGTCTTCTTCGATGTAAGCTCAACTCTTTTCATACAACTGCTCCTCCGTTTGGTTTGAGGATAACTCTTTCCTTCGATGTAAGCTCATCTCTGCAGAAAAGTGAGATAGTACCAGCATGCGGTACTAAGTTTCAATATCACCCTCTCATATGCATTGAAAATTCATTTTCGAGACCTATATTATGCCTGTGAAAGGGTGTTACTGAAACTTAGTACTACTGTCCTCCTGGTACTTGCGGTTTTGTCATTATACAAATCGGAAAATGGCTTCAAGGAAAATTGAAAATGTTTTTCCCCAAAGCAAACAGGCCTAGATCTCAACATAATTGCCATGCTGATACCTGGTGTATTTTACTGATGCCTTAGAAATTTTGTATTTATGTTTGTTAGATCAATATGAGAGGCCTAGATGGGATACAAGGACCGGTATATGTAGGAACAGGATGTGTATTCAACCGCCCGGCTTTGTATGGATATGACCCTCCAGCATCTGAAAAAAGGCCTAAGATGACATGTGATTGCTTGCCTTCTTGGTGCTGTTGTTGCTGTGGTCAGAGGAAGAAAACCAAATCAAAGAAGAAAGGACTTAAAAACTTGCTCAGTGGACTGTACAGCAAGAAGAAGAAGATGTTGAACGGGAAGAAGTACTCGAGAAAGACTCCAACTCCTATCTTCGATCTTGAAGACATAGAAGAAGGATTGGAAGGTTACGAGGAATTGGAGAAATCATCTCTAATGTCCCAGAAGAACTTTGAGAAGCGGTTTGGTCAGTCACCGACTTTCATTGCTTCTACCCTTATGGAAGATGGAGGTCTTCCTGAGGGCACAAACTCTACTGCTTTGATTAAGGAAGCCATTCATGTTATTAGCATTGGCTATGAAGAAAAGACTGAATGGGGAAAAGAGGTAAGCGTCCGAGGTTTCTTTTTAGACATGATCCCAAAACTGGAAGAATCTTAATAATACAATATTTTGTGATGGTTTGGGTTGCAGATTGGATGGATATACGGTTCAGTGACAGAAGATATCCTGACAGGATTCAAGATGCACTGTAGGGGATGGAAATCAGTGTATTGCATGCCCAAGAGACCGGCTTTCAAGGGATCAGCTCCGATAAATCTGTCAGATCGGTTGCATCAAGTTCTTAGATGGGCTCTTGGATCAGTTGAAATTTTCCTCAGCAGACACTGTCCTTTGTGGTATGCTTACGGCGGGAAGCTCAAGTGTTTAGAAAGGCTTGCTTATATCAACACCATCGTCTACCCTTTTACCTCTATTCCTCTGCTTGCTTACTGTACTATACCAGCTGTCTGTCTTCTCACCGGAAAATTCATCATTCCAACTGTAAGTCATTTCTTTTTACTGTAAATTCCGCTTAATGACTAATTATGTAGTACCATGATGTTATCACATTTGACATTGTTTTCCGGTTCCTGTTCTGTCTGTTATAGCTTACAAACTTGGCAAGTATATGGTTCTTGGGTCTTTTCATCTCCATCATAGTCACGGGAATTCTGGAGCTACGATGGAGTAACGTAGGCATTGAGGACTGGTGGAGAAACGAGCAGTTTTGGGTGATTGGTGGAGTCTCGGCCCATCTATTCGCAGTTTTCCAAGGTCTGCTAAAAGTACTAGCAGGAGTCGACACAAATTTCACTGTCACTTCAAAAGCAGGTGATGACGGCGAGTTTGGAGAACTGTACCTCTTCAAGTGGACTACCCTTCTCATCCCTCCGACAACCTTGATCATACTCAACATGGTCGGAGTTGTGGCGGGTATTTCTGATGCTATTAACAATGGGTACAACTCATGGGGTCCACTGTTTGGGAAGCTCTTCTTCTCCTTTTGGGTGATTGTCCATCTGTACCCTTTCCTGAAGGGTCTGATGGGAAGACAGAACCGGACACCCACCATTGTCGTTCTATGGTCGGTTTTGCTTGCTTCGATATTCTCTCTTTTGTGGGTTCGGATTGATCCTTTCCTCCCTAAGCAAACAGGCCCTATCCTCAAACAATGTGGGGTTGAGTGCTAGCCTAATGATGCTTGCTCTAATTCTTTGCTCTTTTGGATTCCCCCTTCTTGTTTCGATTTATATGTTGGAAATTCAGTGATTTTGTAAATAGGAGTAAGAAATTCAGATGATGTATTTTGAAGAACATGCTATACTTGAAGTGAAATGATATTAATACACACATTAAAGCCATTCTCAGTATACTTTAGGCACCAAAGTTGGCTGGTGTGAGTGATTAAGGGCTCTCATCTCTTAAACGAGTGGGCAGGGGTTCGATTCCTGACTCTTGCAAATGAAAAAGCCAAAACTTGATCAACACCAAAAAAATATACTTTAGGCCTGCTTTATTTAGACACTGATACTCTTAAACTGGGACAAAGTCGACAGACCCGATAAACCTTATATACCCGAATTTACTCTGACTCGCACGTGACCAGGATGAGCCGTTGGCCAGGTCTAAGTGTCTGTAGCGCCTTGTCTGCAGGAAACCTCGACAATATCTTCATGTGTTTCTTCCAATGTCTCAGACTTTTTCTTTCGTTTGAGATTTACGAGCATTTCAATGGTCAGTGAACCAAAGGACTCCAGAAAAGGTGCCTGTTTTGTCAATTTCTTTGTAACACAGAGCATGCTTGGTCTTGACTCTGGTACTTGACAGGTGCATTCCAAGGCCATTGCAACTACTCGTGCCACGTTGGCTTCCAATTTTGCAGCCGGTGGCTTCAGTCTTTGATCTACTACATCTTTCAGGTACAAATCATGAGTGACAGCTGATGAAGTTCCGGAAATGAGCGAGGATAGAAGCTCTCTTGGGTGTTTTCCCATCATAACCTCCAATGCTACAACCCCAAAGCTGTACACATCGGACTTCTCTGTTATCTTCATTGTGAAAGCAATCTCTGCACATTCACAAACCATATAATTAGTGCATTAACAGTATAAACATTACTCGTAAAAGGCCTGGCAAATGGATTATTTTGGGTCAAGTCATTTTTAGTCGGTTCTGTTATTCCCTCCGTCCCAGTAAACAGTTTATGCTTGCTTTATTCCCCCTCACAAAATAAAGTAAACGTAAACTATTCACTGAGACAGAGGGAGTACTAAATATCGAGGATTTAGGAATTATCTGAAACTGTCATCCTACCTGGAGCCATGTAGCCATAAGACCCAGCAACTGTGGACCAATTAGATGAACCAGAGACTAACAGCTTAGCAGTGCCAAAATCAGAAAGCTTCGCCTCAAAATCCGAGTCAAGCAGAACATTGCTGATCGATATGTCACGATGCACAATTGGCGGAGAACAGTCATGGTGCAGGTAACAAAGTGCATATGCCAGTCCCTGAACAATTTTCAGCCTTAAACCCCAGTCCAAAAAGGACCCTTCCTCACTGTACAAGACTTTCCCAAGACTGCCCTTTTCGACATATTCATAAACCAGATACATGATCTTGCTCTTGGTGCATGACCCGTATAGCTTTATGATATTCCGGTGCCTGATTTGTGTCAGTGTTGTGATCTCATTCTCGAAGCTCTTACGATCAATCGATGACATGTCACTGGAGTCTGATTTTTTGAGACTTTTTACTGCAAAAATTCGACCTTTTGGCAAAGTTGCCTTATAAACAGTCCCAAAACCTCCGGTTCCAATACAGTACTGCTCATCGAAGTCTTCTGTGGCTCTAACCAAGTCTCGGAAGTTTAATCCCTCCTTTCCTGATCCCCAAATAAGCTTGTCAAAGTTGTCATAGTAGCATGGATTTTCCATACTATCGTCTTTTTTGTTTTCCTCTTTTTTCACCTCTTTACCTCTCTTGTAGAGGAATCCTACAAAAGCACTTGCAAGAAAAATAAGGAAACAAAGAATGATGCTTTCTATCAGGGATTTCCTGCTGAACTTACGCGACTTCTTGTACTTACATACAGGCAATCCCTTTACATTTCCACACAAACCCGAGTTTCCAATGAATGCTCTTGAGGGTGCTCTTTGGAAGACCTCAATATCCGGAACTTGCCCATGTAACTCATTGTAAGAGAAATCGATGCTCTCTAAGCTAACCATCTCAGAAAATGTCCCGGGTAATGCTCCTGAGAGACCATTATGTGACAAATTCAGAAGTTGTAGTAAGGACAGTGAACCAAGACTTTCAGGAATGGTTCCTGAGAGAGCGTTTCGACTAAGGTCTAAGTAATAGCGTAATTGAGCAAGTTCACCTAGTTCATCTGGAATTTGACCAGAAAAACTATTTCGGCTCAAATTCAAGCTTGATAACGCCGTGCAATTTGCTATGTCAACAGGAATTTTTCCTGTCAAAATGTTCCCTGACAAGTCGACGTCCCTAAGATTACTCAACTGGCTTATACTTTTCGGAACATTTCCTGTCAAATGGTTTTTGCTTACGCTAAGTTGTTCCAAAAGTTGCAGCTGTCCGATTTCTGAAGGAATTTCACCAAGAAATTCATTTGAATTCAGATTTAGAACTACCAATTTGGTCAGTCTACCTAATGAAGCCGGGATTTTGCCAGAAAGCTTGTTTCCCTCGAGCTCTAGCCGAGTAAGATTATGGAAATCAAGATTAAGAGATCCTGAAAACTGATTATGAGCAAGGTTAAGAAAATCAAGGTTAGGATAAGCACCAAATGCTTTGGTAAAATCGCCACTGAATTCGTTTCCTTCAAGCCATACTCTATTTAGTCCCCTGCAATTCCTGATGCAGTCAGGAACTAATCCTGTAAACTTGTTGAAATGAACTGTAAACTCTTGAAGACTTAACCCTTTGCACAACTTTCTTGGCAAATTACCGGAGAAGAAGTTATATGCAACGCGAAAGTTTGTCAAGGAACGGCTTTTGCTTCCAAAGTTACTCGGAAACTCCCCCAAGAAACTATTGGAAAACAAAGACAGGGTTTCTAGGTTCACAAAATCAGCTAAGGTATCAGGCAACTTTCCTACAAGTTTATTGCTGTTAAGATCGAGAATGGTCAGCGCTGTCAGGTTACCGATCTCAGATGGTAAAGTTCCATTGAGACTGTTGTTGAAAAGCTGTAAGACAGTAAGACCTGTCATATTACCAATAGATGAGGGAATTGTCCCTGAAAGTAGATTACTAGAAAAGTCTAACTGATCCAAAACTGTTAGTTTTCCTATTTCTTTAGGAATTGAGCCGGAAAAGTTGTTGTTATACAAGAAAAGGGTGTTAAGATTTGTCGGTAGGCCGACCTCAGGTGGGATAATCCCACTGAAATGATTGGATTGAAGCTGCAACATGACTAAGTTAGTCCAATTTGTGAAAAACTCAGAAGAGACGGTTCCTGTAAGAGAATTATTTGAGATATCTATATTAGAAATCAACCTAAGATTTGTCAAGGACAAAGGGATTTCCCCGGTGAATGAATTTGAAGCCAAGGCCAAATATGACAAGTTAGTGCATAGGCCGAGCTCAGAAGGGATGGTGGAGTTCAGCTTGTTCCATCGAAGGTCGAGTATATGAAGCATCTTGAGATTCCCTATAGATGGAGGGACACTCCCTTCAAATGAGTTGTTATACAACTCTAGTATTTGAAGGCCTTCTAGTAGACCTATATTTTTGGGGATCAACCCATTAAATTGATTATTTGCTACGCGAAGATCCTCTAACATAGTGAGCTTGGATATGTTTGATGGCAAAGAACCATAGAAAAAGTTTGTTGTTAGGTTGAGATACCTAAGCTTAGAAAGATTGGTAAATAATGAGTAAGGTAATATGGAAGTTAATGAATTTTGAGCTAAGTCTAAGTAAGTAAGGTTTCGACAAGACGGTATGAAACTTGGAAACTCTAGATCAAGGTCATTGAGGTAGAGACTAAGGTGAGTGAGTGATGGGAAGGGAGAAAACTTTGACCAATGAGACGATTCTAAGTAGTTCGCGCCAAGGTCTAAGTATTGTAACTCGAGAAGATAGCTTAGTTGGTAAGGGATTTTCCCTGAGAGAATGTTGTCACTCAAGTCTAAGGAAGTTAAGGTAGAGATGTTTCCTATACTAGATGGTATTGTACCACTTAAGTTGTTTTGGCTTAGATTAAGGATACTAAGTGAGGTAAATGAAGTGAAGTTTAGATGATCTAGTGTTCCGGTTAAGCCGAAATTAGCAAGGTTTAATGCTAGAACACCATTGTTGTTCTCATCACAAGTAAGTCCATCCCATTTGCATAAATCATGAGTATTTGAGAGAGACCATGATGGAAGAATTGAAGAAGGATAGAGGGTGTCTTTCCATTTCAAGAGTGCTTCTACTTGAGGTTTTAGTGATGAAGTTTTGTTTAGGAGTAAGAGGAAAAATAAGATTGTGTAGAGTAGGGAAGCATTGTTTTGTAGAAATTGCTTCATCATGGAATAATTAAGAGATGATTAATGATGTTTATGATCAAGTAGTGAGGGATTAAATATAGGTGCACTAGATGGTGGTATTTTGGTAAATTCGACTTAAATACCGAGGTTAAATTAATTTCACTTTGGTAACTTAAGGTTTGATCGAACTATTTATTATGCTTTTGAGTACTCGTTATTTGAATACCATATTTCTTTGTGAAATTACGGTTTTGATCAGAAGAGTGAAAAACAACTTTAATCAGCAAGATTCCCATATTTCTTCTAGGGAATTCTCGGAGCACCAAAATAGATTTTGCCTAAAACTGAGGCAACTAAAGTACAAATTTTTTTTAAATATAAAATGAGTCAACAAGTTATCTTATATACCTGTGTTTGATACTCGAGACTAAAACTTAGATTTTAATCAACCAACGGTGTTTAACATAAGACATGTATTCGTGTTGAGTATTATTAAAGTTGTTACCAAGTCAGGGTAATATTAGTGATAACAAATGAGAAATTAAGGGCAGCAATATCACTAGTAAGTCTTCCATAGTAAATTAGTAAACCATCACTAGCTAGAATTAATGAATGCTTGTCCAACTAAAAAAAAAACTAATCATAATATGGTAGAAATTTTTGACTACTTTTTTTAGTGTTAAGTAGGTACTCAAGATTGACGGATCCTAAATTAAGTAGATTGATTATGGTGAAAGTAGTAATGATTCAGGTTAATGTTATTAATAACACGTCTTATGTTTTAGTGCTTCTTTGTATTGAGGACACTCATCATTGTTACTCATACAAATACACCTTTACATGAACCTACACATAAGTATAAATCTAACAAAACACACTCTTGTTTCAGACGCCACTTTTTGTCTGAAGCTTCAAACGGACATATGAAATTATTTTATGGTTAAATGTAAAACCATAGTGATAAGCTTATGATAACTTGTTTTTCAATAGTGGTCACATTTGATTGTAAAATGGTTAAAAAATCCCGTCATGTTATCTCAGACCAAAAAGACCCGTTTGAAGAGAGAGACCAACTGATCTAATAGTGGTTAAGAAGAAGAAACTAGTTAATATAAAAGTGGAAAATTCACGTCATACCCTGAGATTTGAAATATTACAAATACCGATATAAAAAAAGAGAGAATTGTGTCAGACAGCCATGCGACCATCCCAAGCCCAGTAATGGATTAGGGAACGATCATCTACAACAAACCGAACAATCTATCAATCGCTGACATTGTTTCCTGCCTCTGTAGATCTCAAGGATACAGAGGTACGAGCCTATAGAACAAATCCTGTTCAAGTAAGATCGTGCAAATTACTATGCGCTTGACATATATAAATATCAGCATAGTATTGTTCTTAGTCGATGTGGGATGATACCTTGTTTATGCTCTTACATTTAGAACTATATTATAACATTATATCTAATCAAATTAGCCCGGTATCGATTAGCTAAGAAAAAGCGTACATCATTCTACAGAACAGCTTCCCGGTCCACGAATCAAGAGATGGGTGCACCACATGATTGCAGTATCGGAAAATTGGCGACTGTGGTAGCACTTGAAGGCGGTTGAATTGGAGCAGAGGAAGGTGGTTGCTTTTGTACTATTATCAAAAAAAAAAAAAAAAAATCTCTTCTACAATAACTCGTAACATTTAGATAATCTTGTAAAGGCCAAACTTGGTTGAATAGAGGTCCGAAGGCTAGAGTTCACGACATAACTCCATAACAGCAAGTCAGCAATATTGTCAAAACTCAAAAATAGAGTCGCGAGACCCAGCTCAAATCTAAACTAAATAAGACGATACAAATTAAAAAGAATTCTCCTTTTGAGAATAGCTTACGTTCATAATTCATATTTTTCCTTTTACAGAATCATATGGTTTGATTTCTTTGTATAATCATCATATGCTGAAATAATGAGAAAACTGAGAATTTGTTCATTATACCATACGATAGTTCAAGCATTTAATCACTTACCTCCACAAACGGCTAATATTATTTCCGTTCCACTCATATATTTTCATTTGATTTTAATTTTCTTACAAAAATGAAAAATTAAACAAATAATAAGACAGAAAATAGCTAAAGCATATGAAAAATAAAATGATAATCTCTTAACATAAAACCGATAATTTGCAAATTTGTATAGTATAACCCAAAAATATGATTAGACTAATTCTAGAGTGGCAACCAGGTTACTCGAGATGGTTAAAGTTCGGGTCAAAGCGGGTCGATTCATATCAGGTTCGGGTCAGTTACAGTTCCAACCCAACCCAACCAAACCAAACCAAACCTGAATATGTATTGTTCCAAACTGATTGTTATCCCCAAATAAATTGATAATAATTGACCCAAAAATGAACTCGAAATAGCCAACCCGGCCTGAACTCTACAGACCCATAATAACCCGTCCAAAATTGACAATTCCCAAACCCATCAATTGACTCGTTTACCAGGTCTACCTTTGATGAACCTCTATTGCTAGTGTCCTAAGAAGTAAGGCTGAACAAAAAATCCGATTATCCGATTCGATTTTATCGCCGATCCGAAAGTCAAGTTTGGATCGGATATCCGATCCGAAAGTTTGGTATTTGAATCGGATATGGATATTAGAATGAAAGCGTTTGGATATCCGATCCGATCCGATCCAAAAATATATTTTTCTAGTATTTTCTGTTTTTTCTTGCCATTTATGACCAATTTTTTTAAATTAAATGAGCGTGTTTTAGATTGTATTTCTTATACGGAGTACTAGGGTGTTAAGAATTATCCTACGTTGCAGTTTAGACAATAATTTTAAAATCATTCCATTTTTTTCGTGTTATTTTTTTTAACTTTTTAGCGTTTTTTAAATATACTTTTTAAATAGCACACTATTATTAAAAAATACCAAAATTATGTTAGTTGTACCTAAATTTTATGTCGAGATCATTGGAGTAAAAAAATAAAACAAAATCATTATGGAAGACGATGATTTCGATAGCGTCTTAAACTCAATTTTCAAGTAAGTTTAAAAGTATAATTATCTGCACCTTATCTATTTTGAATACTCAAAACGTTGAATATTCGAAAAATTTGGATCAGATATGAACATAATCAAAAATAATACATTGGATCGGATATCCGATACATACCCTACCCTTTAGTAAGTTTAAAAGTATAATTATCTGCACCTTATCTATTTTGAATACTCAAAACATTGAATATCCGAAAAATTTGGATCAGATATGAACATAATCCAAAATAACACATTGGATCGGATATCCGATACATACCCTACCCTTTAGTAAGAAGGACATTTGGAGAGCCAAGCAAGCCCAATGGGGTAAGCTTTTTACTTGGGGAGATCACCAAGCCAGTTAGTACTGTATATGGATTTATGGTTTACCGCATAATATAACGTTGTTACTTGTTATGGTTTATGCGTTGTCGATGTGGGATTATTTTGGCTGTGATTTGTCTTTTCTTTCGACAGCAAGTATTATGAAAAACACAAATTCTTGTTTGTGATGGTAATACCCGTCAAAATGGTTTCATGATTTTCTAATATGTCTGGATGATTTTCTAAATTGAAGCAGATATCAAACATACAAACATTACTCATTACATGGTAAGTCGAACGATTGGCAACATCTAAAAAGTCCTATCAAGAGGACATACTGAACATGTGAAATTGTAAAGTCAAATTTCGGGCCGAGTTAGAAAATTAAATTTTGATTAGTAAACTTTCTTCTTTTATTCTTTAACATCTTTGTCGATGTCTCATGTTTAGAACCACCAAGATAATGAGAACCGTGAGAACTCCACCTTACGGATACTTTCTTTAAAAAATAACGACATATTTGGATTCGGCATTGAATTTTATGGTTAGATAACATATTTCTTGGTCCAAAAAGTATAAACTATTGACGGAAATCGAAGCGACTTTCATTTTATTAATTTTCATGCATCTGCTACTCATTTTCATTTAAATAACAATATTCATGCACCTAGAACTCGATTTCGTGCATCTAGCGCTCGTTATTTTCATGCACCTAGTACTCATTTTCATGCATGTAACAATTTTCATGCACCTAATATTCGTTTTAGTGCATCGATAGCCATTTTAGTATACTTAATTGTATTTTTTTACATTAAGTTTATTTATTGTTAATAAAATCGATAAATTTTGTTTAGGTATGCTAAAAAAATGTGTTTGAATAAACTAAACTAAAGGTTAATGATCCATCAAAACTTTCGGAACAAGATTTGATGATGATTTAGTAAGGGTTCTCACGGTTCTCATGACGTTGGTGGTTCTCACCGGATCCCGACCTTATATATATATATATATATATATATATATATATATATATATATATATATATATATATATATATAGAGAGAGAGAGAGAGAGAGAGAGAGAGAGAGAGAGAGAGAGAGAGAGAGAGAGAGAGAGAGAGAGAGAGAGAGAGAGAGAGAGTTTCTTCTAAGTCCTTACATCCATCGGTCCATAATGTCCTTATAAGGGCCTTTGGATGGAAGGGATGGAGGGATGGGATTTCATCTTGATGGAGGGCCATAAATCTCCCTCACTAATCTTGTACAACTCCATCCTAATTTGTATAACTCCATCCTCATTCTAATTCTCCCAACTCACTCACTCATTATTCACTCTCTCACACTTCTCTCATCCTTCTTTCTCTCTCATTTTTTCCTCTCATTCTCTCAAAACAAAAAAAAAACCAAATAAAACACAAACTAAAAAAAAACCAAAACACAAACAAAAAACCAATAAAATAAACCTCTCATCTCCCACCACCACCCCTCACCCGAAACCACCACCCACCTCCTCCCCCTACCTCTTTCCACTACACCACCACACTACGCCCACCACCGTCATCCTCCCCCCCATAAACGCCTCCTCCCAGCTCACATCCCTCCACCACGACCCTCCCTCAACCACCAGCGAACCAACAACAAGCAACAACAACACCACGACAACAACAACAACAACTCCACGACTCCCTCCTCCCTCTACCACCGCAACAACTCCACACCACAAACCACCAGACCCACCACCACCACCGAGAAACCCACACGACAAACCCACCTCACAAACCCACCAGATCTAAACCCACCCCCGACAAACCCAACCGACACCCTAAACCCGACACCCTAAACACCAGCAGCCACCCTCCCGCCGTCCTTCCTCCTCCTCCCGCACCTCCTGCCGCCAATACTCCCTCCGCCGTCCTTCCTTCCTTCCTCCTCCTTCCATTTTTTTTTGGTTTTGTTCTTTGTTTTTTTGTTTCTCTAATGCGTTTTTGTTTTTTTGGTTCTTTGTTTTTTGTTTTGTTTTTGTTTTTGTTCTTTGTTTATTGTTTTTTGTTTATTGTTCTTTGTTTTTTGTTTTATTTGTTTTATTTGTTTTATTTGTATTTTTGTTTTTTGTTTTATTTACGGTTTTTGTTAGATTTACGGGTTTTTTGTTAGATTTATGCATATAATTTGTTATTCTCATGAGTCATTCACCAACATTTTATTTTTGTATATAATTTGTTAATTTAATTTGTTTTTTTTTTTAATTATTGGTTAATTTTTTATTATTGTTATTGAAGTATTTTTATTGTACTTTTTTGACTTATTGGTTTTTTTAATATCATCTTCTTATGTGTTGTTTCAAATTTGATTTTTTGGACTAAAGTTATACATCTTGTCTATTAAAGTTATACACTGCGTGCATTAGAGTTATACACACGATATTTAAATTTGGTTTTTTTTATTGTTATTTGGTTTATTTCAGATTTCGGGTTTGGTTGGCTTGTTGGTTTTATTATTGTTATTTGGTTTTTTGTTTTTGTTATTATTTTTTTTTTTCATATTTTTCATATTTATTGTTTGATTTTTTTACTATTTACGACTACAGTTATACATTTTATGACTAAAGTTATACATTTTATGACCAAAGTTATACAAAAATTGGACTAAAGTTATACAAAAATTGGACTAAAGTTATACAAAAAATTGGACCAAAGTTATACAAAAATGAACCAAAGTTATACAAAAATGAACCAAAGTTGTACAAAAATGGACCAAAGTTATACAAAAATGGACTAAAGTTATACAAAAATTGGACAAAGTGATACAACAATGGACTAAAGTTATACAAAAATGAACCAAAGTTATACAAAAATGAACCAAAGTTATACAAAAATGGACTAAAGTTATACAAAAAATTGGACTAAAGTTATACAAAAATGAACCAAAGTTCTACAAATATGGACCAAAGTTATACAAAAATCGACCAGAGTTATACAAAAATGAACCAAAGTTATACAAAAATGAACCAAAGTTATACAAAAATATACTAAAGTTATACAAAAATTTGGACTAAAGTTATACAAAAAATTGGATAACTTTGGTGCATTTTTGTATAACTCTGGTGCATTTTTGTATAACTCTGGTCGATTTTTGTATAACTTTGGTTCATTTTTGTGTAACTTTGGTTCATTTTTGTATAACTTTGGTTCATTTTTTGTATAATTTTAGTCCAATTTTTTGTATAACTTTAGTCTTTTTTTGTATAACTTTGGTCTATTTTTGTATAACTTTGGTTCATTTTTGTATAACTTTGGTTCATTTTTGTATAACTCTGGTACATTTTTATATAACTCTGGTGCATTTTTGTATAAC
Source organism: Silene latifolia (assembly GCF_048544455.1). NCBI lineage: Eukaryota > Viridiplantae > Streptophyta > Magnoliopsida > Caryophyllales > Caryophyllaceae > Silene > Silene latifolia. Next base: position 39,106,895 of record NC_133532.1, on the reverse strand, counting down.
TCTGGTCCATTTTTGTATAACTTTGGTTCATTTTTGTATAACTTTGGTTGATTTTTTGTATAACTTTAGTCCAATTTTTTGTATAACTTTAGTCCAATTTTTGTATAACTTTAGTCTTTTTTTGTATAACTTTGGTCTATTTTTGTATAACTTTGGTTCATTTTTGTATAACTTTAGTCTATTATTGTCTTAGATGAAAAAAAAGTATCTCAGAAAAAAAAAACGAGATTTAAAACACGAAATCTTAAAACAAACGTATACCAAAAAGAGATTTAAGAAAATGAATAATAAATGAGAACTAACAAAATAAAAGACAACTAAAATAAAATAAAAGACAAAAAAAATAATGAATGGAAAAAACAACTCAAAACATACAAATTAACACAAAACGGAAAAAAAAAAAAAAAAAAAAAAACGAGATGAAAAAAAAAAAAAAAAAAAAAAAGTCGGCGGGTGAGGCGGCGGCGGTGGGGTGGCGGCGGCGGGTTGGTGGGTGGTTAGTTGGTGTCGGGTGGGGTGGTGGTGGGTGGTGGTGAATGAGGAAGAGAGGAATGAATGATTTATTTGAGTTTTTTGATTTATTTGGATTTTTTGGGTTTTTTATTTATTTGGATTTTTGGGTTTTTTTTTATTTATTTGGGTTTTTTTTTAGAGTTTGAGAGAAGAGAGAAATGAAATGTGTAAGATGAAAGAGAAATGGATGAGTGGAAAAGAAATATAAAGTAAATTAGTGATTAATTAGAGTGGATTAGTGAATGAGGAGAGAGATGGTGAGATTAGACATGAACACACTTTTTTGGGGTTGATCTCATCCCTCCATCTCCTTCCATCCAATGGCTCATAATAGAACTTATGGACTTTATATTTCTATGGACCTTAGTTGATCCCTTCTCTCTCTCTCTCTCTCTCTCTCTCTCTCTCTCTCTCTCTCTATATATATATATATATATATATATATATATATATATATATATATATACTCCCTCCATTCAACTCCTCAAGGCCATTATCTCTTTTGCACACTATTCACAAGCGGACATTCAACTTCAATTTTCTCTCGATACATAAGTGAAAATATATTCATGTGAGATCTTATTTGATTCGTCTTTAGGAGTATATTAAAAATATCTAACTTTTATAATTTTTGCAAATACGTAACTAAAGATATTTGCCGAGTAAAAGCCGCGTTGGCAAACGTGATAAAGCATAATGGCCTTGTGGAGTTGAATGGAGGGAGTATATAACTGGGTTGAAACGTTGTGGATACGCCACGTGTCAACCCAGCCTTAAATACACGTATTAATTACAGCTGAAATTAAATACAAACATAATAAATGCTGTATAAATCTCAGCAAAATATTAATTATAGTTTAATAAATTTTATTATAAAATTATATTAAATAATTACGGTGATTTGATTCCAAATTTACTAAAAAGTTATTTTGATAAAAATTCTAAAATGTAAATAATTACGTTCATTGTGAAAAATGTTTTCAATTGAGTATAATTTTTATTATATTTATTGAAATATTTATTTTGATATGTAGAGATGATTAAAGTGACTACCTCACGATGTTTTACATTTATGTAAAAAAATATTTTGAGAAAGTTATAAAATTTAGACTATTAAATCCATTAAGAAAAATATATTTGGAAGACTCATTGTATATATATTAAAAACACAACTTTAAAAAAACTACTAAGAGATAAGTTTTTATAGTCTGGGAATGAAAAAAATTATATTAGACAAATTGAATACATATGAGATTTTGATAGGTTTCAATAGTGTGATAATTGTTGGGAAATGTGTCCTCAACAATGGTGCGATCACATGATTTAAATATCATAATTAAATCTCATATTAAGAATACGTGAGGGATGATTCTTTATACAGTCGACTGACCGTCATTAATCGGTAATGATTAGCTAACTAGAGTTTGACATTACTGTCGTGTGACGGTGGTGGTCAGTTGATCCCTTTAGGTCACACCTATAGGATGAGGCCCAAATAGATATTTAATTAATTATATGTGATACGAATTAATTAATTCCTTAATTATGGGAGTGCAATTTTGCGTCTTATTTTAATGTGATTAAATAAGATTTAATTTAGAAATTAAGCGTTAATTTACTAAATTAGTTGAGGTATTATACAAGTTTTGAGGTAAAGGTAATTAGTTATTTAAAATTACAAAAAGTTGTAATTTTAACCAACTAGAAATTATGGGACCCATTATATGTTAATATAATGGTAGTATACTACTCAAAAAGTGGAGTGTATATTATATTATTAATTGTAATATTTAAGTGTTAAATGATTATATTAATAATTAAATATGTAAGATGGTTAAACATATGACTTATAAGCATTTGTGGGACAAATGACAAAAGGCAAAAATGGACCATACAAGGACCAATATTTCGGCCATCATAAGAGCACAATAGATGCTCTTTTGTCTTATGTTGATGTTGGTTATTGTGTGATTGTGACACATTATGCTAGCTCTAATCATGCCTACATCTTACACACCCTACCTACACTTTACAAACAAGTAAAAACAAAAGGCAAAAGATTCCTCCTTTGCCTAATGCCAACCGGTTTTGGCCTCTTTAAATGGGCAATGATTTTGCTCATTTTGTTCTCTCTAGCTTTTACTTGTTTTTCCTCTCAAGCTTTTCCTCACATGCAAATGTAACAAAACTCTCCATAAATACTAATACACATCATATATTACTTGAGATAGTAATACAAAATCATTAGTATAATTAAGGTAATATTTCTACTACATATCTAGTTAATATTAGTAGGAATTTTTGGGATTAATCTTGGGTGCAATTTATTGGAGTGGCTTCTATACTTGGAGTTTTAGGAGGATCATCCATCATATTTAGCTCAAGAACAAGTGAAGGAAGGTGATCTTACTTGTGCCCATTATTTCGAAACACCTTACAAAGTAAGGAACATTGTTTTTCTTATAAATCTCTCATTTTGTTATGCATGCACTAGATCTAAAGAACGAATAATTAACAAGTTAATTAGTTCACTATTAGAGGAGTCTAATAATAGGTATATGAACCTAACAATAACGATTATGTGTACGAGTGTGTATGTACATTGTGATAGCGAGTGCATTTAAATAATCAAAACAAAAGTAATGATTATTAAGTAATATAGTATTATAAACGACATGAAAAAGTAGAAAACACGTTACATTTTTATTTAATATTTTTAATTAAATATGTATAAGTCAAATATAAAATATTGATTATAATTAACCAAATACTCCGCATTAATTTTAGTTAAATATTTTATATGTTATCTTTTAAATACTTTGAAGTTAAACATCAAAAAATAATATTTGAGAAATTTCAACCTATTATATTTATAGGTAATAAATTCTTAACACTACAACGAAAACGCGGCATAGTGACGGTCATACCGACGGAAAAAACAAGCCGTCAGAAAACTCGGGATACTGACGGATTTTTGACGGAATTTCCGTCGTTATCAATTAATGACGGATTTCCCGTCACGAGTAATTGGCGCGTTGACAAAGTCAATGACGCTAAAAAACATGTGATGGAATATCCGTCAGTATTTCTAAAAAACTGACGGAAATTCCGTCATTGGCTGCCACACCCAACAAAGGCATGACATGACAATTTGTATGACAATTAGGAAAACCGACGGAAATTCCGTCGAACACAAAATCGACGGAATATCCGTCACATGTTTTATTTTTTTGAAAACAGGTGTGTGACAACCTGTCACAATAATTGACCCAGTGACGGAAATTCCGTCAGGATTTTGAAAAAACTGACGGAATTTCCGTCAGTATTCCAAATTATATGACGTGTAAAATTTATGTATTATTGGTCTGATAAAGTAGGCCTATGACGGAATTCCCGTCAGTTTTTTTGAAATACTGACGGAATTTCCGTCAGGAATCCTATTTAACTGACGGGATTTCCGTCAGTCATTCTTTTTATCTCAAACACGGGATCCATTCAATATCACTTTACCAATTTTCCCCAAATTACAAATCGCCAAACCCTCCTCCACCACCTTAAAACCCTACACCACCACCACCCTCCTCCACTTCCGGCGCCGCCGCCACCACCAACAACACCACCACGCCGTCGCCATCATTATAAGGTAATTTTTTGTGTTTCTCTTCTTTTCTCCTTTCTCTTTTTCCTTTTCCTTTAATTGTTTTTTTCTCCATAGCCTCCCGCCGCCACCCCTGCCGCCGCCCCTCCTGCCGCCGTCACCTTTCCTCTTTCTCATCCTTCTTTTTCATTGTTTTTCTTTGTGAAGCTAATTACGTATTTGTCTTTTAATTTTTTTTTTGTTTAATTATCTTAATTGAATTAGAATATTAGTTATTGTTTTAATTATTGTTGAATTATTGTTGATGTTGATGCGTGTTGACTTAGGATAGAAGCCAATTTTGTTTAAAAGTATGTTGTGACGGTTTTAATGTATGCATCTAATTTTTTTGTTAATTAGATTATTGTTAAATTTTGTGAAATGTTAATGTTTTTAAAATGATAATTAGACTAGATATGTAAATTGAAAAATTATTCATGTTAGTTTTTAAAATGATAATTAGACTAGATGATATGTAAAATGAAAAATAAATCATGTTAGTTTATGTTAATTGAAAAAGTAGTCATTGTTGTATGTTTAGTTTTTAATATTGTTAAAATTATTGTTCATATTGACCTAGTACCCGTTCAAAAATTACTCACTAGGAGTAATTTTTGAATAGTCCCCGTTTTGGGACTGTCTTTGTACGTTTTAAGTCACTTAGGTAGTAAACATGTGCTTGTGATTTGTTAATGAGAAAAGAGTTTGGTGACAATTCCTTTAATGTTCTCTAAATGCATATGTAGAGTAATTATTTATTCTACATTGTGTATTTGGAGAACGGATGAGAATTGCTGCCGAATTTTTTTTTCTCATTAATAAATCACAAGTACATGATTGCTAGTGACTTGAAACGTACATTGATGGGTTTAGGTTGGAGTGATAAGGACCCAATTCAAAGAAATACAATATTTATATTGGTTAAAATGTTAAATTATTGTGTATTATTCTTGATTTTGATTGTTGTTATGTGGACAGCGGGCCGCCCACGGGGGCGCTTGGTGTAGGTCGAAAACAAGCGTTTGCATTTTGTATGGAGTCGCCACCAATTTTTATGGGAAATTGGAACCGTTCGAATACCTCGTGTCGTGTCAGGACACAAAATAGTGACATGAACACTAAGCAATCGTTACCCTTAGCATTCTATGTCTAGAATGACTCTCGTGGATGCCAATGAACACGGGTGCTCACGGAGATCTGGAGTAAGGGGTGAGGGTACGTATTAGGAAGCTCTTTTGATCGAACACCTAATCCCGCCCGCCTCAATAGCGGCCTCTACTAATGATTAGGGAAGTTATTCGTACTTGATATATCGTCGATTATATGCATGCAATGCAACATCCAAGTTTTAATCCTAACATGTGAGAATTAATACTAAGTCGGTGAACAATTAATTTAGCATACAATTGGGTCGAAGTTGGATTTAATGTTGATTTACATGTGAAGGCATACAAGCAATAAAAGAAATACAATGATTATAAATTACAATAATGAAAATTACATTAATTACAATGGAACAGGCGATTTATGTCGAAAATACCTTTAAAACGGATAATTTGAGAAAAAGAAATAAAAGAAGGAATTACGAACAGAACAGAAGTGATAATACGATTAGTAGTAGATTAATACGTAAGCTAATTAAACTACGTCAAGGCGAAACGAGTTCGGGGACGAAATCATCCTCGAACAGCGCAAAGAGATCTGCGCCCTCTGAAGAGGCGCGGCTTGATTCTTGCGTCTGTTCCAAGGGTGAGTTCGGGCCGTGAAGCGAACAAATCGTTAATGTCGATTGGTGAATTTAATGATTGATTGGTAATATTTACTCGGATGAAAGTGATTAACAGGTTAATTACATGTGAATGATGGTCATAAAAGCGATAAACATGGATAGGACGAACCGGAAACGGATTATTTACATGAAATTATGATGAAAGCGAAGAACATTAATGAGTCCTCTATTGAAATAAGTCAATTAGACTCAATACGACGGATATACAACGAATATGCGACGAACATGCGAATAAACAGATTAAACTATATCAATGACGAATTCCAGAAACTCAATATGAACAAATTGAATCTCTAAAATCCGGGTTTGAATTCAATGACGAAAACCCGTAAATATCGGATTATTTAGGATTTAAGTCGGATTTATGATGAATTAAAACATGCTAATGATGAATGATTACAATACATGTGGATTATATACTATTACGACGAAATTAATGACGAAACAAGCAAAAGAAAGTTTTAAATACGAATTACGAGGACAAACGAAGAAGAAAGGAAGCGAGGAATCTGCGCGCCTCACGAAGAGGCGCAGCAAGAACTGCGCTCCTTCGAAGAGGCGCAGCAGTTGCTGCGTCCTTTCTCGACGGTTATTTACTGGAAATCCGCAAAAACAGATTTTAACAAAGGGTTTTAGAAATCGACTTTAACGGTATTTTCGACATAAACCTTACAATTGACAACGATAAAGTAAAATACAATAAATAAATAGGATCATACACCCTCAGACTTACATGTTGACGAAACGAGAAGGAATAAGATATCGATTAGTGAATGCTCGACGCGAATGCAAAGAGAGTGCCCTCGTAAGAGGAAAACGATTGATTAATTAAGTTGATTGAGTGTAGTTGGTCAAATTGGTCGGTCATGCAACGGAGAGGCTGGTACCCGGAAAGATCCGAGCTTACGTGGTCGAAAGTTCAAGCACGTAGGCGCCAGTAAGTAAGAACAAAGTCTAGAATGCAAAGGGAGAAGAGAAGGGCGGACACTCGCGTGAGAAATATGAGGAACGAAAGCTCCTATTTATACTAATCACACGACGGAATTAGGGTTTCAGAGACTCTTTGGAAGTGAATCTCGGAAAGATATGAAAAAGATACGTAAAACATGCAGAAAAGGGCCTGGGAAGAGGCGCAGCAGCCACTGCGTCTCTTGGAAGAGGCGCAGCGCCTGCTGCGTCTGTTCCCAGGAGGTTTCCTCCTGCTGAAGAAAGATTTCCGCGTTTGAGTTATGGTAGGACGGAAATAACTCGAATATCTTATGAATATTACGGGATATTATTTGCCAAAAGATAAAATTTGTGAAATATGGAATAGAAATATCCGTAACATTCCAGAACATTCTGACTCGGGATTTAACAGTTATCAGAAAATGGAGACGGTTTTTGACCCGGACTCCGAATGTACTCTAATTACTGCCAAAACGACCGTATCGGGACGTAGATGACAACTAAGAGGTAGACATTTAATATTTGAGCAATCACTTGACGATAATCTTACGAACTGTCACAAATCGTTCCGCGTATCAAACATGCGGCCCAATCATCACCGGGTGGCTTGCGGGAGGTGCAGAAATGAGGTATCTACAGAGCCCCCACTTTGACTGAGGCTTGGACAAGGCGAAAGTCAAAGTATAGCCATCAGGTCAATCGAAGATTACAACCTGACGACTATGGCGACGCGAGGCGGCTCAAGGGGTCTGAGCCAAGGACCTGTCGTCGGGAACATTTTAGAGTCTGTCGACTATCGGGGAGGGTCGTTTAAAGTCCATTAGACTACGTAAGGAAGCTCGCCAGCCATAAGAAGAGACCATACCTGAGACTTCTTCTCGAGATGCTTCCGGAGAATGACACCTTTGCCGAACTCCGTGAGGAATAAATATCGAAAGCAGCAGGACGTCGGTAGAAACTGCTGGGGAATCCGCTTGCGTCGGTCTCAAGCGAACTCTGGCAAAAACTTGAGGTTGAATCGGCTTGCGTCGGTCTCAAGCGAACTCTTGTTGGGGAATATATTGACGATTAGGAACATCTTGATCGCCATGGAAGAAATCTTGAGTGAGCAATACTGCAAAATATCACTTGCTGGGACAAATATTTTGACGACCTAGGAACATCTTGATCGTCATGGAAGAAATCTTGAGTGAGCAATACTGCAAAATACTGCTGCGTTGGGGACAAATGCGAGTCGGAACGAAAGAAAATCGTCGAATGGGCCCAGAGATTAAAATAACTTTGTGGAAGAGGCGCACCAAAGATGGGCCCACAAATAACGAACTTATAACGAATTTTTGAAAATCCGTATGGAGGGAACAAAAGGAAGAGGCGCAACAAGAGCTGCGTCTCTTGGAAGAGGCGCAGCGCCTGCTGCGTCTTTTCCCCAATTTGGCTTTCCTGCCTAAAAACGCGAAAATCAGAGGCATTTGTTTCATTATTTCGAAACACAATTCACACGATTTCTCTCTCAAATCTTCACCATTTCCGCCAAGTTTTGATTCAAAAGCTTGCTTTAAACATGACTAATCGAGGTATGTGTCTTGATCTTGCATTAATCTTCTACATTCGTTGCATTTTGAGCCGCGAAAATTAGGGTTTTCGACCCTTTTGATCGAAAATTTGGGGCTTTTCCCCCGAACGGACTTGCCTTGCCAAATTGATGTTAGAAATGGATAGTAGGTAGTGTTAGGAACACAACCATGCATTCGCTTCGAATTTTCATCAAGTTTTGAGCCTTTGAATGAATTTTGAGACGGTTTTACAGCTGAACCGTAATTTGCTTCGAAAATAGCCTTAGGATTGCCCATTGGCGATGAAATTTGATATTTGGGATCCTTGAACGATGGGTAAACTTCCTACCATCTCAGAATTTTGGTTTGTGACAACTTTTTCAGGACACCTTTCTAGGGCATAATCACCGTTATAGCGAAATGCTGCCGAATTTCCGACTCGAACCCAGAACTAGGCTTCGAATTGGACTTGACTTGACCCAATTTATCGCATGAGTGATCGGGTTGGTGGGAACGTGGCCAAGGATGGCACGGGAGGAGTAGTTTCAGGGCTTTGAAGGCTCGAAAACCCCTTACCAAAGGCTTGTCGTCGTATGACGCGGCCTGAATTTGCTTTAATGTTGCAGGTGATGAGGCTTCTACTTCTGGGAGAGCTCCCATGGAGATAGATGCCGCTATTGTTGAGGAGGCTTTAGAGCAGGCCTTTACTGCTGCGGTGATGGCGGCTGGAGACGAGGCTCATGAGGAGGAGGCCGTCGAGGAGGAGGAGGCCCCGAGACGGGCCAACGTCGGGCGAGGAGGTCGTCAGCTGAGAGGAGCTCCTGCGTGGGCTGAGACTTGGGAGAGCAGGCACCTCGTGTGGGCTGCAGAGGGTCACCTGTCCTACAGGACGGTGAAGAGCTTGGTAAATAAGAATTCACTACTCATTATTCATCCTCTTTCATTCTTTTTCGTCCAAATTTCTTTCAAATTTCATTCAAAACTAAAGATAGCTTTGTTTCAAATCATAATAGGAGGCCGGGAACATCAGGTCGTTCTCGGGTTACACGACAAATGATGGAGCACTACGAGCATTTGTCGGCGGAGGAGAGAGGGCCATGATCGAGCGTGGAGCGTTCGGTCCTCGGTTCAGTGTCCGAGGGATATCGTGAAGAGGAAGTTGCGGGCTAACCTTAGCCTGGTCCGCGCTTTCTTGGACCGATTTTGGGACACGACTTCCACGTTTCACCTACCTTTTGGTGAGGTGGGTGTCACTCGGAGGATTACGGCATGATTTCCGTCCGCCGTGTGGGGCCGAGGAGATGGTGTGGCCGAGACCGCCATGAGGGCGGACTCGGCCGAGGCGAGGGGATTGATCGGTGGAACTTGTCGCCGAAGGTCTGTTGCGATCTTGGTTTGGTACCCAGACTTACGTTCGAGACTACTTTGCGGGAAGACCCCGGCCGGTGACGATTGATGGGAGGGAGACGGCTCCTCCTCCTCTGTCAACCGAGCAAAGTGCTCGTGCCTCGTGGCTTTGGTGGTTTCGTCTTCGATTTACCTCGGAGACAAGGGCGAGAGGTCACGACGAAGCTCCTTCCCTTTCTTTCTGACCTGAGTTCCCTAGGGCGTTGGGACTGGGTCACTGCTGGTTTTGCGGTCCTCATCCGCTTCATGAGGGCCATGGTTCGTCCGGAGTTGATGGAGAAGGGGACTTCTCCGGGCGCTGTCGGACCTGGGCTACTGTTGGAGGTATGAACCTTCCTTTAGACCAAAGTAAATTCCTTTCTTTATCAAATCACGAAAGATCGTCATTGATTATTCTGTTTTACAGGCGTGGGTGTACTCCTACTTTCCGGGCCTCGCGCCCAAGAGGACGGAGCCGTTGGAGAGGGCCTATCCCGTGGTGAGGGATTGGGTCATGTGTCGGACGAAGAGCAAGCGTTCTTCTCACAATGTCTACCGGCGGGACCAGAACGCTCTTGGTGACCGAAAGCAAAGATAAGTATCGCATTTGTATTCATTTACTCTTCTTATACTTTGCTTTTAATTGGTCATAGGGATGATCTCGTGCTTTTATATTGTCGCAAAGGGGTGCCCAGGACCTTGGGCGGAGTACGCAGGAGCGCCCCCTTTCGTTGCTGAGGTCCTTCGACCTAGGAGCCCGAGTCGGCTGCTGTTGAGGACGTCGATGGGTCCTGTGTGGTACTTGGGCGAGCGGTTGGCTCGTCAGTGCTCTCGGGACGCGTTGACGGTTCCCGTCGATCCTCCCAGGACGATGTTTAGGGAGCCTTCGAGGCCGAGAGGGAGGCGGACTTGGCCGGTGCCGGTGGCGACGACCTTCTTCTCGCTCGGCGAGGACTACTCGGCGTTCCTTTACGGGAGACTGGCGTATTGGCCGGTAGTGGTGAGTGTCTTTTACTTTTTTCTTGATTTGATTCCGAGAATTACGACGAAGGATCATCGATTAATGAGAGCCATTTGTCTTTGCAGGAGGTTGAGGCGGCGGGCATCGAGCCCCCAGAGTACCCCGAGACCCTCGAGTACACTGACGCGACCGGGAGGACGACGATCTCCGAGTTGCGTGACTTTGACGTAGCTGTGACGGATGCTGGCTTAGATGACTGGCAGCATCTGATTCGGAGGGTAAGCCTCCAACTTGTATGATTTTTGTGTAAGAACACATTTGATTGAGTTTGCTCAATTTGCTGAGATTTTTTTTTTTTTTTTTTTGATAATGCAGGTCGCGCCGTCCCGGTTCGTGGCGCTATGGAGGGTGGCCAACCGGCTGCGAGCTACTGCCATCGAGGCACTCGTCGGTGGTCGAGGTCGTCAGGTATGAACCTTATTTGATTTTTTTGATTTTGATTTTCGATCTTGCTTGAATTGATTGACATGAGCCAATTTGTTGCTATTTACAGGGTGACCGTGAGCTGGGGCGAGAGTTGACCCAGTCTCGGGAGGAGACGGCTCGCTTGCTGAGGGAGCTCGAGGTTCGGGATGCCGAGATCACCGTTCTGGTGGCAAGAGTTGCCGAGTTGGAGGGCGCCCAGCAGTAGTTTTGTGTAGTTTTGTAGACTTGTACATTTGGACATCTGATTTTGAAACATTTTTGGACTCTGTTTGGGGCGCAAGCCCCAAGTTTGCTTGGACTTTTGGACTTCCCCCAGTTTGCTTGTACATTTGCTCTGTTTGGTGTATATACGGTGGCCTGAGTGCCTTTCCTGCTGGGTTGTGTTGCTTGTACCTGCAGGTTAGTTCTTGAACAGGTTTGGTAGATAACGGTTTGCGCCGTCATGCTGCCGAAATTTACATAGAAATTACGCAAAACATACATTTTATATACATAAGGCCTTTAATCAGCGCAAAATGAGACGCAAAAGAACACGAGGAAAAGCAAAAAATTTGCCGGAAACGCAAAAGAACACGAGGAAAAGCAAAAAATTTGCCGGAAATGACCGGACGGTAGGGAGGGTTACCCCCTAAAAAAAAAGAAAAAAGAAATCTGTAAGTTAGAGATGTGGAATTGAAATTAGGAAAATAAAAATAATAACAAAAAAAGTAAATGAATTATAATGGAAATTATGTCCTAAAATGGGGAATTAAAAATGAAAATGAAATGTATTTCCTAAAATGAAAATGTGCACATGTGGTAAAATGGCGAACTGTCGATGTCGTCTCGAAATGCGTGCCCGCGAAAATAGGAAACTTGAAACATGGTAAACTGCTCGTATTTACCAAAATAAAATCCCGTAGGAATAGGAAATTATTCGTTATAGAATTAGGAAAGATCCAAACGCGAAATCACGAAGTGAGATCGGGAAGAGGCGCGGATGAGTCGCGTCCCTCTCAAGAGGCGCAGCGAGTCTTTGGGCCCGTTCCCAAAGTCCGTTACGGCGGATTTTTGGAAACAGCAATTAGTATAAATAGAAGCGTCGACGGGGCGTTAATTCACACAATTCTTCCGTCTCCTCCTCGTCTATTCACATAAAACTCTCAAAATAAATCTTCAAGAGAAAATTGTCATTATGAATACTTTGGAGATCCGCTTGAAGGAATGGACCAACGAGTTTTCGAATATGGAGAAGCACGACATGGGTGCTTATAACCTTGGGTCTTTGTTGAGTTTGAAACTCATTAAGGTAGTAAAACCATTCTTGGATGCTTGCCTTGACTATTGGGACCCGAATTATCATGTTTTCGCGTTCCCGGGAGGTGATATTTGCCCATTTCCTGAAGAAATTGCTGCTATTGGTGGGTGGGACCCCGAACATTTACCTGCCATCCCTTCTACTTCACAAGGGTACAAGAGCAAATTCAGAGACTTGCTTGGACTGACTAGACTTGAGGTGGATCGTCTAGTTACCCCGAAAGGGGTGAGGATGTTGGATTTTATAGACCGATTCATCAACACGGCCGACCCTACTGTTTCTCATGTTGCTAGGAGGAGGGCATTTGGCTTTTGTTTGCTGCACGTGTACGTCTTCCAGGGACACGTTGACGAAGACTTGAGAGGTAATCCCTGTCTTTTGAGCCTTATTGAGCAAATGGAGCTGCGCAGGAGCCCAGCTTGCTTATGCTTAGGAGAGATCATTTTGGGTTTGGATAATAGGAAATCCAACCGCGATCTGCCGTTCTTGGGGAGTCCCGTCATTTTGCAGGTAAAAGACATCATCTTCTTTTCTTCTTCTTCTTTTTTTTTTTTTTTTTTTTTTTTTTCCGATGTCTAATACCTGCTTTTGGTAGGTTTGGCTTATGGAACGGCTCCGATTGATCGAGCCCCCAGTTCATGCACTTTCCTATCATTCCCGTTCGATTGCGATGAGGACGCGGTTGTACATGGTGGACTTCACTCGGGTCTGCGATTATTGGAAGAACAAGCTGAAGAATGATGATGGTCCGTTGATTAGGTGGGTTGTACCGTGGTGGCACCTCAAGTCTATCACTGGAGTATCTTCCTTGGATCCCACTAGGTCCGTGCGCATTCCGGGATTGGAGTTTATGGTATGCATTTTTTCGGAAAGATTGATGAGGCAAGTTGGGTTGAAGCAGACGATCCCTAGGCTTGATACCGTCCTGCAGACTGCTATGGCGCTTACTACAGAGAGCCGAAGGGAGTGGGCCATTAAATGGGCCCAAAGAAACATGTGGTTCTTGAGCTTCTCCGCCAATGCTTTGTGGGTGTCGGACTCTTATCTGAGGTGGAGAAAGGCTGCGACTCCGGAAGAGCGCGAGAGACTGAGGAAACGCGAGCCTGTTGATTACAAGGTGTGCGAGGGAGAGAAAGAGAAGGAGAAGCATCTGACAGAGGGAGAAGAAGAAGCCGGATTTCAAGTCATTCATCCTTCAAAGAAATCAAAGACTACTCCTGTTGCGGAAATGGTGGTTGGCAAGAATGGCAGAGTCAGGCCTCGAGAAAGACCGTTGGTGATTAGGTCTGAAGTGGTGCAAGAGCGCCCGGCTCGAGGTCGTGACAAGAAATATGACAAGGGCAAGGGGAAGATGGAGGAATAGCCCGAGTCTTTATTTATTATTTGATTATTATTATTATTATTATTGTTGTTGTAATAAAAAGGAGGGATTTTTAGAATCCTAGCCTATTCTATTTTTATTATGTAACGTACTACTATTATTAGAAAGTGAATGAAATAAAAAAGGTTAAATGGTTATGAAACCGTTGAGATTTTCCACTTATTATTCTTGTCGAATTTCAAATGCAATGCAAATGTCCTTCTATTTACATTTTTAGATATAATGGGTTGAATCCCGTGAAGGATTGCCTACGTATTCACTTAAAAAGCGAAATCAAATCCTTGCGCGTAGTTCGAGTAAATGTAAAAGAATAATTGTTCGAAGCAAGAGCTTGTAATGAACATAGAAAATAAGCATGAGCTTTTGCTTACTCTGGAGGTGCGAATTTAGTTTGTTTGATGATATGAGGATGACAAACTTGTCAAAATGCAAGAGCACAGTGACATTTAGCTTATTTCAGCTTGGCCAGGGGCCGTTTATTTAGTGTCACAAGAGCGACACATGGGTTTACGCGAGGCGCGTTTTTGTCCTATTCTAGGCATAGTACCGTTTCAATTGGTCAAGGTTTGTGGGGTTTGAAAACTCATTCCCATCTAGGTCTGTGATTCTAACCGCACCCCCCGGGGGTATGAATTTGACTAGAAATGGTCCGGCCCAGATTAGGTTTGAATTTTCCCGTGGGTCGATTGTAAAAGAGCTCTAACCGATTTGAGTACTAAGTCTCCTTCTTTGATGTTTCTTGGCCTAACCCTTTTGTTGAAAGCTCGTTTGATACGTGCTTGATATGTTTGGACATTATGTAAGGCCCGTAGCCTACGTTCATCCAGGAGGATGAGTTCTTTATACCTATCCCTCTTCCAATCGGCCTCCGGGATTTGACTTTCTAGTAGAATACGCAAGGATGGTATCTCTAGCTCGACCGGTTGTACAGCTTCCATTCCGTAGGTCAAATAGAAAGGAGTAGCCCCGGGGCGTCCCGATCTGAAATACGGTACCCCATAAGGCGAAAGGTATCTTGCTTGGCCAATCTCTATAGTTGTCAATCATTTTCTTGAGAATTGTGACAACATTCTTGTTTGCTGCCTCTACCGCGCCGTTAGTCTGTGGTCTATAGGGCGAAGAGTGGTGATGCTTAATCTTGTATTTGGCTAGCAATTGCTCGGTTTCAGCTTGGAAGTGTGACCCATTATCGCTAATGATCTCATGTGGGCAACCATATCGACAGATGATGTTATTTTGTATGAATTTGGCCACATTTTTGGCCGTAAGACCGGTGTAGGAAGCCGCTTCTACCCATTTGGTGAAATAGTCAATCGCCACTAGAATGAAACAGTGACCTCCTGTTCCTACTGGGTTATTTTCCGATTATGTCAATTCCCCATGCAGAGAATGGCCAAGGAGATGTCATCGTGTAGAGCAACGAAGGAGGGACATGTTGTACATTCCCGAAGATTTGACAATTATGGCAATGTCTCACGTATTTGATGCAATCGGATTCCATTGTGGTCCAATAATATCCCAAACGTGTGATTTTCTTTGCCATCATGGGCCCACTCATGTGAGGACCGCATTCTCCGTCGTGGACTTCTTCCATCACCTTTCGTGCCTGTGAATGATCAAGGCATCGTAGGACTACACCAAGAGGTGTTCTTTTGTATAATTCTCCTTGCATCAGAAGGTATTGGGAAGCTAATAGGCGTATAGCACGTTGTCCCCTTTTGTCCATATCCGGTGGATAGGTACCATTAAGTTTGAAATTCAGGATTGCTTGGAACCAGGGCTCTTGTGCGATTTCCTCTTCATCGGTGATTTGATGGACATAAGCCGGCTCTGACCGTCGTTCGATACACAAAGGCATTTCTATCATGTGATCTGGCATATTTATCAAAGATGCAAGTTTCGCAAGAGCGTCTGCAAATTGATTTTCCTCCCGAGGTAGGTATAGGTATGTTACGTGATCAAAGAATTGAGCAACTTTGTCTATCCTAGCCTGATAGGGTGCGAGGCTTTCGCTTCGGATTTTCCAGGATCCTGTAACTTGGTTGATGATCAGTGATGAGTCCCCATGTACTCGGAGGTTTTTAATGCCTAAGCTTACTGCCGCTTGTACTTTAGAGCCCATTCTGTTCTCATTCGTCGAAGCTTCTGTTTTACAGGTTTGAAACCTGGCTTAATCGGAATCCTATGTTCGGCGATATCCCTGTCGATCCCTGGCATGTCTTTGTAGGACCAAGCGAAAACGTCTTTGAATTCATTTAGGAGGTCTATGAAATCGGCCCTTTCGGTAGAGCTCAAGGTAGTCCCTATCCTAAGTTCTTTGGGTTCTAGTTCGGTTCCAACATTGATGGGTTCGGTGTCCTCTATTACTGGTCCCCCTTCCCCTTCCTGTAGTATTTCTTTGGCTACGTAGGGAGGTAGTTCGATTGAGTCTGGGTCTTGGTCATCCTCAGTATCATCGTAAACAGAATTGCACTCAAGATAACACAAAGAGTAAGCAGAACCTGATTTATTCATATTAAGATTTGAGTAAAGTTGAAACAAAGAAGCCAACTGATCCATGGTCAGTGGTGGCAAAGGGACATGGTGGGGCATTTCCCGAACTACCGTGACTACTCGAGGCTAAGCTAGGAGAAACGAAGGGAGTGGGGATGACAACAGGAGTAGATTCTCTAATGACTTCTCTAGACTCCGACTCTGACTCCGACTCCGACTCCGACTCGAACTCGTCGTCTTCTGGTTCTCCTTTGAACATCTCTCCTTCTCCAGTGGTGAGCTTGAAGAGTCTTCCTTGGTTGTTGGTCCATCATTTCTGCTGCTTTGTGTCGGCTTCTGTGATCAACGCGGTGGGGTTGAAGCGATCGTCCTGAAGTATCATAGTAATGATCTCATCCTGCGCGGCCCTAATGAATCGATCTTCTCCAAACAATAGGCTAACAACTTGTTCGTCGAAGCAAGGTGCTTGACGGGTTTTGACGGTAGGAACCCTTTCTGGAGGAATGAAGTAGCAATCGTGAAAGATCTCGATTCCGGCTAACTTCCTCTCAAGGTAATGCCAAGGTTCGGGAAATCCATGAAAGAGTTCTGAACTTCCTTCTTGAACAAAGTATCCGTTTAAAGTAGGGAGATATGGCCTCATTTGGACTCCTACGTGCTTGCGATTTTGGACTTGGGCGAGCATTTCGAGAACTTCTTCTTTTGTGGGTTTGTACCCTAGTCCAAGTGGTATCCTTGTCGAGTTGCCTTCCTTGTATGGTGCGAAGGTATTCTTCCGAATTGGGTTCAAAGGCATTCCAGGGAAGTATCCCTGGGATTTGAGTATGTGGTTGACCACCAAGTTAGAGTAGGGATTATAGTATAAGGGTGCCAACTCACTTTCTATAACGCTTACACTTTGGAAGCCCCCAAGTTCATATACGGGATCCGCAAGGAGTTGATTGTTTGATTGCTTCTCGATTATTGCCTTGATGGGTGACGAAGTGATCGTCACAACTTTGCCATTTAGTGGGATCTTGATCTTTTGATGAAGGGTGGATGTTACCGCAT
This sequence comes from Silene latifolia, assembly GCF_048544455.1. Lineage (NCBI taxonomy): Eukaryota > Viridiplantae > Streptophyta > Magnoliopsida > Caryophyllales > Caryophyllaceae > Silene > Silene latifolia. The sequence goes on along the minus strand of NC_133532.1, from coordinate 39,089,401 downwards.
CCAAGGCCTTCCCAGAAGTATGTTGAATGAAGCTTCAATGTCCACTATTTGGAAGTTAACCTTTCGTTCAATCGGCCCCGTGGCTATGGTTAGGTTAGCGAGTCCTACCACTTTTCGTCGCGTACCGTCGTATGCACGAACACCTTGATTTGTAGGAGTCCAATCCGACTCTTTCATGCCTAGTTTGTATGCCGTTTTGAGGGGTATGACGTTGACTGCGGAGCCATCATCCACCAAGGTCATTGGCACATTCTTCTTTAGTCAAATGACAGTGATGTATAGAGCAAGGTTGTGACTAGCGCCAAAAGGTGGCAAGTCTTCATCCGAGAAAGTAATAGAATTACTTAGCTTAGGTGATTCTTGGAAGACCAAGTTGACTACATCTTCAGGAGTGGAGTTATGTGCCACATTCAATTTGGCCAAAGCTTGCAGTAAAGCTTGGCGATGTGGAAATGAGCTTGCCACTAGTTGCCAGACTGAAAGATCAGCCTTGGTCTTCTGTAGTTGCTTGAGCAAATGATCAGTGGGGTCATCTTCGTTGTCATTTGGTGTGATGATGTTGGTTGGACCGTTTTGAGTAGTGCTTTGATATGGGCGACCCGAACGAGTTAGGTGATCCACATCTTGGTCTTCACCATTTTGGACTATTTCTTTGAATAGGGAGTTTTCAATGAGATATTCGTCCTCATCATCATCGGCCCAAACCCCATTAACTGCAGCTAGTTCCCTCATTCTCATGATATCACCTTCTAGTCGTATGATTTGATCGACTAGTTTATCGACCACGGTGACTACTTCTTGCATAGTGGCATTTTGAGAGAAGATCAATGGTACACGTTCTTTAGGTATTGCGTTGGGATTGCGCAAGGTCGTTACCATGTTTTCTAGTTCCCATACTTGTCTATCTACACTCCTTGCCCATGTGATGAAGTCGGAAATGGTAGGGGAGATAGTAGAGTAGAGCCTTTCTTTCTCAATTGCATGAATTTCATTTTCGGTGGGAGAAATGAGGTGTGAGCAATCTAAGGTAGATTCGTCACTTGTAATCACTAGAACTCCAAGAGGATTCTGAGTGTTGTTGGGCTTACCTCCTGGTGGAATTGGAAGTCGACCATCTTCAATCATATCTTGAAGCACGTGTTTCAACTTGTAGCATTTTTCTGTGTCGTGCCCATTGCCCCTATGGTACTCACAGTATGAATTTTCATCCCAAAACTTGGACTTCCTTTCGGGTTCGGGAGTAGGTCCAATGGGTTGGAGTTTACCTTGCTTCATTAGCCTTTTTAGAGCGTTGGAGTACGTATCCCCAAGGTTTGTGAATTTCCTTGGTGGGGTAGTTTTCTTGGATGGCTCGAGAAGGTTAACTTCGTCGGTCTTGCTAGTAGAGCCGTATGAACGACTTGTGGACCCTTGATATCCTCGACTTACCGTTTTGGACAAGAGTCCTTTACGGATGTCATCTTCAATCCGTGTCCCTAATACGGTTAAGTCCTTGAAAGTCTTGATGTTTTGATATCTCAAATGGTTGGCATATATGGGCTTGAGATTATCCACAAACTTTTCCACGAGAGTAGCCTCATCCGGGCGTTCAACTAGTTGAGTACTAGTTTTCCTCCACCTACTTAGAAAGTCGGTGAATCCTTCTTTGTCATTTTGGGTAAGAACCTCTAGAGTACGCATGTTGACTTGGATCTCGGCATTATCCGCATATTGTTTAGAGAACTCGATTGCGGCGTCTTCCCAAGTAGCGACTTTCTTGTGATCTAAAGTGTAGAACCATTGCTTCGGGATGGTGTCAAGAGATGAAGGAAAGATCCTTAAGAACATCTCGGGTTTGATGCCTTTGATAGACATGTAATCCTTGAAGGCACGGATGTGATTCAAAGGGTTCTCATGCCCCTTGAACTTAGGGATATCCGTCATGCTAAAGTTGGTTGGCAATTTGGAATTGACGGCTTCATACTTGCGATTGTTTTCCCTATAAATGTCATCCCCTTAAGGTACATCAATTGCTCCTCTAGGTATTGGAGTCTTTTCTCAGTGCATCATCCCCATGAGAGGATTCTCATCCCTAGACTCGTCATCGGAATTACGTAGCACTTCACTTTTAAGGGGAGGCAACTTTCCCTCTACGTCATAGATACGGCTTTCGATGTGATCAAGGCGGTCGTAGGTTTGCTCTTGGGTAACTTGCATTTGGGATAGCGCAACTAGGATTCGATCATTACTATCTTGAATTTGCTGGAGATTCATTTCATCACTTGATCCGGGCATTTTGGAAACTGGATAAGAGATCAGCGACGAATCAAAACACGATCGACCATTCTATCACACTTGCTAAAAGAGGAAATGTTTTGACTCGTGAAGTGGGTGTGTGCCACTTGTGTTGAGTGAGTTTTGAAGAAAGACAAGGTCTTTGAAAATGTGTGTCCTAGTCAACTGTAGTGTAGTTGTAGGAGTGGACTCGAAGTGAGGTTTTGAAATGGGCTTGCGGCCCGAATTTTGACTCGACAAACGGACAGAGTTTTGACCGGATTTTGCGCTAATTGAAGGCCTTTTTTTTTTCGAAATTTTGTTTTGAAATTGGGTTTTGATTTTTGAAAATTCGTCATGATTTTGTTTAGAAATGGTGATCACGTAGGGTTTACACATTTATACGAGCATTATAACGGTATGCTGAGTGCATTTAAAAGGGTTTTGGTTTAAAGGGTGGGTTACCATACCGAACCATCAAACCCGAAGTCTGTGGAGAGGCTCGTGCCAAACAAGAGTAAGGCCGATTCCTAGTCCATTTCCTCAAGTAGTGAAGGCCCTTGATACAAACAAGAGTAAGCATCATGGTATGGATGACGTCAATCGCTATCCATCCTTAGGCCCAAATAAGAATTAGGACCGTTTAGACGGGACGATTGGTCGAATGGGTTGGATCGGGCCTAGGAAGGCCGAATAAAACAGTCTAGGAAGACCGAGTTATGAAAACTGACAATTGTTTTGTACAAACTTATTCCCTAACCTTGTTCAAGTTTCACCCTTAGCTACACGTAAGTGTATATCCCAATGAGTCGCCAAACCGTGGACAGGGGCCGCCCACGGGGCGCTTGGTGTAGGTCGAAAACAAGCGTTTGCATTTTGTATGGAGTCGCCACCAATTTTTATGGGAAATTGGAACCGTTCGAATACCTCGTGTCATGTCAGGACACAAAGTAGTGACATGAACACTAAGCAATCGTTACCCTTAGCATTCTATGTCTAGAATGACTCTCGTGGATGCCAATGAACACGGGTGCTCACGGAGATCTGGAGTAAGGGGTGAGGGTACGTATTAGGAAGCTCTTTTGATCGAACACCTAATCCCGCCCGCCTCGATAGCGGCCTCTACTAATGATTAGGGAAGTTATTCGTACTTGATATATCGTCGGTTATATGCATGCAATGCAACATCCAAGTTTTAATCCTAACATGTGAGAATTAATACTAAGTCGGTGAACAATTAATTTAGCATACAATTGGGTCGAAGTTGGATTTAATGTTGATTTACATGTGAAGGCATACAAGCAATTAAAGAAATACAATGATTATAAATTACAATAATGAAAATTACATTAATTACAATGGAACAGGCGATTTATGTCGAAAATACCTTTAAAACGGATAATTTGAGAAAAAGAAATAAAAGAAGGAATTACGAACAGAACAGAAGTGATAATACGATTAGTAGTAGATTAATACGTAAGCTAATTAAACTACGTCAAGGCAGAAACGGAGTTCAGGGACAGAAATCATCCTGGAACAGGCGCAGCAGATCGCGCCCTGAAGAGGCGCAGGCGATTCTTTGCGTCTGTTTCCAAGGGTGAGTTCTGGCCGTGAAGCGAACGCAAATCGTTAATGTCGATTGGTGAATTTAATGATTGATTGGTAATATTTACTCGGATGAAAGTGATTAACAGGTTAATTACATGTGAATGATGGTCATAAAAGCGATAAACATGGATAGGACGAACCGGAAACGGATTATTTACATGAAATTATGATGAAAGCGAAGAACATTAATGAGTCCTCTATTGAAATAAGTCAATTAGACTCAATACGACAGATATACAACAAATATGCGACGAACATGCGAATAAACAGATTAAACTATATCAATGACGAATTCCAGAAACTCAATATGAACAAATTGAATCTCTAAAATCCGGGTTTGAATTCAATGACGAAAACCCGTAAATATCGGATTATTTAGGATTTAAGTCGGATTTATGATGAATTAAAACATGCTAATGATGAATGATTACAATACATGTGGATTATATACTATTACGACGCAGAATTAACAGACGAAACAAGCAAAAGAAAGATTTAAATACGAATTACTGAGGACAAACGAAGAAGAAAAGAAGCAGGAACTGTGGCAGCCATGCAAAGAAGGGCCTGGGATAAGGCGCAGCAGCCACTGCGTCCCTTGGAAGAGGCGCAGCACCTGCTGCGTCTATTCCCAGGAGGTTTCCTCCTGCTGAAGAAAGATTTCCGCGTTTGAGTTATGGTAGGACGGAAATAACTCGAATATCTTATGAATATTACGGGATATTATTTGCCAAAAGATAAAATTTGTGAAATATGGAATAGAAATATCCGGAACATTCCAGAACATTCTGACTCGGGATTTAACAGTTATCAGAAAATGGAGACGGTTTTTGACCCGGACTCCGAATGTACTCTAATTACTGCCAAAACGACCGTATCGGGACGTAGATGACAACTAAGAGGTAGACATTTAATATTTGAGCAATCACTTGACGATAATCTTACGAACTGTCACAAATCGTTCCGCGTATCAAACATGCGGCCCAATCATCACCGGGTGGCTTGCGGGAGGTGCAGAAATGAGGTATCTACATGTTAGGTTATTTTTTAATGACATATATAAATGTGTAGATACATAATAACATGAAAAGATTAGAACGGCAATGGATGTATGAAAGATAAGACAAAAAAAAGAAACCCAAGAAAGCATTTGCAGAGGGGGTGAAAGAGTTTATTAAATTCGCGGAAGGAAGTAGTGAGTACAAGAATTTAGGTGAAATGAGGTGTCCGTGTAAGAAATGCAAAAACCTAGGTTTTAAAAGGAAAGCAGATGTTTAAATTCATCTTTGGTCGTATGGTTTCGCCGATAATTATTACGTATGGACATATCACGGTGAGAAACTACCTAGTACAAATGCTAGTGAGAATCCTTACCGTGAGTTCGTGGAAAATGCATTGCGTGATACTGTTGACCAAATTTTGGAGGATCGACTTAATCCTGATGACCTTAACGATGAAGAAGTGCGTTATGAAACCCCGAACCCCCAAGTTTCTTCGTTCTTTAAAATGTTAGAGCAAGCCGAACAACCGGTGTTTGAGGGAAGTGATATGAGTTTGTTGCAAGCAGCTGCTAGGTTGTTATCACTTAAATGTGAGAACAACATATCTCTTAGATGCGCTAATGGTTTTGTGTCGTTCGTTGGTGACATAATTCCAAAGGAAAATCAAATGGCGCGCAATTTTAATGAGATTAAAAAGTTAAGAAGGACTCCAACTTCCCCATGAAAAGATTGATGCATGTATCAATGGATGCATGCTTTTCTGGGAGGAAAATTCTAATCTTGAAGAATGTATAAAGTGTCGCGCATCTCGGTATAAAGGTAAAAAGAATTCAAGTGGGAGGCGAATTCCATGTAAACCAATAACTTATTTCCCGCTTGCGCCAAGGTTACAACGACTATATGCAACCAAGCACATAGCAATTGAGATGAGTTGGCACTACAAAAACTCTCGATTAAGAGAAAGGGGAACAATGGCACATCCAAGTGATGGAGAAGCGTGGAAGCATTTCGATAGAGAGCATCCAGATTTTGCAAGTGAACCCCGAAATGTTAGGCTAGGTTTGTGTACGGATGGATTTCTGTAATACTCCGTATTTATAAGTCTTGGGGTACTCTATCGAGTAGCCCTTACTCTGTCGAGTAAGGGTAAGTTGCGAGATAAAATAGTTTCTGACCTGTTGGGTACTCGATCGAGTAGTCAGGGTACTCGATCGAGTAAGGAAGTACTCGATCGAGTACCTTGGGTACTCGATCGAGTGTCCGGTTTTACGGGGAGTTTTCTCGGGTTTTGTTAATTATGCGATTAAGGTATTTAAGCTCCGTCGTCATTGTTTTAAATCACTTTTACAAAACCTAAAACCCTGTTTAAGAGAGAAAGCAACCAGTTCATCTTCGTAATCGCATCCTTAGCAATTCCCGGAGTTCAGACGGTCAGTTCTTGTCGTTATTCGTATCGTTGAGTTCCCTGCGTCGAGGGTAAGCTTTTAATATAATTTTTATAATGTTTTGTTAAGTTTGGTTAAACCCTAATTTAGAGATTGGGGGTTTTGTGTGTAGTTTGTGATGTGTAGCCTCTATGTGTTATATGATAGGAGGAGGGTTCGTAGAAGAGACTTTTGATACAAAAGTGATGCCGTCGACGGTTGTGCTTTCCAGGTAGGATTTCCTACTCAGTATTAGTCCCATAATGGGATGATTGTTGATGTGTTGAGATTGATTGTTTGATATGGTAATTGTATTGTGACGGCTGTGATTGTGATTGTGATTGGTTGTCTATGGTTCTCGAGATGCGTTCTCGGCTGAGTGGAGTCACTTGCGGGAGTGGCTTCACGCCCTAGTTTCGCCCTTCGTGGAACCCGCCACGGAAGGGGATGTGCACATTAATGGGACAGGGTTATCGCTCGGTATGATGAGCGGGGCTTAGGTGGGAATGGTGCGGACCCCCACCGGGCGAGGTCGGTCCGTGGACAATCAATGATTGAGATGATTGGAATTGGTTGGTTGTGTGTGTGTGATTTTAAGTCGTCTGTCTATCTTATTGTTGATATATGTATTGAATTGTGTGATTAGTACTGACCCCGTTTAAATGTTTTAAAAACTGTGGTGATCCATTCGGGGTGGTGAGCGATTATTGAGCGGTGTGATATGACGCGTATGAGATAGCCGGATGAGTCATCACGTGGCGCTTAGAAGTCTTCCATTTGTGTCGACGAAGTCTAGTAGCTTTGATAGTTCTCGCTGTAGACCGTATGAGAACCTTGTAATTCCTTTTTATTAGTTTTGGTTTGAACATGTAATCGCTTAATCTATAATTACTTTAAAAGTACGTTTCTTTATTGTCTTATGATATTTAGTACCTCGGGCAACCGAGATGGTAGTATCCTTATACCTGAGTGGTCCTGGTAAGGCACTTGGAGTATGGGGGTGTTACAAATGGTATCAGAGCGACGATTTTGGAACCTGTAACAAATGAACATAATGAACATAGGGAGTCTAATAAAATGAACCTGGTGTATGTGTAATGGGAGCCCCGGCTGATGCTAGGTTTTGGGTGAGTAGGCGCCCTCACTTCAAAATCTTGGCCCCATGATACTTAAGCCAGTCACATGGTATGGGAACGTGGAGTCCGTGTGTATATGTGCGACATGTATGTTAATTGTGCTGTATATGGTTTGTTGAAAGCATGTTGCATGATAGTTGGTTGACATGTTGGTTGGAATCGTTGGAAAAGTATATGAGAATGATGAATGATATGGTAGAAAAAGAAAGTAGTTCGTATATGATGATGTGTGATGAAGTGGATTTGTAATGTTGTTGTATTAGCAACATGGAAATAGGATTTGTAGTGTATGGGTGTGGTTTGTGTTATGAAAAGTTATGAAAATTTAAAACATGCGGGTAATACATGATTGAAAGTTGAATGTTATATGAGCATGATAGATGGTAATGTTTGACTTCTGGTAAGTAGTAACATGAAGAATAGAGGTTCAATGATATGTGTTTTATATAACGAATTAGATGAAAAGCATGATGGTTGTTTATAACGTGGCACTTGATAACACGAAGTAGATTATCTTGTTGATTGCATGAGGAGTCGCGCAGATTTGAATGCGTGGTTGTAATCATAATGTTGAAATAATAATGAATACATAGTACGTTAGGGTATGTGAGATAACATTCGGGTAGTATTCACGAGTCTGCATGACTCGATCGAGTGGGTTTGATTCGATCGAGTGGGTTTTTGTCGTTATGTTGACCAGAATCGTGTTTTTGGGCACTCGATCGAGTACCTCGGGCACTCGATCGAGTATGGGGTCACTCGATCGAGTAGCCGGGCTACTCGGTCGAGTAAGTCAGAGATCAGAAGGTCTGTTTGGGTTCTGAGTCGGGGCACTCGATCGAGCATGTTGGGCACTCGATCGAGTAGCCTCAACTCGATCGAGTAGGTTCTGGTACTCGATCAAGTGGGGTCCGTGCAGGTCATATGCGTATTTCGGGTCATATGTTTGTCTTTTGACATTCGTTGCATATTATGTTTAATTCAAAGGTGTTGTATTATTTCTTTATGCATTGTTTTACGTATGTGTTGGTCCTGAAGCGTAAGTTACCCAATCTTATGATGTAAAGAGCGGCACTATGATGAGTATGAGTTCGGTGGGGAGGACATGAGTTATATGTGATTATGATAGATGGTGGAAAAAGAAAAGGAAGATTGGTATAGTTTATTGAGGCATGGCGCACGTTTTGCGAGACGGGATGAGTGATATGATTGTGTGTTGAGTAATGTAAAAATAAGTGAATATAGACAAGGGATGATGTGAGTATAATGAACGTGAGAATGAAAAGATTGAAAGTAAGAATGTGGAAAGTGGCAGCTTGAGATGTGTAAAGAGTTAAGGAGGGAAATGGTTAGGAGTCGTGTGGGTTATGGATTTATGTAGTGAAAGTTCGTTTAAAGGGGGTTGAGAAGAGTAATATATAGTGAACTTTGTGGAGGCATGTCGCGAGGTGTATTTGTAGACAGTGAGTGAGTTTGGGAGGTTTGGTTTATTAAAAGATGAAACTACTGTGTGATTCCCTTGGGTAATTAACGGTATTAAATGAATTCTCATTTCTAGAGATGTAAAAAGGGAGATGCAATTGTTTGAACATTAAACGTTGGTTCTTAGATAGATTAGTGGCAAGTATGAGTGATAGCATAATAAGAGAAGATCCATGGCAAGAAAGAGCGAGATGATGTCGGTAGAAAATAATGGAATTAAGTTTTGGAGCAACGAAGGGGTAACCAGATTTCTAAAGAGTTAGCTAGAAGGAATAAGGAGTTGAACTATTAATTGGTATTATTGAGTGTAAAGAGAAAAGAAGGATAAAAGTAAGATGAGGAAAATGTTCACCGGAGCTATGTGATATAAAGATAAGAAATCATCGAAATATGTGATGGTATCACGAGGATGTTAGCTAAAGGTTATATAGGAGTTTCAGGGCAACATGATTGGTAATGAGTTTCGGGGAATTAAGGGAGTAAGAAGTTGGTGGAGTATTGGCACGATACGAGATATTTGGTGGAGAGTTGGATGACAATACAAATAAGATAGCATTGGGAATAATGTTGAGGTAATTTTGTGGATGGGTTTGATGTTCGTTATTTGCAATGTTAACCCAAAAATGGTAGAAAAACCATGTTATTTTGATATGAGTGTAAGAGATTTGATATGCGAGCAGCGGTGGCATTGTGGTGTTATCACTAATGGCTAAGAGTGATGGAATATTAGAAAGGTAGCAATTCTAAAGAGGTTGATTTGGTAGGGACCTGATTGTTGTGTATGATTGGGAGAGGGTATAAGATGTGGTTAGATGAGGCAGACGTTATTAGTTGAATAGTGAAGGTGCGATTATATTTGGCAGGAAGTGATGGTTGTGCGAATGGGGGAATATGTTATGAGGGGCATATGAGTTAAACTCGGGCGACAGGTAACCTTTTTCGAGTGGTGATTTACGTGGTCAGGATTGACTAGTTGGTTGTGATTACGGGTCTGTGATTTGTGTAAATGTTTGTGTGAGGTTCTGACCTCACAAAAAGTGGTATGGTATGATAATTATAAAATTGTTTTATGAATGTTCGGTAATATATATGTTGGACACGATAATTTAATTTAATGATATCCAAAAAGGTAATAATTTGATTGATTTGACATGGCTAGTTATAATTTTATGTGTATTGATAACACATGTGTATTCCGGGAAATGGCAGAGAGGATGTTCATGAGATGCTTATCCGTTTATCCATATAATATGTTGCGTGGTGATTTAATAAAGTGGATTTGAGTAAGTTTTTCTTGTCCGAGAAGTTATGCTAAGTCGAGTATTTATATGGAATTGTATGCAGTTGTGATGTCTATCGGTGTGGTTGTGGTGTCTCGGGTGGTGATCCGGGCACGGTACATAGTCTTTGTGATGCGGGTATTTTCGCACTACGGTGTGGTCATGGTGGCGGTGTTGTGATGCCGTCACCGGTTGTGGTGGAGTAGGCGGGATGATCATGATTCGGGTTTCGAAAGTACATACCAGTTATACATAGATTGTTGTTTTGTTTGATGTTGCTCTCTGCGAGTGTCAGTTTGTGCTGATAGACAGTTAGTTGTCTTGCTTATTCATGTTTTCTTTACCAGGTTAAGTCGGGAATGAGGTAGAGTATGATGTGAAATAGAGTTGTATATGTTTCGTTGTGGTCATGGGATAGTGATAATCATTGATGGGACACGGTTGTGAGAGGTTATTCTGATAACTTTGATCTTGTTTTCAGATGAGACATCGGTAGACATGGTAATGGAAAATGATTCGTGGAACATGTGTTGTAATGAGCTGAAAGCGGCAGGTAGTTCATAATCTTTTGTTGAGGCAGTGAGTGTAGGGTGTTGGGGAAATTAGTGTCATGTTAAGTTGTGTATGAATTTTGCGGTAATGAAAGAAAGAACTTGAGGATCTAGTGTGCGTATACGTAACGAGTGCGGACCGTGAGTTATGCTTCTGGGAGATAAGTGCCTTACGTAGAGAGGTATGTTGTTTGCGCATAATAATGAAGAGTGGGTATGGTGATTTGCTACGAGTTTATGGTATAGGTTAGGTCTTGCGCCGCCGAATGAGTTGAGGAATGGGAAATGTTTATGTATGGGAGCCTTGGATATAAGAATGGTGAGTGTTTGGTTTATAGACGGTTATCTTTGACATGTGGTGGTACAGAGGGTAATGAGATATAGATATGGTTTGGTATTAGTGAGTTACGAGGACGTAACATTTGTCTTAAGAGGAGTAGGATGCGATAAAACAGATTTTGATGGTTGTACATATGGTAATGTATTCGGAAGTTGAGTCTTGATGTAGAATAAAAGATCGATTCGTGTTGTGGGTGATTTTATTAAAGGTCATGACCGTGCTTGTAGTAGCGTGATGTTTAGGAGTGTGAGAATATTTCGCTAGTATTGACAGTTGGATGATGAGGTTACGAGTGTGAGTAAACTTCGAGGACGAAGTTCCTTTTTAAGGGTGGTAGAATGTAACATCCCGTTTGATGTCTATGAGTGTCTTGGTATTGGATTTGATAGTTGATGATATTATGGAGCTAGCAGCATTAGAGGATGGTAGTTGGTTATGTATGGAGTTGGTGTCGTGAGAGATATATAAGTGGTAGATACGATATAGTGAGTCATGTTGGGGAAGTAAACATAGTTGGTGGAGTGGGTGTTAAGAGTTCTTGTTCTATGTTCGGTCGAGTTCTTGAGTCCTTAGCTAAGTTGTTGTGTCTTGGTCGAGTCTGTATGGTTGTTTTTATGTATGGGTTGAACTTCGGGGACGAAGTTCCTTTTAAGGAGGGAAGACTGTAATACTCCGTATTTATAAGTCTTGGGGTAATCTATCGAGTAGCCCTTACTCTGTCGAGTAAGGGTAAGTTGCGAGATAAAATAGTTTCTGACCTGTTGGGTACTCGATCGAGTAGCTGGGGTACTCGATCGAGTAAGGGGGTACTCGATCGAGTACCTTGGGTACTCGATCGAGTGTCCGGTGTTACGGGGAGTTTTCTCGGGTTTTGTTAATTATGCGATTAAGGTATTTAAGCTCCGTCGTCATTGTTTTAAATCACTTTTACAAAACCTAAAACCCTGTTTAAGAGAGAAAGCAACCAGTTCATCTTCGTAATCGCATCCTTAGCAATTCCGGAGTTCGACGGTCGAGTTCTTGTCGTTATTCGTATCGTTGAGTTTCCTGCGTCGAGGGTAAGCTTTTAATATAATTTTTATAATGTTTTGTTAAGTTTGGTTAAACCCTAATTTAGAGATTGGGGTTTTGTGTGTAGTTTGTGATGTGTAGCCTCTATGTGTTATATGATAGGAGGAGGGTTCGTAGAAGAGACTTTTTGATACAAAATTGTTACCGTCTCGACGGTTGTGCTTTCCAGGTAGGATTTCCTACTCAGTATTAGTCCCATAATGGGATGATTGTTGATGTGTTGAGATTGATTGTTTGATATGGTAATTGTATTGTGACGGCTGTGATTGTGATTGTGATTGGTTGTCTATGGTTCTCGAGATGCGTTCTCGGCTGAGTGGAGTCACTTGCGGGAGTGGCTTCATGCCCTAGTTTCGCCCTTCGTGGAACCCGCCACGGAAGGGGATGTGCATATTAATGGGACAGGGTTATCGCTCGGTATGATGAGCGGGGCTTAGATGGGAACGGCTGCGGTCCCCCATCAGCGTATGGTCCAAAGGTGGACGATCAATGATTGAGATGATTGGAATTGGTTGGTTGTGTGTGTGTGAGTTAAGGCGTCTGTCTATCTTATTGTTGATATATGTATTGAATTGTGTGATTAGTACGACCCGTTTAAATGTTTTAAAAACTCATGGTGATCCATTCGGGGGTGGTGAGCAGTTATTGAGCAGGTGTGATATGACGCGTATGAGATAGCTGGGATGAGTCATCACGTGGCAGTTAGAAGTCTTCCGCTGTGTCAGACGAAGTCTAGTAGCTTTGATAGTTCTCGCTGTAGACCGTATGAGAACCTTGTAATTCCTTTTTATTAGTTTTGGTTTGAACATGTAATCGCTTAATCTATAATTACTTTAAAAGTACGTTTCTTTATTGTCTTATGATATTCAGTACCTCGGGCAACCGAGATGGTAGTATCCTTATACCTGAGTGGTCCTGGTAAGGCACTTGGAGTATGGGGGTGTTACAATTTCAACCTTTTGGGCAGTTTGGGACGAAATACTCTTGTTGGCCCGTGATTGTGACTCCGTACAACATACCTATAATAAGTTAGAGCCTTTAGGTTAGAACCTTTAGTTTGGTTAGTATTGTCGTCTAGTAGGGAGTATGAAAAACATGTTAAGACAATTCTCTTTCGTGTTTAATTAGTAACACAATGTACGAATTTGACTATCTTTTTATGTAAAACATTTTGCGTTCAATTCTCTTTTGTTGTCTATTGATTCCCGCATTAGCGGTCGACGTGAAAATGGATTCCCGCTTGGCGGTCGACGATTGTATGTGTTTTGCAGGTTTTGGTTATATTGGAAACGATCCAAATAGGCATCGTGGCTGTATTTGAAACGATGCAAAAAACGCATCGTGGCTAGGCAGCAAGCTGCTGTTTTCAGGCCTGGTTTTTATTAAAACCGACGGAATTTCCGTCAGTAGTTTGTAAAAACTGACGGATTTTCCGTCACTACCTGTTTTCCCAATTTTTTCCAGAAATCACATGAAAACGCCACGTGTCAGCACAAACCGACGGAAATTCCGTCAGTTCTATTCTTTTAATATGATTTCAGAAAAACACATGAAATGCCACGTGTTAAGGAATACTGACGGAATTTCCGTCAGTAATGATAAAAAACTGACGGAAAATCCGTCACTTCCTAGCTAGAAATAAGGACGGAATTCCCGTCAGTGATCCGTCAGTGTTTTTAAATACCGACGGAAATTCCGTCAGGACAGGTTTTTTAGTGACCTGACCGAATTTGCGTCAGTAAATGGAAATACCGACGGAAAAGCCGTTAGTATGGCCTAAAATTTTTCGTCGGTATCCCGCGTTTTCGTTGTAGTGTAAACATCATTATATATAATTGTTTAAAAAAACAAAAGGTGTAAATTTCTCATAGATATGTCTGACACACATCACATGCAAGACACAATCAAAACATTTGAATAAGTCGAGTTTGAACTCTATATGTTTGATAGATAAATGTCACACGTTATACATAAAAAATTAAAAATTACATAAAGTTATGTTCACATCATTTTGAATAAATATTAATTGATTTGAGACATAAAGTATCGTGAAATGATATAAATTGAGAACTTATTGTTGATTGTTGAATTATTCGAATAAATTTTATTTTGATTAATATGATATTTCGACAGTCACAAATTTATTTATATAACGTTGATCATGCATAATTAATTATTTTTTTCAGTTATAATCATAAAATAAAAAAACAGGCCGCGTGCTTCGCGCGGGATACTACCTAGTCACGAAGGATATGGAATGGTTCGAGAACACATTGGAAATTTGTGATTCAAATGGACTTTATTCAACCATAAATCATTCATTAAAAAAGTGTCAAGCGGAGGCTTAATAACGGTTAAACTTATCCATGTTTCCTCGATGTGGGATTTATTTAGCCCCGTTATACGTTTTTCTTCCTTAAATAATCTACATGCCCGATACGTAAACCTTTCTTCCCCGCGGTGGATACGTCATGGAAAATACCCGAATATCATGGGAACCTTCAACACTTCACGGTACCTACGTATGGGAAAATCTCGAAATATACATATTTGATTTATTTTGCACGCGGTCGACCGACCAAGGAAGAAAATAAGGAAAGTCACATATACATTTGGATAATTCTATTCTAGCCGAGGTGAAAAAAGTGAGACCAAACTGAACGAGACAAGGAGGGGTGGTCAAAAACGCGAAACCAAAGTGGACTAGATATGGAGGGGTACGCCTGGCCCGTGCTGTAGTGCAACGCAGGGAGACGCTCGAAAGCCCCAATAGCAAGCTACTGTGGTGGACTTTCCCCCTTAAAAAATTAATTTAATATCGTGTGAGCCATTGGCCCACATATCAGATATTAAACTGAGAAGAACAGATACTACACTTGATCTTAGCCAAAAGGCCGAGAAAGGTATGCCTTACTCCTATGCACTTATGGCTTTTTATATCTGATGATTCTTCTCCCTCTTGTTTCACGGTCGATGTGGGACATTTCTCTTTTGTTATTATATATGACAAGGCAGGGAGTTTCTTGTATACGGAACCGGCGATCTTGCTCGACGTTGGATATGGTTTGTGAGATCAATATTTTCTATTAGTATAATAATGTAGACTATTAACACTAGCCGCATTATTCTACTACCACCGCCAGGGGACGTAGCTCAAAAACCATGAAGAGCTAACAAGTAATAGGCTTACTATACGGAATAGGCAACACGTTGCGACGGCGAAACCCATAGAAAACGTCGGGCTTTTCGAGACCAACTTGCGAAAATTATTGTGTAAATATATAAATAAACATCTTCGCACGCCTAGCCATAATTTTTTGAAGAGTAGAATTGACGGTCTTTCACCCATATTAACTCCTCCATACAAAATGGCTACCCTTTCCCGGGTTGTAGCTATTCCTTTTAGATTCAAATCGTTCGTTTTCAAAAGTGCGCTATACGGAACGGGCTCGTTTACCCGATTTTCTGTATTTCCTTTTTTTTTTTTCAGATTTATTTTTGAAATGTGCGAGACCGCCGTCGGCTCGGTGTTATGAATAACAAGCTCTTTTTTACTTAGCAGCGAAAAAGGCGGTGGTTCTCGTAAACATCCACTGCGGGGTGGCTTCGCTTAGCTTGTTCGGTTAGTAGCTTCTCTTTTAGTTTGTTTTTTCCCCATCGTAGGGGACTGTCAAAGAGCGTCGTCGGGCCTCTCAGGGGGTCGGGGGTTCTAAAAAGAAAATAAAAAGGTGGTGGTTCATTGGAGATCTCAGCTGAACAGGTACTAATGGGCCCGGACAGCACCGGCTCGTTATCCTTCCACTGACGAGAGCGGGAGGTGCTCGTTAGCCTATTCTACTACCACCGCCAGGGGACGTAGCTCAAAAACCATGAAGAGCTAATAAGTAATAGGCTTACTATACGGAATAGGCAACACGTTGCGACGGCGAAACCCATAGAAAACGTCGGGCTTTTCGAGACCAACTTGCGAAAATTATTGTGTAAATAAATAAATAAACATCTTCGCACGCCTGGCCATAATTTTTTGAAGAGTAGAATTGACGGTCTTTCACCCATATTAACTCCTCCATACAAAATGGCTACCCTTTCCCGGGTTGTAGCTATTCCTTTTAGATTCAAATCGTTCGTTTTCAAAAGTGCGCTATACGGAACAGGCTCGTTTACCCGATTTTCTCGTATTTCCTTTTTTTTTTTTTTTTTTTTTTTAGATTTATTTTTAAATGTGCGAGACCGCCGCCGGGTCGGTGTTATGAATAACAAGCTCTTTTTTACTTAACAAAAAAAGGCGGTGGTTCTCGTAAACATCCATCATGGGGTGGCTTCGCTTAGCTTGTTCGGTTAGTAGCTTCTCTTTTAGTTTGTTTTTCCCCCATCGTGAGGGACTGTCAAAGAGCGTCGTCGGGCCTCTCAGGGGGTCGGGGGTTTGAAAAAGAAAATAAAAAGGTGGTGGTTCATTGGAGATCTCAGCTGAACAGGTACTAATGGGCCCGGGCAGCACCGGCTCGTTATCCTTCCACTGACGAGAGCGGGAGGTGCTCGTTGCTCTGTGAAACCAGCCTCACGCGGTCCCCTCCACTGTAGGGCCCCGTCGACTCGGCCCTTCGACCGTGCCGAGGGCACCGACTCCCAACTTGGAGTGGGCTTGCCAACATACAGCTGACCCAAAGACCCGACCCAAGCAGCGGAGTCCATGTTCCGTCACCTCGGAGCCCCCACTCAGGTTACAAGCTCATGTTACTGAGCTCGGCAATAATCAAGTGTCAAGCAGAGTCTTATTAACGCTTAAACTTATCCATGTTTCCTCGATGTGGGATTTATTTAGCCCCGTTATACTTTTTTCATTCCTTA